>NC_085141.1:61681039-62331872 GCF_024139115.2 Armigeres subalbatus | reverse complement strand
ATGAGTGATGGAGGTGTATTTTCCTATACATTTTGGCTGAAATCCCCATACAAACTTCAAATCAAATGCGCCAGCTTATGCAACAAGCGATTGAGCTGAAATTTTCAGAGATTGATTTTCTCACCCAAAGACACAATTCTGGGGGGTGCCCCGTGGAATTCGACAACATTTTTTTCTCCCCATACTAATCTGGGCCAGTCTAGTGTGGATTGATAAATCCGGACGCGTCCGAGAAATGTTGAGTTTTTTTATTTGACTGGTGTCGTTCACAACGTTTCTGTAGAACTGATACAATTCTTTTAAAAAAGCTAGTTTTACGAACTTATTTTTTTTTACAAAAATGTGAATGATAAAAAAATACTTATGCAGACAACCTTCCACTAGAAACTGAAAGCAAGTTTTGCTACTGGTGTAAAGTAATTAAAAAACAAATACCACTAGCAATATGTGTATAAGTATGTATCGATAAGCTGAGAGTAAGCAATGTTCCTTTGGAGGTGTAGCAACTCAAATCTAATGAAATTGTAACTGTGCTCAATTAGCTTAATTGATAAACAGTTATTTAACGTCATTTCAGCATGTCCGGAAATCGAAGCAATTCTAAAAACTTGCCTCGAAGTCCGGACATACAGAAAATGTAATAAAAATTATAAAGCTATGAATTCCCAAGTAATTTTTCTAATTCATGACAAAGATTGCTATCATACTGTGTTAATAAATCACTAATACCCCTTGCAAATGATAGACTATAGAAATTATGAGCTTAGTTTTTCTAATGTTGAGTCTTCAGCTGCATCCTAAGAAAAACGAAATGTACCGTTGATTATGACAAGCCTTCAATTTTTACGTCTTATTTTCAAGTTTTTACCACAGATCACGGATTACTTACATTTGTTAAATTGGTTTCAAATCTAAGAAACGTTCCCTGCATTGATAACCCAAGAAAAACTTGTCGAGATGGTAAATAAAGTCGAATAAAAACAGAAGTGTCCGGATTTCGAAGCGTCCGGCAATTCGAAGCAAAACGGTATCGACGGTTTCGTGCAATACTTTCACTAGTTAAAATTTTAGTGTTGCTCATTTTTGTGTGATAATATTGTTCTTCCAAGCACGCCGTGACCTATGTTGGCTATTTCTCAAAATGTTCACCAATCTCGGCAGGAGATCGTAGTATGCTGCGCTTTAATGCAGACCCTTTTTTACGCACCATAGGTTTTCTCGTGGCGAAAATCAAAGTTTTGGTTGGCAGAATTTGAGAAGCACCCCAAACGGACACAGACAAATAGTTTTCATTGCGTTAAAACTTCGCGCAAATCATCGGCAAAATAATAATTCGGCTGACGATCCAATCCATCCTACGAGCATTCTAAGTACTCATTTGACACATTGTCACCCCCGATGGAATTATTCCAGTTTATTTTTCTATAATAGAGTTTCATATATAACAAACCGTTTTCATATTCACCACTAGTTATAAGCTTCCACCCAGTTAGTTCATTGGCCAATTAAGTTAGTAGGTTATTATAATTAAGCATATGCGGTATTTCGAAAAATTTCGTTTCAGGAGGTTCGAAACGAAATTCCGCGGAATTTCGCGGAATTTGAGCATGGCGAAATCAGATTTCTTGATTTCGTTTCGTTTCGTAAAATTACAAAAATTTCGCCTGAAAAAACTAGCTTAAAACGAAATTTAACGGAATTCCGCGGAATTTCGAAACAAATTTAGTCTTAAACCATACTGTCTCGTACGGTCGTGTATTATCAAAATTTTTGGCTGCGCCGCAGAACAAAATCATAAAGCTGTTTTCAAAAATTAATGTTAATTTTTTTCTATTAACAATTTCGGTTCATTCAATTTATGTTCACATAAATCTGCTGGTGTGACACATTGGCAGGTAGAAAATTTAGTTTTTAAATGCAATCATGTATCGGTGGTTTGGAGCTTATCCCTTATGCAAGTCCTTATATGCATACGTTTGAAAAACGAAAAACCTGATTTTCGAAAGCTTCTTAAAGTGACTCGGGGAAGCACTACACACCGTGTTATTTTTCCTATCTTTTTCAGATTACGGCAGTATAGTATACGAGTTCTCTTACTTATTCTGTTCTCATACTGCGTTTAAATTTATAAGGTAAAGCTGTTTTTATTTTTATTTATATAAAATTTTCTCAGCTTCTGAGCGGATTGTATCCACCGTCGACTAAATATAAGATAAACTGAAAAAAATTAGCATGATTTTTGTTATATTCAGGGATGTTGGTGACACCTCTCTGTCTCAGAGTCTAACCAGTAGGACGGTATATCCATCCTAGTGGCATGTAAACGGGAAGTACCACTTTTTATTCAGTAATGTAAAGAAATGTTTGGATGGAACTCATGAAACTTTTCTGGTCTTATGTTGGTTATGAGTATGCGCAACAGATGTTAACCCTATTTTGATTTGGTATTTGTCAAGAAAGTTCGCATATTTCTTATTACTACCTTTAGAGGTGCATCAGTCATAACGTTGGTACAGTGAAGTTGCAGAAAGTTGCAACTTTGAATTTTGTTTTTGGAAAAATGTGTCCTGTAAAATTTGTTCAATGTGACATGTATCGCTTTCGCTGGCACCGGTTCAAATACGTCTTCGGTATTTTGTTAGAAATGTCCAAAAGAAAAGGAAAAATATCTTTAACTATTCTATACCATTTTTTTTTTCAAAAGTCATCCGATCCGACTCAATATTTAAGACGTCAGGCTCAGAGTGTAAATATTATCAGATATGAATTCGACCAGTACAACTTTGTCAAAGAGGCAATGTCGTGGCGTGATTCTTGAAAACTTCAAACGAAGTGCATGATTTTACGTTGGATTGATTTGAAACACAATTAACATGAATTACTTTTTCAACAAACCAAAGATTCCTTTCCCGTGGCGCTCACGGAGATGCAGAGCATTCCTCTTATAATTTCATAATAATGAGTATCAAACTAATGTCGTTTTCGTTTTTGTGGTGTAGCTACACCGGAAAGTGCATAATTTTGCACCACATAAACGAACATTTTCAGTGCAGTCCCAATAAGATTGCGAAAGTATGTGTGACATCGGTCATCTTCCATGCTTCTGTCATATTTGTTTTTGTTCTTGCTGCCTGCTTTGAAATATGTATGTTATTCCAATCATTCTTGTTGGGATTAAATTGAAATTGTATGAATAGTGTCACTCTTATAGACATTTTACTTTTACTTTCTGTTTAATTGCATCGATTATTTATCTAAAGCTGAACACAGTACTCACTGTCTGACAGATCATGAAAACGATGCATGATATTTCAAAACGAATCAAATATTGCAAAATTTCACGGCCAATGATTCATTAAGAACTTCTTTGTTTCTGATGGAAGTATTATGCAATAAAATATGCAAAAGCATATTCCAATTAATAACAATACAAAACTACAAGTAGATTGATTTTTGGGTTTTCATTGGGAATTCTTGGGCCATTTCAGGTTTTTGAGAAGAATGTTGGATTCTTAGGGAAACGTTTGTTTGTACTAATCTTTAATTTGCTATTATATAACAATGCGGCGAACTTCGGTTCGTAAGAGACATACATTTTTCTTAGCACTCACAAATTAAGTGGAAAGTAGAATGTGTTATAAATGAAATTGGTTTCCAAAGTTTTCCAGTTCTATAAAATATTGCTTTGCAAAGATATTTATTAAACGAATTAAAAAAGCTCGAATCAGTTTATACATTCAGTTTATACAAAAAGCTCGATTCTAAACTAATCTTGTTATTCGTGATATGCTGATTGAGCTAATAGCCGTTTAAAATTACGCCATTTATTATAATAAATATGATAAAGAGTAACTTGATGCCCATCCACATACATTCAATTTTCAATTCCACTTGTACACGATATTTATTAAGATTAATGGCGTAATCTGAATAGGCTATAACACATCGCCTCATCTATTGAATTTTATTTCTAAGAGGTGACCTGTCAGCCATTTAAACATATGTACTGCGACTTAAACATTACAATTCACAAATTATGTTCAATTATGCTAAATATGCTCAACTACGTTTTCAATTCCATGGATTAACCAGCAAAGGCTCAACTAAAAGGTGGCCCATGTAATAAAATGTGAGCTAGCAAAGCAAGACTGTAATTATTGCTATTGAGTCATTAGATTCTATAAGATAATAAAAATTAACAAAATCTCAATAGATCAAAGCTGAATATTCAAAATCTGAAAAGGTTGTAAAAATCCTTTGCAAATACCAAAAGCTTGGAATTCAAAAGAGTTTATGGAATGATTCTTCACCTCAAGCTAGTTGATTTTTCCAAAAGATACTTCGAAGAACAAGTTCTGATGTTGGTTCAAAATTTTGGAACTATTTTCAAGTTCCACAAAAAAACTTGTTTATTAGAATAATTTCATGACTAATAATATATTCAAACCGATGGTCAAGGTAACGAAAGATAAAATTTAATAGCAAGAACATGAATTAGTATACAATACAACTGGTTGGTAAGCAATTTTTTTTACCTTGATTCATCGCCTAACTTTTATAAACTAATCGATTAGTAAATGTCCTTCACTGTTTTTAATTATCCTTATAATAGAATTAAAACACGCAATTACCATTCCCACTTTATTAAAGAAATTCTAACTCCAACGCGCACCCGATACATCAAAACCGAAGCCAAAACAAAACAGATTTTGACAGCAACAAGCACGTGGCATGCGGCTGTATTGGTAACACCACCATTCGAACAAGCTACACTCTCGATTTTATGCGTGCTACACTTTCCGTACGGTGCACGAAAAAGTGGGGTTTGAGTGTAGAGCGAAAACCAAAAACGAACAATTTCAGTGCAGAAAGTGTACACCCGGTGCAGCTACACCGCAAAAACGACATAATTTTCTCTCCTAATCCTAAATTGACTGTAATGGCGTGAGCGGCTCATACTGTCCATAGCAGCTGTTTCTTGCACTCAATTGGAGTCGATTGAGAATGAAAATTTGACAACAATTTGTGCATGCCTCATATGCACAAACACATATATAAGGATAAACAGGCAATAGCTTGGTTCGTCGAGTTAAGGTGACTTGCGGTGGCACTCCAATCTCTTTGTGGTTGTACCATAAAAATCATCAACTTAAGATTAGTAGTCGGGAGAAACTTGACTACCAACACGTACCAATCTATGTACAAGGCAGACAAAAATAACCACTTGTTTTGTTAACATCCGACTACCGTAAACATTGCATTAATGTGAACGATTTCAGTCTGAGTTGTACGCAGGATTACTCAATACGGTTTAACTACGACATAAACTAACGAAATGTGTCCGAAAATCAACAGATTAACTTTGATTTACGTTGATATTTATGTTTTATTTTTGCATTATGCTAGCTGTTTATGTTCATAGATAACAGGTTGGAGAGAGATATATTATTTTTTCGATACTTTACATGTTTTCACTAAGATTTCACAGAATTCCATGTTGACATCACTGCCTGCTGCGATAGGTAATGATCAATGACTGCTTGAATACGACGCTGCCGACGACGAGCAACCGACGACGTCGTTGGCATGCGCGGTGGGAAGAGGAAATTTTTTCACTTAGTTTTATTTTCAATGAATCGACGCCAAATGTGCACTAAATGATTCGATTATTTTCACAATAAGTAGGTTTAGGTTCAAACTTAGTTCTGATACTTTTTCTTGTGAAATGGTGGTCAGGTTTGTTTTTTTATAATAAAACTAATGTGATCGGGCTATTCGCAGTGAGGAGGTGGGTAATTGTAAGATTGTGTTGGTGAGCCGCAGGGTAGCCATTCTGAATGACACCGTAAGAGGCCTTAATTGTATATAAGACTATGGGACTATATAAGACTAAAAAGCTTGAATCTGGAAGGAAATTAAATCCCTTTGTTTCAAATTTTTGTATGAGAAAATTATTTCTTCATGCCTGGCGAACTAAAAAAAAACATTCTTACTGATATAAAGCTGAAAGGATATAAAATTGATCAGATTGGGGAGCATCTACTCCACGATGAATTCCTTTGAAAGTGGGACAACAAATTCTGGGGTATCACCTTTTCGCCAATGGTAAACGGGAACACGGCGGTTTATCACAGACTGCTTCATCTGTTACTATAATGTTATTGGTCGCAAAGCAGTTATTTGACTTTAAGAAAATGAAATCTAAATACATGAGTGGGGTACTCAGACAGAAAGTATTTATATTTTGCACCAATCGCCAATGAAGAACTGTACAGAAACATCATGAGAGCAATTTACAAAACTAAGTCATTTAGTATGGAATTAATATTTCATTACTGTTTTTTGGTCTTCTAGTGGACGAGAATTATTATCGCTAACATGTTAGCACGATATCGATATCACGCAAAATATAATTGCTAATTCACTTTAAATCTATGTATTTGTTAAAATTGCAATTCACTTCAAAATAATTACATTTTTTAGTGAATTGAGAACGGTGAGTACCATGACTAACAAATCATTTAACTTCTACAATCGAAACTAGATGGAAAATGTCCGCATATGTTTTCATGTAACTCTTGAGTGAAAATCATTTTGAGTGTACATAATATAAAATCAATTCAAGAAAAATTCCGCGGAAAAAAATTAAAATTTCGTTTCGTTTCGAAAAATTTCGAATTGAATGGACGTTGATTTCGTATCGTTTCGAAGTCTCGAAAGTTAATCTATTTTTCGTTTCGTTTCGTTTCGAATCAACATAGACATTTCAAATTTCGTTTCGTCAGGAAAAAGTGTCTTATCGCATACCCTTTATAATACGTGATCAATGATTGTGAATATTGTTCAAGGAGTTTATTTTATTTTATTCTGGCCGTTCGTATATTTTTGTCATATTTGGTCGGGGTTCAGTGAAACCGCACCAAGCGCTTTTTTGACTGGCTTGTAATGTTTTGTACGTAGATTGAAAAAGGAAAAGAATTCATATCAGATGTAGCTGAAAAGATATCTGATTCGATTTTTGATCAATTGGCTTACTACACGAAAACTTGGTCAAGAAAATTATTAATTTTTCATTGGCGCTTGGTGCGATTTGGCAAAACCCCGACCATTTGACAAAACCTCGACGGAAAAACAAGACAAGACAGGCTGAGCATTTCGGCGACAAATTCTGTTTTGGTGCTTCTTCTGAATTTCCCACGGGAAAATCTTCCACTAGAAATTCATGGAACTATCAATGGGCATTCTTTTGAAGTTCAAAGGGACTGTCTTCTCAATTTGCATAGTGACGTTTTTGACAGTTTTTATGAATTTCCCACAAAAAATTCGTTGAAATATCCAGAAGGATTCTTCTGCAAATTGCACGACGATTTCTTACGAGTTTTTTTTTCCTAATTTAACTGCACTGCACAGGTGGTAGTTTTGTCCCAACACAAATCCCTAATCTCGACAGATTTCTTGTCATTCTAATCCAAATATTTATTTGGTTTATGTCCTTTTTTATGGATGATTAGGTATACATAGGGTGGGTGTACCAATTGTCGCCATACATAAGAATCACTATTAAAAAAAAAATAAGTAAAAGGCATCTGGGTGGACTTTATATATCAAGCAAAAGGTTTTACTTCCTGCTCCTGATAACTGCTGTGAAGCCCACAATAAAATTTGTTATTATCCTCAAAATTGATTAATCCATAATAGGAACGCATGCACCAGTTGTGGCACTATTCTTAATTTTTGATCCTTATTTGGCAAATCCCATTTTTTTCTTATGGTACTGGCCAAATAGGGACCACTAGTGAAACAACTGGTGCAAAGGACGTCAAAAATTAGGCAAAATCAATTTTTACAATTATGCTTTGCTTGTATTGGAGGAAATCAAAGGTGTTATCGTATAATATGAATATGCTTTAACGATATGAACTTGGTTTGCGGTGATTTGATTGGCCATTTGGCATATAAAGCACTAGTGCGACAACTGATGCTATAACCACAACTGGTACATCTAGCCTAACAACTGGTGCCTACATCCAGTTTTTTCATATATTTATATATGATACTAGTCGACCCGGCAGACGTTGTCCTGCGTAGTAGGCGAAAATGAGCGTTGTAAACAGCCCAAAAAAACGAATCTGTGTTTTAGATTTTTTCTATTTACTCAACTTAACTATTGATTTTCGACTGAGAAAATATCATATAAACCCGTCGGAAACTACTACGAATGTAACTGCTGAAGGAATGAATAGAATCCAACCAGCCGTTTTTGAGTTATGTGGATACGAACACAGACCATTTCATTTTTATTATATAGAAGATATTCCATATATTTCATATGGAATGGGAAACGTCTCATGTTTACATATTAGAGTGGGGCGCAGTTGTATGGGAAAACCCAAACTTCGTCCGATCAAGTGAGATCTAGGTTGTAATAGATGTAATAAATGTAATAAATGTAATACATATGCTAGCGGACAATACACTGCTCGACAATACTTGCGCTACATTAAAGTAAACAGAAATTGTCGTCTGCTAATAAGCGTTTGCCAATTTGCCATAATGTAAACAGACATTATTCATTTTTTTATGAAAGTATAATATGACAGAATTAACGAATATGAAATGGGCTTTGGCAATTTTTTGACAATTTTGACAAAACAATATTTAGGAAGATTTCCTTCGTGAAATCCAATATATTTAGCAAGGGAGCTCCGTATACAAGGAGTACGACGAATGTCCATGGTGCACACAAATGTATGAAAATTGATATGAGCATAATAATGTCTATGCTGATGAAGGGAACATTATTCAAATTTTGTCCTGTACTGAATATTGATCAAAAGAATACATTTAAAATAGAATGATTATTTATTGAGAAAAGTTAAGGCTATGAACTTCATTTTACTTATATAACATGCTAATAACAAATTATTATTAATATATTTTTAATTGCCTTTCCTCCGTCTTATCTTACGAACTAACTCAAATTAAAATTAAAAGCGTTAGTTTCAATAATTTCTGAATAGATAGATAGATGTTATATTGGAAAGCAAAACGATTCTCATGATGTTTATTTTTAATTTCGGAAAATGAAAAGTAGCTACAAATAATTAAGGGACGCGCTAGTTGATTCAAAAGTATAAGATTGCTAATGTCGTTACTGATAGCGTGACTAACATGTAGGTTACTTCGACCTGGCAGCCAAAGTAACGGTACTACAAGTGTCAAACCGATGTTGGTGATGAAACAAAACATGCACTACAACATGATGCATAAATTATGGCAAATTGAAGCTTGTCGAAGTATAATTTTGCAAAATAATTGAATTGACTACAGCGCCACTAGCGTTCTAGTACTTATGATTCTACTGACGCGCTGGAAGATAAGTCGTTAATATTGGATGTAGCATATTTCGAAAAAAAAATCAATCCAACAGTGCACAGTTTGAAGAAGCGTTGCGTACTTGCGCTGGTAGTGCAGCCTGGGCACTGTTGTCCTTCTGACATCAGCTAGAGTGAGAGGGTGCGTCCTGTGGGGTCTGCCTAGGATGTGGTGGGGTTCGACAGTGGGCTCTGTTGAACTTCTATAAAAAGCTGCATGTGTCCCCAAGCAGGCCCTATCAAAGCGACAGTGTGCCGCTCAAAGCGCACTAGCCTAGTCCTGGTGTTGGGTGGGAAACAAATTTGACCCGCCTGACCGAGCGTCTGTTCACCAAGGAGGTGCGGCTCCAACATCGTCTGTTCTGGCATCCAGCGGCTGAGTATGAAATGCTATTCCCCGGAAGCTATACCTAAGATGGCAGCCCCATCCCGGTGGATAGGGAACCTTGGGCCAACAACCTACTGTTCCCGAAACATCAATTTGTTCGAGAATCCGATAATGAAAGAATACGGACTGATTTTACGGCGACGACTCTTAGCGCGAAACAACGGACACGAATAGGAACATGGAACGTTTTAACCCAAGCCCAGCAAGGTAAATTGGCACAACTTGCCAATGAGGCACGCCGCAAGAATCTTGAGATCCTGGGACTGAGTGAAGTCCGTTGGCCGAACTTTGGAGAACACAGAACGCCGTCGGGACAAGTTCTGCTATACTCTGGTTTACGAGGTGAACACGCTCCCCGGCATCGAGGAGTTGGCTTCCCACTAAGCGCTCAGGCACACTCTGCGCTTATGATGTGGGAACTTATAAGTGAAAGGATAATCGTTGCCAGATTTAGAACACGGGTCCGAAACCTTATTATAATCCAATGTTATGCGCCAACCGATGCTGCCGACCTGCAAGACAAAGAGAACTTCTACAGTCAACTCAATGCCGTCGTAGATAGAATTCCGAAGGGTGATATCAAGATCTATTTGGACGACTTCAATGCGAAGATCGGATCCGACAACTCGAACCATGAGCGCATTATGGGACGCCATGGTCTCGGAGAAATGAGCGAAAACGGAGAGCTGTTCGCAGAATTTTGTGGTAATAACGACATGGTGATCGGGGGATCGCTCTTCCCTCATCGACCGGTTCACAAGGTTACGTGGGTCTCCCGTGACGGCTTTACAGAAAATCAAATCGACCACATCTGCATCAGCCGAAAATGGAAACGGAGCCTTCTTGATGTACGGAATAAACGTAGTGCCGATATCGCATCTGATCATCACCTCCTCATCGGCGAAATACGCCTGCACATTGCGAGGATTCGTCGGCAGGAGGAAAGAGTTGGACGACGATTCAACACACGCCGACTGGAAGATGCCACGGTGAAACGGTCCTTCGTTGAAGAACTGGAGACGCGTGCTGCAGATGTTCCGGAAGGTGGCAGCGTGGAAGACCAATGGACCGCCATCAAGAATGCCTTCATCACCACCAGCGAGAACAATCTGGGCGAACTACGCACCCAGAGAAAACAATGGATCACCGATGAGACCTGGAGAAAGATAGAGGAGCGAAGAGAAGCCAAAGCCGCGATAGAGCGACCGAAAACCAGAGGAGCCAAAGTCTTAGCCCGCCAACGATACGCGGCTCTTGAGAAGGAAGTAAAACGCTCATGTCAATTATTGACCGACCCAACTTTTTCAAGTGCCAGCCAGGCCATCACCACCTCGGCATGATCTGCCTAGGATCCGACGTATAACACGCGTCAATACCGAAGCTCCATCACTGCTAGAGATTCAAACAGCCATCCAAAGCATGAAATCGAATAAAGCCCCAGGGGTCGACCGCATATCAGCCGAGATGCTCAAAGCTGACCCCATGACATCCGCTCAACTACTGCATCGTTTATTTCGTAATATCTGGGACACCTCAACTTTCCCGGTCGACTGGATGCAAGATATCTTAGTGAAGGTGCCCAAAAAGGGTGACCTGACTGTATGCGATAACTGGCGAGGCATTATGTTGCTGTGTACCGTTCTCAAAGTTCTGTGCAAAATTATCCTAGCCCGGATTCAGGAGATGATCGATGCGACTCTCCGGCGGCATTAAGCCGGATTCCGTGCCGGAAGATCCTGTGTGGACCATATTGTCACGCTCCGCATAGTTCTGGAGCAGGTCAACGAGTTCCAAGAGTCCCTTTACTTGGTATTCATTGACTACGAAAAAGCTTTCGACCGTCTCAATCACGAGAATATGTGGGGCGCCCTGAGACGCAAAAGAGTTCCTGAGAAAATCATCGGCCTCATCGAGGCACAGTACGAGGCCTTCTCGTGTAGAGTGCTGCACAATGGGGTCTTGTCCGACCCTATCCGGGTCGTAGCTGGTGTGAGGCAAGGATTTATTCTAGCACCGTCGCCGTTACTGTTCCTCATCGTAATCGACGAGATTCTGGTAGATGCGATTGACCGTGAACCAAACCGCGGGCTGTTATGGCAGCCTATAACCATGGAGCACCTAAATGACTTCGAATGTTGAAAGCTTTCAATATCTTGGTAGCCAAATGGCGTCAGACGGTGGTACCAAGATCGACATAGGCGCACGGATCAAGAAAGCAAGAGCTGCCTTTGCGAGTTTAAGAAATATCTGGAAAAGCAGGCAGATAAGTGAACGCACCAAAATACGAATTTTCAACTCTAACGTGAAATCTGTGCTGTTATACGCTAGCGAAACGTGGTGTGTATCAGTGGAGAACACTCAACGGCTGCAGGTGTTCATTAACAGATGCCTGCGGTATATAATTCGGGCCTGGTGGCCTCACAACTGGATCTCAAACAACGAGCTCCATCGTCGTTGTCACCAGAGGCCGATAGCAACAGAAATTCGGGATCGGAAGTGGGGCTGGGTCGGCCACACTCTACGAAGGGGCGGAAACGAAATCTGTAAACAAGCATTAGACTGGAACCCAGAGGAACATCGCAGCAGAGGCAGACCCAGAGGCTCATGGCGGCGAAGCCTCAATAAAGAAATAAAAGAAGTCGACCGAAATCTAACCTGGCAACAGGTTAAAGCGATAGCCGTTCAACGCTCAGGATGGAGATCTTTCAAGTCGGCCCTTTGCACCACCGGAGGTGTACAGGATCCATAAGTAAGGAAAATTTTACGAGAATATTTAGAAGAATTTCCCAAGGAAATTCGGAATAGCTTTCCGAAGAATTTTGGAAACATTCATTGAGGAAATTAAAAAAAATGCAATGGAAATTTAGAGGAATTTCATGTGGAATTTTTTGGGGAAACTCAGAGAAATTTTCCGGAAAAATTCGAAAAAAAGGAGTTTTGAAGGAATTTAGAATGAATGAAAATTTGAAAGAATACTCCGAGAGAATTTGGGAAAACCTCTGCAGGAAATTCAAAGCAATCTCTCCTGGAAATTCGAAAGATTTTCCCGAGCAAATTTGAAGGAATGTACCGAAGTGAATTTTAAGGAATTTCCCTAGGAAATTTCCCGAAAAAAATATTGGAATATTTCGATTATTATTTTTCGGTGGCACATATTGCCCTGCATCGTTCATTTTGGATTGAAATTCTCAATTTTGGAATAAAATTGTTTTGTTGCAATATTGCTGGTTTAACATGGCAATTTTTGGACCATATAATGACTGATATGTTAGATTATTGATAAACAATTCGAAAATGTATGTTTTCGGATGAAATCATTATTAAATTTAGTAATTGTCTTAGGGGCGCATATTGGCCGCATCTCCCCTACATCATCGATTGCGGTTAGAGCGGATGACCTACATAAAATGCATATCTTCCGTTTTTAATCGTTCTAGTCGTCAAATTTGTACAAAACATCTATCAAATGCACATAATCCAAATATATTATAAAATACTGTCGAAGAGATTGTGTAGATTTTTCCAAGACAATTCTGGGAAAGTTGCAAGAATGTCCCGATGATATTCGCCTTTGATATACTCGGAACAGTTGCGCTAGTAAATTTGAAAAACTTTCCTGAGCAAATTTCTTAAGAATTTTCCAGAGGAGCTCAAAAGAGTTTACATAGAAAATTTGAAAAAAAAGTTCCAAGAAAATTCAGAAGATTTTATCGCCAAATTCATCTGAATTACGAATTTCTTCGGGAAATTCTTTCAGATTTTTTCTAAAAAAAAACTTAATTTTCCTCTGAATATTTCTCCGACTTTCAATGTTATGCAGCAAAAAAAAAACAATCAATATATTTCTAAGGTTTCGAATTCAACGATTCGAATTCCAATCAAATCTTCCATGCTGGCAATACGGAAATACTATTCCAATTTCGGGGAGAGGTAGGCAAGTAGAACACCCTGATTTCTAGTAGCAGAATGATCCAAAGAATATCATGAAAAGCTGTAAATGCTCTGAGGAGCCGAAGAAAATTCCGAATGAATTGAAAGGATCGAGCGTTAAAAAAAAAACTATAATTAAGGGAAACTGCCAGATGTTGAACGGCTAATATTCTTGCCTATTGTTGAACGCCCATAAGAAATGCACGTGCATTCAACTATAGGCGAAGAAATTAGGTGTTCAACATCCGGCGAATTGCCCTACGATACTTATTGTAAATATTAATTTTTGACGAAACACCAGGACTTTGCAGAGGATCCTATAATTAAAAGAGGCAGGGAGCCGTTTTTTCTAATTTTTTCTCATGAGAAAATATGCCGAACGAGGACGAGCTCGGTGGTCTAGTGGCTACCGCTTCTATCTTATAAGCAGGGGGTCGTGGATTCAATTCCTGGCACGTCTCTTTCTGTGTTTCACGTTCTACCAAAACGATTCCTACTGTTATAACCTCCCACACAATCCCAAAACCTCTCGTGTCACCTATGAGAGGGACGTAGAGTTCTCTGCATCTTTCGTAAGTAGGCGTCCAACTAACCACCCTTCCCCTTCCTCAGAATTCGCAACGACGTGGCAAGGACAGATCTCGATTATTGGAGAGTGCATTGCTTCCATCTAATCAATATCTGTGGTAGCGGATGAAAGTGATGCTACTTTCATACAATAGTCTTGACTTGTACCACCTACGAATTTGTGCGAAATGCTCAATGCAAATGCCAATGCCAATGAGGAAATAGGCCGAACGAGCACAAAAAAATATAGGAAATCGATACGTTATATATTGGTTACATATAGGTCTCCAGGACTTTATGCGAGATTGGCGAGAAAAAACGCTCCAACCGTGCTATTCATCTTGAAATGGAAAGTGAAATCTTGGAAAGTAGAATGAAAATTTGTAAAGAACTTTAGAAGGGTCCTAAAACTACGAAACCCATTTCAAGAATACGAGAATCTACCTAAAATATACTGTTTTGCATTTGTTGGATGCAAATGGATTGCTAATTAATATTCCGAAGAAAACCAAGTTTAATATGAAAAGTTCCCATCCAACTATAAATCAGGCACCCGAACGGCGAAGACGGTAATTTGACAGCAATTTCCGTCATAATTTTAGTTTGAAAAAGGTCCCTGAAATCCTAAAAGAGTGGTTACATCGAAAAGCATCTTAGACTTTGAAGAAGATACATTTATTGGAAAAAAAAGGGTACCAGTATTTTCCGTTTGTAAATGGTTCTGAAAACTAGGAAAATAAAATGCTTGGATTACTAAGAGAATCCTAAAATATCTGAGATTTTGAGCATGATTTAAGAAATAAAAAAGAAAAACCAAATTTCTATAAATACCGACGATCTCCAGATCTATGTCACAGGTCCAGCTGACCAACTAGATTATCTGATTGCAAAGATCAACACCGACCTTAAGGCAATCGAACACTGGGCAACTACTAACACTCTAGCCCCAAATCCCAAGAAGACGCAAGCGATCATCTTCACCCGTGGAGGCCCAAGCAACACTCAATACAACATCACCTTTTGTAATGAAGTAATAGTACCTGTAGAAAGTGTTAAGAATCTCGGCCTTCACATGGACAGACATCTGACATGGAGTTACCAAGTGAACGATGTGATAGCGAGAGTTTATGGGACATTACGAACGCTCCGAAGATTTTCTTCAGTTCTATCACTTGCAACTCGTCAAAAGCTTGCGCAGGCTGTAGTGGCACCGTTCTTCACATACGGCGATGTAATATATTTCCCCGGATTGAGCGCAGCATTGAAAAACCGACTTCACCGATGCTTCAAATCGGTCATCCGTTTCGTGCACCGGTTACGATCCAGAGATACTACCGTAGCCGTAAGAAACAGTATCTTTGGTTGTGATCTTCCTGAATATTACCACCACCGAATCTGCTGCTACATTTACAAGGGGTACTATCATAGCCTTCCGGAGTACATCATGCAACATTTGCAGCAAGGCCAAATGCAACGCAGCCGCTCATTTATCGTGCCTCCCCATTCATCGCAACTGAGACGAAGCGTATTGATACATGGCATCTGCCTCTGGAATAACCTTCCCCTCGAAACGCGACTGAAACCTACCTTAAATACGTTTAAAAAATCCTTTCTAACTGTTTAGAATGTATTTAGTATGTATGTATTATGTATTTAGTATGTATTTCTGTATCCACTATATTTACTTTAGTTTAAATTTCCATAGTTCAACATGGTTGCTTCCTTGACCTCACCTAAGCATTTAATGTAAAAGGTTCACGTGATTATTCTCAATAAACTAAACTAAACTAAACTAAACTAAACTAAATATGATTTAATCTCACTACCAAGTAGTGAAATAACAATAAAAAGTATATATTACTCGTCTAATAGATAGATACAATTATACATCAAATATCTTGATAATAATCAGTGCTCATCAAATCATTAAAAATAACATAAAACAATAATGTTAAGAATTGGCTAAGCCATTTTCAATTTTTGTAACGAATGCAATGCAACATAGACAGACAACTCTCAATTTATCCCTTACATATTTAAATTAATGGAACACGTCTAGAAGATCTTTTACATATTCCCACAGTTCTCTTCACTCCTAAATCAAACGCAATGACAAATCAAAATCCCATAAACTAATCCAATTTGAAAAAAAAACAAACTCACCTCCTCTCGAGTAGCGATACAATGCCTCGTAGAACAGTTGCACCAACTGATCGCTGTTCATCGGTCCGATGAGGGGCGTCTGCACTGCGGTCGATGTCCCACTGCTGATGGGGGCCGGTGAGCTTGGAATTGGCAGCGGACCGGTAGCACCAACCACGACGGCAGCGCTTGCACCGGCTGCGGCTCCACCACCGCCAATCGCACCAACTCCAGCACTACTACCAGCAGCAGCGTTGCCATGGCTACTCCCAGCGGCACCGGCACCGGCATGGGCACCTCCATTCGGGGGCCCCCCATTACTACCGTGCCGGGCGCTGTCGTCCTCTTCCGGTTGCAGAAACGGAATTGCCATTGTGTCACTTTCGGGTTCAGTAGCTGGTTCACTTGCTTGCTAATGTTGAGTATTTGCACCTTTGAACACACTTGGTTTTTGGGGGCGGAGATCACCACTTAGCAGTAAACTTGCGAGAAAAATATAGCAAATTGTTTTCGTCGTGCAATCTTCTTAATCTGGGCTTTTCATAAATTGATGAAAATTCATTTTTCACGCATTAAATTCTTCTTTGCAACGATACACATGCACTGTCAAGACAATTGCACTAAATTGTTATTGCTGCACTACTCACTTTAGTCGATGTTGTTGTTTTACGCAATTGCTGATACCGTTCCCTTCTTCAGACTGGGTGATCTCAATTGATCTCAATGAACCAATTGCACTCACGATGCACTAACCAATTGAGTCGTAGGAGTGTTCTTCTATCATTCACATGCAAGCACTACTCCATGAAAAAATCACCAAACTCTCTTCTGTTACTTTGCACCCGTCCTCAAGCTCTAATCATTCAAAGCGTGATTACGTTTTGCTTCTCCCCAAACACGGCGATCACTTTCCAAATCAATAACTTTCTAGGCTTCTTTCCGGTGGCAGTCTAGTCTAGGCCAGGAAAGCACTTGATCGCGGTCTCACACACTGGCGCGCACGAGGTCCTAACGAAACCGAACCCAAAAGGCAGCACAAGAAAAAAAGCACCAAACTCGAACAAAAGTGTGTAGGATACCTAATCGGGCCCGTCCGCCGCACTCTGTGCAGTCCGATCGCTAGCTGTTTGTTTGTCCCGAACGAACGAAACGAACCCTGCGCGAGAGGAGGAAATTCTAAATCACGTCCAAACGTTCGCAAAGCAGCAACACAACTGACTGGGCGAGATGAACGACGCATTCAATTGCTGGGAGGCAGCGCGCGCTGTGCAATTCAAACACAAACCAACGAACGATCGTTCATTGCGTTCTGTCCTGCTGACTGAATGTTGTGAATGTGATGTTTTCTGATCATTATTTTCCTTACACATCACACACAGGCGCATTTTCAGCTCTAGGTTTTTTTGTTTCGCCTCTCGACTCGATCGCACATCACACTCTCGGTTCTAGAATCTGTGGACATGGACACAGGACCCGCGCGATCAAGCGATCGAGGATGCAAAGGCAGTAACGAAAACAACCAACACACATCGTACGTTCATATATAGGCAATGCATATGTGCAGTGCATGCTGCGTAAATGTGTAGAGAGTGTTCATTCTTTGCGCAAGTTTTGTTTTGTTTCATTTGTTCGGTACCAGTCAGTGGTGGAAGTCGATGAAGTTGTGCAGTGCTTCACACAAATACCTAGCCGTACTGTGGGAGTTAAAATGGGTGGGTTGGGAGGAGGTCAGATGAATACATGGAAGATGAAATACCTTCACATACGCATAAACTCATAAGTTGTTGCGTCGCGCTGTGCTGTTGCATCAATCTGCGATCACTTGTACGATTTTTAAGGGTATCAGCATTAATGATGCCTGCTACTGTTTTTAGTTAGTTGCTACTGTCTATCAGCACTAGCGAAACTGCACAGAAAATCAACAAAAGAGCTTGTGATTTGCTTTCCATTTTTAATGTGCATGCTTAAAAGTATCCAATATTTTACACGTCATGTCAGGGCCAAACGACTCTTTCGTTACCACTAATTAAAAAATACAAATTTTGTTGTTGTTTACCTGAAAAAAGAAATATGTAGGGGAACGGTTCGGATCTTCATCTCATAGCTCCCATTTCCATTCCATCAAAAACAAAGCAATAAAAAGGTTTTTGATTTGTTATTTATTTTTGTAATTTTTTTCAGCATGTTAGCAAAAGGAAGGGACGAGATTGGTGCTGGTTTGGCTGTTGTTTTGCGATGAGATAAATATATGTTCAGTGAGATGGAAACGGAACAGTTCCTCTATTTGTTGGGAAGAATAATTTATAATTGTAATTACCAATAGTGGATCCACGCAATCGCAATCGATATAATTAACATGGTATGTTTGGTACACGGATTGGGTTAGTTCTATTTTTGGCCACTTCGAGGAACTTGCAGAAGCTTAAAGACTCCCCCAGACCTAAGTGATTTCATCGCCGCGACGGCAACAACAATAGAGGTAATAAACTATAGAGGAAGCTTGTCGCTGTCGTCACTGGCGAAACATCTTTTGCTGGCGAAGATAGGGCACTAAATGTCAACAAAGGAAAAATCAGTACGTTTTGACAGATAGGTACCCAACATGTTTGGGGACGATAACAAAGGGATCCGCAGCGACAATCGTCCTCTATAGTTTATTACCTCTATTACAACAACTTGTCACCGCAACTATATTGCTGGGTCGTTGCATGCAATGTTCCATAATCCATTTACGCTTCCACAGACAGCGACAGAACCGCAGTGGCCAAGCGACGGCAACAGTCGCGTCGCGTGTGTCTGGGGGAACCTTAATGCTTTACAGCAGTAAGGACATATCATTCTCATATTATTTGTTTTGATAAGATTATGCTTCTTCCAGTGGATGCCTTCAGGAACTACTTCCAGAATCGAAATGTTATCCAAGATCCGTAGAGCTATTTTGTTCTAAAAATTGGTTGATAGTATAGATTTTTTGTAGACTTGACTTAAACTTTCCTGTTTTATTCAGATAAACTCCATGTGGTCCGATTCCTACATTCCTTTTTCCACTGGGTCCTACGTGTGTTAAAACGAGGATGCGTATTCCAAATATTGGTACCCATCTGACGTATTTGCTGAATGAAAATTAATCGAAGGATATCGGCAACTAAATATTCGTTTCGTTAAAATTGTTAATAGGGCAAAATGTCCTTGATGACTATCTGCCTAGTTCAGTCAGAGTTGGATTTTTTTCTTGACCCTCTTGTTCTGATGGCGATTCCAACCATCGACCAACCCACTTCAGGGTTGGATTTCTTAACGCAACTATGTCCAGAAGTGTCTCCAAACCACCACCAACGTTGAATTTTTCAACTACCATCCAACCCAGAAAGGGGTTTTTCCTGATCCGATTAGGTTCTACAGCCCCTCTGAACATATACCACTCACTCCAAATATGGATTTTATTTAACCAACCAAGTCCAAACCATAATTTTTAACTTGGTCGATGATGTTCATTGTGAGCAGCAGGTACTTTGTTCAAGGGCTTGACGATCCCTCCCCAGGCCATCTGCGAGATGTGATATCTGCCTACGATGTGGTGGGGTTTGACAGTGGGTTCTGTTGTTGTTGGGTTGTAAGTAAAGTAATTTTAAATTCTGTCACCAAGTGTGGCGTTTCTTTTCTGTTTTCTGGCATCTCTGTGTGATGCGTCAGAAATTATTTTTAGTTTACCGTCTTTCGTTATCATTACCGCTGCCGGAAGCAATGCTCGATGTTCCATCATTGTAGGGTTGATTTGTTTGAGATTGCGTAAGTTAAGTTAGATTAGGAAGTAATCGTCCTCCACAACAATTTACCTCCAATCAAATTGACGAAATTTTTGTGGATGATCCTAGACCAGCGGTTCTCAACCTTTTTCTTGTGAGGTACCCCTTCGTACTTTTGCATCAATTGAAGTACCCCCTATTTGGTTCTTGCTGTAAACGAAAATAAGTGTACCTCATGAGCTATATGTAAAATGGAACAGAAAATATTAGTTGGCTGTTGGTTGTTGGTTGGCTGAAATTTTCATTAATTATATCGAACACTTGGAGAGAAGCTTCCAAGCTTCTTGAAAGGCGGCTTTCGAGCCACTTAAAACGAGGCTTCTAAGTATCTTGGAAGACCACCTCTAAGCCTCTTGAATGTTAGCTTCCAAGCCTCTAGAAAGATATATTCGGAGCCCCTTGAAGAGAGGCTTCAGAGCCTCATGAAAGGAGGCTTCCGGCTCTCTTGAAAAGAGGTTTCCGAGACTCTTGAAAGAAGGCATCCGGGCTTGTTGAAAAAATAGTTTTGGGCCTCTTGAAAGGAGGCTTCTAAGCATCTTGAAAATATGCTTCGTCGTCTCTTGAAAGGAGGCTTCCGGGCCTCTTTATTTATTTATTTATTTATTTTATTAATTCAACGGACATCTTATGGTCTAATTGAGGGGAGGCTTCCGGGCCTTTTTAAAGTAGGCTTCTGGGCCTCTTGAAAGGAGGCTTCTGGGCCTCTTGAAAGGAGGCTTCCTGGCCTCTTTAAAGAAGGGCTTCCGGGCCTCTTGAAAGGATGCTTCCAGGCCTCTTGAAAGGAGGCTTCCGGGCCTCTTGAAAGGAGGCTTCCGGGCCTCTTGAAAGGAGGCTTCCGGGCCTCTTGAAAGGAGGCTTCCGGGCCTCTTGAAAGGAGGCTTCCGGGCCTCTTGAAAGGAGGCTTCCAGGCCTCTTGAAAGGAGGCTCCGGGTCTCTTAAAGGAGGCTTCCGGGCCTCTTGAAAGGAGGCTTCCGGGCCTCTTGAAAGGAGGCTTCCGAGCCTCTTGAAAGGAGGCTTCCGGGCCTCTTGAAAGGAGGCTTCCGGGCCTCTTGAAAGGAGGCTTCCGGGCCTCTTGAAAGGAGGCTTCCGAGACTCTTGAAAGGAGGCTTCCGGGCCTCTTGAAAGGAGGCTTCCGGGCCTCTTGAAAGGAGGCTTCCGGGCCTCTTGAAAGGAGGCTTCCGGGCCTCTTGAAAGGAGGCTTCAGGGCCTCTTGAAAGGAGGCTTCCGGGCGACTTGAAAGGAGGCTTCCGGGCCTCTTGAAAGGAGGCTTCCGGGCCTCTTGAAAGGATTGCTTCCGGGCCTCTTGAAAGGAGGCTTCCGGGCCTCTTGAAAGGAGGCTTCCGGGCCTCTTGAAAGGAGGCTTCCGGGCCTCTTGAAAGGAGGCTTCCGGGCCTCTTGAAAGGAGGCTTCCGGGCCTCTTAAAAGGAGGCTTCCGGGCCTCTTGAAAGGATTGCTTCCGGGCCTCTTGAAAGGAGGCTTCCGGGCCTCTTGAAAGGAGGCTTCCGGGCCTCTTGAAAGGAGGCTTCCGGGCCTCTTGAAAGAAGGCTTCCAGGCCTCTTGAAAGGAGGCTTCCAGGCCTCCTGAAAGGAGGCTTCTGGGCCTCTTGAAAGGAGGCTTCCGGGCCTCTTGAAAGGAGGCTTCCGGGCCTCTTGAAAGGAGGCTTCCAGGGCCTTTGAAAGGAGGCTTCCGGGCCTCTTGAAAGGAGGCTTCGGGCCTTTGAAAGGAGGCTTCCGGGCCTCTTGAAAGGAGGCTTCCGGGCCTCTTGAAAGGAGGCTTCTGGCCTCTTGAAAGGAGGCTTCCTGGGCCTCTTGAAAGGAGGCTTCAGGCCTCTTGAAAGGAGGCTTCCGGGCCTCTTGAAAGGAGGCTTCCGGGCCTCTTGAAAGGAGGCTTCCGGGCCTCTTGAAAGGAGGCTTCTGGCCTCTTGAATGGAGGCTTCCGGTCTTCTTGAAAGGAGGCTTCCGGTCCTCTTGAACGGAGGCTTCGGGCTCTTGAAAGGAGGCTTCCGGTCCTCTTGAAAGGAGGCTTCTGGTCCTCTTGAAAGGAGGCTTCGGGCCTCTTGAAAGGAGGCTTCTGGCCTCTTGAAAGGAGGCTTCCGGGCCTCTTGAAAGGAGGCTTCCGGGCCTCTTGAAAGGAGGCTTCCTGGCCTCTTGAAAGGAGGCCCGGGCCTCTTGAAAGGAGGCTTTCGGGCCTCTTTCAAGGAGGGTTTCGGGCCTCTTGAAAGGAGGCCTTCCGGGCCTCTTGAAAGGAGGCCTTCCGGGCCCCTTGAAAGGAGCCTTCCGGGCCTCTTGAAAGGAGCCTTCCGGGCCTCTTGAAGGAGGCTTCCGGCCTCTTGAAAGGAGGCTTCCGGGCCTCTTGAAAGGAGGCTTCCGGGCCTCTTGAAAGGAGGCTTCGGCCTCTTGAAAGGAGGCTTCCGGGCCTCTTGAAAGGAGGCTTCCAGGCCTCTTGAAAGGAGGCTTCTGGCCTCTTGAAAGGAGGCTTCTGGGCCTCTTGAAAGGAGGCTTCCGGGCCTCTTGAAAGGAGGCTTCTGGGCCTCTTGAAAGGAGGCTTCCGGGCCTCTTGAAAGGAGGCTTCCGGGCCTCTTGAAAGGAGGCTTCCGGGCCTCTTGAAAGGAGGCTTCGGGCCTCTTGAAAGGAGGCTTCCTGGCCTCTTGAAAGGAGGCTTCCGGGCCTCTTGAAAGGAGGCTTCGGGCCTCTTGAAAGGAGGCTTCAGGCCTCTTGAAAGGAGGCTTCCGGGCCTCTTGAAAGGAGGCTTCCGGGCCTCTTGAAAGGAGGCTTCGGGCCTCTTGAAAGGAGGCTTCCGGGCCTCTTGAAAGGAGGCTTCCGGGCCTCTTGAAAGGAGGCTTCCGGGCCTCTTGAAAGGAGGCTTCTGGCCTCTTGAAAGGAGGCTTCCTGGCCTCTTGAAAGGAGGCTTCCTGGCCTCTTGAAAGGAGGCTTCCTGGCCTCTTGAAAGGAGGCTTCTGGCCTCTTGAAAGGAGGCTTCTGAGCCTCTTGAAAGGAGGCTTCCTGGGCCTCTTGAAAGGAGGCTTCCGGGCCTCTTGAAAGGAGGCTTCCTGGCCCTCTTGAAAGGAGGCTTCCGGGCCTCTTGAAAGGAGGCTCTGGGCCTCTTGAAAGGAGGCTTCGGGCCTCTTGAAAGGAGGCTTCCGGGCCTCTTGAAAGGAGGCTTCCGGGCCTCTTGAAAGGAGGCTTCCGGGCCTCTTGAAAGGAGGCTTCGGGCCTCTTGAAAGGAGGCCTGGGCCTCTTGAAAGGAGGCTTCTGGGCCTCTTGAAAGGAGGCTTCTGGCCTCTTGAAAGGAGGCTTCCGGGCCTCTTGAAAGGAGGCTTCCGGGCCTCTTGAAAGGAGGCTTCTGGCCTCTTGAAAGGAGGCTTCCGGGCCTCTTGAAAGGAGGCTTTCCTGGCCTCTTGAAAGGAGGCTTCCGGGCCTCTTGAAAGGAGGCTTCCGGGCCTCTTGAAAGGAGGCTTCCGGGCCTCTTGAAAGGAGGCTTCCGGGCCTCTTGAAAGGAGGCTTCCGGGCCTCTTGAAAGGAGGCTTCCGGGCCTCTTGAAAGGAGGCTTCCGGGCCTCTTTGAAGGAGGCTTCCGGGCCTCTTGAAAGGAGGCTTCCGGGCCTCTTGAAAGGAGGCTTCCGGGCCTCTTGAAAGGAGGCTTCCGGGCCTCTTGAAAGGAGGCTTCCGGGCCTCTTGAAAGGAGGCTTCCGGGCCTATTAAAAGTAGGTTTCCGAACCTCTTGAAAGGAATCTTCCGAGCTGTTAAGGAGGCTTTCGAAGCCTGTAAAATGGAGGCTTCCGAACGTGTAGCCACTAACATATCATTCAACATTTGGTTTCGATCAGGCACATAGATTAGGCACAAGATAAGTAGATTACATAGAAGATTTTTAAAATTTGTTCATCCGTCGTTCTGTCCTTTTGATCTTTTCTTCCACAGCCCTTAATTCACTGTGCCGGTTGTGGAGGAAAGTATTCTATAGTCTTTGAGTTACTGATCGCCATGCATAATATTATATTTAAGACAAAATGTTTAAATTAAAAAAAAATACGTACCGTCATCGGGGGTGACAATGGATTGAATGGGGGTGAGAATGGGTCACTGTTTCAACTACTTAGAATGCTTGTAGAATGGATTGAGTGTGTCTGAGGGCAAGAAGACTAAAATATAAGAGACCTTTTTGAACGATTTTGCTCTACGACCTTCATGCTGCCGGTGAGAGCGATGACCCATTCTCACCCCCCAGACCCATTGTCACCCTCGATGGCGGTATATCAAAACTGTACCAATAAGATTTGATTAAAATCCGCCATTACACATTTTTATCCGAGGTACCCCCTGTGCCCGGCGAAGGTACCCCCAGGGGTACATGTACCCCAGGTTGAGAACCGCTGTACTAGACCATCCATAAAAAGTTCGTTCCCGTTGGTTGAAGGTTGTGTTACGGTTTATTTTATTTTACTCCGAAGTGACAAATGTTTGAATGGAATTGTTTTCATACATTCCTTAATGTTCTGTGTTTGGGCCAATAAATATTATAAATAGAGAAATTCCCTGACACAGACTTTATATTGCTGGTGCCACATGACACAAATTAATTCAGGGTGCCCAAATAGGATCTGAATCCTACACCAAAGAGAGCTATGTGTACAACGGCTTGTCTGCTGTAGACAAAAACAAAACGCAACGCACATTTGCGGGGATTTTATTGATGGACCAAAATCCTATAGGGCACTGCACGGACTGCTTTGTCTCTTTTTCGCTGCAAAGAAATTAGAAAACAACAAGGCCAGTAAACGTCAAATTTCATGAAGAACGAAAGAGAAAGAGATTCTTCCGTGCAGTGCCCTATAAGGAAACCTCGTCACAGTCGCTATTGAACGTTTCTCAACGCATTGGACGTTTCTCTCGAGGCACAGAGAGCTCGTCATTTATTTTAATTTGCTGATTGTTGTGTTAATTATTTATTTTTATATGTTTGTAAAATTTATATGTAATATTCGAAAGGACGTTTGGTCGATTGACGTTTGGTCGAATGACATTTAGTCGAAAGGACATTTGGTCGAAGGTACATCTGGTCGAATGAACATTTAGTTGGAAAAGGACATTTAGCCAAAAGGGTATTTAGTCGAATGGACGTTTAGTCGAATGTACATTGGTCGAATGGACATTTAGTCGAAAAAACATTTAGTCGAACGTACATTTGGTCGAATGCACATTTGGTCGAATGGACTTTCAGTCGAAAGGACATTTAGTCGAATGGACATTTAGTCGAAAGTACATTTAGTCGAACGTACATTTGGTCTAATGGACATTTGGTCGAAAAGATAATTAGTCGAATGGGAATTTAAGTCGGTAATAGATACCGTCGTTAGGGGAGACAATGTGTAAAATGGGGGTGAGAATGGGTCACTGCTTTAACTACTTAGAATGCTGGTGGAATAGTTTTAATGTATCTGAGGGCAAGTAAACAAAAATTCAAGACACCTTTTTGAACGATTTTGTTAACCGGCCTCCAGACTGTCGGTCAGAGCGATGACCCATTCTCACCCCCCAGAGCCATTGTCACTCCCGATGGCGATGATTTAGTGAAATGGATAATTCGTCATATGTTGTTTGATTAAATTTGAATAAATAATCCGGGAAGATCCATTAATTACGTACCGCAAAAATAGGGTATTTTCGAAACCCCGTCCCCCCTGTATCGCAATTTGTGTATGAAACATCTGAAAATTTTGTATGGATCGTCATACTTCGCTCAAGCCCACTCCCCCATCTAAGCGTTACGTAATTTGTGGATGCTCTCCAAGATACATGGATGAAATGATTAGAGGAATTCAGTGGACATTAGGACGAAACTACTGGAGACTCTGGTGGACTATAAAAAAATTGAAAACCTACAGAAATAGCAAAACTCAAAAACCAATGACATCAATGTTATTTTGTCAATACCTAATCATAGTTGGAGTTGGAACATTTAGTAGATTGACATTTGCGTTAAAGCAGCCAATAACGATGCAGCGAAGAACAACGTCGGGTATGTGGGACGAAGTGGACCGAACGATTAGTTCGACGAAGAGTGCAGATAGATTCTGGAGGAGAATGACGGCCGCGCATGCAGCAGAAAGGTATCCGGCAGAACGTGGAACGTCTTAGACGGAAGCGGAGACCCGCCTTTTTCAGGATAAGAAACGCCGCCTCGCCGTCGAATGCGAGGAGATGGAACAGCTGTGCTGTTCTCAAGAAACACGCATATTCTACTAGTACCACGAGCCGAAATGTGCAGGGATAAGGATGGGAGCATCTTGACGGAAGAACGTGTGGTGATCGGAAGGTGGAAGCAGCACTTCGAGGAACATTTAAATGGCGCTAGTTCGTGGGAAATTATCAAGCCGGCTTCGTTGACGGCCGTTCGACAACGGACCAGATCTTTACTGTACGGTAAATCCTTCAAAAATGCCGTGAGTGCCAGGTCCCAACACATCATCTGTTCATTGATTTCAAGGCAGCAAGCCTCTTTTCAAGAGGCTCGGAAGCCTCCTTTCAAGAGGCTCGGAAGCCTCCTTTCAAGAGGCTCGGAAGCCTCCTTTCAAGAGGCTCGGAAGCCTCCTTTCAAGAGGCCTGGAAGCCTCCTTTCAAGAGGCCTGGAAGCCTCCTTTCAAGAGGCTCGGAAGCCTCCTTTCAAGAGGCTCGGAAGCCTCCTTTCAAGAGGCCCCACAGCCTCCCTTCAAGAGGCTCTGAACCCCCCTTTCAACAGCCTCTGCAGCCTCCAATCAAGAGGCTCGGCAGCCCCCTTTCAAGAGGCTCAGAAGCCTCCTTTCAAGAGGCCTGGAAGCCTCCTTTCAAGAGGCTCAAGCCTCCTTTCAAGAGGCTCAGAAGCCTCCTTTCAAGAGGCTCAGAAGCCTCCTTTCAAGAGGCTCAGAGCCTCCTTTCAAGAGGCTCAGAAGCCTCCTTTCAAGAGGCTCAGAAGCCTCCTTTCAAGAGGCTCAGGCCTCCTTTCAAGAGGCTCAGAAGCCTCCTTTCAAGAGGCTCAGGCCTCCTTTCAAGAGGCCTCAAGAGCCTCCCTTTCAAGAGGCCCAAGCCTCCTTTCAAGAGGCCTCAGAAGCCTCCTTTCAAGAGGCTCAGAGCCTCCTTTCAAGAGGCTCAGGCCTCCTTTCAAGAGGCTCAGAGCCTCCTTTCAAGAGGCCTCAAGCCTCCTTTCAAGAGGCTCAGCCTCCTTTCAAGAGGCTCCAGCCTCCTTTCAAGAGGCTCCCAGCCTCCTTTCAAGAGGCCTCAGCCTCCTTCAAGAGGCCTCAGGCCTCCTTTCAAGAGGCTCAGAAGCCTCCTTTCAAGAGGCTCAAGCCTCCTTTCAAGAGGCCTCCAGCCTCCTTTCAAGAGGCCTCGAAGCCTCCTTTCAAGAGGCTCAGAGCCTCCTTTCAAGAGGCTCAGCCTCCTTTCAAGAGGCCTGGAAGCCTCCTTTCAAGAGGCCCGGAAGCCTCCTTTCAAGAGGCTCAGAAGCCTCCTTTCAAGAGGCTCAGAGCCTCCTTTCAAGAGGCTCCAGAGCCTCCTTTCAAGAGGGCCTGGAAGCCCTTCAAGAGGCTCAGCCTCCTTTCAAGAGGCCTCAAGCCTTCTTCAAGAGGCTCGGAGCCTCCTTCAAGAGGCCTGGAAGCCTCCTTTCAAGAGGCTCGGAAGCCTCCTTTCAAGAGGCTCGGAAGCCTCCTTTCAAGAGGCTCGGAAGCCTCCTTTCAAGAGGCTTCGCCTCTTGAGCCTCCTTCCGAAGCCTCCTTTCAAAAGGCTTGGAAGCCTCCTTTCAAGAGGCTTGGAAGCCTCCTTTCAAGAGGCTTGGAAGCCTCCTTTCAAGAGGCTTGGAAGCCTCCTTTCAAGAGGCTTGAAGCCTCCTTTCAAGAGGCTCAGAGCCTCCTTTCAAGAGGCTTGGAAGCCTCCTTCAAGAGGCTTGGAAGCCTCCTTTCAAGAGGCTCAGGGCCTCCTTTCAAGAAGGCTCAGAGCCTCCTTTCAAGAGGCTCAGGAAGCCTCCTTTCAAGAGGCTCAGAGCCTCCTTTCAAGAGGCCTCAAGCCTCCTTTCAAGAGGCTCAGAAGCCTCCTTTCAAGAGGCTCAAGCCTCCTTTCAAGAGGCCTCAGGAAGCCTCCTTTCAAGAGGCTCGAAGCCTCCTTTCAAGAGGCTCAAGCCTCCTTCAAGAGGCTCAGAAGCCTCCTTTCAAGAGGCCTGGAAGCCTCCTTTCAAGAGGCTCAGAGCCTCCTTTCAAGAGGCCTGGAAGCCTCCTTTCAAGAGGCTCAGAAGCCTCCTTTCAAGAGGCCTGGAAGCCTCCTTTCAAGAGGCTCAGAAGCCTCCTTTCAAGAGGCTCAGGAAGCCTCCTTTCAAGAGGCCTCAGAAGCCTCCTTTCAAGAGGCTCAAGCCTCCTTTCAAGAGGCTCAGAAGCCTCCTTTCAAGAGGCTCAGAAGCCTCCTTTCAAGAGGCTCAGAAGCCTCCTTTCAAGAGGCTCAGAGCCTCCTTTCAAGAGGCCCAAGCCTCCTTTCAAGAGGCTCAGAGCCTCCTTTCAAGAGGCCTCAAGCCTCTCTTTCAAGAGGCCTGGAAGCCTCCTTCAAGAGGCCCGGAAGCCTCCTTTCAAGAGGCTCAGAGCCTCCTTTCAAGAGGCCTGGAAGCCTCCTTTCAAGAGGCCTGGAAGTCTCCTTTCAAGAGGCCTGGAAGCCTCCTTTCAAGAGGCTCAGAGCCTCCTTTCAAGAGGCTCAGGCCTCCTTTCAAGAGGCCTGGAAGCCTCCTTTCAAGAGGCTCAGAAGCCTCCTTTCAAGAGGCCTCAGAAGCCTCCTTTCAAGAGGCTCCAGCCTCCTTTCAAGAGGCTCAGGAAGCCTCCTTTCAAGAGGCCTCAGAAGCCTCCTTTCAAGAGGCCTCAGAAGCCTCCTTTCAAGAGGCTCAAGCCTCCTTTCAAGAGGCTCAGGAAGCCTCCTTTCAAGAGGCTCAGAAGCCTCCTTTCAAGAGGCTCAGCCTCCTTTCAAGAGGCCTGGAAGCCTCCTTTCAAGAGGCTCAGAAGCCTCCTTTCAAGAGGCTCAGAGCCTCCTTTCAAGAGGCTCAGAAGCCTCCTTTCAAGAGGCTCAGAGCCTCCTTTCAAGAGGCTCAGGAAGCCTCCTTTCAAGAGGCTCAAGCCTCCTTTCAAGAGGCTCAGAGCCTCCTTTCAAGAGGCTCAGAAGCCTCCCTTTCAAGAGGCTCAGGCCTCCTTTCAAGAGGCTCAGGCCTCCTTTCAAGAGGCTCAGAAGCCTCCTTTCAAGAGGCTCAGGCCTCCTTTCAAGAGGCTCAGAGCCTCCTTTCAAGAGGCTCAGGCCTCCTTTCAAGAGGCTCAGAAGCCTCCTTTCAAGAGGCTCAGAAGCCTCCTTTCAAGAGCTCAGGCTCAAGCCTCCTTTCAAGAGGCCTGGAAGCCTCCTTTCAAGAGGCTCAGAGCCTCCTTTCAAGAGGCTCAGCCTCCTTTCAAGAGGCCTCCTTTCCTCCTTCAAGAGGCCTGGAAGCCTCCTTTCAAGAGGCTCAGAAGCCTCCTTTCAAGAGGCCTGGAAGCCTCCTTTCAAGAGGCTCAGGCCTCCTTTCAAGAGGCTCAGAAGCCTCCTTTCAAGAGGCCCGGAAGCCTCCTTTCAAGAGCCTGGAAGCCTCCTTTCAAGAGGCCCAGGCCTCCTTTCAAGAGGCTCAGGCCTCCTTCAAGAGGCCTGGAAGCCTCCTTTCAAGAGGCTCAGAGCCTCCTTTCAAGAGGCTCAGGCCTCCTTTCAAGAGGCTCAGGCCTCCTTTCAAGAGGCCTGGAAGCCTCCTTTCAAGAGGCTCAGCCTCCTTTCAAGAGGCTCAGGCCTCCTTTCAAGAGGCTCAGAGCCTCCTTTCAAGAGGCCTCAAGCCTCCTTTCAAGAGGCTCAGAAGCCTCCTTTCAAGAGGCTCAGGCCTCCTTTCAAGAGGCTCAGAAGCCTCCTTTCAAGAGGCCTCAGAAGCCTCCTTTCAAGAGGCTCAGAGCCTCCTTTCAAGAGGCTCAGAGCCTCCTTTCAAGAGGCTCAGAAGCCTCCTTTCAAGAGGCTCGGAAGCCTCCTTTCAAGAGGCTCAGGCCTCCTTTCAAGAGGCTCAGAGCCTCCTTTCAAGAGGCCTCAAGCCTCCTTTCAAGAGGCCTCAAGCCTCCTTTCAAGAGGCTCAGAAGCCTCCTTTCAAGATGCTCAAGCCTCCTTTCAAGAGGCTCAGGCCTCCTTTCAAGAGGCTCAGGCCTCCTTTCAAGAGGCTCCAGCCTCCTTTCAAGAGGCCTCAAGCCTCCTTTCAAGAGGCTCAGAAGCCTCCTTCAAGAGGCTCAGAGCCTCCTTTCAAGAGGCTCAGAAGCCTCCTTTCAAGAGGCCTGGAAGCCTCCTTTCAAGAGGCTCAGGCCTCCTTTCAAGAGGCTCAAGCCTCCTTTCAAGAGGCTCAGAAGCCTCCTTTCAAGAGGCTCAGCCTCCTTTCAAGAGGCCTGAAGCCTCCTTTCAAGAGGCTCAGAAGCCTCCTTTCAAGAGGCTCAGAGCCTCCTTTCAAGAGGCTCAGAAGCCTCCTTTCAAGAGGCCTCAAGCCTCCTTTCAAGAGGCTCAGGCCTCCTTTCAAGAGGCCTGGAAGCCTCCTTTCAAGAGGCCTGGAAGCCTCCTTTCAAGAGGCTCAGAGCCTCCTTTCAAAGAGGCTCAAGCCTCCTTTCAAGAGGCCTGGAAGCCTCCTTCCAAGAGGAAGCCTCCTTTCAAGAGGCTCGGAAGCCTCCTTTCAAGAGGCTCGGAAGCCTCCTTTCAAGAGGCTCGGAAGCCTCCTTTCAAGAGGCTCGGAAGCCTCCTTTCAAGAGGCTCGGAAGCCTCCTTTCAAGAGGCTCGGAAGCCTCCTTTCAAGAGGCTCGGAAGTCTGGTTTCAAGATCCTTGGAATTTTTTCATGGAGCTCTCTTTCAAGATCCTGTGAAGATACTCAGAAGCCTTTTCTAAAGATGCTCAAGAGGCTTGGAAGCTTCCTTTCAAAAGGATCGGAAGAAAAAAAATAGGGGGTACCCCAATAAAAGCACAAGTTCGAAGGGGTACCTCTCAAGAAAAAGGTTGAGAACCGCTGCTCTAATGGACAATGCTCGAGGAGGACTTGCAAGCACTCGGAGTACTTGAGAAACGGGTACTTAGGACCATCTTTGGCGGTGTGGCGGCGAAGAATGAACCACGAGCTCGCCCAGCTCTACGGCGAACCCAGTATCCATGAGGTACCTAAATCCGGAAGGGTACGATGGGCAGGGCATGTTGCAAGAATACCGGACAGCAACCCTGCAAAGATGGTGTACGCTTCCGGTCTGGCAGGTACGAGACAGCGTACGAGGTGGGTTGACCAGGTACAAAACGACTCTGCGAGCGTGGGGCGCATTCGAGGATGGAGAGATGCGGCCTCGTACCGTGTATTGTGGCGTCAAATTGTTCATTCAGTGTTATCTGTTTAGATATAAACTAAATAAATAAAAAATTGACAATAGTCAAGTGACATTTGGTCGAATGACATTTCGTCGAAAGGACGATCAGTCGAAGGGACATTTGGTCGAATGGAGATGGTTTTCTTATTCTTTTCATTGATACTATTTCTTTCACTCAATATTTATACAATAATTAGTTCAGTATAAATTTCTTCTCCAACCATAATTACCGAAATTAATTTATTGGCTTTTTTCGGGGATAATTATACTACTCAAAGCGAAAGGGAGTAGATGAAGGTAATGAAGACACAGATTCGATTGACACCACGTCACTATCCAAGCCGTTCCTGGGTGGACGTTAGGCATAATAACAATTTGTCCGACGTTTCAATGGGCTATAAGGCTATCTGACGTTTATCATCTTTCTCTTGCACGCGCACAGACGGGATACGGTTTGTTTTCATACGGAAACGCTTCCGAAGCGTTTCCGTATGAAAACAAACCCTATCCCGTCCGTGCGCGTGCAAGAGAAAGATGATAAACGTCAGATAGCCTTATGCCATCTTTTTTTTACAAGGGTTAGAAGGGAACGTTTTTCGTCTGGTGGTTTGTTTTTAACATTCAGAACAGAACATAAAGATATCAACTAGATTATATCATATTGGCATGTGAACTTTATTTATTTAGGCATATAAGATCCTCTAAGGTTTCCAAACTATCCTGGAGTTTGAATCCAATGGTCTATAACATCAACTACGGCGTGCAGGTTGTCCCCATCAACCGCAAACATCCAATTAAGTCCACCATGCATATATGTTCAGGAAAACCCTGGAATAATTTCCAAAACGCGGAATGCAAAAATCTTGTGAGAAGTCTCCAACCAAAATGCAAGCAGCGAGCTGTCAACATTTTGGTGTCAAATCATATCCTTCCTTGAGCTTGAAAGAGAAGGGCCATTAGACGTCAGCTGAAAGCTGTCCGATTGTTTTCGTCGAGCTTTTTTTTGAAGCGCGCCTAAAACAGTGATGCCAGACTTTCAGGAATGACTTTAATTGTATAATTACGACAATCAAAAAATATATTTTTGAGGTGAAATTTGTAGTGTTTTACCAAGTATTTTACTGTTTTTTTTTTTATATTTTTTTTTGTGGCTGTGTGGCTGAAAACCAAAGATTTTATTTGACTCCTCCAAGACTGCAAAATATGTTTTTGTAGCAAAATATTTTTATTTTCATTGCCCACAACACTGGTTGCAAGATTTTCAGGCCGTCCTTAACATTTACTGACCAGATTCCATGCATTTTGACATTCCACTGCAACCTGCAATATTTCGGTTAAAAGTTTGCTCTTCGAAATTCATGAACAAACTCATTAATGTATTACAGGCTGACAACGCTGGCTTGATACGTTGCATGGCAATGAATCTGCGGATGTATCGGAACCCAAGTAGTTTCATGCTTGAATGAGGGAAAACCCCTATATCCACGATTCTGTGTATTCGTGTATTCATGAACAATGAACTGAAATGAACTGATTAAAGACTAGATTCTGATACTAGCTATTTGTGTGATATTGCATCATAATTTATTATTATGGAAACTGTAATTGATAATCAAATACTATCATGAATCAAGTTTTAGTTCATGTTTTCTTCATGGCGGTAAGCTCCAACGAGGATAATACTAGATTTAATACGGATTTAAGAAAATCCGAGTTTAAATTTAATACCTCCTTCGGTAAGCACCAAACTCGTATTAAGCACGCAGCCACTTTTCGTCCTGCAGTGTAGTGAGATAGTGTGCGTATGAGAATGATAGAAACATAAATAATCATTGATAACTTCTGTTTTGTTTATGTTCCGTGTTTCGTTCAAATTAGATTGCGATTAATTCCAAAATATCGGTTCCGAGATGAAACTTCGTAGAAGTTCGCAGATTTTCAACAATTTAAATTAAATTAATTTGTACGTTGTGAGTAAGGCAAAAGCTTGCCGAAAAAAATCATCGCTTGCAAGCATCCCGTGGCAACCGTCGGATCATCGGTTGAAATTATTGAAACCACTAGAAACCCAGGAGAATACGTTTGGGATCTCCGCCGATACTAGCATCAGACTTGTTTCTAGTACTTTTCACATCATTTCTGGAAATACTTCGAAAAATTATCCAGTAACTCATCGCTAAGTGCTAAGGATTACTCCATCAATTGCTTTGAAGATTCTTCCGAATACTACACCAGAACTCGCTTAGGGCATTCCTCGGCAATGTTTCGGCGAATCTTCCAAAAACTCCTGTGGACATTATTAATTAATTCAAAAAGTTATTCCGGATATTCCATGTTAACATTTGTTTTGGGAACTATTCCATGAAGTAATAGGAGTTCATCAGGATTCCCCAAATATTTGACTGTAATAAATTTATGAGTTCCAGTTCTACACAAGGAATTCCTCAAGAAATTTCATTGCAAACTATCCGGACTTGCGTCGAGTTTTTTTTTTCGAAAAATTCTCCACCTTATTCATTCATGAATTTGTCGTCGAATTCCATTGAGGATACGAAGGAATTGCTCGAACCATTTCCTTCTGAAAGCTTTCAGACCCCTGCGAAGTCTTTCAAGATTTTGTTTAAGCTTCCTCCAGGATTTCATTCCCTACCTCCAGGCAAAATCCAAATGAAATGCCTTAACGAACATCTGGAATAATTCTTGTACGAATTCCGAGAGGCATTAGGAAGAACTTCTGAAAGAAGGGTAAGCAACAGCCTCTAGGAATTGCTCCTGAAACTACTTCCAAAATCCCTCCGAAAAAAATCGGGAAATTTTGTTCCAAGAATGGCATTAGAAATTTCTCCACCATTTCTTCCGAGACTTCCAGAGGCTCCTTTTGGAATTTGTCTAGCAATTCATATTATAATTCAAGAAAAAATATGTTTTAGATTTCTACAAGAATTTTTCCTAGAATTTCCGCAAGTAATTTCTCAGAGGTTTCTAACAATTTTGTTTTAGGATTTGCTCCACAATTACATCCAGAAATGGCTCCCAATCTCAGAGAATTCCCCCCAGAATCCCTCCTTCTGTAATTCCTCGGGGTGTTTCCCCTGGAACTCCTTTGGTAGTTCCTTCTGTAATAACTTTTGAAGTTCTTCCTGGAACTCCTTAATGAGTTTCTCCTGGAGTCCCTCCAGAAATTCCTCTTGAAAATCTTCCAGGAGTTCATCCATGGATTTTTTAAATTCCTCCTGGAATTCCTGCAGAACTCTTTCAGGAATTCTTTCACGAGTTCCTGGAATGTTTCCGGGATTTGTTTCTGGAATACTTATAGGTGTTCTTCCTGGAATACCTCCGTAAGTTTCTCATGGAATCCTTCCAGAAGTTCCTCCTGGAAATCCTTCAGGACTCCAGTTCTTCCTGCATTTTTCCAGGAGTTCTCCCTCAAAATTTTCCGGGGATTGCTCTTAGAATTCCTTCAGGAGCTCAGGAATTCTTCTTCATCCTGGAATTTCTAAAGGAGTTCCTCCTGGAATTCCCCAAGGAGTTTATCCTGAAATTCCTCTAGAACAGGTTCCTTTTGGGAACTCCAGGAGTGCCTCCAGAAGTTCCTCATTTTCTCCAGGAGTTTCTCCTAAAGTGCTTCTCCACTCCTCCATGAGCTTCCCTGGAATTTCTCCAGGATTTTCTCATGGAATTCCTCCAAGAGATCCTCCTGGAATTGCTCCATGAGTTTCTCTTGAAAATTTTCCAGGAGTTCCTCTATAACATGTTCCTCTTGGAATTCTAGTATATAGTGCTTCCAGGAGCTTCTCCTGGAATTCCTCTAGCAGTTTTCCAGCAGGAGGAACTTCCGGAGGAATCTCAAGAGGAACGAATGGAGTAATTCCAAGAGGAACTCCTGTAGGAATTCAATGAGAAACTTCCGGAGGAATTCCAGGAGGAACTGCTGCAGGAATTCCAGGAAAAATTCTGGAAGATTTCCATGAGAAACTCTTGAAGGAGTGCCAGGAGAAACTCCTGGAAGAATTCTAGGAGGAATTCCTGGAAGCACTCCTGGAATTCCAAGAGGAATCTGGAACTCCCGAAGGGACTTACAGGACGCACTCCTGGAGGATTTTCAGGACCAACTCCCACAGAAACTTTTGAAGTAATTAATAGAGGAACTTCTGGAGGAATTCCAGGAAGAACTCTTGGGGGAATTCCAAAAGATCTCCTGGACGAATTCCAGGAGGAGTTTGAGGAGGAACTCCTGGAGGAATTCCCGGAAGTAATTTAGAAGAAACTCCTGGAGAAATGAAGGAACTCCTGGAAGCATCCTTGAAGTTCCAAAAGGAACCTGTTCTAGAGGAACTCCTGGAGGAATTCCAGAGGGAGGAACTCCTGGAGGTATTCCATATCGAACTCCTGAAGAATTCCAGGAGAAACTGCTCTATGAATTTCCTGGAATTCCTGAGAAAATCTTAGAGCATTTCCAGGAAAACTGCTGTAGAGTTTCCAGTAGGAACTTCTAGAGTAAAACCTGGAGGAATTCTTGGAGGAACTCCGGAGAAATTCCAAGATTCCTCTGGAAGCTTCTCCAGAAATTCTTCCGGAAGTTCCACCAAGAATTCTTCTACGATTTTCTCCAAGAATTCCTCTGGGAGTTCCTCCAGGAATTCTTCTGGAAGTTCCCCTAGAAATTCCTCTGGAAGTTCTTTTAGAAATTCCTCCGGAAGTTCTTCAGGAATTCCTCTAGAAGTTCATTCAGGAATTCCTCTTGACGTTTCTTCAGGAATTCCTTTTGACGTTCCTCCTAGAATTCCACCTGAAGCTCCTCCAGGAATTCCTCCTGAAGTTTCTCCAAGAATTCCTTTGGGAGTTAATCCGGAAGTTCCTTCAAGAATTCTCTGGAAGTTACTCCATGTGGGGAATTAAGTGAGTCTGAAAAATGCATTTGCTTTTGTTGGTTACATTGATGCATAAAGTGGAACATATTTCTTATTTCATGATAAAAATAATGAATTAAACTAAAATATTTAAAAATGACAATAATAGAAAAATTGTAACGAATTTGAAATTCAATCGTAGTTGGCATTTGAAATGCCAGCATACTAAGAAGGGTTTGGGGTCATTTGGCCGAATGCCGTTTGGCCGAATGTCGTTTAGCCGAATGTCATTTGGCCGAAAGGGTCATTTGGCCGAACGCCATCTGGCCGAATGCCGTTTGGCCGAATAGTTGAAATTCTTTGAATGAAAAACAAATAAAGAAGAAGTAAAGACAAAGTAGAAAGAATCAAGGAAGAAGAAAGAATCAGAAAGAAAAAAGAAGGAAGAATGAAGAGGGAAGAAGGGAGAATGAAGATGGAAGAAGGAAGAAGGAAGATGGAAGAAGGAAGAAGAAAAAAGGAAGAATAAAGAAGAAGAAGGAAGAATGAAGAAGGAAGAAGGAAGAAGCAAGAAGGAAAAAGGAAGAAGGACGAGGGAAGAAAGAAGAAGGAAGATGGGGAATAAGGTAGAAGGAAGAAGGAAGAAGGGAAAAGGAAGAAGGTAGAAGGAGAAGGAAAAAGATAGAAAGAATAAAGAAAGAAGAAGTAAGAAGGAAGAAAGAAGAAGGAAGAAGGAAGAAGGAAGAAGAAAGATGGAAGAAGGAAGAAGGAAGAGAGAAGAAGGAAGAAGGGGAAGAATGAATAAGGAAGAAGAAAGAAAGAAGAAGGAAGAAGATAAAAGAAGATAGAAGAAGAAGATAGAAGAAAGAAAGAAGAAGGAAGAAGGAAGAAGAAAGAAGGAAGAATGAAGAAGTTAGAAGAAGAAGGAAGGAGGAAGAAGGAAGTAGAAAAAAGGAAACAAGAAGAAGGATGAAGGAAGAAAGAAGAAGGAAGAAGGAAGAAGGAAGAAAGAAGAAGGAAGAAGGAAGAAGGAAGTAGAAAAAAGGAAACAAGAAGAAGGATGAAGGAAGAAAGAAGAAGGAAGAAGGAAGAAGTAAGAAGAAGAAGGAAGTAGAAAAAAGTAAACAAGAAGAAGGATGAAGGAAGAAAGAAGAAGGAAGAAGGAAGAATGAAGAAAGAAGAAGGAAGAAGGAACAAGGAAGAAAGAAGAAGGATGAAGAAAGAAGGATGAAGGATGAAGGAAGAAGATAGAAGAAGAAGGAAGAAGGAAGAAAGAAGCAGGAAGAAGGTGGAAGGAAGAAGGAATAAGAAAGAAGAAGAAAAAAGAAAGAAGAAAGAAAGGGGAATGTAAAAGGAAGAAGGGAAAAGAGACAAGTACAAAGGAAAAAGAAAGAAGGAAAAATGAAGAAGGGGAAGGAAGAAGGAGGAAGAAGGAAGAAGGAAAAATAAAGTAGGAAGGAGGAAAAAGGAGAATGAAGAAGAAGGAAGAAGGAAAAAGAAGAAGAAGGAAGAAGGAAAAGGAAGGAGAATAAAAGAGGAGGAAGAAGGTAAAAGTTCTCTGTTCTCAGTTCTCCGTTCACTTTTCTCTTCACACTTTTCACATCTTCCTTCTCACATCTTACTTTTCATTACTCACGTTTCATTTCTCACTCTTCGCTACTCGTAATTTGAGGTTATTTTTTTTAAACTATTCGGCCAAACGGCATTCGGCCAAACGACCCGTTCGGCCAAACGGCATTCGGCCAAATGGCGTTCGGCCAAACGGCATTCGGCCAGACGGCATTCGGCCAAATGGCCTGACACCCTAAGAAGCTAATGATAAGCTGTCACAGTACACATTATAGCCTCCTTCCAGTTATCTCTACGTAGACTGCCTTGCATACTGCTTTCGACCATTCCGTTTTCTGTAGGGTTTAGTGGCGTACTATGGATAAGCTTTACACCCCAAACGTTCTTCAACCACACGTTTAATTCTGAGCTATTAAAAGGGGGCACATTCTCACACTTAAGGGTTACATTATTTTTACCACTTTATGCATCAATGTAACCAACAAATGCAAATGCATTTTTCAGACTCACTTTATTCCCCACACTCCAGGAATTCCTCTGAAAGTTTCTCCAAGAAGTCCTCTGGAAGTTACTTCTGAAATTTTTCTGGAAGATCCTGCAGGAAGTCCTCTGGAATTTCCTCGAAAAAATCCTCTGTAAGTCCATCCAGGAATTTCTCCTGAAGTTCCTCTTGAAGTTTCACCAGGAACTCCTCCTGAAGTTCCTCCAAGAATTCCTCCGAAAATTCCTCTAAAAATTCTTACGGAAATTCCTTCAGGAATTCCTCTGGAAGTTCATTCAGGAATTCTTCTGGAAGCTCCTCTAGTAATACCTCTGGAAGTTCTTCCAGAAGTTTCTCTGGAAGTTCCTCCAGAAGTTTCTCTGGAAGTTTCTCCTCAAATTCCTCTGGAAGTTTCTTTAAGAACTCATCTGGAAGTGCCTCCAGTAATTCAACTGGGAGTTCCTCCAGACATTCCTCCAGGAATTCTTTCGGAAGTTCCTCCGAAAATTCCTTCGGAAGTTCATCCAGAAATTCCTCCGACAGATCCTCCAGGAATTCCTCTGTGAGTTCTCACAAGAATACATCTGGTAGTTCTTCCATAAATTTCTCTGAAAATTCCTGCAGGAGTTATTCCAGAAGTTCCTCCAAGAATTCCTCTGGAAGTTTTTCCAGGAATTCCTCTGGAAGAATACCTCCGAAAGTTCCTCCAGGAATTCCTGACGGAGTTCCTCTAGGAATTCCTCACGGAGTTCCTCCAGGAATTCCTCTGAAAGTTCCTCCAGGAATTCATGTGGGAGTTCCTCCAGGAATTCCTGTGGAAGTTCCTCTAGAAATTTCTCTGGAATTCCTCCAGAAAATCCTCTGGAAGTTTCTCCAGGAATTCTTCCGGAAGTTCCACCAAGAATTCCTCTGGGAGTTCCTCCAGGAATTCCTTTGAGAGTTCCTCCAGAAATTCCTCTTAAAATTCCTCCAGGAGTTCCTCTGGAAATTCCTCTTGTAATTCCTCTGAAAGTTTCTCCTGGAATTCTTCCAGAAGTTTCTCCAGGAATTTTCCCAGTAGATCCAGCAAGAATTGCCCTGGAAGTTCTTCCAAGAATTCCTCTAGGAGTTCCTTCAGGAATTCCTCTTGACGTTTCTTCAGGAATTCCTTTTGATGTTCCTCCAGAACTCCTCCTTAATTACCTCCAACCATCCTCTGAAAATTTCTTCTAGAACTCCTTCGGAAATTCCTACAGAAATTCCTCTGGAAGTTGCTCCAGAAAATCCACCTGAAGCTCCTTCAGGAATTCCTCCTGAAGTTTCTCCAAGAATTCCTTTGGGAGCTAATCCGGAAGTTCCCCCAAGAATTCTCTGGAAGTTCGTCCAGGAATTTCTTCGGAAGCTCCTCCATGAAGTCTTCTGGAAGTTACTTCTGGAATTTCTCTGGAAGATCCTCCAGGAAGTCCTCTGGAAGTTCCTCCGGAAATTCCGCTATAAGTTCCTCCAGAAATTCCTCTGTAAGTCCCTTCAGGAATTTTGGAAGAATTTTTGGAGGAATTCCTGGAGAAACTTCCAGAGGAATTCCTGGAAAAACTTCCAGAGGAATTCCTGGAGGAACTTCTGGAATAACTCCTGCAGGAATTTACAGAGGAATTTCTGGAGAAACTTTCATTGGAATTTATGGAAGAACTACCAGATGTATTCTTGTGAGAACTCACAGAGGAATTCCTGGAAGATCTGTCGGAGGAATTTCTGGATGAACTTCCGAAGGAATTTTCGGAGGAATTTCTGGAGCAACTTCCGAAGGAATTCATGGAGGAACATTTGGAGGAATTTCTGGAGGAACTCCCAGTTGAATTCCTGGAGGCACTTCCAGAGGAGTTCTTAGAGAAACTTCCAGAGGAATTTGTGGAGGAACTTCCAGAGAAACTTCTGGAGGAACGTCCAGAGGAACTTCCTTAAGAATTTTCAGAGGAATTTTCGGAGGAATTCGTGGAGGAACTTCAGGAGCAATTCCTGGCGGAACTTCAAGAGGAATTCCAGAAGGAACTTCAGGAGAAATTCCTGGAGGGACTTACAGAGGAATATCTGGAGGAACTTCCAGAGGATCTTCCAGAGAAATTTCAGAAGGAACTTCCAGAGGACTTCTTGGAGGAACTTCCAGAAAAACTTCTGGAGAAACTACAGGAGGAACTCCCAGGGGAATTCCTGGAGAAACTTCCAGAGGAATTTCTGGAGGAACTTCCTGAGAATTCTTGGAGGAACTTCCGGATTAACTTGCAAAGGAATTCTTGGAGAAACTTCAGGAGGAATTCCTGGAGGAGCTTCAGGTGGAATTTCTGGAGGAACTTTCGAAGGAGTTCTAGGAGGAATTTTCAGAGGATGGTTGGAGGTAATTAAGGAGGAATTCCTGGAGGAACGTCAAAAGGGAAACATCAAAAGAGGAATTCCTGAAGGAAATTCTAGAGGAATTCTTGAAGAACTTCCGGAGGAATTTCTAAAAGAACTTCCAGAAGAATTTCTAGAAGAACTTCCAGAAAAATTCTAGAATTTCTAGAGGAACTCCCAGAGGAATTTCTAGAGGAACTCCCAGAGGAATTCCTGGAGGAACTTCCAGAGGAATTCCTGGAGGAACTCCGTGAGAAATTCATAGACGAGGGATTCTTGGAGGAACTTCCAGAGGAATTTCGGAAGGGTTTTCCATAGGAATTTCTGGAGGAACTTCCAGAGGAATTGTTGGAGAAACTTCCGGAGAAATTCTTGGAGAAACTTTCAGAAGAATTCCTGGAGGAACTCCCAGAAAAATTGTTGGTGGAACTTCCGGAAGAATTCCTGGAGAAGCTGCCAGAGGAATTTGTAGAGGAACTTCCGGATGAATTTCTGGAGGAACTTCCAGAGGAATTCCTGGAGGAACTCCCAGAGGAATTTCTGGAGGAACTTCCAGAGGAATTCCTGGAGGGACTTCCAGAGGAATTTCTGGAGGGACTTCCAGAGGAATTCCTGCAAGAATTTTTGGGACAATTAATGGGGTAATTCTTGGTGGAAGTCGCGAAGGATTTCGTGGAGGAATCGCTGGTGGAATTCTCGGAGGATCTGCTGTAAAAATTCTCGGAAGCACTCTTTCAAAAATTCCTGGAGGGATTCCCGGAGGAATGGCTGGGGAAGTTCCCGAAGGAATTGGGTTTCTTGTATGAATTCCTGGAGAAATTCCCGGATGAGTTTCTGGAGTAATTCGTGGAGAAAGTCGCGGAGGAATTCCTGGTGGAATCGCTGGAGGAATTTCCGAAAGAACTCCTGGTGGATTTCTCGGAAGAAATCCTAGAGAAATTCTTGGAGGAAATTCTGGAAGAATTTTAGGACGAAATCTTGAGAATTCCTGGAGGAATTTCCGGACCAATTCCTTGAAAAATTTCCGGATGTATTTCTGGATGAGCTCTGTGAGGAAATCACGGAGTCAGTCCCAAATTGGAATTCTTTGAAGAAGTCCCAAAGAGATGCCCGGACAGGGCGTCAGTAAATTGTTCTTGGGGGATGTTCTGAATTGCATATGATGGAGCAATTTCAATATCACTAGTTAATCTCTAATAAAACAGATCTATGTATGTACTATAAGTTCTATTCAGCGCCGCAATTAATTTGAGAGGGTTCGAACGACACCACCCCCTCCCACCCCGTGCCTACTCCACTGCCCGGAGGAATTCATGTAGAAATTCCCTTAGTAATTCTCAGAGGAATCACTTGAGGTACTCCTGGAGGATTTTTTGAAAGAATTACTTTAAAACCTTAAAACATTTCTGAAGGAATTTATTCAGGAGGTCTCGAAGGAATTCTCGGTGGAACTCTTGGAGAGTTCCCATATTCATTTACAGCTTATATTCATTAACTATGCAGAACAACTATTATTGTCTTTATTAACGAGACTTTCGGCCCTTGGCCAGCTCATCTCGTTCTAATGAACTAATAAAACTAGACACGGAGCAATGCAGCTTCTAGCCTATTCAGATTACAACTTTATCATATTCAAAATCGTGTTAAAGCAGAGAAAGGAAATAGAATTTATGGGGATTGGCTTCTAGTTACTCTGTATCACTATATTATAATAAATTGCGCAATCTAAATAGCCTATTAAAGAAAAAGATATGTTTCGTGTGCATACCTATTCGAATTTATTTTTAACAATTAGATCATACCATCGTACTTTGAAATATATATACATAGCATTGCCACTCTCGATATTTTGAGAACAATTACTATCATCATGGTTATCAGGTAATATGGACTTTAGCAGGTTTTGTCCTGTCAGTTTTTCATGATCGGTTCCTCTTCAAATACAAAGAATCTTCTGAGCCACAATAGTTCCCGAAAACCACTCTTGTCCATTAGCACAAAACCGATCAAACCCGTAAATGCTCCTAAATCTTGATTGCCAGATATGTAGTTAGAAGTTGATTCAGTAGCCACACGTTTGGTGTTCGATTTTTCCGACAAACTGCAAGGAAAAAATAAATATCACAATGAGTAAAAGACACCCTCATTTTGACTGGTATATACTTACGCATATGATCGAGCACGATGGAATCATTTTATCCGGAACCTAAAATCTCGGAGCGATTGTTCAGCAGATCTTGAGCACTTGGCGCAAGGGAAACTATGAAAGCAGAAGCAGCAGGTTCTTATGTGCTGCCACGGGTGCGTATCGTTCATGATTACCCCGGTTCCACAGCCCAGAACGTGGCCAAATGATTTAGCGATCCACTTTCATTTCGTGCTACTCACTAGCATTTGAAACGAGTCCAGGTCCCAGGTTGGCACCAGCAAAATGTTCGACTTCCGGCTGTTTATGTTTGCCATCAGGGCGTCGGCGCAAAATAAACTGGAAGGGAATGAGTAGAAGCTAATGTTTTACGCTTGCTTCATGATTTGTAGGTATACTTACGTGTGATTTTAACAATCGCAAAAGAAACCTCAGTTCTTGAAACTTTTGCAAACTCGAATTCAAAGTAAAGCACAAAATCTCAGCACAAAAAGTAAACATGCAACTGTCATTATTTTTCTTTGCAGGTGTGTGTGAGGGCAAATGTGGTTTCGGCTGCGTACATTTCGAAAATCTCGGATTATCTTAATACGCCGAAATCGGCGTATTAAAGTTAATACCGGGATGAAAATCGAGTATAATACCGCTTGGTGCTTATGAAAATCGAGGATAATACTGGATTGGCGTATTATCCTCGTTGGTGCTTACCGCCATCAATGATGTATAAGACCCAAGAATCTGCAGTTCACAGCTCATTCAAAGATGAAGATCATGAGGTTCAGTACCGACGATATACACAGATATATTGATGTATTGGTTGAGCAAGTATTGCAAGTTGTTACGTTTATTCTCTTCCATTATTATTCTATACAAACCTGATATCGGTTTGCTGCTTACTTAAGGATCTTCTTTGTAGTTTTCTATCCTTCGTAATCTGTACCTTAGATCCAGCTTTCGAGAGTAGAAAAATTGCATGTGTGATTCACGCATTAAGATGTAGAACGGGTTTAGCTAGCTATAAGAAGATCAGGATTGAGAAGACTCCAAGCAACGGACATTAATTAAAGTTGCTCTCAATCGAGTGAGACAGAAAAATATGCAGAAACGATGTAATCTTATGGTGATGAATATAAGTGTTCTTACAGCTCTTGTTGTTAATTAGGTCAGTTTTACCGCGCCCTAATCCAGAAATCATGACGGTTCAGTAAATAACGATTATCAGCTGAACCGCAATTTATCGCAGTCAGTAAACGTGTTTATCAACAACAAAAATAAGAACGCATCGCGTGTCCCTGAGTGATGATTGTAGATTAAATAAAAAAAAACAAAATGCTATTGAAAGCTTCCGAAAAACCACAATTGCTGGCTCATTGCCCATTTCTGTAGCCGTTCCGTTAATCAGAACGCTCTTTCGTTCGCCTAAACTAGGCCACTAACCACGACGATGGACTGATTTTTCCTTCCTCGTCAGCCCAACCGACTATTCAATGTCTCAGCGATTTTGAGTGATTTGGAGTGATTATTCAAGAGCTACAGGGGAACCGTTAGTAGCGGGTGAAGGTCAAACCACTTCCTTAAGTGCCGCCGCGGAGTAATGAACGCGTGCGCGCGCCCCGCTTCTTCGACGGCAATCACAAATGTGAGCGTTTCGGAAGAAAGGAAAATAAAAACACATCAATCTGGCTGCGAAGAGTGTTTTCTAATTGCCACACAATGCAGGGCGTCGAAACGTGCGCGATTAGCGATAAAAGGGGATACTAACGCGTAGTTGTTGGTTCTTCCTTCCGATCGTGCTATGCGTTCTTATCGCGAGATGCGGCGTCTGAGTTGTTGAGTAATAGCGATGCAGTCTTGAGACTAAACTGGGCATTTATATTGGAGCGTGAGAAACTTTGATTTGTACGTAATGTGTTGTTTATGTATTGAGCTGATATCACGTACGGTTATCAGTTGTATTTTTAATAATTAACACGTGTCCAATTTCTAATCACATGATGATCTATGATAGGTTATTCGCGTTTTCATTTAAATAATCTTTTTTTTTTCAATTTCTCACAGTTAGAACCTGGGCTGTTTTCAACTTAGCTTTCCTTTTTGCATTTCCACCCACAGTTATTAATTGAAAGATTTTCCATGCCCGGAAAATTTCAGAAATATATGCATCTTGTGCGGTCCTACAGTGGTTCCCACCCGAAATTTCCCTACACTGAATGGAGAACCGAACTCGCCATCTTAGGATTGTTATTTTCGCCAATTAGCTTCTATGGTGTTTTTCGCAAATGACCACACTTAGTTGACACCAATTTTCAGAAGAAAAACCAAGAGATATCCACCTAGCAGTGACGGTGCCTTTCTCGTTTTTTTTTTCAAGTGACTTTTTCCATGAAAAAAAAAATTTTGGCCGTAGCTTCTGAGCCCGTAATCCGATCCGCCCAATTTTCAATAGGAAACAATGGGATAAGATTCTGCGTCGATTGCAACTTGCTGAGAGCAAATCGGCTTGAGATAAGTACCAAAAACATGAGTGAGAAATTTGTATGTAAAAAAATGTATTTTGACCAGGGTTCATAATGCTCACTCAATCTCAGGATGATTTTCCCTCACGAAAGTTTTCGGGGAGAAATCGCTTTTCGGGAAAGAAAAACAGCCTGGAGAGTGATAACAATTTTTCGCTCACTTCGATAGCCGCTAAACGTTGGTTTGCTCTTTTTCTTTCATATTCGAGTCTTTTCGTGGCATCATCAATGCAAATGGTAGTAGGAGTAGCATATGTGGAACAAATAACTTAACGCTTTCATACAGATAGCGTGGTGGTGTGGCTAAAGTAAGCGCATCCCCACAGCTATTATTGCTACTATTCTGGGTTCGAATCCCGGCGCGGCCATACAATTTTGTAATTGTTCTGAGATAATTCTCGCGAAAAGTTAGTGAAAGGTGATAGTAATGAAATGAAAAAGGATTTTCATCTAATAGGCAAGAATTTCGTTCATCTTCCAATGCTAATTCTAGAGAAAATATTGATGGGTGAAAGATAAAAAAACGCTTGCTTTGGTCTCATTGAAACGAAAAGTCGAAACCTTGATTTTGACCATAATTCCCAAGCCCATAGTCCGATCCGCCCAATTTTTAATAGGAAACAATGGGACAGAATTCTGCGTCGAATGCAACTTGTTGCGAGCAAATCGGCTTGGGATAAGTACCAAAAAATGAGTGAGATTTATTTGTCCACAGACATACACACACACACACACACACACACAGCAGCAGGGGCAGCAGGGACTTTGTCCAAGGGCTTGACGACCCCTCCCCATGGCCACTGCGAGTTAGGGGGCCTGTCTAGGATGTGGTGGGGTTTGACAGTGGGCTCTGTTGATCCTCTATAAAAAGCTGCATGTGTCTGCAAGCAGGCCCTATCACAGCGACCGTGCGCCGCTCAAAGCACACAAGCCCAAGAGGAGTGCCAACCGGCACATCAGGATTCATACCAGTAAGATCCTGATTATGGTATACTGGTCACGGCAAACGACATTGGGCGATTCTCGGTTTATGGATAGGACTAGGCGTATATGGGCTGACAGTCGAGCTATTCTGTTTCCTGAGTAAAAAAGAGTGACATCTTCTTGAAATGGCAAGCAGGCTAATGGTTCGTCTGCCTCCGTCCCGATAAACAACCTGGCAGGCCTCCGGTAACGCTCAAAACCTGTCACCTATACCGGTGGGTAGTAGGTTCAGATGCACCATTCCTGATTTACACCGATCCGGCTCTGAACACGGTGTTATAAGGCACCGGAGTCAACCCTTGCATGGACCTCACTGTTTACAAAGGCACCCATGGGATCATAAGAGGCGACTATCTACAACAGGTAGAGATAACGGCCCGGAGGGGGGACCCTTGTAACATGGAAACAAATTCTACAAACAACGAAGGAGCAGGCGGGGCGAATGTTTTCGCAAAGAGTGGGAAGCTGCAGCGATCTCCAGTGATGTCGCAGGCAGCAGTAGCGAGTACCAGTAGTACGGCCAAGACTGCTGAGTACCAGGCAGGCCAACAGGAGCTAGGATCCGGGAATAGGGTGTCCACCCAAAAATCGGAAAGTAGTGCTACTCAGGAGGAGCTACAATTCGGGAGGTCCAACCTGATAGAGGTGCGGAAGCGAGTCAACGAGCTTTATGACTTCGTGAAGGACAATCACAATATTCACACGAAGATAAAGCTTCTAGTGACAAGCATCAAGTCCGCCGTTAAAGCAGCCGAACACGAACAGATCGCGCTGAAAAGGTGCTGAAAGATGCGGCGGAGCATACAGCAGTTGAGACACAGCAGGCACCCAAAAGTCCCCGAACCACTCGCACGGAAAAACGAGGAAGGGATTCGCCTGGAGAGCAGGAAGGCACGAAAAAGCAACGGAACGTGCAAGACTTTGCCAGCGTTCTGAAGGAACGTGTCAAGGATGGTGAGTGGCAGACCGTGGAAAACCAGCGGGAGAAGAGGAAGCAGCAGAAGGAGAATGTGGAAAAGAGGAAGGAACAGAAGAAACAAGAAAAACGTCGTTCTCCTCGGGAGAGAGTTAAAGGTGATGCCCTGATCGTAGAAGCGAGCGATAAAACGTCGTACGCAGCGATCCTGAAGAAAGTGAGAGAGGACCCGGAGCTAAAAGACTTGGGTGAGAAAGTGGTGAGAACTAGGCGTACCCAGAAGGGGAGTTGCTGTTCGTCCTGAAGAAGGATCCCACGATCAAGAGCTCGGCCTTCCGGGAGCTCATTGCCAATTCATTGGGCAGTGACGGTAACGTAAGAGCTCTAACGCAGGAAGCAGTGGTCGAGTGCAGAGACCTGGACGAGATCACGACGGAAGACGAACTGAGGGATGCACTGGTCTCACAATGCAAGCTGGGGAAGTGCAAATGACGGTTCGACTGAGGAGAGCGTACGGTGGCACACAAGTAGCAGCGATACGACTACCAGCAGAGGCTGCCAACCAAATGGTGGAGGCGGGCAAGGTAAAAGTAGGATGGTCGGTGTGCCCGTTGAGATTCGCCCACGAGTCACCAAGCAGATGGAGCGATGCTTCAAATGCATGGCGTTTGGCCACCAGGCGCGAAACTGCAAAGGCCCGGATAGATCCGGTCTATGTAGGAAATGTGGTGAAGAAGGACACGTTGCTAGGGACTGCACGAAGCAACCAAGATGCCTGCTCTGCAAACCGGAGGACGGAAACGACCATACGACGGGTGGCTTCCAATGCCCCTGCATACAAGAAGGCGATGGCGGGCCGGGATTAATGGAGATCATCCAGTTGAATCTCAATCATTGCGACACCGCACAGCAACTGTTGTGGCAGTCGACAACAGAAGCAATGTGTGACGTGGCAATTATTGCTGAACCGTATCGGATCCCTCCTGACAACGGCAACTGGGTGGCGGATTCATCGGGGATTGCAGCTATCCAAGTGATGGGCAAATTCCCTATTCATGAAGTGGTAGACAGCTCAAGCGAAGGTTTCGTTATCTCCAAAATCAACGGGATCTTCGTGTGTAGCTGCTACGCACCTCCAAGATGGACTTTGGAGCAGTATAACCGGATGCTGAACTCACTCACGGAGAAGCTGATCGGCCGAAAACCGGTTATCATAGGAGGCGACTTCAACGCTTGGGCAGTGGAGTGGGGAAGCAGGCTGACTAACCCCAGAGGTTACAGTTTGCTGGAGTCGTTGGCAAAGCTGGACGTCAGGCTGTGCAACTAAGGTACCGTGAGTACATTTCGCAGAGATGGCGAGAGTCAATCATCGACGTCACGTTCTGCAGTCCGTCGCTGGTGAGGAACATGAACTGGAGAGTTAGTGAGGACTATACACATAGTGATCATCAGGCGATCCGGTATTGTGTTGGAACACGAATGCCGACGGTACGGCGAGAGATTAGGAATAGCGGGCGAAAATGGAAGGCGAAGGACTTCGACAAAGATCTTTTATCGAAGCACTCCGAGCGGACAGCGGCGCTACAAATCTAGATGCAGACGAGCTGACAGAAACTCTTGCGAGGGCATGCGATGCGACGATGCCAAGGAGACTGGAGCCAAGGAAAAGCCGGCGGCTAAATTACTGGTGGAACGATACTCTTGCTAGCCTTCGTGCTGCGTGTCTCAGAGCCAGAAGACACTTTCAGAGAGCAAGGTCTGAAACAGTCAGAGAGGAGCGTAAGATAATCTTCCGTGAAGCTAGATCGGCCTTCAAACGGGAGATTAAAGTCAGCCAATCCAACTGCTTCAAGGAGTTGTGCCGAGAAGCTGACGCTGATCCTTGGGGCAACGCTTATCGGGTCGTAACAGCGAGGATCAGGGGTCCAGCGACGCCAGCGGAAATGTGTCCGGACAAGCTGAAGATCATCGTTGATGGTCTCTTCCCGCAGCATGATTCTACGATGTGGCCACCTACACCGTACGTAGATGAAGACGGAGTAACCATTGCAGGTATGCAAGTCTCCAACGACGAGCTGTCATCAGTGGCGAAAGGTCTGAAGATGAAGAAAGCTCCGGGTCCGGATGGAATTCCAAACGTGGCTCTAAAACTGCGATACTGGCGTTTCCAGATTTGTTTAGGATGGTGCTGCAGAAATGCCTAGCAGATGGTAACTTTCCGGATAGGTGGAAGATCCAGAAATTAGTGCTGCTGCCGAAACCAGGAAACCGCCGGGAATCCAGCATCGTATAGGCCCATATGCCTGCTGGATACACTGGGGAAGCTTCTGGAAAGGATTATCCTTAATCGGCTGACGCAGTTCACTGAAGGCGAGACCGGCTTATCGGAAATGCAGTTCGGATTCCGAAAAGGCAGATCGACGGTGGACGCAATCAGGACGGTCATTGAAGTTTCAGAGAAAGCGGCCAAGAAGAAGAGGCGCGGCAATCGATTCTGCGCTGTAGTAACGATTGACGTCAAAAACGCTTTTAACAGTGCCAGCTGGGAGGCTATCGCCGCAGCGCTGCACGGTATGCGGGTTCCTGACTACTTGTGTAGAATCATTGAAAGTTACTTCCAGAACCGGATCCTGGTTTACGAAACGAATTCGGGGCAGAAGTCGATTAGGGTTACCGCAGGTGTTCCGCAAGGTTCCATTCTAGGCCCGACGCTGTGGAACATTATGTATAACGGAGTTCTAAAACTGAAGTTGCCCAAAGGCGTGAAGATTTTCGGATTCGCGGATGATGTCGTTCTAACGATAACCGGAGAGTCGCTGGAAGAGGTAGAAATGCTGGTGGCGGAGACGACCGACGCAGTTGAAAACTGGATGAATGGAGTCAAACTGCAGCTTGCTCACCACAAAACAGAAGTGATGCTGGTTAGCAACTGCCGCGAGATCCAGCGGATCCAGCTTACCATAGGAGGGCACAACATACCGTCCGTGCGGGCTTTGAGGCATCTAGGAGTGATGATCGACGACCGGTTGAATTTCAACACCCATGTAGACTATTCCTGCGAAAAGGCATCTAAAATGGTCAGTGCGTTTGCAAGGATCATGCCGAACGTGGGTGGTCTTAAAAGCAGCAGTAGGCGTCTTCTGGCAGCAGTAGCATCCTCGATACTGAGGTACGGAGCCCCAGCACGGGGAGCTGCGCTCAAGACGAAACGTAACCGCAGAAAGTTGAACAGCGTGTTTCGCCTAATGGCCGTTCGAGTCGCGAGTGCGTACCGAACCATTTCCTCGGAGGCAGTTTGCGTTATCGCAGGGATGATTCCAATCTGCATAACCCTAGCAGAGGATATCGAGTGTTACCAACAGAGAGATACCAGAAATGTGAGGAAGACGGTGAGACTGGACTCTATGGTGAAGTGGCAGCAGGAGTGGGACAATGCGGATAATGGAAGGTGGACCCACCGGCTCATCCCCAATGTGTCGACGTGGGTGTATAGGGAGCATGGAGAGGTGAACTTTTACCTCACACAGTTCCTTTCCGGACATGGCTGTTTCCGTCACTATCTGCATCGGTGTGGCCATGCGTCATCGCCATCCTGCCCGGCGTGTATCAACATAGAGGAGACTCCAGAACACGTGGTATTCGATTGCCCAAGGTTTGCGGAAGTACGTAGAGGAATGCCTGCCCTACGGGCGGACAACATCGCAGAGCGAATGTGTCGCGATGAGGGTACGTGGAATGCAGTAAGCAGAGTCGTGACGCAAATACTGTCAGAGCTGCAGCGTCAATGGAGAAGGGACCAGCAAATAAGCGTCGGTTTGGAGCGAAATCCAGCACAGTGAGCAGTGCTTGGTTTCGGGTCGTCAGGGCGCCAGCGAACCGGAAGTCTTCTGCCAACCGGAATCGTTGGACCGACCTCGGCACTTGAATTGCCAACCTGCTGAAGAAAGAAGAAAGAAGAAGGAAGTGCTTCGGGTATGTAGGGCACCGCCAGTGCGGACGTCATCCACCACCGGAACTGTCGGACCACCTCTGCAACCCGAAGACGAAGACGGCGCAATGCGCGAAAGCGTCCCCTGCGATAGCCGCCGGTAGTCGGGGCACCATCAGTGCGGAAGTTTCCTTCACCGGAACTGGTGGACCACCCTCGACGCCGGGGGAAGTCAGGACCGACCGCCGAGGGATCGAGACAACGTAGCAGTGGATCTCAGCAAGCCAGTCGGCGAACTAGCCTAAGCTAGGGGCCGGAATTTTAGAAGAAGTGCATGAGCACAGCCCCCCCCGAAGTAGTCGCAGCATCCCGTGGTCCCGGGGGGATCGAGGCAAGGAGGATAAGGGACCCGGTTTATCCGGGAGGCACATTTTTAGCAGGTCGGGAGGAGCCCATCCCTGTTCGCCTTCGAGCATAGTGTGGATGCTCAAGGTGTCTGTCGCGCAGATTTTGATGGCCTTTAACCCTTGTGAAAAAAAAAAAAAACACACACACACACACACACACACACACACACACACACACACACACACACACACACACACACACACACACACACACACACACACACACACACACACACACACACACACACACACACACACACACACACGGGGCAGCAGGGACTTTGTCCAAGGGCTTGACGACCCCTCCCCATGGCCACTACGAGTTAGACCGGGACCATCGTCCCTAACCCCTAATCCCAAGGCGTCAACCGACCCGTGCCGAGGGGATGCATGGCCAGGGGGGTGAAATAATAAGCTAGGCCTTTAACGGAGCCTGTGGGGTACCTGGGCACCCTCCACAGTAATTGTCCCTTACCGCGTCATGCTGGGCTCTGGCGTGGTGGACCTCTTCCCGAGCAACTCGTGGGACCAAAATGGAAAACCAAGTCAATTCTTCAATTAGTGGTAGTAGTGTAGGCGACAACCCCTTCGCTAGAGGTGGGTTGTTCAGGTCTCCGCCTAGGAGGCCAGAGGCAATAGTCGGCAGCTCAGTGCGCAGCGCCAGCGTGGGTCACTCAACCTTCCTCTCGGCTATAAAAACGCCGGTAGGGGTTATTGACGGCCCATGGCTTGTGGAGGCGATGAACCGCAAACGCGATGGGCTTTCGGCCTTCGAGGTGGCGACGGAACAGCTGGACGCCATCATCGACTTTGCGTCATCGAAGCATAATATCAGCAAGGACCTCAAGAGGAGCTTGCAGAAACTTCGAAAGTCGATGCTGGACGCCAAGCTGGAGAGGGCGGTCAGGACGGCCAAGTGTAAACCCGTGAAATCGGTGGAGTCGAGGTCTACCCAGACTGAGGCCCAAGGATTCGCGGACTCGGGCAAGGTCGAATCGACCGAAGGCGTGCCAGCGAAGACGGTGGTGCCAAAGTCTACCCAGACTGAGGCTCAAGTATTTGCGGGTACGTCGGGGGTGACTGCTCCAACGGAGCAGACACAAAAACGGGCGAGAGAGTCTCCAGGGGATGAGCTCCCTGGGGGCCGCTCCAAAACGCGGAGGGTTACTACCCCGAACTAGGGTAGTGGGGCTGGGAAGCTGAACCCCGGTCAGGTACCTCCAAAACCGGGGGAGGAAGGACCTGGAAAGGTCCGTCCACTCAGGAAAGACGGTGATAAGGGGTTACGGCAGGCTGAAAGTTCTCAGCCGCACCAGACCAGGGAAATAGAGGGGGGTGACGCCTCCTGGACCCTGGTCAAGAACAAGAGAAAACCGAAGACGTCAAGGGCCGATAAGAAGGCCCAGGCGAATGAGGGTAGCAAGAAGTCTAGGGTAGGCGCCAATCGCTCCAGGGGTGATGCCCTAGTCATCACGGCGGACGAGGCTAAGTACTCGGATGTTTTGAAGGCGATGAGGAGTGACGTCAAGCTCGGTGAACTCGGCGCCGACGTACGTCGAATAAGACGTACCCGGATGGGCGAGATGATCCTCGAGCTGAAGCGGGGCGTCTCGCAAAAGGGCGCCGCCTACAAGAAATTGGCGGAGGAGGTCCTAGGCGAGACGGTCAAGGTGAGGGCACTCACGACGGAGGTGAATCTAAGGGTTAAAGACCTGGACGAGATCACTGAAGTCGAAGAGCTTGTCACGGCACTGCGGCGACAGTGTGAAGTGGAGACGACCACCGCAGCCGTTCGGCTACGGAAAGGTCCGGCAGGGACGCAGGTAGCATCGGCTATCTGCAGCGGACGCCTCCAAGGTAGTCAAGTTAGGGACCGTCAAGGTCAAGGATGGTCGGTATGCCCTGTGCGCATATACGAGCAACCCGAAGTTTGCTTCAAGTGCCTGGAACCGGGGCACAAGCAATGGGACTGCAAAGGCCCTGACGGAAGCAATCTCTGCTGACGCTGCGGATTGGAGGGACATAAGGCACAATCACAGACAAACAGACATAACACTCGTCAAATATCCATCGTTCACTGATTTACTGGTTAATTCAAATACTCATTAGTTGGCCAATCGATCACCCGTGGCGCGCGCATCGTTTTTGCTCGAGTTTGACGTTTGCTCACTATCGCCATCTGGTTTGTGATTTGCCCAACTAACTGAAATCAACAGATGTCGTTAGTGTTTGAACGACGATGGATTTGATGAGTAAATGTCCAATGTGTTATGTCTGTTTGTCTGTGGCACAATGCTGCACGAACCCTCCCAATTGTTTGATTTGTTCCAGCAAAGCTGTGAACAGCAAGCACCCCATGGGGGGTTCGATGAGCCCGGCGTTTAAGCGTGCTGCAAAATCAAAGTGCAGGTAACGCAGCTGGCTTGCTCGGCCTCGCCCGAGTGTTTGGTGTGCGCAGGTTTAGAGGAAACGGCGGAATACGTGTTGTTCGTGTGCTCACGTTTTCGCGCAATGCGTGACCACATCCTTGCCACATGTGGTCTGGACACTACCCCGGACAACCTAGTTCGGAGGATGTGTAAAGATGAAGTTGGCTGGAACGCCGTTTTATCGGCTATCGCCCAAATCGTCTCGGAGCTACACAGAAGGTGGCGCGTGGACTCAAGGATGGCTAGTTCAGGCCAAATAAGAGGTGGTCCAAGGGATCGGAGTCGGCTTCATGGGTCATACCGGTGGTCATGCTTTGTGGTCGAACTCGATCCTTTTATCGAACAAGTGGCCGCGCGAAGAACAACATGGTATCGTCGCTTTCGCGGCGTCGGTCAACCGGGCGGGTTCCGAGCCCGAGGACGGAAAGGGGTCCTCGTCAAGGCTGGGGCAGGCGTAGGCCTCGCGTCGGCAAGTCCCTCTGTGTGCTGGCGAATAGGCCCTATCGCAGAAAGGTCAATTTGGGGTGCACGCGGCATCATCATTTTTGATACCAGTCGTGCAGAGGGAAGCAGGCGCGAAGTCGACCCTTCCCACCTTCCGAGGACATAGGGCGTGGTAAGGCCACCTGGAAAGCCGGCAACGCACTGGCACGATACCATGGTGTTCTTCTAGAAAAGCGAGTTACGATGTTCGGTGCTGCAAGGACACGCAGCTAACCTCGAGGGTGCGTTGTCCACTGGCCCCCCTTTGAAGCATTACTTTCTGGTTGTACCGAATGGACTATGGGCTTGGCGGCAATGGAAATTGTTTAGCGGGTCGGGAAGGTAGTCCTGCCTCCCTCGGTGATCCCTAACCCCGCACTTCCTGGTCAACCCAGGATGTCTGTTAAGCAGATTCCCCCTCCATTGTTTAGGAAGAAAAAAAACAGACATCACCTGCATTCGTTGAGCTGAGTCGATCGGTATATAACACTATGGGTCTCCCGGCCTCCTATAAACAGTTCATTTTTGGAGCGAACATATAGCCTTTACGTATACTTTGTATACGAGAAAGGCAAAAATGAACGTTACTTTTGTTGGTTTTAGCCCCTACGACGATTGACGAAAATACCTGTCGTATCCCTAATAGCAATAAGAAAAAAAATTTAAAAAATAAATATATTTAAAAAATAGGTAGGTATATCACCGTAACGAAACTAAAAATCGAGAAACGACAGCATGGAAGTGCAAAAATTTTATGACCCAAACGGAAATAATGATCAACGAGTGTTGTTTGTAAACAAAGAGCTTCTCTTGGTCATCATTCGCCGGTATCGCATCGCCTCGCCACCAGTTCGATCGTCTTCTTTTCTCGTACTCGTTTGCAGCAGCCCGGTGGCATCCCTATCTCACACAATAGGTTTGTTTTGCAGCCAACACTGCGCAACCGTATCCCACTGACAGTTATGTATCCTAATGAAAATCAAATGTGATGTTTGTAAACAAAACACATACTATCATGCATTTTATACTGAGATGTTGGCTACAAAAACATGGCGTCGTGCCACCCACCTGGTTTGCAGTAGCCGGGCTGATCGTTCTATTTTCGTTGTTCCATTCCACACTGAGCCTTATGTGTACCATCAAGAGGATCCTCTTGTTTCTTGTTCTTTTCGCCAGGAAAAGTATACATAGAAAAGAAAATAGAAAACCTCTGGACGATGGCTTGACAAACTGTCTGCAAAGAGAGGCCGTAAAATTGCCTACCACTACTACCGGCTCGCCACCGTACCAACAAACAACAAACTGAACCATTCTTTTTGTTGGCTGTTGCAGTTCCTTGGGCTGGGGCGATCTGCTAAAAGCTATAAATCGCGTAGGGCGTTGCTGCTGGAGAACGCAAAACAAAATCGGTTTGAAGAGTTTAATTTTTTACTCTGCTTCTTTGGTCACATCCGATGCACACATGTTATACGGTCGTGTGTCCGGAGCTAATGGGTACTACTGTTGGCTCTACTGAAGATAAGTGAAGCTCTGGGAAAGGGCAGCACTGTGGCGGTATACGAGCGCCAAGGGATGAGAAGCCAGAAACCAGTTTTATTCGAACCAAAGCTTTATAAGAAATTCTAAAGACTTCAACTAGTTGCGTCTAGAGAATACAGAGTACGCCCCCGACTTGCAAAGCAATATTTTCTAGATTGAGATACACAATTAGCGAAGCTTTCTCTGGATAGTTTTTTGTTGGTTCGTTTGTGCTTGTTCGCTTTTAGTGTTTAACGTTATGAAATCTAGATTTTCGTTTCAATAATTCTTTGTTGTTTTTGCTTGCCACGTATCTATTCATCAATACTGCAAAATGTCTATATTTATAAAATTAAAAAAAGTTCCGTTTGATTTGGAATTGAAATGTTAACTTTTGTTAATGCGTATTTTCTTTCCTTTATCAATATTTTTTTAAACATTATAAGAAAGAAATGCGAGGAGATTATTTGCTGCTATCCAGTATTTTGCGGTCGGTAATGGCGGCATGAGTTCCTTCCAGTCTGACATTCAAGAGGTAAAAAACATTGAAACTCATTCAGTTTGCAAAGGGTTATTAAAATATGACCCTAAACGTCAACTATCATGAGCAAAAACAAGGATTTCCATTTGGATTTGTTCTTATAGGTATTTATAAAAACTTCAATTATCTACATATTTTCTCTTTTCAGACGTACGGCAGGGCAAACAAGAAACGCTTTAAAGACAACTTCTGTATAATTTCCTATTTTTTATATGGTAGCTTTCTCATTTTCTTGCATAAAGGAGCAACCGATACAACCTTGAATACAACCACTATATCTTTTTTTCCATCGCAAATTAGTCTGCTTATTGTAAATTAAAGAGTGTTTCATTAGGTATGTCAAAAAAATTAATTCTTTGGGTGAATTATGTACTTATTCTTGGAAAAATAGTTAGACTTATTCTATTAGTAGAGAATCTTGAGGTTATTCGAATTAAATGGGAATGGTCGTCCATTTGAATAGAATAAGCTGGTAGAATCCCAATGAATTTTTAGTTCATTGGGTCTAAAGTCTACTGAAATATTCCCCATTCGTTGCATAACTTTGCAGTTAATGTCTTCAAGTCACAAAATCAGTGCATTCACATAATTATATTCAGATGAGAACCTTACTGCGGAAGTAATTCTCTGTAGCAAATGCCGACGCGTTATCTATCATCGTCCATCTTTCTAGAATCTTTTCATGTATTCATATAAAGGGAATTAACCAGTTTTGTGACTTAAAGATACCAATATCACTTGCATAAAGATATTTCAGATGTTCTACAAAGGCAAAGTCCTTGAAGCCTCATCCAAAGATCTAGAGAAAAATATTTGAGAGTCGTTCATTAAGCGGTTCTCGTTTGGCCGAAGGTTCCTACATAACTTTGGTTTGGCATGTTTTGCAAAAAAAATAAAAATATGGATGAAATTCATTTAATTAAAATCAAATCCAATGAATTATTGGCAGTGGCTGATTTTCTACCCGCCTCTTTTACATCCAGGTGCTATCGTATATGCACAAATAGCCAGCATGAGTTAACCGCTCGAAATTTGTATGGCGAAAGACATCTAACGCGAGTTTTCTCAAAATTAGGAACTTTTCATGAAAAACTATTTAGTACTGATTATGAAGGATGGTGTCCGCCACTACGCCTACTAAATATATTTTCGATTAAGGTGCCTAATTTTGAGAAATCGAAGCCTTTCGTCATACTGATTTTAGAAAGTTAACTTCTAATGTGTCGCTGTAAGCACGCTCAAAGCAGGCGATTCATTGGAAATGCTTGTTTTCGTTCAAAGCAGTTGACATTTGTTGTTTTTCAAATTTTTCATTATCCATTGCAAACTAGATGAGTTCCAATGTTTTCTACCTCTTGAACGTCAAACTGTAGGGAACTCACGCCACCATTACCGACCGCAAAATACTCAATTTCATATCCTAGAGTCAGGAACAGGATAGACTTCCTGTGCTATTCAAGACAAAATTCTTTCTCTTCTTATTGGCATTACATCCCCCACTGGGACATTGCCGCTTCGCTGCTTAGCGTTCATTCCGCGCTTCCACAGTTATTAACCGCGAGTTACCATTTTTGCATTCGTATATCATGATGTTAACACGATAATACTTTAATGCCCAGGGAGGTCAAGACAATTTCCAATCCGAAAATTGCCTAGACCTGCACCGACCTTGTTTTGCCTAGACTTGTTTTGCTTTATATAGCCGCGCATCTTACCGCTAGACTATACCGCCGGAAATAAGTATAAAGACAAGCATGATTTTCATACATTTTCATCATGATTGAGGATCGATATCTCGATTCGTAGCGATTCGATTTGGCTGAAATTTTACTAGGCACCTGTTTTTAACTTGAACTTTCGATCTTTGAGTAAATTTTATACATCTCTGTTGATTTTGGAAATAATTATAAAGACACCACTTTTTTATATGGAGCTCCATACAACGGAACTCATCAACCTCATCTACAAGTCCGGTTACATGGTTCTAATCTGTAAGGATCAAGAGACTGCTGAGTTGTTAAAGAGAATATCCCCATCCATGAAACCCTGGGAAGGTGCAGAGCTGATGGCAATGGACGAAGTGGCGATTCCACGTCCAGAGATGATCCGAGCATTCTTCCCACAAAGCTCCAGCTATGATGACGACCGAATAAAGGCTCTCATAGAAAGCCAAAATGACATCACAACAACTAATTGGCGTATTGTGAAACGATCCATTCTGAAAGATATTCATGTTGAATGGATCTTCACAGTAGAGGGTGCGTCGATGGAAAAGTTGAAGAAGTCCAAATACACCCTCAACTACCGATTTGGTGAAATCCAACTAAGGAAGATTACAGATCAACCGACTGCCGCTACCGCCAATCCGACTGGAAGGCCGACCCAAGAGCAATCTGAGGAGGCCTCCTGTTCAAGCGATGTTCGGCTAACTGGAAGGCCGACCCAAGAGAAATCTGAGGAAGCCTCCGGTTCAAGCGAGGTTAGTAAATCTCACCCCAAAAGCACCATAAAGGCTAGTCTGTCCGCCTCTAAAGGAAAAGCTCGAAGCTTACATGCGACCCCTGCTCTAGTGGTACCAAACCAAAGGTATCTAAACAGGGCAAAGGGGTGCAAAAAGCGACAGTTTGACCACAGAGGCGAAACTGGCGGGCCAGGTTGCTACAGGGAAGAGAGAAAACCCAGACTGTAATACCAAACGACATCCTGATGATCCGCAACATCCAAAGCCGGACAGTCGTCGTCCGGAAAAAGCAGGAACCCGGAAATGGCGACTAAAGTTCTGCAAGTGAACCTCCACCATGCTGAGAGCGCCACGGGTGTGCTCTGTCGGAGGTTCACCAAAGAGAATTTAACCGTGGCCCTCATTCAAAGAGCCATGGGTCAATAAATCCAGAATACAAGGTATTCCACAACACTCATGTAAGTTGGTATATGATGACAGCCAGCTTGCTCCTAGAGCGGCTATTTTATTACATAACAACTGTAAATACTTTCCAATTTCAGAATTCATAAAAGGGACATCGTAGCGGTCAGGATGGAGGTACCTTCCGCCAGAGGGAGTAGAGATCTTGGTGGTCTCGGCATACTTCCCAGGTGACGTGGACGAAATCCCTCTTCCAGAAATAGCTGCGCTCGTAGCCTACAGCCACCGACACAACATCCCCTTCGTCATAGGGTGCGACGCAAATGCACATCACACCGTATGGGGAAGTACCAATATAAACACCAGAGGTGAGTACCTGTTACAGTTTCTCTCTTCCAAGAACATTGACATTTGTAATGTTGGTGACAAGCCCACGTTTGAAAACTCCATTCGTCAGGAAGTTTTGGACTTGACTCTATGTAGTCGGTCTATCTCTGATAAAATAAAAAACTGGCATGTTTCTGAAGAAATATCAATGTCAGACCATAAACACATCATCTTCGAATGGGAAGGGGTCTAACGATGGAAAAACGTTTAAAGATCCTAAGAAAACTGATTGGGAATCCTACTCAGCTATCCTACGATCCGAAGAGTACATCATAGAAAGTCACATCAAGTCCATAACACAATTGGAAGATGCGTCCAAATCCATTAAAAACAAAATCCTTAACGCCTACCAAGAGAGCTGTCCAACTAAATCAACTAGTTCGAGTAGAGACGTTCCATGGTGGAATAAAACTCTTGAGAAGCTTAGGAAAACTGCGCGTAGGGAGTTCAATCGTGCTAAGCGAACCGGCGATTGGAGCCTATACAGAAAGGCCCTGACGAACTACAACAAAGAAATAAGGTCAGCCAAACGGAAATCGTGGATTCTAATGTGTGAAAGCATAGAGAATACACCCGTAGTGGCCAGACTCCAAAAACTCTTTCAAAAGACCACTCCAATGGTGTGGGTAGCCTCCGAAAGACGGATGGTTCGCTCACTGTAGAGCCTAGCGATACACTGAGCGAATTGTTAAAGATCCACTTCCCTGATTCAATCCCTGAGTCGAGCATCGGCGACCAAGGCACTGGAATTGCGGTCTCAGATCCACAAGAGATCCAATCATGGGTTTCTGGGTCTAAAAAAGACGCAATAAAGGTTGCAAAGGAAGCTTTCACTCGGGCCAGGGTTGAGAGGGCTGTGAGATCTTTCGAGCCATTTAAGTCTCCTGGCATGGATGGAATCTTTCCAGCGTTGCTCCAAAACGAGGAGCAAACACTGGTTCCACCCTTGGTTGAGATTTTTAAGGCGAGTCTGATTTTGGGGCACATACCTAACGATTGGCGTCAAATCCGGGCTGTCTTCATTCCGAAGGCAGGCAAGAGAGATAAAACCAACCCCAAAGCATTCAGGCTGATAAGTTTATCCTCTGTAATGCTCAAAATTATAGAAAAGGTACTATGCGAGTACATAAATCACAAATTTATGAAAGCAATGCCTTTGTCAAAAACCAATTCGCTTATCAAAGTGGAAAATCTACGATCTCGGCACTACATACGGTAGTTCAAAAATCGAAAAAACACTTAATGCAAAAGAAATTGCTCTTGTAGCATTTCTTGATATTGAGGGCGCATTCGATAACGCTTCTTATTCGTCTATAGGGTCAGCAATGTTGAGGAGAAAATTCGACCCATGCATTGTTACCTGGGTACATGCTATGCTAGCTAATCGGAAAATCTCCTCTGAGCTTAGCGGTTCATACATCACTGTTAAAGCAACAAGAGGGTGTCCGCAAGGCGGAGTGCTTTCTCCTTTGTTGTGGTCACTGGTGGTTGATGAGCTTCTAGACAGCTTAGAGAGAAGAGGCTTCGAAGTGGTTGGATATGCTGATGACGTTGTCATTATTGTACGAGGCAAATTCGAAAGTGTTATCGTGGAAAGAATGCAATCTGCCCTAAATCACACTTTTTCCTGGTGTCAAAAGTATCAACTAGGCATAAATCCTACAAAAACTTCCATTATCCCTTTCACCAAACGGAGAAAGGTACCACTGACAACCCTTTTCTTGACTCAAACACAACTAGTTTATTCAAGTGAAGTAAAATATCTAGGTGTCATACTCGACGCAAAGCTTAATTGGAACTCTCATCTCCAATCAGTTGTGCAGAAAGGTCTCAATACACTTTGGGTTTGTTCAAAACCTTTGGTAAAAGATGGGGCCTAAAACCAAGTATGATCATGTGGATATATAAAACCATTGTCCGTCCCAGGACAACTTACGCTTCCCTTGTCTGGTGGCCTAAAACTAATGAGGCTGCTGCAAGGGCTAAGCTCAACAAAATCCAACGCACCGCTTGCATAGCCATCACTGGTGCAGTTCGTAGTACACCCACTTTGGCCCTAGACGCAATGCTTCACCTGCCCCGGTTAGATCAATTCATAAAGCTGGAAGCGGAAAAAAGTGCTCTAAGGTTAAAGAGAACAAAAACAATGCTGTCGGGAGACCTTACGGGTCACCTCAGCATATTAAATGAATTTGCCATAAATCCCGCAATAGGAATTTGTAGTGACTGGATGGAAACGGTAGTCAATTATGACTTACCTTACGATGTGTTCATTCCTTACCGCCAGGAGTGGGAAGGAGGTGGACCCAGCGTTCCAACAGGCTCTATAAATTTCTTCACAGATGGTTCGAAAATGAATAATCTGACAGGATCCGGAATCTATGGCCCTACAACAAAAATTTCTGTCCACTTAGGACAGTGGCCCACAGTATTTCAGGCGGAAATATATGCAATATTAGAATGCGTGTTATTATGCCTGAGGAGAAAGTATAGATTTGCAAAATATGTATTTTCTCTGACAGCCAAGCGGCACTTAAGTCGCTTAATAACTACACTTGTAACTCAAAGCTAGTGTGGGAATGCATTCTGGCTTTGAAAAACTTATCCATACGCAATCGAGTCTACCTATATTGGATCCCAGGACATACGGGTCTAGAGGGAAACGAGATTGCTGATGAGCTAGCCAGGAATGGATCTAATGAAAGGTTCATTGGCCCTGAGCCCTTCTGCGGGATCTCAGACTGCTCTGTAAAAATGGAACTGAACAAATATATGGTCAGTCAAATCACATCAAACTGGAATGCACTTCCCCATACGAGCCAATCCAAAGGCTCGTAACGATTAACCCCAAGAAAACCCAACAACTATTAGGTCTCAACAAAGGGATCTCAACATCTACACCGGTCTAATAACTGGACACTGCCCCTGCAGATACCATCTACAAAAGATCGGAGCAATCCAAACCTCAAATTGCCGCTTCTGTGACGAGGAGAGAGAAACATCAGAACACATCCTCTGCTATTGCAGTGCACTCACCCAACGTAGGTTCAAAGTTCTCAGCAAGCCCTTTTTAGGGCCTGCTGACATATGGATCTTATCCCCCAAGGACGTGGTTGGCTTCATAAAGCTAGTCTCGCCAGAATGGGGGAGTCACATACTGTAACTCAGGATCTCTATTCATCAATAATAGATGGTCTTGAGGTCAGTCGATACCAAGGTATCTCAGTGACAAACATGTTACTGAGATAACTTGCGTATTTCACAGTAAAAGGGTATATCACAATAGTCCTAAAATCTGGACGCAGTGATCTTCACCCGACAAACGAGGAAAAAAAAAATACAACGGAACTGTCTTTATAATTATTTCCAACAGAAACGCGTATAACCAGAATATATGCATAAATGTAACTATCATTGAATAAAAATTCAAGTCATTTTAGGCTTGTTGGCAAAAAATCAGCCCAATCGAATCGCTAAGAATCGAGATATTGACTTCCCAATATGGCCATTTTGTATGGAAACCGAGCAATTACAAAATTTTCCACAAAAAAAATATTTTTTTTTCCATAAAAAAATAAAAAATTTCGACAAAATAATCAATAAAGAGCAATAAAAAAATAAGAAAATTTCCATTAAAAAATACAAGAAAGCAATAAAGCTGATGAAATTTTACATGAACTTTAAACGCTTTTAAAGAAGGGGTCATCTATGGAAAAAAGCACAGTTTGATTGCTTTTTTATATTTCTTTATGGAAATTTTCTTCTTTTTTTTATTGATCATTTCGTGGAAAATTTTTATTTTGTTATGAAAAAAAATATTTATTTTGTGGAAAATGTTGTTATTTTTTATTGCTAATATTGATTTATTTATGGAAATTTTGTATTTTTTTTTTCGTGGAACATTTAATTTTTTTTATGGAAAATTCTTCTTTTATAATTGCAATTTTTGCTTTTAAAAGTGCTTATTTATTTTTGTTTTGTGGAAAATTTTCAATTGTTTATGGAAATTTTGTTTTATTTGTGGAAATTTTATATTTATTTATTGCTCATACCCTGATTTCTTTATTGGCAATTTTCTATTTTCTTATGGGAATTTTCTAATTGTTTAGGGGGAGTATTTATTTTAGTCGTATGTGATACCTGAGATGTGATACCATGTTAAACCTTACTGTACCGACCTATTTTTTCGGTAACTTTCGAGTCGAGTCAAGTACGAGACACTGAAGACGGCCTTAATGTTGAGGTCGAAATACTTATCTGTCAAGATACAATTAAGTGGTGGAATTCAATGGGATTATACAAACTCGTCTTATGACAAGTGAAGACATTCCACTTAAAAGCTCAAAATAATTTTCTTAACGATTACTTCGATTAATCGAATCATCCTTGTGATAATTGTCGTATCCGCGGAATTACAAACGGAAAACAAATTTAAACCGCGTCAGTTTGCACCAAAGATCGTTCACAGAATTACAAGGCATTTGAGGGCTGTTATTCTTCTTTCTGGGCAGCAGGGACTATGTCCAAGGGCTTGACGATCCCTCCCCAGGCCATCTGCGAGTTGTGGGGCGCGCCTAGGATGTGGTGGGGTTTGACAGTGGGCCCTGTTAAACCTCTATAAAAAGCTGCATGTATCCGCAAGTAGGCCCCACCAAAGCGACCGTGTGCCGCTCAAAGCGCACAAGCCCAAGTCCTGGTGTTAGGTGGGACGCTAAACAGCCCTGACACGACGGCCCTCCGACGAGACAGGAGGTTTGCGCAGGCCCAATAAGCCGCCTAGAAAACCAATCATTACGGACAATATAAGAGATAATGCGACTCGATATAATCGGCAAAGACCTAGGCGACGAATACAGGATCACGATTGGAAGCTTGGAACATAGAATTGCAAGTCGCTAGGTTTCGCAGGTTGCGACAGGATGATCTACGATGAATTACATCCCCGCAACTTCGACGTCGTGGCGCTGCAGGAGATTTGCTGGACAGGACAGAAAGTGTGGAAAAGCGGGCATCGAGCGGCTACCTTCTACCAAAGCTGTGGCACCACCAACGAGCTGGGAACCGGCTTCATAGTGCTGGGTAAGATGCGCCAACGCGTGATTGGGTGGCAGCCAATCAACGCAAGAATGTGCAAGCTGAGGATTAAAGGCCGTTTCTTCAACTATAGCATCATCAACGTGCACTGCCCACACGAAGGGAGACCCGACGACGAGAAAGAAGCGTTCTACGCACAGCTGGAGCAGACATACGATGGATGTCCACTGCGGGACGTTAAAATCGTCATCGGTGACATGAACGCACAGGTAGGAAGGGAGGAAATGTATAGACCGGTCATCGGACCGGATAGTCTGCACACCGTATCGAATGACAACGGCCAACGATGCATAAACTTCGCAGCCTCCCGCGGAATGGTAGTCCGAAGCACCTTCTTTCCCCGCAAAAATATCCACAAGGCCACATGGAGATCACCTAACCAAGAAACGGAAAACCAAATCGACCACGTTCTAATCGACGGTAAATTCTTCTCCGACATCACGAACGTACGCACTTACCGCAGTGCGAATATTGAATCCGACCACTACCTCGTTGCAGTATGCCTGCGCTCAAAACTCTCGACGGTGTACAACACGCGTCGAAGTCGGACGCCGCGGCTTAACATTGGGCGGCTACAAGACGGTAGACTAGCCCAAGAATACGCGCAGCAGCTGGAAGTGGCACTTCCAACGGAAGAGCAGCTAGGCGCAGCGTCTCTTGAAGATGGCTGGAGAGATATTCGATCCGCCATTGGAAGCACCGCAACCGCTGCACTTGGCACGGTGCCCCCGGATCAGAAAAACGACTGGTATGACGGCGAATGTGAGCAGTTAGTGGAAGAGAAGAATGCAGCATGGGCGAGATTGCTGCAACACCGCACAAGGGCGAACGAGGCACGATATAAACAGGCGCGGAACAGACAAAACTCGATTTTCCGGAGGAAAAAGCGCCAGCAGGAAGATCGAGACCGTGAAGAAACGGAGCAACTGTACAGCGCTAATAACACACGAAAGTTCTATGAGAAGTTAAACCGTTCACGTAAGGGCCACGTGCCACAGCCTGATATGTGTAAGGACATAAACGGGAACCTTCTTACGAACGAGCGTGAGGTGATCCAAAGGTGGCGGCAGCACTACGAAGAACACCTGAATGGCGATGTGGCAGACGAAGATGGCGGTATGGTGATGGACCTGGGAGAACGCGCGCAGGACATAATTCTACCGGCTCCGGATCTCCAGGAAATCCAGGAGGAGATTGGCCGGCTGAAGATCAACAAAGCCCTGGGGTTGACCAACTACCAGGAGAGCTATTTAAACACGGTGGTGAGGCACTGGCTAGAGCGCTGCACTGGGTCATTACCAAGATTTGGGAGGAGGAAGTTTTGCCGCAGGAGTGGATGGAAGGTGTCGTGTGTCCCATCTACAAAAGGGCGATAAGCTGGATTGTAGCAACTACCGCGCAATCACATTGCTGAACGCCGCCTACAAGGTACTCTCCCAAATTTTATGCCGTCGACTAGCACCAACTGCAAGGGAGTTCGTGGGGCAGTACCAGGCGGGTTTTATGGGCGAACGCTCCACCACGGACCAGGTGTTCGCCATTCGCCAAGTACTGCAGAAATGCTGCGAATACAACGTGCCCACACATCATCTATTCATCGACTTCAAAGCCGCATATGATACAATCGATCGGGACCAGCTATGGCAGCTAATGCACGAACACGGTTTTCCGGATAAACTGACACGGTTGATCAAAGCGACGATGGATCGGGTGATGTGCGTAGTTCGAGTTTCAGGGGCATTCTCGAGTCACTTCGAAACGCGCAAAGGGTTACGGCAAGGTGATGGTCTTTCGTATCTGCTATAACATCGCTTTGGAGGGAGTAATACGAAGGGCAGGGATTGACACGGGTGGTACGATTTTCACGAAGTCCGTCCAGTTATTTGGCTTCGCCGACGACATTGATATCATGGCACGTAACTTTGAGAGGATGGAGGAAACCTCCATCAGACTGAAAAGCGAATCTAAACGGATTGGACTAGTCATCAACACGTCGAAGACGAAGCACATGATAGGTAGAGGCTCAAGAAAGGTCAATGTAAGCCACCCACCATGAGTTTCTATCGGTGGTGACGAAATCAAGGTGGTTGAAGAATTCGTGTACTTGGGCTCACTGACCTCCGATAACGATACCAGCAGAGAAATTTGGAGATGCATCATGACAGGAAAACGTACGTACTTTGGACTCCGCAAAACGCTCCGATCGAATAGAGTTCGCCGCTGTACCAAACTGACAATCTTCATTTCATTTATTTAGTTAACATCTAAACAGATAACACTGAATCAACAATTTGACGCCACAATGCACGGTTCGAGGCCGCATCTCTCCATCCTCGGATACGCCCCACGCTCGCCAAGTCGTTCTGCACCTGGTCTGCCCATCTCGCTCGCTGCGCTCCACGCCGTCTCGTACCTGCCGGATCGGAAGCGAACACCATCTTTGCAGGGTTGCTGTCCGGCATTCTTGCAACATGTCCTGCCCATCGAGTATAGTTTTGCTTTAATTTTATTTTCCGACAATGGAATGAAACAGTGAAATTTTTGGGTTCCTTGGATCGTTTTCGCGTTATTAAATTGCTCGATGAGCTCTGAAGCCTTTATTTCGTACTCTTCAGTAGTAGTAAAACAAAATGATAATTTGGTTAAATCTTTTTCTTTTCTACGATTTGCCCAATCAAAAAGTTCTTTCGCAGTTTTAATTGGATGCTCACGTTCTTTGGCTAAACTTGCTCTTGTGGCCATGCGCTTTATTGTTCCTCCAATAGCATCACAAGGACCTTTGCCATGTGATGTAGCAAAAAATGCCATTCTGCATCAATTCCGTACATTGATTTAAATTGACATAGGCTCGAAAAATTCTTACGATTTTTGTACTGCGACGCTGCTCCATCGGACATGAAATATATCTTTTTGACTTCTTTATGCTTATCAACGCGTAAAAAGTTAATCATTTTTTCAATGAACAAGTTTACGGATACTGAATCGTGTCTTAAATCTTCGGAAATTATAATAAAACTTAAATGTTCAATTTGCGTACTTCCATTAAAATAAATAACGAATGGATGAATTGTAGCTTGTTGTACGTTCCAGTGATGGGACTGCACTTCATCTTGCAATACAAAGCTGTAATTTTCAGAAAAATCACAAATGACTAAAACTTCACCATTTTGTAATGTATTTTCGTATTTTTAAAAAGCTGGATTGTTCTGTTTTAATGAAATCGTGAGGATTAAACTTTCCAATTTCAAGCAAAAATATGACACAAACTCATCTACAGGTTTTACAATAGTTTCTATGTCACACCTATCCGTGGTCACCCATTGCTCAAATGATAACTGATCAATATATTTTTCTTCAAACTCAGCGAATAAAGTATTTTCCAATGATGAAGAATCTGGACAATCCGAACAAGATCGTAGATAGCAATTTGATGTTGTATTTTCACACAAAAGACTACCAGTTAACATTTTAATATCCTTTGTTAAATTGATTCTTTTCAAACTATGTAAAATAAGATTAATATTCTCATGGGTTGTGCACACACACATTATGTGTTCCTGAATTGGAAAGAAGCTTACATTGCCTTGGCCGAAGGCTTGCAAATGAGGAAAAACCTATTTTAATATTATCGTGAATTTCCTTGAAGCGTGTGTACGCTTCTTTCAAAATCGTCATCATTAATCGTTTTTGGATTGCTTGACGCTTTCCATCTTTTTACTGATACATAATCTTTTTGACCAGGCATAGCTCGACTTACTTCATCATCTTCAAAATATTGAACTACTATTTCTTTTGTCTCATCTGTTAATGCAGTACTAGACCTAGTATTTTTGGTTGAAAGACAGTTATTCTTCAATTGTTTTGCCTCTTTTACTGTATTTCTATTGGTTTTGAACTCATCAATGGCATCTTGAATAGACCACGAACTTGGCAGCATCGACAAAATCAATAATTTTTCTTTCCTTGTCGTGGCTGCATTCGAGAACCTTTCCTTCATATTTATAATTACCTCATCGTAGTCTGTATTTTCCACATCATCAGGTCCTAATTTGAAGAGGTTTCTTCGTACAGCTTCGTTTATTTCACGGTATTTTTCTCCGGGTAATAAACGTAGTCCATCTTACTCCATTTAATCAGAGTCACTTTTATCCCAGCTATGCCCTCGTTAAAGCGTTCGATGTTGACCTTTTGGATACACTCATCTTCCGATTGATTTGTTGAAACAGATTTCGCTGATGGTACGGTGGCAAGGCTCTCAGCACTTAATACTTCTGGTAATTCCTCAGTTGTTGTCGATACATCTGGCAATTCCTCAGTTGCTGTCGTTTTCGAACTTCCTGCGCTCTGCTCAACCGATGATATACAGATTGCTCTTTTGTCAACGTTTAGACGGCAGGACGTGCAAATGCGTAAATTTGTATTCAATGTGGACATTGGAGCATAACCTGTCGCTTTCAGTTTATCTATGGTGCTTTCGGTGAGATTTCGTAACTCTTTTGAACACTTTTTTCCATCAAACGGCCTACAACAGTTGAGAAAGCGGCTACTCATGTTGTTCGTAATATTTCAATAAACAAAATCACTTTTAAGTTTTTACTGACTAGTTTGGTGTCATTTGCTTGACTGAAGAAAAAAATTACTATAAGATCTTTAACAACCTTAGTAGTAGTAATTTTTTGCTTTTTCGTGAAGCATTGTCATGGTATGTACCTATCATGCATTTGTTGTTGTTGAAGATACCCGTTTCCTCCCGATCATAAAGTCTATTCTCTAAGAGGTATATTTTTGCAGGTAAACTATAGACGTACACGTGTATATAAATCTTTGATTTTGCAGCTTTTGTCTTAAAATAACATTTCTGATATGTTTCTATCAACGTTATTATCAACAGGTTTCAACACTATTAAAAGAATTTTTCGCCAGTCACGTGCAATGAAAATTATGACACTATCAATACTTTTGATCACAACACTGGATCGTGTCTAAGTTTCTTATAGATGCTATGAATAATTAAATCAAAATATCATGAAAACAACTTGTTTAAATCACGTCCCTTAACAATAACATCTGCATCAAACTGCAATTCTCGAAATAACTTACACAGAAAAAAATTTTTTTTTACTAAATGTGAAAATTGTGAAATGTTTGAAATGTCATAACTTTTTTGTTTATTAGTTTACCATCACCAAATTTTTATGGTAGATAGCTAATATAATGGACCGTTTTCCCTGAAAAAATTAGGGTTTTGAGATATTTGAGTTTTTGTGACAAAAATGATATTTTTAAAGGCAAAAAAAATTTTTTTTTACTGTGCACATTTTCTTAAGAATCACCATTTAGTTGTCTAACTTTGCTGAAAAAATCATAACAATCGAACATTCCGTTTTTGCTGTGCAGCTTTTTAAATATTTTTGAACCATTTTCACATACACCCTTTTGAAAAGTTAGTCGTGACTCAATATGAAGATTTGATATCGAAAAATGACGATTTAGATGAAATTGAAAAACTGTGCAGAGTTTCAAATATTTTCGAAATGGTCGCTCAGGATCGACTGACATGCCCCCGTGGAATGCCTCTAAACTTGAACGATTGTTTTTAATTTTAGGGGCAGTTCAAATGCAAATTAAAACAAGAATAAGGTTGCTATGTATAAGATTAAACAGGAGAAGTGGAGGTGAAAGACCCCCCCCCCCTAACCAAGATTTGACCCCTTCCCCATTTTTTTAACTATGTCGTATAGTTAAAAATGGGGAAGAATCAAATCTTGGTTCCTCCACACAAAGTTATCTGCCCTCCCCCTATGGACATATTTTTTCCGTACAAATAAATCATTCAAACTAGTCGAAAGAATTATTTTTTAATATGTTTCCTTTATTTTTACTGTACATATATCAACATCTTTAACAAAGTTGATGATTTGTCTCCAATTTTCATACTGCAGGGATGAATATAAAGGAGCTGTTCCGATCTCCATCTCATTGAATATATATTTATCTCATCGCGAAACAAAGAAATACGGCATCAATTTAGTCGCTTCTTTTTGTCAACATGCGTGTTCACTGCTGCAAAAAATCACAAAAATAAGAAATAAATTTCATTGCTTTGTACAAAATAAAACCTAATTTTTATTGATAAATTGTCATAATAAATTTTAATTATTAATTTTCTCTTAAAACTAAATCAAATTGACAAGCAATTCTACTCATTTTCTACATTTTCATCGAGAGCAAAATCATCATCAAGTTGTTCAACATCATCCATTAATTCGTCTAGTGCATTGTCTTCAGTGTTTACATTTTCAGAGCTGTAAAGATCTTCGAATACTAAAAGTGATTTTACAACATCTGGATATTCATGTGATACTTTCTTTCGCATTCTGCTACCTAGATTTATTGAACTTATCAAAGGATCAGATGAGTTCATAGCTCGAAACATTTTAGATGCACTTTCACGATTTTTAATAACATGGCCAATCAAGTTTACCATATTTGAATCGCCATGTCTATATGCAATTTTTCTTGTGGCTAAAAGAGCCCTCTCTATAGTGTCAACATTAGCGCCGAACATTTCATCGGTTTTCCTTCGCTTACTTCTATCACTAAGTTCATCAATTGTTTTTGTGGACGCCCACGGCCAGTTGACGTTGAAGGTGTTTCTGCGATGTACTCTGCAAGCTCCAAATGACGACGTCGAGCCAATCCTTATTGTACTTCTCAAAGCGCTCTTGTTTGCGGTGAGCCTTTTGCCACGCATTGTAAAAATGTTGTGCTACGTATTGCAACTTTTTAAGAAGTCTTTCTTCTTTGGCAAGATCAATATTATATTTTGTTTTGATGTATTTAAATGCTTTTGTTGCATTGACTATTTGAGATTTTTTTTGGATCAAAAAGTAACACGATGCTCCTATGTTCCATATTATCACAAACAATTCTTTTCAGATTTTATTCCATTAAATAACTACGCAATGTACCCGTTGTTAGCGTTAAAGCCGAAAACAAACTCATGATTTGAAAATGTTTCCCCCGTTCTTTTTAATGCAAGTAGGTAGATAATATTTATTAGGAAAATAAATATACCTGAGTATAGTTGGTACAAATTGTAAAATGGCACATGAACAGAGAATTATAAACAAGGTTATCGTGAAACCATTGAAAACTTTTTAGTCCAGTTGGGTAGATCCAAGGGGTAACCAACTCTAAACTTTCGACAGTATTCAGAAATACTAACAAATACTAGCGAAAAACTAAGTCGTATCTATGCAAACTGATCGAAGAGCCCTGGTTGGGAAAGCATGAAACACAACGCCACACAGTCCACCCCGTTTTAGGCAACACATAATTTCTGTCTCCTTCACATTCTAAAAAATCACTGAACAATTATTTCTATTACTAATACTTTTTGGACAATCTCTGGGGCTCCTGTTTTGTTTTGATAATATAAGGAGTATAAAATGCAGTTTGAAAGTTGTCTAGATTCTGTAGATAGTAGAAACCAGATGTTTACAAAACGGGGGAGCACTGTGTTTCAACAACTAACTGGCAAACGCCTTAACAACCAAGCTAGCAACCGTAACTTTGTCAGAAGGAAATCATGGATACTAGAAATATCACGAAATACTATTGCCGGAAAACGAGTCATACTGTCGCAAACATTAGAGTTAGTTGCCCCTTGGGTAGATCAAGTTTCTAAATGGAATGATAATTTTCGGTTTGTTTTTATCCATTTTCACAAAAATAATAATAAAGTGGGTAACATTTTTAAGACTAAATTTGACATTTAACAGTTCCACATTTAAAGCAGTACAGTATACCCCCGCTGATCCGACAAATGTATAGCCGGACTACCGGGGTTGCTCTCGTTAATCCGACTGTCAAATCCATACAAATGAATCAAAACAAAATCACAGCACAAATTTGAAAACTGACAGCATAATGTGTTTAAATGAGTGTTGATACTTTTTAATCCGGAAAATTCCGAATTAGCGAGATCCGGACTAACGAGTCGTCGGATTAGCGAGGTCCGGATAAGCGGGGGGATACTGTATTTGATTTGTACGATTTTTTTGTTTGTGCTCGATAATTGTTATTAACAAAAAAAAAATCCATTTTTTTTCGACTTCGTGCCAAAATGACGCTCATCCGCAGCTATGCGCAGCTGGATTCTCGTTCCGCAGATAGTATAGACCCCAAACTAAACTGTGGTGGTGGTCTCTTGAGACTGCTCGGCCCTGCTTGTTAGATATAGTCCAACTTAGACAAAAAACACATTTTTTTCAATAATTACCCATTTTTGACTATTTTTTAACAACCGTGTAAGCTCAACAGCATACCCATTTTAAATCTTAGACAATTATCTTTCCAACGGTGTATTAATTTCCAAAATTGGAAAGTTATTTGCTGAGAAATTTGGATTTGTTTGAGATGCTTTTTTTTTACAATTTTCACAATTTTCCTAAGTTTGATGTCTGTGGCACAATGAGTTTTCATCACAGAGGGCAGAAATTTTGAGAATCCAGGTTTGAACTATCTGGCTATCAAATGGTACACAAGACACGTCATTCAAAGCAAGTCAATTGTTCTATGTTTGGCCACCACTTTCCCCATAGTGCTATGGTGGGTTGCAGATAGCGGACGGTACAAGGAGGAAGTCAATGAATCACGAGTTGCATCAGCTGTTGGGAGAACCATCCATCGTTCACACCGCGAAAATTGGAAGACTGCGGTGGGCCGGGCACGTAGCCAGAATGTCGGACAGTAATCCGGTGAAAATGGTTCTCGACAACGATCCGACGGGAACAAGAAGGCGAGGTGCACAGCGGGCAAGGTGGATCGATCAGGTGGAGGACGATTTGCGGACCCTCCGCAGACTGCGTGGTTGGTGACGTGTAGCCATGGACCGAGCCAAATGGAGAAGACTTTTATATGCCGCACAGGCCACTTTGGCCTTAGTCTGTATAAATAAATAATAATTTGGTAAAGCCACACTTGTCACAAAACCACTGGGCAACAAACTATTTCTTTCGTTCTACTTGGATTGAAACAAACGTTCGCTAACCTACAGTTTTATTCAGCATGCTTCGTATGTCACCCATAAAATGGATCAGCAGCAGCACTCGTAAATTTTATTACCAACTAGATATCATATTGATTTTAATTGGAAAACCACTCCCCTTCTGGAATCAACAAATCTTTATCAAAACTTATCATACTATGGTTTCTAGTGCACTTGCCAATTATAAACACTATCAAACTGCTGACTAGATGCTGCTCTTTGGCAACTGCATATCTCACTTCATGATATTATAATTTATTGTAATACTATCCCGAAAGCCATAACTTGTAGCTCTCGTTTTGATTGTTTATTACCACTGATCCGCCACTTGGACGAGTTATTTATTCTACGGGCAGGGTACACACAGGGGCAGTAGGATGGAAATGATCAATCGATTATTTCCGCACAGCAAATGTGGATGAATTGCAATTTCCAATTATCATGCAATCTCTCAATTATCGTGCTATCATCTCGTTGTACAGTACCTGTGGTTTGATGCGTGCTTCGGATGCGTTCATTTGCACTTTGCACGGGTTTTCACCTGTGACTATGGTTATTGATTCATTGCTTGGAAATAGAGATGGCTATTCCCATGAAAATTGTATACTGTCGAACGCTTTTTGAATTTTAGTCCCTATTTTGTATCGTTTCTGACTAAATCTGTTTCAAATAAAGAATTTTGCCCATTTGGTAAATATAAAAAATATGAGAAGACAAACTAGATTCGTTTCAGCACAGGGCAATAATTGAATTTTTGTTGTGCCAAAACTCCACCGTTATCCTTAGTGCATACTCAAGAATTAACGGTGCAAAACTAGTTTAACCCGAATGAGTAAACCTGTCATTTAAGTGGGACCCGTTGAACTGCACCCCTGTTTTGCTCATTTCAAGAAGATGCAGCAATCAAAACCATATTCACATGTAATTGACTTCTTTTCACTTCCGTACAAATCAACTTCAACATCAATTTCGAAGCATAAATCATCAAAGCCTGTCTGTGGCTGATATCAAAGGATGATTGGTCATCATATTCAGGTGCATCAACGAGCCCCTAGGAAGAGGCTGGGCTTTTGTCACTTTCCTACAACCGAAACACTTGGATAGGGTACTTATCAACGGCAAAAGAATGGACGGTGGCGAGGACGGGTGGCTGCCTGAATTGATTGATTCCGCATAATTAATGCGTCTCGACTTGATGATGTTGCATATTCTGGTGCCATTCATCGTCCTGGTCCTGCTGCTGATGCTGGTGTCGTTGCTGTTGTTCTTCGATGATCGTTGTTACTCCTGATGGCGCACCGGTTGCTATCGTATGCATCCCCTGCGTGGCTGTCGATGACGACGACGTCGACGACAATGGCGAGGGTGGAACTGCCGCCAGTAGCAAGTGGGTGCAACAGGAGCTGGTGGGCGTTGTGGGTGGCTTCGGGATGGGCACTGGAGCAGGATACTCTCCAGTGGCCTTTAATTATCTTATAATCGGTGCCGAGCGGTCGTTTGTTTTCGTTGTTCGCAGCTTCACTGTCGCGAACTGGGATGCTCTGGTGGGGGATGTGCGTGGGTCAACATGGATTGTTTAACGTTACGGATGGGCGCAGAACAAGGAAGAGAAAATTAGATTAATTAATTAACTTTTGGATGGAAATGGGCTGCTTAACAGAAGGCGACTGATATGGTGAATGGGTACTTGCTTTGGCTGTTTCGCTTATGATGAAGTGATCCTTGTCGGGCAAAAGAGAAAGTACCTAACTCAAAATGAGCTCGTTTAAAGTATTTATCAAGAACAATTAGCAGAATCTTTTTATTTACTAATCATAGTAATAACATAAGCGATATGACATTTTATGTTTTTAATCCAATTTTTTATTTATGTTTAGTCACTGCAGTGCCGCGCATAACCAGGAATGACAATATTATGAAAGTTACACGGTTAGAAAAAAGTATGGCCATCCGGGACGCAAGTGCATACTGAACCATTTCGTCGGAGACAGTTTGTATTATCGCAGGGATGATTCCAATCTGCATAGCAGAGGATATCAAGTGCTACCAACGGAGAGATACCAGAAATGTGAGGCAGTGAGACTGGACTCTATGGTGAAGTGGCAGCAGGAGAAGGACAATGTGGAGAATGGAAGGTGGACACATCGGCTCATCCACAATGAACAGGGAGCATGGTGAGGTGAAGTTTTGTCTTACACATTTCCTGACCGGACACGGTTGTTTCCGCCAATATTTGCACCGCTGTGGCCATGCGTCATCGCCATTCTGCCCGGCGTGTATCAACGTAGAAGAGACTCCAGAGCACGTGGTATTCGACTGCTCGAGGTATACGGAGGCACGTACAGGAGAATGCCTGTAAGGGCGGACAACATCGCAGAGCGAATGTGTCGCGATGAAGAAACGTGGAATGCGATAAGCAGAGTCGTGACGCAAATACTGTCAGAGCTGCAGTGTCGATGGAGAACGGACCAGCAAATAAGCGTCGGTCTGGAGGGAAATCCATCACAGTAAGCAGTGTTTGGTCTCGGGTCGTCGGGGCACCAGCGAACCGGAAGTCTTCTGCCAACCGGAATCGTCGGACCGACCTCGACACTTGAACCACCAACCTGCCAAAGAAAGAAGAACGAAGAAGGAAGTGCTTCGGGTATGTAGGACAACGGCATTGCGGACGTCACCTACCACCGGACTGTCGGACCACCTCTTTAACCCGAAGACGAAGTCGGCGTAATGCGCGGGCTCGGCCCCTGCGATAGCCGCCGGTAGACGGGGCACCATCAATGCGGAAGTTTCTTTCACTGGGGGAAGGGTCATTTGGCCGAAAGCCATTTGGTCGAATGCCACTAGGCCGAAAGTCATTTGGCCAAAAAGGTCATTAGGCCGAAAGGGTCGTTTGGTCGAATGGGTCATTTGGCCGAAAGGGTCGTTTGGCCGAAAGGGTCATTTGGCCGAAAGGGTCATTTGGCCGAAAGGGTCATTTGGCCGAAAGGGTCGTTTGGACGAATGGGTTATTTGGCCGAAAGGGTCATTTAGCCGAAAGAGTCGTTTGGCCGAATGGGTTATTTGGCCGAAAGGGTCATTTAGGCGAAAGGGTCGTTTGGCCGAAAGGGTTATTTGGCCGAAAGGTTTGTTCGGCCGAAAGGTTTGTTCGGCCGAAAGGGTCGTTTGGACGAATAGGTCATTTGGCTGAATAGGAACTGGAACTGGTGTAATATGTATCCCAATTTGGGTATTGCGCTTTTTGCACTTTAAGAGTTTTGCGAGATTTTTTTCTTACAGTCATCTTTTTCTCACGCTCAATGCACTCAAACAAGTTTGATTTTCCATGTATAATATTTGTGTGTGAGTGCTCAATCTGAAAACAAACAGACGTCAAATCATGGCGGGAATCGATTTAGTGTACACGCTTACATGTGACTAGCGAGTAATGCGTTATAATTGGGTAAATTTCAGTAACAAAAATCGATCATCCCGAAATGAGAGTGAGTGTGAGAAAAAAAAGCGGACAAATTATAATCTACACATAACTCTTCAAATTGGTGAAATCGGCAATATTTCATTATTAAACGTGTATGTGCTATAAAGTTTATAGCACTCGATATGTAAAATATCGTCGAATAAAAAACTCGGCGTTTGTCGGATTCTTTCGTTATCCAGACATACGTCATATCCATCATACGTGTTGGACGCAATTTGAAGGCCCGCTCCGAAATAGCAAGTGATTCAACTCCGGTACTATTAGTTTCCTTCTTGATAGTTTCTTGTCTGCTTCTCGTTCCTTTTAAAGCCTTCTCGGTCATATAATTTGGCGACGAGGGAAAAATTAGCAGAAGAATTTACGTGTGAAAAGTTAGTTTTACCGGTGTCAAATTCCCGGATAACATTTGCCTCGGGCGGTTCTTGCCATTCTTTGCCATCCGAACAAGCAAAAATAAAGGAAAATTTGCCTCGGACGGAGGATCGATTCTGTACGGCAGCAGTAACAAAAGGTCGGTGCTGAACGGGATTGTTTCCCCGACGGTGACTGTCCGGAGAATCGGTATAGGTAAGAGAAGGTTAGAAAAGGAATGCGAAAGCACGTTTGTGCATAAGAAACGCCATTTTGTAGCAGTTATTCGTTGTACCGTAACACCATTTTGTTTTCACCGGCGTATAAAAACAAAGTGTTTACGGAAGGAAGTGTTTTTTTTTTTCAAATTATATTGAACTAGTCTTTTTTCTTGTATTTACGGAGGTTAAGAAACCCGTTTAGCAGCTGTTTGACCGTTCCGTTTCCGTTTCGCTGACGGTTTTTGCAATCCGGTCGCGGTAGGCGATTACGTTCCAACTCGAGAGCAGCTGAATAATTCGATCCGTCTGGAACTGCTTCGTGTGGCGGTGTACCATTGCTGACTGGCCGTTACCTGGGAGCAGGGTTGCACATTTAAATCTGTATTTTTTTCTTCAGGAAATCTTCATATCTGTATCTCAAGTCAAAAGATCTGTATTAAAAATCTGTAAACCCAATCAAAATGGTTTTTGAACAAACTTTTTTTTGAAAAATATGTAAATTTGATAATTTGTGAATGAAATCTGTCGAAAGTCCGTCTCTAACTTTAGACTAGTGCATGATGACGTAAATTGACAGTTTATAGAGCTATTTCACCAGAATTTAGTCCCCGGCAAAGCTTCCGATAAAATTTCGTCATCGCATGTAAATGTCTTTTGCTATTGATTTCATGCTGAATGCAAAGAATATCACTAAAATACTCGGATCACAGCAATTTCAAACTAAAAATGAATTCGATGCCACCCCTGGTTTCAAAATCGTTGATTTGCATAAACTGTTAATAAAAAGTAAAACCAGCCAGAGCCAATATGTTCTGTCTTTTCAAATTAAGATTTTGCTAATATGATAATGGTCTGCAATAAGATTAGTTTGGCAAAGAATTTAATTTTATAAGCTTCAAATCTTATTGAAAACAGGTATTTAGTAATAGCAAATTAGGCAAATAGGCCGATACAAATATTTAAAATCTATTTTGTCTCCCCCCCTCGGATTTTTTTGTTCAAAAAAAATATTTTGAGGGGGCAACAAAATAAATTTCGGATAATTTTGAGGATTTTCACAACATACTTTAACAAATCGGAGGGATTTTTTGATTTTTTTTTTTTCATTTTAATATTTATTTTTTATTATCCCCCCACCCCTTGACCTTTCGGTGACCAGTAGGACAAAAATGTGGTAGAAGCGGATTGTGTTAAAATAATAATCGGAGATACGAATTGAAAGCATGAATTGTTTGAATGGGATTTGAATTTCTAAATCGAAGCAATCGACGTCCGAATAGTAAGCGCCCATTAGCATACGAATATAAACTCGATTGACAGAACGAAACAAAGAACGAGACGATACTAATCCAAATATTAGGTACATCGTCTATGTATCACTAAAGCTACCCGTTCTGTCAGAACATACTTGTGAGTAAAGAGGCTGCACTCATAACAAAGAGATGAAGTGTCAAAATTGGAACAGCGCATTTGCTGTCAAATCGGTTGTTCCAATCGAGCACAAGGTTGTTAAAGGTAGGAGTATTGCGTCTCTTTGTTTTTAATCCAAGCTCGTTACTTGTGAGTACACAGCCCATGATAATTCAGATATTCGACGGATGTCCTAAGGATATTCGCTCGGCCCCGACATGGCGCGGTTGGTAGCTGGCCATGATTCGGGGTATTTTTTTTGTGTAAAAGAGAGAAAGTAGGAGGAGTTAAAAAGAGATAAGAAATGCTCTCCGGTGGAAATAGACGGAGAAGTAAAGGTACAAAATTATATGAAAAAAAGCAGAAGAAAAAAAAAACAGAAAAAAATGCGATGTAAGGAATTTAAAAATGCTCTCCGGTGGAAATAGACGGAGAAGCGAGAGTACAAAATGATCTGAAAAAAAAAGAAAACACACTTTGGAAGTGATGGACAAGAACAAAAAAAAGAAGAAAGAACACAATCCGCTACTACCACAAAAAAGTTAATTAAATAACGGCCTTAATTATATAATTTTTATTAATATTTTCAGTACTGTACTCTTCAAAAAATCTGTAAAATCTGTAATTTTGCTAAAAATCTGTATATCTGTATATACATTAGAGTGGGGCGTCATGGTCATTTTTTCAAATCAATGGTTTTTCGAAGCCATTTTGGGTCCTGAACAACTGTGCAGAACTTGGGACCGATTGGTTGCTTCCTCGCTTTCCGCATCGTGTTTGAAGTTTTATGGAAATTAGTATGGGAGAACGTATATTTCTGCATTTCTACTACTAGAGGTTTCAGTTTATGGTAAACCAAGTGACACATTGCGTCAAAGTATAACCCAAAGGATGCCGAAAAACTTTGCTGAAGAAGGCACGTTGCTGGAACGTCCACGAAAAAAGTTATAACGCTTCGAACATTGAGTGTTCAAACCATATGCAAAAAATCGTTTATTCTGCCAGCACTGCCGTCCTACGTAGACCAATAATTTAATTGAGTGTTATCTCAAAATAATTGATCTTATAGGGCTTTAGAGCTAATGATAGCTATCGGGAATTATTTCACAAAGAAAAAAATCCGATAAGAAGGAAGATGGGGTTTGCCCTTCGATAACCATAGGTTGTCCGGTAGTGCTGGCAGAAACATTGATTTCTTGCATATGGTTTAAACAATCAATTTTCGAAACGTAATAACATTTTTTGTAGACCTTCCAGCTACGTACCTTCTTCGGCAAAGTCTTTCCGCATCTTCCAGACTATATGTTAACGTATTGAGTCACGTGATTTATGATAAATTGAAGCCGCTAAGAGCAAAAATGTAAAAAAGTATGTTTTCCCATACTAATCTCCATGTAAATTTAAAACGCGATGCGGCCATGCGAGGTTGCAACCAATCGAGCCCATTTTGCACAGTTGTGGCCCCAAAATGAGTCAGAAAAACCTTGATCTCACTTGATTGGATGAAGCTTGCGTTTTCCAATACAACTGCGCCCCACTCTAATATACATATTCTTGGTGGCCGTTATACCCCAAAAATCTGTAAAATACAGAATAATCTGTATATCTGGCAACCCTGCCTGGGAGCCGTTACGATTGCGATCAGGGTGGTATATATCGGGTGGCCCAAACGGCCGAGTTTTGCGAGTGTTGGTGAGTGTTTTGCCGTTGCAACGGAAAAAATTCATCGAAAATTTGCCATAAAGAAACCGAATCAGCTGTTGTTTACTTTTTTTAAGTAACCAATTTGATGTAGAGCCCTGGATTGCGATAATGATATCGGCGACGAGCAGCCGGAGGACCAGACGATTTTTCTTTCCTCTGTTTGGAGTGTGTATCCATCGAAGGGTCTGGTAACGTTGCCAAGTTTAAGGAACTGGTAAGTCGTTATTGTTTTTTTTTCATACATTAACTGATCATTGCTTTTAATTGTTCTCAAGTGATATTTTAATGTGTTTATTGTTTGATTCATTAGTGGTTAGCCTGAATAATAGGCCGTTTACCGCATAATTGGCGGATGTGCATTGAGTAAAATTGAATAGTTTAGATAATTTGTATCTCATTTTGGTTTTTTTTCTCGCTTTTTTGGAGTATTTTGCTTTTAATTTATATTGTGTAAAGTATGTAGGAACATATTTGAGCATTGCAAGCATTATTTGTTTTTTGGTGGCAACATATTTGCGTTGATATTTTGCATTTTAATTCTATTTTTATTTAGGGTTCAATACCTGCCTTAGTTAAAATTATTTTCATTGATTTTAAAATTATAGAAACGATGCCTTACGTAGCTCCGAATATTGATCCGTACCGCAAAGGGCAATGCGTCCTGGTTCACGCGTCTAGGCATTTTCGCGTTAATAAAGTACAGGAAGCAGACAGGAGGGATCAAATGTTCCTCATAGGAGGCTAAATGAACAGTTGCTGGATGCAGCACCCTTTGACGAGTTGATCGCGAAGTTGAAGCAACAGTTGGACAAATCGGCTTTGATCCAGCGTTTCAAATTCGGGGCCCGGGTACAGTAACCTGGTGAAACAGCTAGTGACTTCGTAACAGCTAGTTCTCGCTAAAACTCCAAGCGGAGTATTGCAATTTCAAAGACGACAAGCAGGACCGCATACTGGATTGAATTTAGATAGCTCGACACAGGACAGTTCTACAGGACTAATTGCCTCTGGAGTTGGAGGGCGAGGAGCACTCTTGCAGCGCATTAGAGATTTAGCTCAGGGCCGTGGACCAGTCAAGAGTCGGATAGGGTTCAATCCTCCGTCCGTTTCTCCTGCAAGAGGTAGTAAGCGCAGCGTCAAATCCCATAGGTACGACGATCTTTGCAATCCAGGCCGTCTAGACAGGAGCGGTTCCAGGAGCAGCGGAACAGATACCATGATGCTGATATTCGACCGGCGGAGTCCAATAACAATAAGAGGATTATCATCTATCAAAGAGTGTGCAACTATTGTGGAAAGTTGCGGAAATGTTTCAAACTGAAACTTTTTTTTTATTCTTTGTTATAGTGATTTTTAAGTAAGTACAAAGTTCATCACTTATCAAACTGAAACTATATAAGAAAGACCCGATCAATAACGTCAACATGGAGGAGCCCGGTACAAGTACGGATTACAAATTGTCCAGTATGACGAATCGCATGTCATGGGACGACAAAAGTGATGATTCAGATAAAGGTGAATTACAGTGCATGCAAGTTTCGTCCATTAATAATATAAGTCATCCATGTTTACTAGAACTAACTATTCAAGGTAGCACAGTTCAAATGGAAATTGATAGCTGTTCCCGTGATGGGGAAGAAACTATTTTTGGCTAAATCCGATATTCCCCTTAAGAAAAGTTTCAAAAATTTAATTGAAAAATCGGTTCCAGATTGAAAATTGCTGGAGAAGTTATGGTTTCGGTTGATTTTCGGAATAAAAAGGCAAAATTTAAGCTTTTGGTTTTAGATTGTGATCATGATTTTATTCCTTTATTAGGGAGAACCTGGTTGGATGTGTACTGTTTCCTGCCCTCTTGATTTAGAGGGAGCATACACTCAGTTGTCATTAACAAAACGTTCAAGTTCAATCAAAGGTAATTGCCTATTTCCGGGGATTAAACCACCCGACTTGGACATTAATTTACAATGTTCTGAAAACTCATATGTGAATATGTACGTTATGTGGAAGATATTGATTTGGAAAATGTATTGGAGGTAACCACTTTCCCTTCGATGGGACTCGAACCCACGACCCTCAGTACGCTAGACTGGTGCATTAACCAACTAAGCTACGAAGGACCTCCGTCGGCCTTCGCAACCTAGCGGCTACTGAATGACCTCGAGATTTTCAGAACATTGTAAATTAATGTCCAAGTCGGGTGGTTCAATCCCCGGAAATAGGCAATTAACTTTGATTGAACTGAACCTGAGTTGCGTGCTCTTACCTACGCGATGCGGTCGGGTCTGAGCTTGACGACCGACTGGCAAATAGCTCACACAACCTCACTTGATCAGTACAGTTGCTGATGAAGAATGTGTGTAGCCGCCAGACATTCTAAATACTCACTCTTCTCTAATCTGATCGCGTACTATTCACATGTGGAAGTGTTGGCTTCAGAAATGGATTGCGAGTGATTTGACTATGCGTCCAATTTAGGAATCACGAGCTGATTCAGTAGCCGCTAGGTTGCGAAGGCCGACGGAGGTCCTTCGTAGCTTAGTTGGTTAAAGCACCAGTCTAGCGTACTGAGGGTCGTGAGTTCGAGTCCCATCGAAAGGGAAAGTGGTTACCTCCAATACATTTTTCAAATCAATATCTTCCACATATTCACTTCAATCAATATCTTCCACATATGAGTTTTCAGAACATTGTAAATTAATTATAAGTGTAATGATGACACAACCACTGGATCTAATAACGATATTAGTGGCGGGTGACGCATTATGGTACAAGAACAGCGACCCTCACCATCAGACTAAATGACTAAAGGCATATTTTCTAAAACGAGTTTGTAAAAATATTCTACAGATTACAATTGGAAACGAACTTGCGACCACGGCGCACCGAAGTCACGTTCAGATCATCGACGATGCGGGCTGCCGGATGGGAGGATGATGGTGCATGTCGATCGAACTGTTGATAACCCTGGTCCATCACCACCACCTCTGCAAGAAACCATCCACGAAGAAGATCCGGGCGAGGAGCCTTTCTGGGGTTTGCCGGAGTGCGAGTTGCGCGGTATCGAATCTCAAGTGGTTAAGCTGAATCGAAAACGGAAGTCTGGTGCAAATTTGGCGCTCGATGGACTGCCGAGGCGTTCGAAGAGAACGCGAAGAAGTAATCACAAAAGTGAATTTCAATATATTTGAATGAAACTGAATTTGTTTTTAATAGTTAATATTTTGTAAACTACAGCTTAAAATGTGAAATATGATCCAATAACTCCCGAAAAAAGGGAGGATTAATATGTATCCCAATTTGGGTGTTTCATTATTAAACACAAAAAGATGTTTTAAAACGAATAAAGTTTATAGCACTCGATATGTCAAAAATCGTCGAATTAACAGCTCGGCGTTTGTCGGCCTCTTTCGTTATCCAGACCTCATACGTGTTGGACGTAATGTGAAGACCAGCTCCGAAATACCAAGTGATTCAATTCCGGTACTATTAGTTTCTTGTTCGCTTCAGTTTCGTTCCTTTTAAAGCCTTCTCGATCATATCATGGTGGACCACCCTCGACGCCGGGGGAAGTCAGTAGGATTCGAGTTAGGAAGTTTGTGGCACGGGGGATCGAGGCAAGGAGGATAAGGGACCCGGTTTTATCTGGGAGGCACATTTTTAGCAGGTCGGGTAGGAACCCAGCCCTATTCGCCTTCGAGGTGTCTGTCGCGCATATTTTTGATAGCCTTTAACCCTTGAAAATAACTTATACTCAGTCCGGCGAGCTTAGTCGATCGGTATACAACGCTGTGGGTAACTGGGCCTTTAATCAAAAGTTCGTTTTTGAAATCTCTCGGTACAACTTTGTTGTACGAGAAAAGCAAAAATATTTAAAAAAAAACACAAAAAGTTGTTTTAAAACGGTAGGCCGAAATAGTAAGAAAAAAAATTAAAACTATGAATAAATTAATCATCTACTCATTTGATTAAAATAACATTTATTAATATAATTTCAAATATAATCTAATGTTTGTTACAGAAAAGATACATAAATTAAACAGAGTAAAAAATAACATAAACTCTTAACAGAAATCTAACAACTAGACACTACGTACATACAAATACGTCATAGATCTATTCAACTTATTAAAAAAAACTAGAAAACATTATTTCACTATCTAAGAACATGTCAATAAAAAAATAACAGCTACCGAAATAACTAGCGTAACTCTGTGTAACAAGACGAGCGTTTTTGCCTATCGACAGCTTTGCTGAAATCTTTCCCACCAACTCACCACGCACTCGTCTGCGTCTGATCGTCGCGTCGATCGTTCGACTATATCGATTCAACGTGCATTGGGTTGCCTAACAGCAGGCTGCTGTTGGTCACCACTATTCACATGATCGATCGAAAGCTTGCGACTGTGGACTGTATTCACATACCAGAGGTTGATGATTATCGTTGTTTCTTTTTTCAAAATTGGCACATTACGTTTGTTTTTTTTTTCTTAGAATATATGTTTATGCTACAATGTACGTTGACTTATGTTCTAATTAACTATCGTTAATGTTTCTAGGGTGGTACTGGTAAAACTAGCTTGGTTTGTAATTTAATTTTTTTGGCGGGTAAAACCCGTTCGAATGTCCATCCTAAAAATACTGACTACAAATCAATACGGATGAAAACTAGAGTATGTGTTCAGCATTCTCAACTCATGATGCTGTTTTGTGCTCTATGGTTTAGCAATAAACAGAAAAACTCTAATAATGGTTAGTGGTACTTTGGATAAAGTGGGTAAAATATGAGTCGTTGGTTAAAGTACTATGGAACGTTACGGAGATTATAAAGAAGAAATAGTCCTCAACCAGCTTAACCATTGACTTTGATAATTAGATATGTTTAAGAATATTTTTGAGCACCAAAACTTCGCTGATCGATTTTTAATCGATTATTCTAAGCTAAAATTCTTAAGTTACAAATCGTTTATATTTTTGAGTTATTGTTCAATTAAAATCTCCCTTTTCAATATGGAATAGCAAATAAAATTTCAATACAGTTACAATGTTACTTAATAATTAAATGGTAAAGAATAAACCTAGTATGTGTGTAAATTGAGCATTCCTTTGATTTTCCAAAATTCAGGCTGATATTCACTTTTCTGTAGGTCTGCGTCCAAGTCTTTTGTATGAAGCTGCTTTGTACGATTCATTGAATCACCGTTGTCCTGCTTTTGCGACTGCGAAGAAAAGCTATTACTTTTGCTATTGCTGTGATGGGATTAACTTCAATCTTTACGCCAGCGATAAAGAATGACAAACCTCGGGTTATGTGAACGTGAGTGTGTGTGCTTGTGTGCATGTGTGTGTGTAAGAGAGATGCTTAAAGCGTGATTGGGAATTGTGCTTGTGTTTTGATACTATTGGCATTTCAGAACTTGAAGTAATGATTACTTCTGACTTTGCATGTTAGGTTCCGATCCCCACAGATCGTACCACGGACCATAGGCTTTGCCGTCCGAAACGGAAGATTTCGTCGACTTGCGCTTCTGATTTCCATTGGCGTTAACCTTGGCACTGATTCTCGATTCCTGTTCGGATTCGTACTTCATCGAATCCATCATCGGTCCGCTACTGTTACTTTTCGATAACTTCGAACGGCGTTCCCTCGACGATTCCTCGATCATCTCATCCTCCATCATCATTCCATCGTCGTCCCCGACCGCTGTTCCACGGAATGTCGAAAAGGTCATCTTTTCCTCTTGTTTCTGCTGCTTCTTAGAATCGCTGCGATTTGTATCCCCATTGGACTTTCTACCTTCACGCATTCTCTCCCGATTCTTCCGCATCATCATATCTGCAGCCGATACTAAGTGGTCATCCACTACGATACAATCGTACGGATCTGAGCTCGATGAGTTTCTCTCTGTATCGGTTCCGCTCGAGTAGTATTGCTTCAAAATTTCCTTACGGCGAACCGTCTTCATCAACATCATATCGTCCATCATGCCATCGTCGTCGTAGAAACTGGTATCTTGAATCATTATCGAATCACTCGGAATCATTGCAAAATCATCAAAGTGTTGATCCTGATAGTACTTGTTTAGAGCATCGTTGTTCCGATTTTTACTACTCTCCCGTTCCGTGGTACGATATTTGTCCTTTCCCTTAGCTTGCATAGAGTCTCCGTAGATTTGCTCATCCTGGTCCAGGCGGTCGTTATAGCTGTTTCGATTATTATTAGAATCATTCTTGTTGGATTTTGCTGGTTTGCGATCCGAATCCTGTGTTCGTCGATCTTTGTCATGCCTGTCCTGCCTCTCATGGCGATCCTGTCGTTCGTTTCTTTCTTGCCGGTCATGTCTTTCAATCCTTTCTTGTCGGTCTTGTCTTTCCATTCTTTCTTGTCGGTCCTGTCGATCATGCCGTTCTCTGTCCTGCTTAGACTGACTCATTTTTTTCTGCTGCTGTTGTTGTTGTTGCTGTTGCTGCTGCTGATGCTGTTGCTGATTCATCTCATCCAGTTTTGAAATTCTTTTATCTATATCCGATTTGGTGATAGGGAACTTGGCTGGATCCGGCACCATTGCGTTACTGTGGGATCTCTGCTGCATTTCTCTTTCCTGCTCCCGCTCACGATATTCCCTTTCCAGTTCCCTTTCTCTCTCTCGTTCCCATTCCCGCTCCCGCTCCTTTTCACGCTCTCTTTCGCGATTCCTCACCAACGTGCTACTCTCCACGTTTCTGACCATTTCTTTTTTGCGAGCTTCCTCGGCTTCCTTCGCCATAACCATTTCTCGCTGCTTTTGCTTCTCCATCTGTTCCTTTTTGCGCATGTTTCTCTTCAACGTTGCTTCCTTCTTCTCCATCTCACGTTTCTCCCGACTGGTTGGAATCACGTCATTATGCTTCCACATAGCCATTCCCTCCATGATGTGGTCCTGTGATTTGGAGAACTTCCAGAACGACTTGGTTCGCTTGATCTTTTGAGAGTCGCTCTGGTTCGCATTACCCTCGGACATCCGGGTGCGTGAGCGGTATCCATACTCCAGTGTTCCGGAGTTGCTTTCAGCAATGTTGCCAAAGCTGTTGGCCTGACGCATTCGTTGATTCTGGCGACGAGGCGGGACGATCGTACCGTAGATATCTTCATCGTCATCGTCTGGACCACCGTACCGGGGGTGTGGCGAGCGATGCTCGCTTAATTCCCGATCAGTTGATCGGGGCGACGATAGGTTCTTCTCCGAACGGGACGATCTTGAAAGAGTGGGGAAGAATGTGAGGGTTAGTAGATTGAAGATTGAAAAGATTGAGGTATTGAGCCTTTACCTAGTGTTAGCAATCTGAGGATTATCACATAGCCGTTATCCAAAATGTTAGCCACTAGATTATTATATTGTTGTTTAATATGTTGGAAAAGATTAGTTTAGCACCTTTTTTTGGTATTCGAATGAAGAAGTCGAATAGATTTTTAGTTGGACACATAAAACACTTAGATTAAAAATCCCTTCACCAAAGCAGTCACAAAGCCAATCAAAGCATCCCATTTGAAACTTTACCTGATCGGGACACGGTGCACCGTTTCGTCATCTGAATAGAGTTCCGGTTCCTGTTGCTGTTGCAGCTCGTTTGAGAAACCGCTGTCGTTGCTGCTGTGCAGCGAGGCACTGGCAATCCCATTGCGGGAAACCTTCGGCTTATTGGCCGACTGTTGCTGAAATTTGAAATGTTTTCAAAATTGTATTTCCATTACACCAATGTCAACTTACCGGTTTGTTGAAGTTCATCGTGGCTGACGGTGTCTTTCGTTTTTCGACCATCGGTGGTCCGCCAGCCGAGGAGAAACTATTGGACTGGGGCACCCCCTGTGGTTTGCTATAGTTAGGCACTACCGGTGTCGGAACGGGCGCAGGAAGCTGCGGTGGAGGTCCCGGCTTCGGCGGTTTATCTCCACGAGACAGCCGACGGAACTGCTTCGATTGCCTGTACTGAATGGTGTCGCCAAACATACGTGTAGGCGAAGCCTCATCGTGATATGAATTTGAGTTGTTTGGCTTCGATGACTGCATGGTGTCATCTACCAGGGTGCTCTCCAGTGATGAATCAGGGGTGTTTTCGATTTCGATTTCACTTGGTGGAGCCTTGACCCATTCGCTGATGCTGAAAAATACGTGTTTTTGGAACGTCAACCTATAATGCAAACAGTAACGTATACAAACCTCTCTTTTTCCTCACGTTCATTCTCCGTGTACGCTATCGGGAACCATCCGAATTTCTGCGTCCGCAAGTTCTCTCCAAACTGCCAACCCTTGGCTCGGTCACCGACTAGAGCGATCTTATCGCCCTCCAAGAAACTCAACTGGTTCTCACCCGAAGACAAATACGCATACAGAGCTTTGACAGTCGGTCGATCCCACTGGCTCGACTCACTGTTGGACATGACCGCAACGTTGATCGAGTGTCTAGGGCCACTGCTCATTGCCCCAACCAAAGTACTGGTGTTGCTGCTATTGTTCAAATTGAACTCCGATTTGGCACGTGGCATGTGCATCATGGAACTGTTCACAACATCTCCCAGCGACCTCATATCTAAGCATGAAGCATCTATTGATCGGGTCTTTCGTAACTGGGAAGCAATCGAATGTGCATCGTCGTCATCATCATCGATGTCCTTCATCTGTTTGGTGGTGAACATGTTTTCAACGTTTGGTGGCAGAAATTCACGGGTTGCGGCTACTTCATTCCAGTTGTCCAGCGACTTCTCAATGATCAAGTGTCCCGAGTGGTGATAGGCCATCCAGTGTTTCGCAAGTGAGCACTGCCGTTCCAATACAAATCCGTATCGCCTGCGCTCTTGGGTCATGGCATTCTTTAAGCTTTGCTCACAAAATTGGTCCAATTTGTGTTTCTCTTCTTCAAAGTTCTGAATACTCTTGATCTCCTTCTCAGCGTCTTTAGGTGTGGTCTTGGAGCTCTTCTTCCGATATTTCTTCATTGTGGTTGCTGCTTTGCTGTAGCTATCCGACCGGAGCTTATGCTGCTGGAGAAATTTCTTCTGCTCGAACTGGACCACCTTGGTGTCCTTTTCCAGATTGGTCTCCAGCGGCACCAGCAGGTCTACGTAGAAGGCTTTAAGCTAGAAATGAAACAAATCATAGATTATGATAGTAGATCAATAAATGAACATAACAAATTGTCCGATTGCTTTTCACAACCAATTTATGACCGTTTGCAAAAATTCAACGATCACCGGCTACAAATCGATAAGTCTACGCTCAGACGCATGTGGTCATGTGTCGTGATTCGTTTCCCTATCCCCACTAGGTACAAGAAAAAAACAACTGCTGCGGTAAAGAAAGGAGATATTGAAAACACAAATCATTACTCCAATCTCGACCAACCACGTTGATAGGAGGGACCGGGACATAGCGTGGGTGAGAGTTGGTGGGGTCTTACAATGTTCATGTGCTGGTCCTGGATTTCTTTGTAGACTCCGACGATGTTCATCAGGGCGGAACCTGCGGCGACGGGTCAGTGTTGATATCAAACATGCAAAGGAAAACAGAAGGCAGAGAGAAAGGAAAATTTATTAATAATTAGGTATATTGCGTTGTGATAGTTGCTTGTTGTGCCTAGAAACCAGTTGGAACGGTTGGGATAAATTTAAATTAGAGTAAGATTATTTATAGCATCGAATAGATTTTTGTTACAGTCGATGGTGCTGGCGGATTCTTGTCCTACAGATAATGTTCAATTCATTTGAACTCATTAACCCTTTATAAGGCAGAAGAATCTAAACAATAAATTAACAAAAACAACAATAGGACATAATATTGACATGGTATTAAACTCAAATGTATGTTTGATGTATAACAGTTCAAAAACATTGAAAAATTGGTGGCAATATAGTTGCCACTTCCCGGGAAGCGGGAAAACAGGCAACAACAATAATAAATAAAAGATTAAAAAAAAAGGTTTTACGTAAAGCCAAAAGATATAGGCAAGTTATATTTTTAAGTGAAGAGTCCTTGTCGGCAAACGCATTATAAGTGAAAAAAAAACATTCGTCAAAAATCCAAAAACCAAATATACAGAAAGGCAAAGCTTTTTTCACGCTAATCACGCCATATTCTATCACGGGAGATTCAAAAATTTTGAATCAAAATAATTAATACCAACGAGAAAACCCTGATTAATCCACCTAGCGATGAAGGTGCCTTTCTCGTGCATTATAAAATAGTATTTTGGCCATTACTCTTGAGCCCATAGTCCGATTTAAATAGGAAACAATGGTAGAGTATCCTCCGTCGAATTCAACTTGTTGTGGTCGAAATACGTATCTGCAAAGATAACGAAAATTAACTGGTGGAATTAAATGGACAGTACTTAATTCGTCTTAGACGGTTTAATACATTCCACTAAACGAGCTTAATATATTTTTCTCAAAGGTGCAGCCCAATCGGGTTGTACGCAAAAGTGACGTAGGACTACGTAGCTATACGAAATGGATGGTATTTGTCATCATAGTTTGTGTCTCTTTCTCTTTTGAAGTGCAAAACTTAATCGTTTAGCGACGACAGAAAGTTGCCCTTTAGTAGTAGAATAACAAGCGCGCGTTGAAGGGAGATGATGCAATATTTTTTTTTTACTGTTAGGCATTGAAAAGTCGCATTATTGTAAATATATTGATTCTTTGCTGCACCATTATTTTACACAAAGGAAGGTAGATTTTAAAAATTAAGTAACAACATATAAATAATAGTAATAATAATTAATGTGTGATACGACTAGGACTGGGAGATAAGAGATGGAGCCGACTCTCAGTGGACTGCTGGGGCCGATCGATAACATCGCATAGGCGCATCGCATAGGCGCATCGCATCGCGACACGATGACCAGTAGGAGATCAGTTTTTTAGTTAGTTATAGCCTCATATCGTGCGCGGAGGGAGTACGCTAGAATTTTTATATTGTTTACTGTTCGGTGTTAAAATTAGGAAAATAAATGTTAGATTAAGTCCAAATAAAAATTTGTGTCCGTGAATAAATGTAGTGTTTCTAAAATGTCGCGTGTGTGAATCAAGTCCTGGACTGAAAAATATCCGATAAGGAATGTTATGGCAACTAATTAGATCTGCATGCGAGTGTTGGAGAGTGAACCACGAAAGGGAACTATCGAAGGCAAGTTAGAGGAAGTGCGGTTCCCCAACAATCGATTTTATACAAAAGCCACCATTCTATACTAAAGAAGGTTAATTCGACTATCCGAAATAAACTTTCTCCAAAGTGTAAAACTCAATCATAACTAGCGAATTTGATAGCGCGTCGGAGGGAGATGATGTTATAAATTTGGATGGATGGAATCACTAACAGCAACAAAGCTACCACCGAAACAGTCCATTTTCGCAATTAACTTTTTTTTTCATAAAATCCTGGTTCTGAGAAAAAGCAATTTTCTTTTCCCAATGTGCCTTTCCAATAACTAACTGCATCCGAATGCCTGCCACAACCTTGCGTTGAAATTTTACGACGTTGAAATTTCACTCGTTGATTTTTCACTAAGCCCCACCATTTGGAATAAATTTTCTGCATTGCCACTGCTACTCACACCTCCGTGCTGCTGTGTCCTTGCATCAAATTTCGTCGAACCGCTGTTTGCGGAATCCCGATCAAAATGGCTCGCGTGCGCCGGAAAGCAGCTTACTCGTATTCAATAAATTAAGCTCGTTAGCCCCGCCCCTTTGTGATCTGATATTGATTTAAATATAATGTGCACTCATAACGATTAATGAAGGGGCAGGACTAATGGAATTACATCATTAGATATAAGAAAGCTGCTTTCCGGCCGATTTTTAGCGAAGAGTCCTAGTTGAAAAACACATTATAAGTGTATTTTTACGATAATCGAATCAAAGTATCGATAACATTGATATATTGGATTTAAAATATCGATATATCGGATAATCATATGATATTTCATACATGAGAACATTTGAAAGGTATATGTTGGTATAGCCGTGCGGTAAGACGCGTGGCTACAAAGCAAGACCATGCTGAGGGTGGCTGGGTTCGATTCCCGGTGCCGGTCTAGGCAATTTTTGGATTGGAAATTGTCTCGACTTCCCAGGGCATAAAAGTATCATCGTGCTAGCCTCATGATACACGAATGCAAAAATGGTAACCTGGCTTAGAAACCTCGCAGTTAATAACTGTGGAAGTGCTTAATGAACACTAAGCTGCGAGGCGGCTCTGTCCCAGTGTGGGGATGTAATTCCAATAAGAAGAAGAAGAAGAAGATGTTGTTATTATTTATTTTCTATCGTATTACTCCTTTGCAAAAATGATTGAAAATTATTTCGTTCTTTTGGTAAATCCAATCTACTTCTAGAAGTGTGTGCCAGTTCAACAATCATAGACGGCGGTGTTTTGGGGCAGCAGGGACCATGTCCAAGGGCTTGACAACCCCTCCCCAGCTGTCTGCGAGTCAGGGAGAACTGCCTAGGGCGTGGTGGGATTTAGCAGTGGGCTCTGCTAAAATCCCTCCCAAAAAACCACAAGTGCCCGTAAGCGGACTCTATCAAAGCGACTGTGTGCCGCTTCAAAAGCACAAGCCCAGGAGGGAGTGCCAACTGGCATGTGGAGTGTCCCTACTTCGGTAGGGTAGTGCGTGAGCTGCTTTGGCAGGGAGTGAGTGATCTGTTTGTGCTGAGGCAGGAGTGTCATAGCGAGTCGCCGCCGCTATGGCAGCCTCGAAGCGCAGCAGAAGTCTGAGTATGGACTGCACATGCTAAGGTAAGAGTGTCGTAGCGTTGCTACCGCTATCGACACCTCGAGGCATGGCAGTGGAGTGTTAGAATAAGTTGTGGAGTGTACCTACTTCGGTAGGGTAGCGCGTGAGCTGCTTCGGCAGGGAGTGAGTGATCTGGTTGTGCTGAGGCAGGAGTGTCATAGCGTGTCTCCGCCGCTATTGTCACCTCAAAGCGCAGCAGAAGTCTGAGTATGGACTGCACATGCTGAGGCAGGAGTCGAGGTATCCCATCGACACCTCGAGGCATTGCAGTGGAGTGTTAGAGTGAGCACCTGAAAAGGGTCACATGGAGCGAATGGTCTTTGGAGAAGCTGCTTCGGCGGCAGGGTAGCAGTGGGTTGTACCCACACACCTACAGTTGTGCACATGTGGTGCATGGGGAGTGTCCCTGCTTCGGCAGGGTAGCGTATGGTCTGCTTCGGCAGTGGTGTGATTGATCTGCTCGTGCTGAGGCAGAGTGTCGTAGCGCAATATCTGTAGGCCCAGGCAGTTACCGCTATTGACACCTCGAGGCATGGCAGCGGAGCGTCCGGGAGAGCATCCAAGTAAGACTCAAATGGAGTGAATGGGGTGCGAGTCAGTCTCGCGTGGGACGAGTGCCTGTGTGAGCGATAATGAGTGAGTACGCTTAGTACTGCCGTCCCCCCAGAAGTAGTACTGCGAGGTAGTTCCTGGGGGAAACGATGGTGGAGCCCAAGGGAGTTTAGTCGGTATTACCGGTATGGTCGAGTCCGACACTCCAGTACACTTCCGTGTGGTAGTTTGGCAACTACAATGCACGTGTACTGGGTTAGTGTGTAAATGCATTCTCCCTTGTAAAAAAAAAAAAAAAAAGACGGCGGTGTTTATCGTGGTTTTTACCGGTAGCGGCGTTTTCGGCAAGATACTAAATGCACTCTTTTCCATTCGCATGAATTCCTTTAAAAAAAATCAACTGAATTTTCGAGAAATCGCTGCAATTCCACGAATAATTTAGCCAAAATTTAACCTTTTTCGTCGTTTCGGCTTTTCAGTCTGGATAGTTTTAGAACAATCGTTTAAGATCTGTTCCAACGTTTCGGCAAATTGTTGTTCTCTTCATTACGGGATGAAAGGCAACAAAAACTATCAGAATCGTGACAGATCCTAAATGCTTGTTCTGAAGATCTCCAAACTAAGCTCGAACATAGTTTAACACATATAGCCAAACTCTCAATTGAATAAAACATTACTGACCTTTTGAATTTAGAAGCAAAACTTTCCGTAAAAATCTGTTCATTTTATTTAATTGTCATGATAAGTTCAGAATTTCCACAAGAAAATGCGGTGAAGTATTTTGAACTTCCAAAGTCAATTATCACGGGAAAATCTTTTAAATTTCTACAGGAAATTCATCTAGTTTCCCTACAAGTGTATTAGAAAAAAGGACTGAGCTTCTAGAAATTTTGCTGGATTTCACTGACAAATTCAACAGAAAAATAAACCTTAAGAGTTTCCATGAGACATATTTATTTGTTTAAAAAAAATCAGATTTTTCATGATCTGCAAAAATATTGTGAATTTTTCCCAAGGAAATTTTCTTTAATTTCGTCAGGATATTATCTTCAATTTCCACGATAAATTCATCTAAATTTCTGAAAGAGATCTCCACAGGGAATTCTCGTAAATATCTAATGGAAAATCTTCTGAATTTTCATGCAAATTTTATATACATAAAAATAAATTTCTGTCTGTCTGACCCTTATAGATTCGAAAACTACTTAACCGATCGCCATGAAAATTTATATTGATGTTTATTTTTGGGCCGGGGAAAGTTCTTAAGATAGTTTGGGACCTCCCCCTCCTCTAGAAAGGGAAGCTCTCATACAAATGGAACACAAATATCTGAAAAACTCGAGAACTAATGAAGAAAATGGAACCAAATTTGGCTTGTGGGGGTTTTTAGACCCAAGAAATGTTTTTGTGGTGGTTCGAGACTCGAGTTCGAATATTAAATTGTAAATACAAAAAGAATGTTTGGAATCACTCGTTAATTTTGGGCGAGACAAAGTTCGACGGGTCAGCTAGTAGGATAGTGAACCATTTGGGCAGCACCCCCTATTCCCGTCAGCAACGTTCATTATTCGGGCGCATTACATCCGAATTACTTGTTTTTTAGTACATGGTTAGTTTCTGTTGATATCTAGTGATGTACAAACAATCAAGCCATTTGGTTGGACGCGGTCGAGTTACAACGTTGTGGACGGGAATAGGGGTGCTGCCCAAATGGTCCCGCTCCCTATGTAATAAAAATTGAATTAGCTTTTTTTTCTGATTCGATATATTGATATCGAAAGCAAAAATATCGATATGACCGATATATTGAATTCAAAATATCGATATAAAAATATCGGATATCGAAACAAATATATCGATATTCCGATATATCGGAAGTATCGGAACGTCCCTAGGTACCACACATGTTTCGGACAGCAGAACAAAGGGAACCGAAGCGACAATTTTACCGCACTTTGGGGAATCCCGATGAAAATGATTCGCGTGCCAGAAAGCAGCTTTCTTGTATTCAATTAATAAAACCCGTAAGTTTGAATTAATGGAATCACTAACAGAAACCAAGCTTCCACGCCGATGCCACCGATACAGTCCATTTTCGCAATTGAACATTTCTTTTCAGAAAATGATGGTCCTGAGAAGAATCAATTTTCTTTCCCTGATGCGCCTTTCCAACAACTAACTGACGCCACAATCGCCACTGGCGGCGCGGGATCGCAACAGTGTTATTTTTATAGTCAACCTGTTCTTCCTATAAAATGCTGGTTCGTTGAGGTTGAATGATCTGCAGCAACACACCGAGGACCACCACCAATGCGATGGATTTCCGTTGAAAATGTTACCAGCGCCTCCGTGATGCTGTGTCCGCTCCTCTGCGATCGATCGATCGCGTTTGCTCTGCGTGAAATTTTGTTCAAACTGAGGATTAGGTTCAAACCCGCAAGTGATAGATTTTTTATGTCTGTGCAAGTGATGCATGCACGTGATTGGTTTGTTTACCTATTTCTAAGTCTTAGTTACTTATCGATAATTAAGAATTAAAAATCAGTATTTTCATTTAAACACAAGGAAGCGTTGACTCATCCTTGATCGAATGGCCCAAAAAATTGAAAATCCATCGAGAAACGGCTGAGATATTAAAGTTTAAAGTCTATCATATTTTCGTGACGGTCCCCAATTCTCGCAATCGTAAAGTGTACCCCAATATAGAAAAGACAGACGTAGTCCTACGTCAAAAAGTGGTATTTTGGCCATAACTTCGCAAGCCAGGTTTCAGTAATGATCAAAAATTGTTCACTTCCGCCAGGGAACCAGCATTCCAGGATGTTCCAGAATGTGACCAGATGGACCAAATACCCTCAGAACACACTTCTTTGGACTTGTTTTGCAAAATCATGAAGTTTGATACGTCACAAGCCAGGTTTCGGTAATGATCAAAAAGTGGCCACTTACCCCAGGGAACCAGCATTCCAGGGCATCCCGGAATGTGACCAGATGAACCAAATATACTCATAACACATTTCCATGAACTTGTTTTGCAAAATCATGAAGTTTGACGCGTCGAAAGACGTGTTTCCGGCTTGATCAGGCAGTGGCCATTTTTCCGGACCTGGAGGTTACCCCAGTACTCCCATCAATATCTCCGGAACCATGTGCTTTTTCAATACGATGACCAATGCCCCTGGAACTATAGGAATTTTGTGATCGATTGCAGAAAACAGAACCAAATTCCGATGCAAGACTAGTGCTGAGAACCATTATTTTGAAAATTTAGTTTAACGTGAAATCGGGGGTCAGGTACGTAAGTGTTAAGTGGTATTAAGACGATCCCCACCGGTGTGTATCCAAATGGGTGTCTAGTATAAGAACGAAATGCGTTCATATTTTATTTATGCACTTGTTCTCGCACCGGTTGTTTCTATCAAGGTTGGTGAAGTGCAATCAAGTTTCGCACCGGTGGTGAATAAGGCATTTTATGAGACAGATGGAAACAGCTGTTTTTCTCGTGTTTATCTACTTTGACAGTTAGTGGGAGCCTGTTTGTTTGGTAATTTTGCGCTGAACATTCCGATGGGTCCCATCATCAATCCTACCTATTTTACTTTTCGGCTGCCAGGGATTTAGAACAAGGTTTTTCATATGATTCTTAAAACGTGTCGTTAGATTATTTATACCATTGCATTCTAAGCATGAAATGCTGAAGAAAACATGAATGAAAAGTAAAACGTTACAAACATTATTTTGTGTTCGGACCTAACGAAATATTCACGCAGAATCATACCCCTAAACAAAAAATTAAATGTAAATAATCGGGCCACCGCGAAACGTCTTATAAAATACCTTATATCCGCGGTTGCTATAACAAACACGGAATAAAAAAATCAAGAAAAATATTTATCTTTCAGAACGCGCTTCAACTTTTGTAAAACTAGTATGTGCGTAATGCATTTTGCGATTATCAGATTAGTTAGACACACATCTGCTTGGTGGCGCTAGCTTATATGCAACAATTTAGTAGGGTGGATATCTCGAGATCTATAAAACTAAGAAAGATTTTGTCTTCTGCCAAGTTGTTCGGGTAGCCATAACATTTATGATGGATAAAAATTTTGTTTGGAATTCATACGCATAGCGGCGCTAGTGTATAAGAAATAACCTGAAAGATGTCATCTTCTATAAAGTTATCCGGTTGGTTAAAACCATTGCGATAAAGGCCAGTTTAGTTGGAAAAACAACCGCTTAGATGCGCTTGTGTAAAAGAAATTATCTGTTTGGTAAGATATACGCAAATCGATAAAATTTTGGAAGTTATCATTTTCTACAAAGTTGTTGGGATGGCTAAAACCATTGTTCCGGAAGCAATCTTAACATATATTTAAATCGTTTGGCAGCGCTAGTGTACAGTGAATTATCTGAAAGATTGAAAAAGATGTTACTGGTTTCTGCAAAAGGTCCTCGTTTGTTAAAAACCATATTGTTAAAAGCAAGAATAATTTAAAGTTTAACCGCTTGGCGGCGCTAGTATATGAAACTTTATCTGTTAGGCTAGCCATTTCTAAATATGTAAGATTTAGAAAGGGGTTATATTTTACAAAGTTATTCGGGTAGTCAAAACCATTCTGATGGAAGCAAGTTTAGTTTGAAACCGCAATACTCGTTGGCGGTCGAGTTGAGTCGAGTCGAGTCAAGTACGAGATACTGAAGACGGCCTCACTGTTGAGGTCGAAATACGTATCTGTTCAAGGTTCAACCGAGTGGTTGGATTGAATGGAATTGTACAAACTCGTCTATACTAAAAACTCCAGGTTTCAAGATATCTAACCTACTAGGTTATTTCTTATACACTAGCGCCGCCAAGCGGTTGAATTTCAAACTATACTTGCTTTCGTCATGATGGTTTCAACCACCAGAAAAACTCAAATGTGCAGCCCAATCGGGTTGTACGTAAAGGTGACGTTGAACTACGTATGTAATGTACAGGTTTTCGACTTTTCTGTTGGATAAGACCAAAACAAGCGTTTTTCAAACCCAGTGAGCATTACGAACCCTGGTGCTGTATAATCATTAGACCAACATTTGAGAAGGATGATAATGATGATGACAAAGACGTTTGGCAGTTTATTGATTATTATCATTATTCCTTCACGTGGATTGCGTCGGACTTTGCGTTTATTCCGGCAGACACCTAAGCGAGAAGCTGACGTTAAACGGCCCCAAGCTTTCGAGATAAAACGCAGGAACGAACTGCACCAGCTAAAAGCTCTGTAAGTTGTACTAATCTGACGTCTATGCTGGCTTGAGGTCTCCAGTTAGCCATGCGAACATAGGCGCAGAATCCAGAGATAGCGAGAACGATTCTCAATCCGATCAAGGATGTTTTCGGGTGGGAAATATTCTCGTATTTGCCACACACTAGATTAGCCAGCCTTGGGCTGAAAGTCTCGCTAATAAAGATAAAAGAGAAAAATATTTGCCACACAATACATACTAATGCAATCGCGGGAATAGAAAGCTTTCAATCAATAACTGAAGAAATGCTAATGGATTACTAAGTTGAAAAGCAGGCCAAGTTCCATTTGGAATATAGTGCTATGGAAGATGAAGCTTGCGATCCTCTTACGGGATTGACTGATTCACCGAAATGGATTGCTAAACTGCTAGCAAGTTTTCAATAGTAAATATTATCGTACATAAATATTATAACACACTGGAGTCGGTTTTTACGCGAGTTAACGTCATTGCCGACCGGACTTTGTGGAATTCCATCGACGGTGATGGTGTCATCGACGGTGTCAGCATTTTTGGAGTTGGCAAGATCGGGGCGCATTAGCAGAACCAGGCGAACGATATCGAGGGCGATCATCGAACTTGTAGACTCAGCATACTTGTAATGTAGTTAAGTTGAGGAAAATAAATCAGTTGATTGTGAATAGTGAAAGTAGTTAGTCGATTAAGTTTTTTTAAAAAGAACTCCGTGTTGTAGATTTATTAACTCGCGGAGGATATGGGCCGCGTAAATTTAAATAACGTAAAAACCGCGTAAATCCCAAATTTGTCTAAGAAAACCGCGGAAATCCCGAAATTCGAGTGAAAAAAAAAATCGCGTAAAAAACGATTTGTGTGGAGAAAAAATCGCGTAAAAACGACCTCAATGTACATCAGGTATGAAGCGTTGACTCTTCCTTGATTGAATGATCAAAAAAAAATGAAAATCCATCGAGAAACGGCTGAGATAATAACGATCAAAGTCTATCATATTTTCGTGACGTTTTTCGATTTTTTGCAATCGTAAAGTGTACCCCAATATAGAAAAGCCAGACGTAGTTCTACGTCAAAACTTTGTAGAAGACGGAAAAAATCTAATAAAGTCAGATTTCGAGATATCTAACCAAACAGGTAATTTCATAAACACTAGCGCCGCCACTCAACCCAAACCCAAACTAAACTGACCTCCACCGCAATGGTTTTGATGATGAATAACCGAACAATTTTTCAGAAGACGGCAGATTTTCCATTTATGAGTTACTTTATTTTTCCGTGTGATGGTTTGGCAACGGTTGGAGCGGGTCGCCAAATTTGCCAACTCGCTATTCACCGAAGGTTGCGTTTACATTTCCCAAACCCGTTTATCAACGACCGGTGCGAGTTCGCGTCATGATAGAGGTTGTTATTTTGGCTTAATTTACGCACTGGTGGGGATCGTCTAAGGAATCGGTTATTTTTCGAATTCTTCCAACTCGCTTCAGATCGATACAATGAATCTATTCTGAATTCACTTTATTTGTTTTAGAACGGTTACCCTAAACATAAAGATTACACAGGAACTATTTTAACCCTTCTTCATAAAAAAAATTTCTGGGAAGTACCATTCTTCTCAAGTACATAGTTAAGTTAAAATAATGGAATGGCTTCTTATTCATCCATGAGCCACGTTACGACCTGATAGGCATCGTAGGCGACCATAGCTCCGGCCAGGTAATGATTCCAGGACGACTGCAGATAGTTGCTGACCCTTGTTCCAGTGTAGACGGCAGCCGATCGCCACGTTTTGGACGCAATAACTCCTTTGGCAACGGAAAAAGCGCCAGTCGCCACCCGGATGCAGCCAGCACGAAGCGCTTTTTTCCCAACCACCGCTGACAAGGCACTCCCGCCTACCGTGACGGCCGACCTGGTAATGGCTGCAAAGTTGAAAGTTTTTGTCGGTTGTACGCAATCGGCACATTGTTCCTTCCTTCCTTCGACTTGAGATCTGGGGAGATGAAATTAATTTTTTGATGCTTATCAATGCAGTATGAACAATTCATGAATACTTACAAATAGCACATTATAGCTAGCAGTGCCATGAAAAGTGGATGAATTTGTATTTTGTCAGCCATTTTAAGCAGAATCAGTCAATATTAGCCACCCTATAACCAGAGACCAGCGGAGTGAAAAACTGTCGAAATGGCAACGTATGAAAATGCATGCAATAGTGAAAATAATACCGGCAGCACTTGAACTTTTTGCTTGCTTCTTATGGATGCAAAAAGTAAACAAGTCGAATTGGAACCGCTTTTGACGGTTCGATTGGAAACAAGATGGCGTCTTCGCCGATCTCTTATTGTAGTATTTCTAGTCAATATGGGTCTATCTCGCACAATACACTCTTACTTAATGCAAAAATGGAAGCAGCAGGGATGCTAGTATGTATTATTTTAAGTAACTTTATCTAATTTTTAGTAACATGTTCAAATTTTTTTTTCGTTCGAGTGAATTGAATTAACACGTTCAGTTATCGCGTTCGATTCAAGCGACTTGCTCAATTCACTTGCCTTGTCTAAACGTAGCATAAGATTAAAATCAGCAGTGATCGTACGGGGCTGTCAGTTTGAATATGAATCTGAAAAAAATAATTTTCCCAGCAGCTTTTATTCGCGAAGTCGAAGCAAAATTCTTCACACAAACAATGACAGTTCTTTATGGGTTTTTACAGTAGAGCAACAGAGAGGAGGAGATGGCGGTCATGTTTCACTCAAACTCTGACAGATAGCAATGGGGTTTCCCATAGGAGGGAAGAGCAGAATTTGCTTCGACTTCGCGAATAGGTTCATTTAGTTAACTAGTTAACTTTCAAAAACATAAAACTGGTATAAAGCTCAATTCTATTTTCTGGAGATTTTAACAACGAGATTTAAATATTTTTCAATTGTTTTGATGTACGAATGCGTCATTTTATCAACGGATCAATCCACTTTGGAATTACGGCCCCTTTCTTGGCAGCAACACAGAGCCACGAATGATATCATTTAATTAAAAAAACTTAAAACATGAATAGAACACTGCTGGGTAAACCAGGGAGTTTGTTCTATTTTGCTACAGATTCAAACTAGTATAGTGGTCTTAAATTTGGAATGAAACTGAATCGCTGCTGATTTCACTCTAAGAGTAAAATTAGTAGTGATTAAAATTGTTCCGGGCTGTCAGATTGAATATGAATCTGAAACATTTATTTTCCCACCAGCTGTTTTAGATTTATTTTTGGTATTATGCTCAGTTCTTTTGTCGGCGTAGCACCAAGTTACAATTCGAAAGTAGGGACTCACATGTCATAAGACGAGTTAGTACAATCCCAATTAATTCCATCAGTTAACCTAATTCCAAATTAAGTGGTGGAATTAAATGGGATTATACAAACTCGTCTTATGACAAGTGAAGACATTCCACTAAAAAGCTCAAAATAATTGTCTTAACAAGTAGGGACTTCCAAACAAAACTTTCTTCCGAAGTTTTATCTGTCAAACTAAAGGATGCGTTGTTTAGCGCATCTTTATGTGAACCCAGCGCACTACTTCCGAAGTGGGAATTGTATCTCGAAAAAAAAGTACACCCTCAGTTAGAAAATGTCTTCTAATGTTGTATCGGATACACAATATTTTCTGCATATTTGAGCCACGAATGAATCAGGTATGAATGCGTCATTTTACTTACGGAAGGCGCCATGCTTGGCAAAAAAACATAATTATTTCATTTAATTGGAAAATTTTAAAAACATGAATGGAACACGGCTGGAAAAACGAGCGAGTTTGTTCTATTTTGCTACAGAACTAGAATAGTGGTCGAATATTTGGAATGAAACCGAATCAGTACCTACTGAAACTGAATCACTGATTGAAAACCGCACTTTTAAATACCATGATGGAGCTCAAGTCTCTAAGCCTGGCATCCCTGTATAACATTTTTTCATGGAGATCACATGAGTCAGCGAAAGGAAGTGGAAATAATAAATGCAGAATAAATAAAAGTAAACAGATCGACCATAGACTGAAGCATATCGAGATCGACCGTTCGAAAACCTTTGGAAGCACGCTACTGCAGCTGTGGGGAAACAAGAGGGTGACAAATTTGAATCGATTATTTTTGCGATAAGTGGAAATGATTATCATGTAGGGGAACTGGGGGTAGGACGCCCACGTTAAGGAAAATGCCATTTTTATCAATGAAAACCACCATTTCAGCCAGTTTTCATCAGCGCATACTGAACAACAGCATATCTGCGACTGACTACCGATAACAGATATCTAATTGTCCATTTTATTGCACAGAAATTTGATTTTAAAAAGCACCCGAAAAAAATGATTTTGAAGCCATGCGGGGTGAGATGCGCCAGTGGATGGGTTATAACGCGCATGTGCTTATCGTACTGATTTTCATTTTAATTGCCTACATTAAGGCAATTAACCGAATGTTTCAGCTGTTTCGGTCATACGAAATGAGCATGGGCGTAATGCCCCACACCGACCTCAGAAGTTTGAAGGCCCATAAAATCGTTTTAAAACCATTTTTGACGACGATTTCGTGTGGAACATAAAGAACACGAGTAAGCAGCATGGCTCATGGCTCAATTATTAATTTATCAATGTATAACAGCGACAGAAAGACTAAATTCCACCGAGCTAGAATTGCATCAAAACACGCAAAAATCGTTTTTTCGAGTTTTCATGTATAACTAGAGAAAAATCATGAAATATATGTATCCAATGGCAATATTTTTCATTGCTTTATCGTATAGACTATTGAAAATAATCAAAATGGGGATATTTAACCTTATTCAGGGGTGGCGCGTTTTAACCCCTATGGGCGTGCTACCCCCACTTCCCCTAGGGGGAGATCCCCCAGTGTCGGACACATTAAGCCATTTAACGAAAAACTCTCCAATTATCCAGATTATTTTTACTTGTATGCCATATACACAAAATATAATCATTGATGATTCATACAAACTATATTTGATCATTTGAACACGTTTTTAGACGATGTATTTTGATGATGAATTTTGGTGAAAACTTTCACGGTTCAGAAAAGTGTCCCCGAGTATCGGACACTATTGCATCATGTTCAAATATGCCCAAGTTTCTATTACATGAGTAAAGACATCATTTAGAATAGTAACTTTTTTCACTAGCTTCAAGTTGCAGATATTAACATCTGTTAGTAGAGCTTAAAAAAAATCCCCTAGCTCAATTTCTTACATCCTACTCAAAATTTCCTACATTTCCAATGACATCTTCAATTATTATTTCTGTTTTTTTCTGTGGCTTTCTGATACTTCAGCAAGAAAAAACAATTGAATTGAAGTAAGTTTGACAAAACAGTTGCAAAGAATGGCTATTTGATCACATGAAAAAACTCACTGTCCGGACCCGGGGGACAGCTATCGAAATACAGAAATTGATTTTGCACCATGGATACATTATATATTTAACAAATTGTTATCGCTATTTGATATATGAATAATATTGACCATCTCGACATAATCAGAATGCATTCGATTGATTTTAATATTGTTGAATCAGAACTTCTAAAATAAGGCGAAACATGAAAAATGTTTGACATTTTTGTTCAATTTCAAATTTTGTACAAAGTTTACAACATAAGGATCTGATATTCCATGCAGGTAAAGGACTTTTCAATAGCTTTCTTTTGTACTACATGAGATGATGGAGCGATCTCTGCAAGTGTAGTTTTGAGAAGTGTCCGGTATTGGGAGGTGTCCGGCGCTGGGGGATCACCCGCTACAACATGCATATGGTAGGTATATGTGTAGTAGGGTGTCCCAAAAAAAACACTATGTTTGAAAAGTCATGGTGGTCAAGGTGCTTATATGAAAGATAATCGCATCTGGAGCATTTATGTAGAACACCTCAAAATTCTAAAAATTTGATAAGAAAATTATTTTGAGCTTTTTAGTGGAATGTCTTCACTTGTCATAAGACGAGTTAGTACAATCCCATTGAATTCCACCACTTAATTGTATCTTGACAGATACGTACTTCGACCTCAAATGTAAGGCCGTCTTCAGTGTCTCGTACTTGACTCGACTTAACTCTAAACTCGACTCGACTCTAAAAATTTACCCGTAATGCTGGGTAGACACCTTTACGTGGTGTGTTACGGAGTAAGATCTACCACGGTTACATTGCCAGCTACAGGCAAATCCTGACCCAACGAATACCTTCCTCATTATCCAACTCCGTGGTACTTATGAGGGTGTCGCTAAGACGGTGGCCTCTCGTTAAGTAAGTACTACATCAACACTTCCTTCCTCTCCCTAGTTACGGTGAAGATGGGCGTGGCCAGGAGTAGTAATCCTCATGCTTTTGTTATTTTTGTCTAAGACTGGAATCAAGGACCACTCCCCTTCTTGATTTATGATAGCATTCTAGATAAGGATCTCAAAAGTAAAACATGAGTATCACTAGTGTCCAATCTACAAATTACACCGTAACCATGCTAATGCTAATGCTAACACCTCAAAATTCTAAAAACTGTTTGGACAGAGCCATTTTTGAAAAAAGCTGTTGTCAGTAATGGGCCATATTCGTCAAACTCAAATCATTCTTGTGATTGTTTAAATTTTTTTTTATTTTTCTACATGGTAATATGATTGGTATTTTGCAATTATATAACCTCTAGAACCATTTAATTGATTTAATTTTTTTATTTTCTAAACATCTCAAAAATTCATTTTTTCCGATATTTTTCGCAGAAAATTACAGGGGTTAGACAAAAAGGTTGAGATAGGCAAAATTTTGTCGAAGTTCAAATCAGCATAACTTTGCGTAAAATGATCCGATTTCGATGAAATCGGGACCTTCGGACGCGGAAACTCTTCTAGTATACTGTTCCCATGCAAAACCTCAGATTCGCTCTTGGCCACCGGAGATGTTCCGGGTTTTCCGAGGATATGTTAAAAAGGCATTTTTTCTTCTGCTTGTCGTTTTATCTGACGTTTACTGTCATCATGTTTTACACTCTCTTTGGAAACTAGAACTAATATGCTGACCAATGCTGGCTGCAGATCGAAAATTCGTTTGGTATACGCAAAGATATAGCCATTTTCGTAAAATCGGTACGGGATTGGCCATACACCCTGAACAAATGTCACTTTCGCAGAACACCCGGACCCTTTTACAAATTGGCCAGAGAGTCTTACAGTCACCATAATGTATCTTTAATAAAGATCCTATATTCATCGGCTTGGGAAAACATGAATTTTGACACCCATATACGCATAGTTCCAGACGGTGCCAAACCCGGCCCCTCCTGGAAGGCCCTTGGAACCTGCTATAAGGGTGGCAGTGGACACTATCATTTTGGAAATGTTTCTGTAATCATCGTCTCGCAAAGCCATGAAGTTAGCTACCCATATTTGCATTATTCCGATCTGTTATCATTTCATTATGTTCCCGGAACCGTTTTTACGGAAATGGCCATATTTCTGAGGATTTTTGATGGATTCTCGATCTACAGCCACCATTGGCCGGCATATTAGTTCTAGTTTTTGGAGAAAGTATAAAACATGATGAAAGTAAAGGTCACATAAAATGACAAGTAGTGGTAAAAATGCATCTTGAACATACCTTCGGAAAACCCGGAACATCTGCGGTGGCCAAGGACCAATCCTAGGTTATGAAGAGGGGCAGTATACTGGAAAAACGACCGGTTCTGATGGTCCTGATTTTATCAAAATCGGATCATTCAACGCAAAGTTATGATGATTTGAATTTCGACTTAAATTTACCCTGAGAGAGAGCAGGGATGCCAGGGGATATTTTCAAATGTCTTCACAGTTGAGTAAAAATGTCTTCAAATGTCTTCAATATCAAAATTATGATTATCAGTGAAAAAATTTCAAAACCCAATAGATTTGTAATTTCAATCATCTCCTTGGTTTATGTATCGTTTATTTTTACACACTCAAATTGTTAGAATTCAAGAGTAAGGGAAATGACTTTCCCTTGGATTTCCTAATGAGTCTTTAAATATAACTCCAACGGATTTTTCTAACTGAATTTCCTTGTGGAATTCTTCTGAATTTATTTTTAAAGAATTGCCTGTAGGGATTCGGAAAAATTCACCGTGAAATGGCCAATACCGACTTCCATAATGACCTGAAAAAAAACTTCCATAAGATTTTCTGAAAAAATTACAGGAGAAGTTCCGGAGGGATTTTCTGGAAGAATTACTGAAGGATGCTTCTGAAGAATTCCAGGAGGATTTTCCTGAAGGATTTTCCTGAGCAATTACTGAAAGGGTTTCTGAAGAAATGTCTGAAGAAACTTCCGGAAGAACTTCTGGATAACTTTTTGGAGGAACTTCCTGAGGTATTGCTCAGGAATATTGCGCCGCAATTTCCGGAGGAAATATCAGAGAAATTTCAGAGTATAGTTCAAGAGGTATTATTGGAGAATCTTTCGGCAACATTCTCGAAGCAACATCAAGAGGAATTCCTGGAGAAACTTCCGAAAGGATTCTTAGAGGAACTTCCGAACGAATGCCTGCAGGAGCTTTGAGAGCAATTCCTGAAAGATCTGCTGGAGGAAGTCGTGAAAGAAACAAACTGAGGAATTTCCGAAGGAGCGACTGGAGGAATTTCCGACGGAATTCTTGGAGGATCTAACGGAGAAATTTCTGGACGAACTTATGGAGGAGCTGCTAGAGGTACTTCCAAAGGAAACTCTGGAGAAATTTTCTGAAAAATCTCTAAAGAAATTGCTGGACGAATTCCTGGTGGAATTTCATAGGAAATTTCAGAAAGAATTCCAGAGATGTATTTACTGGAGAAATTCTTAGAGGGACTGGAAGTTAAAATACTAGAAGAGTGCCCAAAAATATTTCTTGAAAAAATATCAAAGGAATTCAAGGAAGAATTCAACAAGGAACTGTAACGAGTTTACCCTGAACTTTCTACTGAGCCTTTAATAAAAACTCTGGCGTTTTGTTTTAGGAAATTCCTCTGATTTTTTTTCAGAATTTTCTCCTGAACAAATAAAAATAATTTACGGTGGCTATTCTGAGAAATATCCATTTAACTTCAGAACAATTTCAATTTCTTGTCGACATTCGTAAGATTTTTCTATGGAATGTGAGAAAATTAAACTAATTTCCTGTGAAAATTTTCGTTTAAATGTGGTACATTGAAAATCCGAAGAGACATCCCTTAACTTCCAAATACAAATGATACTCCGGATTTGTATTTGAAAGAAAGAAAGACAGACAAATTTCTTCTGGAAATAAACATGAATTCTTTGTAGGAGTTCAGATTATTTTCCTGCAAGAACTTGAAAATAATGTTGTGGAAATAAAGATGAATTTCTCGTTTAAATTTTGGAGGAATTCCTTTACTGCCCATACTGAAATTATTATAAATTTCCAAGATAATTTGAAAATAAGTAATTTCCAATTTCAATTCTCTTGAAATTTTATGAGAAATTCCTCGGGCTATTAATGGGAAATTCTCTTTATTTTACACGATTTTTTGGGCCCCAAAATGAAGAATCGATATTCAATTTCTTTCAGAGAACGATGAAGTTAATCATCCTGAACAGTTTTCCTTCTGACTCAAAAATCGAATGGAACTTTGTTAAATTTGAAATTTAAAAATAGATGAAAAATACTTCCTCGACATTTTCGGTCTTGTTTGACGTACGGAATAATATGATTCAAACGCACTATCAAAACACCGCAGGGCACTTGACTCAACCTTTGATAGTTAAAATATGGGCCTGACGTTTTGGGCTGATGGTTCATTCGTTCTGAAATGTTGCACAGCCAAAAATTTACCTTAGTATGTCTTAAATAAAAAATATTATTTTTACTGATTTAGACTTTCACCAGAATTTTTATAACTTCGGTTCAAGTATTCCTGACTATCGTTTGCAATCATAAATGAGGTAGGGCTTTGGGATCCAATTCTCCTTATTTTACACGAATTAATTTTTAAAAAGGAATTTCATTAAAAAAAAATTAAATCCACGTAAAAATCATCGAGTTCTTCAAAATTTATTCTTTTTCTCGACGGTTATTCTGGGAATATCGAAAAGATCAGATAAATTATAAATAAATTTAAAAAAAAATGGTTCTAGCCCAACAACTCATAGTAAAATTCTGTCTTTTTTTGTCGTTCGAAATAAATTAGATTGGTCATTGCGTTCTGATACAATGATCGAAATACCTTTTTAGCAGACACGTCGAAAACGCCACCGAAAATTTAAACGAATGCTGCCATCGGGAATTTTTTAACCAGCGCATAACTAAAATGTGTTGCAATTGTCAACCTTATCAACCGGTTAGTGTAAATGTGTTTTTACGTTTGAAATTTTAAGAAACATTAGTCTATTATGTTTAACTTTTGAAATATTTATATGATCTGCATATAGAAGTCATAAAATTTATAAGCTAGTCATCAAATTATATTTTCTATTCGCTGGCTTATTGATTGTCTTCAAGTATCTTTAAATAAGAAGGTAAGTCTTCAAATATTTTAAAAAGTCTTCAAAATGTCTTCATGAAATAAATGTCTTCACAGAGATTCAAATGTCTTCAAATCGAAGACATGTCTTCAAATCTGGCATCCCTGAGAGAGAGAAGCCAGCTCACTGACAGATCGTTTATTTACTATGTCTTCTTCTTCTTTATTTGTGTAGAAACCGTGGAAACTCAACAAATCATAGTAACATTTCATAACGTCGGAAGCAACATTTTTCACTCCAATAAAAACTTGTTAAAATTGACTGATTTTAATGGTTATGAACTTCATAACGTGGAACAAAACCGATTTCTCATAATACGGGATCATTCACATGGATAATTACGGGTTTAATTCACTGTAGCAGATATAAGAAAAGTTGCGAACATAAATCGCCAAATAAATAATTTTGGTTACGACTATTTGAAGTTGCATCGCAGTGTTTACTTTTTCGGTTCGCAGTGACTGGATCGCGGTGACATTAGGATGAAAGTAAATAAAGCGAGCTGTCTTCTCTCTCTCAGTTGAAAACCATGAGCATTTGCTAATCTATCGAAATTCTACAATTGTCCAATGGTTATTTCAACAGTTTTGAAGTCCGTTTATTCAACTCGTGGCTAAAGCATTCAATATAGGCTATTCGGTTCGTTATACGTGGTTTTGAAAAGCAGTCGGATTAAATTTTGCATTTTTGTTATAATAAATCATGAAAACATTATTACATACATGTCACTAGTCAAAGTGAACCTAGCAGACTTAAGCAGACTAATGGTTTCAATAGTTTTTAGTGTATGCTGTATTTTTGACATACATTTAATAGTTTTCAAAATTTATTCAAAGTATAACATACTTTTTTCCAAAGCTTGGTTCTTTGTTACAAGCAAAATATTTTTTTAAATCCGGAAAATATTTACTTATAACCCGTTTATTATTTGTTGGCATTTTTAAAATAAAAATTGCAAAAACGTTGGTGAGTTTTAAAACAAAGATAGGCGTTTTAAAAACTCCGATTAACACTTTCCGGATACTGTACTTTGTTCAAATAGTTAACTATCATATCATTTTATGTTTTACAAAATTTTAAGCCGATTAATTTAGAACAAAGATGACATATTCCCTAACACGCATTATTAGGTAAACTACCAACATGTTAACAAAAAGTAAATATAGTTGAAAGAATATATTTGCTATTTTTTTAACGGAAGTGACAACTGTAGTTCAATCTAACGAATATTGGATTTATTTGATTCCGCTGATGATATTACAAGCACGTAACTTTGAGAAGATGGAAGAAACCTACATCAGACTTAAGAGGAAAGTAAGCCAAATCGGACTAGTCATTAATACGTCTAAGACAAAGTACATAACAGGAAGAGGCTCAAGAGAGGGCAATGTTAGCCATCCACCACGAGTTTGTATAAGTGGTGACGAAATCGAGGTGGTTGAATAGTTCGACGGATGAATTACGAGTTGCATCAAGAGAACCATCTATTGTTCACACCGCGAGAATTGGAAGACTGTGGTGGGCCTGGCACGTAGCCAGAATGTTGGACAATAATCCGTTGAAAATGGTTCTCGACTATAACCCGACGGGAACAAAAGGGCGAGGTGCACAGCGAGCAAGGTGGATCCATCAGGCGGAAGACGATTTGCGGACCCTCTGCAGACTGCGTGATGAATGCGCCATGAATCGAAATATTGGGAAACGACTGTTTATGCACTGCACAGGCCAATCCGGCTTTAGTCTAAGAAAATAATAATAATCATAACGAATGATTTAACCAACCTTGTATGGTTAGATACACAATTTTCTTCATAACTTTCGAACGCAATGACCGATCGTAATTATTTTCAATAATGATCAACTAGGGTTTGTCCCCAGTCGAATACAACTTGTTGCGAGAAAATCGATTAGGGATTGCTATAAGAAAATTGGCTAATGTTTTTCGGGTTTTAATGTGCACACACACATACGCACATAGACACGGACAGACAGACATTCGTTCAGTTTGATGAGCGAAGTCGCTTGGTATACAACAACATGGTACTTCGAGTCTTCTATAAAAAGTACTTATAAGTCACTACTCATCCCATAGGCATGCAACAGTTTGCGATAACTCTTGCAATGACTATTACCAAATGTGAACAATGGAAATTATCTACCTATTAGTACTATTTCAGATCATTTTTATGGGTTTATTATCTATATTGTAATCTAATGTAATGAGAAAGGTGGTTGATTCATCAGAGATTATAGACATTCAAATTGATTCTTCTTCTTTTCTGCTTAAAAATAGCTTTACTTGTTAAAAATCGTTTGAAAAAGATTTTATTTGATTTGAATTAACGAGGTGCCGCACTAATTTCAGTAATAGCGATTGCATTTCCGGCACACTTCAAACTAGTTCCTGGCCTAAGCAAAATTTTTTTTACTCTCATTCTCTCTCGGGACGGTAGAAAATTCGATGTACACGGTAAAAAATCAACACGCTCAGTTCAGCTGTTCCATCTATTGAATGATCAACTTTACAATCACTATCACTGAGAGTGATATTCCTTTAAATATGAAGTGGTGTCACATCTTTTACAAGTGTGTTGAATGTAGACAATTCCATAACATCTGTTGATCAAAGTGTCACTCATTAAATGTAGAAATGATTAGCACTTCGATTAGCACTAATAATGCAACTAGAATTGAAAGTGCTATTGAATTCATAGGTTCAAGGCTATTGATTTAAGAGTGGAGCGATATTGGTGTAGTTCTAAACATAGATGACAGTTCCTTTATCTGTTCTGCTTAATTAAAGAGGTATTTTGAAGTGTGAGATGAAGTCATGGTAAGACGACAGACTTTCAACCAAAGGCATGTTGTTAAGAATATTATTTTGAGCTTTTTAGTGGAATACCTTCACTTAGCATAAGACGAGTTTGTACAATCCCATTCAATTCCACCACTTAATTGTACCTTGACAGATGACGTACAGAAAAAAATCGTCGAGTCAAGTACGAGATTAGATTGGATTTACAATAATGATAACAGTTTCCAACTTTTTTTCTAATTGATGGAGAAGTGTCTAACAAGTAAGGATATATCGGTGAATCATGCAATTAACACCTTTGGCATGTCGAGCAAACTATTTTCTCCTTTCTGAAGTCCTGATTTTGATTCCAGCCTGGTGCACCACCAGTACGAACTTCCCCAACTTGTTCTCATTGCTTGCCACCAGATTCAAAAAAGGTCTCCTTATTCTGAGTAAACCTAATAAATAAATATTTGTACAAATCTAATTATACCTAAAAACGTGTTCATGATAGTCGAACCACAAAAAGGGTGAATTCTTTGCAAAGGTCACACGGCCCCCTTAGGACGGTCTCGCGACTCCCTAGTGGGTCACGGACCACCGGTTGGGAAACACTGTTCTAATGTATTCTAATATGTTTATATAAGTTCTAGTGATACGAACAAATATAAAAAAATGAAGTGCATGAGTTTAGAATTATTGTGTGGTGATTAACAGCTTCATGCAATGATTGTGTCGAAAACTGTGATGATTTTCAGGTAGCATTTTATATGATGATACCGTTTTGTAAAAGTGGAAAGACTCACTTCGACTCAGAGGTGTAGCAACGTAGAGCGAATGATCGGAATCTACATTTTTATTTTCTATAGTTGGATCAATTAGGAGTGAAATAAATGGTAGAAAAATATAAAATTATCAATCATAAACCTACGGTTTTCCAAACATTAGTTTTCTGTGTAGTGAGCCGGTAGTCAGGTCCATGGGCCCAAGTAGAGATTAACCATATTGAACTCTGGTGAGTTTTGGGGTAATCAAATAGAAAATGTGTCAAAATCGGAATAATTTTTATTTTTAATTTTTTAGTTCATTTTACAAATATGAATCAGTTTATGCCTCAGAACGGCAAAATGCGTGCACGGTATCCGTTATTTTTTGTCGAAAAAAGGCTTACAAAATCCTTTACAGGTACTCAGAAATTATTTATAATAATTTACAGGCTGTTAAAGTTATTTCATGAAAATCATTGTTTTTGCGGTAATATTTACGAATAAAAAGATAATTTAAAATAAAAAGATAGACTGAAATTTAAAAAAAATGGTGTGGTAAAAACGAGTCAACAACGTGATAAAATCGGGTCGAAATCGCAATTAAATCTGACAAGGGTAGACAAAAACGGGGAGTGATAATATCGGGTTAACGTTGCATGACATTACATACGGTTTTAGACAATACGAAGTTTATTTATTTATTTATTCAGACTAAGGCCGAAGTGGCCTGTGCGGTATATAAGAGTCTTCTCCATTCGGCTCGGTCTCTGGCTACACGTCGCCAAACACGCAGTCTACGGAGGGTCCGCAAGTCATCTTCCACCTGATCGATCCACCTTGCCCGTGCCCGTCGGATCGTTGTCGAGAACCATTTTCACCGGGTTACTGTCCGACATTCTGGCTACGTGCTTGGCCCACCGCAGTCGTCCGATTTTCGCGGTGTGAACGATGGATGGTTCTCCCAGCAGCTGATGCAACTCGTGGTTCATTCGCCTCCTCCACGTACCGTCCGCCATCTGCACTCCACTATAGATGGTACGCAACACTTTCCTTTCAAAAACTCCCAGTGCGCGTTGGTCCTCAACGAGCATCGTCCAGGTCTCGTGTCCGTAGAGAACTACCGGTCTTACAAGATACGGCGACAGTTTGGTACGGCGGCGAACTCTATTCGATCGGAGCGCTCGGAACACTATGCGCCTCCGAATTTCTCTACGGGTATCGTTATCGGCGGTCACCAGTGAGCCCAAGTAAACGAATTCTTCAACCACCTCGATTTCGTCACCACCGACAGAAACTCATGGTTGGTGGCTTACATTGACCTCTCTTGAGCCTCTTCCTATCATGTACTTCGGTCTTCGACGTGTTGATGACTAGTCCAATCCGTTTAGCTTCGCTTTTCAGTCTGATGTAGGCTTCCTCCATCCTCTCAAAGTTACGTGCCATCATATCTATGTCGTCGGCGAAGCCAAATAGCTGGACGGACTTATTGAAAATTGTACCATTCATAATAATCCCTGCTCTTCGTATTACCCCTTCCAAAGCGATGTTGAATAGCAGACACGAAAGACCATCACTTTGCCGTAACCCTCTGCGGGTTTCGAAGGGACTCGAGAATGCCCCAGAAACTCAAACTACGCACATCACCCGATCCATCGTCGCTTTGATCAACCGTGTCAGTTTATCCGGAAATCCGTGTTCGTGCATTAGCTGCCATAGCTGGTCTCGATCGACTGTATCATATGCGGCTTTGAAGTCGATGAATAGATGATGTGTGGGCAATACGAAGTTTACGACCATCATATGTTGGATGGGTAGGGTTTTTTTTCACAAATTACGTAACGCTAAATTTGATGATTTTGAACTCCCACCCTCCCCCTGGTAACACTTTTTGTATCTTCTTCTTCTTCTTTTTATTGACATTACATCCCCACAATGGAACAGAGCCGCCTCGCAGCTTAGTATTCATTAAGTAGTTCCACAGTTATTAACTGCGAGATTTCTAAGCCAAGTTACCATTTTTGCATTCGTATATCATGAGGCTAACACGATGATACTTTTATGCCCAGGGAAGTCGAGACAATTTCCAATCCGATTGCCTAGACCGGCACCGGGAACCGAACGCAGCCACCCTCAGCATGGTCTTGCTTTGGAGGCTTTTTGTATGGAAGGTTTATTTTTTTTTGTATGGATCGTAACGCTCGGCCTGACTCTCTCCCTTCCTCTACAACGTTACGTAATTTGTGAAAATGGTTATTACAATAGAACATTACACTGTAAAACCAGATATTATGACTTGGAATTTTAATTCACGGTCAGCGCTCAATGCAACAGCAGATGCCCCATCAAGGTTTTCATAATTTTCCTTTTTTCCACATTGTAAATGCTAGAACGGGGCTATTATTCCTGCACCTCCAACAGAGCTCAGCACTGTTGCTGCTTCGCTGACTATGCACAACTGGCGAGGTGCGATAAGGAGAGTGGATTATGGCCAGAGACGTGATTTATGTTTTAATTGCAGATCCTTGTTGCCGATCACGGTGGGAGTGCAACGTAGTATATGTCCTAACCATCTGATGGAGTGCAGCTCCGACAAATGGAAAGCCATGTAGAGTATTTATCATACGAGAGTGAAACACAGCATGATTCTGTATCGATTGATAAGCTACTTTATATCTAAAATTAATGTTTGCAATATGTTTTCCATTTTTTTCAATACCTAAGTCACCAAATAAAAATTAGGTATGACAATGGTTTGGCGAAAAATGTATTTTTTATTGGCAATTATTATAATTGTTTTTAGACATATTTTTCTAAATTGACTGTAATTTGGGCTCTCATGCATCAATTTGCACTCTTTTCTCACCAATTCAAAGAAGAAAATTGCAGAATCCGTACCTTACGAATCGAAAATTCAAGTTCAAATTGATTATAAAGTGGTTTGTTGACGTTGAAACGCAATGATAAACCTGTTTTTGGAGTATCTCGCGTTGTAACCAGAAGCTATGGAATCTATGAAAAATAATCCTAGAAATCATTAAAATTGCAACAACGAAGGGAGAAAGGTTAAAAATCACCAACCAAATTAATATTTTTTGTTTAATTTTTGTTTATCTAATTTCCTCAAAATTTCATCTAAATATCGCTAGTTCCGCACGGGAAACCAGTGAAACAGATGCTGAAGAGTATTATTCTCCTGAAGCCAATGGGGGAATCAGCAGCACCATTGATTTTAGTCAGAAATTAAGAAAATGTCGCCAGGAGGGTCCAAAATGTGTAGGGATCCAAATCAAGTTGGTTACCCTTACCCTACTTAAATAAAAGAGGCCTCTGTTAATACGCCAACGAAAAATTATTTTATGTTGTGGCTCCAAACTCTGAGTCTAAATCAAATTTGATGATATATTTTCTTAGAAAATGTAAGCCAAAGTATAAAATAATGTTTATTAAAATAATCTCCTAAAAATTATTTTTTGCGTCCTTTTTTAGAACATTTACATGTAATACGGCGACATTTTCCAATCTAAAATGGATATCAGCATCATTGCTGATTGTACATCATTTAATTGCCAATGCCTTCTGTAAATGAATGAACGTAATTATTTTCAATATATTTTTTTTTAATTTTTCTCTCAATAGACCAATTTTGAGTAAAATGATAATTCTCGCACTAGGTAGTTTGTTCTTACCAGGCTTCGTAATGCTCACTCAATCTATATGCAGATGGCGTGGTGGTGTGGCTAAAGCGAGCGCATCCCTATGGCTATTATTGTTGGCCATACAATTTTTATAATTGTTCTGCGATAATTCTCGTGAAAAGTAAGTGAGAGGTTAAAGTGATGAAACGAAAAAGGAATTTTAGTTAATAGGCACATTTTTCGTTTATCCTCCAAGGCTAGCTCCAGAGAAAAGATTGGTGGGTGAATGATGTTCCTCACTATGAACAACGAAAATAGATTCTTCCTGGGCCCGTAAAACGCTTGCTTTGGTCTCATCGAAACGAAAAGTCGTAGCCTTGGTTCTAACCATAATCGTTGGTGGCAAAATTCTGCGGTGCAGTCCATGCGTAGGACCTACTCCCGGCGCCGCGCCGCTGACCAAGAGTGTGAGTAATTTTTGAATCCGCGATCGGAGTATTTTCATCCCTGGGTACACAACTTTATCACTCACAGGAATTTTAGTACCAAGTGTTATGATTAAGAATTAAAAAAAAAACATTTTCGATATTGAGCTCATTACTTTAATAATAAATCAATTATTCTTATACAAATACGAAACAGATTCTACTATCGACACGTACTCACTTTAAAGCATGAAAGGCAACAATGCAACAGCAAACCCATGTTTCATCGCTTTCCAAGGCTCTTTCCTTTGGCAAACAACTCGTTCTCCCTCCTATAGCATATCAGCGGCTTAAGGGATTTAACGAACTGGTTTACGACCTTCTCTACTCGCATATAAAACAGGATTAATATAAACAATGCTACTCTAGAATCCATACCAATAAGCGCTCAGAAAGCACAAACCAGCCACCAATCGACCGTAATAACGTCGTACGGTTTAAGACCTCTCATTATAGACACTGACTGCAGAGCTACATACTCGTCGAGGAATTACTGGTTGCAATAATATAATAATTTGTATCGACCCGCTCGCACCGTTCGCTCACTTACCGATATCGATGGTGCCTCCTTGCTGGGCATTGACGGCTATTTTGGCCAGGGCTTCATTGAACAGATTGGACGCTGCCGATGCTCCATGTAGGGCTTTCAGGTACGCCTTGCCGGCACTAATCAGCTGCCGCGCTCCGGGGTTGAACTTCTCGAGGATGTTCTGTGGAGGTGAAGAGAGAGAGAGAGAAGACGGTATAAAATGAGAAGAATAACCCGATGCTTAACGTCTAATGTGCTTCTTAAGACAACATCAATTACGACGATTTCAAGAACAACTTGAAGTTCTCTGTATTATGATCACGATAAATAAAGGTGAGTAAAGAGATATGCCGAGGTAGTTCTGACTGCAGCTGGTCATTAAAACAGCAATGTCCTGACGCTTGCGGGTCGTACACGGGGTATTTAATGTTTATAAGGTTACCCCATGGACGGATGCTGTCACTATGTGAGCGTCGCTTTTATTGTAGTTCACAGAGAGTGGTGTTAATTATATTTGCCCGCGGATGAGAAGTGCGAATTGGTGTGATGAGTGTAGCAATAAAGATGATGATTGTCCATCGTTGGTAGACAATTGGATATGAATGTAAACTGTTTTGGTATTTGATTTTTTTTTAAATTTTGAAATAGAATTCATAGTGTTGTTATAATTTTAATTTTATCAAGTGACATTGATTTGTTTTAAATACATTGCTTAATACCTGGATAAAGTCCCAGCCGCCAAGTTTTCACGGTATGAATGATTACAAATGATAGCCAAATTTTAGCTTCATCGCACAGCTGATAACACAACCTGGAGATCACGTCAGAAGAGGAGCTAAGGGGCGCAATGAAATCTAAGGTGCAAGCGAGGTGCAAATGATTCTGATTAGGAAAGCGTACGGAGTCACGCAGACAGCGAAGATTCATTTGACAGTAAGGTGTCGCTGCTCATAAGGCACTGGAGGTAGACAAACTGATGGATGATCTAAATGCCGATAGAAAGCCGCCCAGAACTGAACAAATCAGCGGAGAGACGCTTCAGGTGTTTGGGCTTTGGACACCGGGTAGGGGCTTGTAAAGGCCCAGATACCTCCAACATGTGCTGAAAATGTGAGAGAATAGATCATTTTGCAAAAGAGTACACACGACTTCTTTATTTAAGAGTTTTAGCGAAGGATTCATGAATGCCAAAATCAACGGCGTTTTCATATGGAGCTGCTATGCACATCCATGGTGTACCGTGGAGCAGCTCAGCCAGATATTGATGCAGCTAACCGACAAGCTGATCGGGCGGAGACCGGTTGTCAAAGGAGGTGACTTCAATGTTTGGGCTACCAACACAACAGAATATATCCTGCAGGAAGCAAAGGTTGATGTACGATTGTGCAACGAAAGCTCTTTCCGCTTTCGTCTCTCAGTATGGAATATATACGAAAATGTCATAAATCAATAAAAACATTATCAGTTGAATGATATGGAAATGCTAATATCATCTTCCAAACTTGGACGTACATGTTCATGATAGCATTAGAGGCGAAAGTATAGAATTGATAGTTCCGTTAGGATACGGCAGGCATGAAGAATGTTTTTATAGAAGTCGATTTGAAAGCGAGCGGAGGGCAATATTTGTGATGGCACATATCACACGACCTTCCTTCTGCCAAGCTCCCGTATGAAGGGGGAGGGAAGAATATCAGTGTGGAAGCTGATATATCTCCACTGGCAAAAGGAAGGTGGTTTGATTTGCTCATATGCCATCGCGTGCGGAAGGATTTGCTATCGACGAGTACTGTCTCCAAATTTCTAATATGACATCAGCATTTAGTCGAATAGGATTTTTTATTGCACAGTTCTGTTTTCTCATTGCGTCAATAAAAACATTATCAGTTTAATCGGATTAAATCGCAAATATCGTTAATACAGACGCGCATTGTACCTAATGCAAATCGCATTAGCAAATCGCATCGCATTGATGAACTGTGTATGTTAAAGTACCTGTATGATCTTATGTTCGATTGGAACAATCGATTTCACATTTCCAATTTTGACATTAATCTAGCCTCGTAAGTGTACGTACCGTTTTGGCTCAAATCCCGAACTTGACTCATATTCCGAACACTCGTATTTGAATGGCTATATCAAACTTATTCGCGTGGTTCTTTCCATACGATATTCATTTCGTTTGTAATCTTTGTCCTCCGTACGTAAAATCGATGAAAAGTTTAGTTTCAGGGCTCTAAAACGTTAGTGCTCGGAATATGAGTCATGTTCAGGGTTTCAGTCAAAACAGAATATGGTTACTATATATCAAATGTAATACGTATCAGAACCTGGAGAAGATCATCTTCAACTGGCTGATGAAATATACGTAGGGGAAGCGCAGACTGTTAAAGATATAGTTTGGATTCCCTAAGGGAGTTATGACAATGGATGCAATTTGGACAGTGCTCGAGAGTGAAGATACGAGGAAATCGATACTGCGCAGTGGTATACATGAAGAATGCGTTCAACAGTGCCAGCCTAGCACAGAATGCGAGTTCACGACTATCTATGTCATACCCTGAAAAGTTAGTTTAAGAGCATAGTACCTACACGAACGAAGGACATAAATCGATGTGTTCCCAGGGGAACACGATGGAACGGTAATGGGTAACGATGAAAGAGAATCGGTATCGCGAGAAATGATTTCGTCGGGGAACTCTCCTTCGGACTGAGCTAGATCTACCGCAAAATAGATCGCGACGAAATACCATCAGTTACGGGACGTCAGGATACCAGTAAACCGGACGACCTGCTTCACAGGATTTGCCGGACTGACCTTAGCACCCGGCTGGTTGGAATGGCTTTCGGGAGAAACTCCTTCGCCGGAAATTCTCTGTCGGAATAAGCTAGATCTACCGTTGGGGATATAACCGAGTAAATTGCGATGAATTAACTGTCGTGACAAAAGTTACTTCAAAGTGGAGGCTGGTTACACCGACGATAAGACGACGATAAGACACCGACGATAAGGAATGGTGCTTAACAGCACAATTTAGTGATGTATGAACCAGACGGATTTATAACGAAGATTATTAAAATTAGGTTATATTCTTCTTCTTTTTCTTATTGGCATTACATCCCCCACTGGGACATTGCCACCTCGTAGCTTAGTGTTCATTAAGCACTTCCACAGTTATTAACTGCGAGATTTCTAAGCCAAGTTACCATTTCTGCATTCGTATATCATGAGGCTATAGGATGATACTTTTATGCCCAAGGAAGTCGAGACAATTACCAATCCGAAAATTGTCTAGACCGGCACCGGGAATCGAACCCAGCCACCCTCAGCATGGTCTTGCTTTGTAGCCGCGCATCTTATCGCACGGCTAAGGAGGGCCCACTAGGGTATATTACATTTCATAATAAAAAAATCCTTTTATAACAGTCCTGCCAGAGTTAGCTCGAATTTTGTAGAGTGGTCCTTTTGAAATAGCAGTGTGGTCTATTTTCCGAGTCGGCAGTTATATCTAGTCAGCCAGGGGGGGGGGGGGGGGGGGGGGAATGTCAGGAAATACGGCTAGTTTGTAATCGTGTCTTTCGGGAAAGCTGTCCAAAGCAATCCCGGGGTTTGTCATGGGGAATTGCCGGGTTGTCGTCAAACCTAGTCTTTAGACGCAACATCTTTCAAAAAGCACCTTGTTTCTATTCAGGCATTAGAAAAACATCAAAGCAAGAAAAAGTTGCATCAAGATGCCAAAAACGTTCGAGTTGTGATCAATGTTTCATTAACATAAACTATAGGCGTCCTATTGAAAGTTAATCATCCTTCTCTAGTAAACGGGGTTTATTATTCCTTAGAGCAGTGTTACATACAGTGGTAGGCATTGGAGATGTCAGGCGCAGGGTTTGCAGAGATCACTCTCAATAGAAAACGAACAACGATAAAAGTTGGGCAAAAACTGTTCCGAATCATAACAAGCCATGATAACAAATTTATCAAAAAAATATATTAAGCTCTTTTAGTGGAATGTATTAAACCGTCTAAGACGAATTAAGTACTGTCCATTTAATTCCACTAGTTAATTTTCGTAATCTTTGCAGATACGTATTTCGACCACAACTGTGTGGTCGTCTTCAGTCTTGTACTTGACTCGACTAGTCAAGTCGAGTCAAGTACAAGACACTGAAGACGACCACACAGTTGTGGTCGAAATACGTATCTGCAAAGATTACGAAAATTAACTAGTGGAATTAAATGGACAGTACTTAATTCGTCTTAGACGGTTTAAATTTATCAAACTTGTATACAAGTGCGAAAAAGCAGAATCGGATAGGCAGCCCCCACAGAAAAATGGTGATTTTCGTATTGGTTTCGCTCCTTTCGTGTTGGTTACTGCACAGCTGTGTAGAACAAGTTGAAATGCATCATCAGAGCCAGTGCTCCCCACATTTGGAGCTTTCTAAAAGAAATTTATCATGGGGTATAACATCCCGAATCATTCCTCTATCATGACAGTTTGCGAAAAAAGTTTCTCGCGGTATGCTACATATCGTATATGTATACAGAGATGATAAGTGAGAGATTTGCTCTTTCTCTTTGGGATTCAATCCCTCACAGATAAAAATATGTTGTGATTTTAAATATATTTTCATGCACATATTTGGAGCATGCAAATAAACGTAACATTCAATCGATCTAACTATTCTTTTAAATCGAAATAAATTTAAACGATGCTTGCTTGTAAAATTCAATCAAATTTAATTAAATATCGAATGTTAATTCGTTTGATGGGGGAACCTGCAGTTTTACACGTCGTTGAATTTTCAAAATTATTTGCTGTGCTGGTCAGGCGAGATAGGACCATCTGCTCGCGGCAAAAATTTGGATTTTCTCCGAGAAGTGTTTAGTTCGTAATTATAGGCACTATTTCCTTTGCTGGAACCAGTCGCTGGCCCAGACAGCAGTGATCTTCATCTTCATCCAGTGGCTTCCGCTGCCGGAACCTCACGGCTCAGGAAACGACTGAGTCTGCCGATATTTGCTATAGCGCGTCTGCATGCTAGTTTCCACGGATGCCGGAGTGTCCCGGGACCCATATCAGAGTGGTGCCACTATCAGCCACTGTTAATATGGCTTGAATCCAGAAATGCTTACTGGTGGGCGATGCTAGTGCGGTTAATAATCACCCTTACTCCAGTTTTCGCCCACCAATTTCAAAATCTTTATTTATCGTAAACTAATTGTTGAAAACAGTTAAAGTTCAGTTTTTTATTCAATGATTAAACAATTTATTATGCTTCCAGGGATGTTCATTTTTCTTTGCAAGATCGGATGGAGTACGGATGCTGTCATAAAGATTGTAGAAAAACTCGTTCTACCAACTTCAACGTGAGGAAAATTTACAGATTCAGAAGTATTTCATGACGGAAATCAACTCAGCATTTCCACACAAGTTCCTAGAGCCCTTGCGTATTATATGAAATTCAACCAGCCGATTTCATAAGTCGAAATCCACAATAGCAACACATGAGCATCGCGAATACAAGATTTTTTATACAGATTTTGTCATCCAGTGTCATCTATTACGGTCTACTATTATGGACAGATCGAACTATGCGTTTCGAAGTTATAGCCAACATTCATTTTTTAGATAAGAAACAAGTAAAAAAATTGCACTCATTTTCAGGCACTCATTCTTAATCGATTTCCTCGCAACAAGCTGCATTCGACGCGGAATCCTGTCTCATTTCCTATTTAAAATTGGCCGGATCGGATTACAGGCTCATATTAAAAGTTCGTAGAAATTACTCACTCGAAAGAAACGAGAAAGGCACCATCATCGCTAGGTGGATTAATCTGGGTTTTTTATTATCTCAATCGATTCCTTTTAGGTTGTCCAATTTGTCTAAAAAAATATGTTTTGTATTCCTTTTCATTTTTTAAAATTTGGGATTTGGAACATTTCCAAACCCATTAAAAAAGCTGAAAAATACCTTCGTGCTCAACAAAAATCTTGTTTTAGATGATTTGGGTATTCAAGAAAAAAAATCAAATTTGTCTTTCACGATCCTCGGGATGCACCGAGGAGTTGTGATGATGGAAATTTGAAATTTGATTCACAATTACATACCGTAATTTGTGACATCATTTTGAGGTTGCAGTAAAGAAGATTTTTTTTTATTTCATCCGTATTCTTGTTTATGGACGAACTATACTTCAAACGTAACTATTAGGGTGGTTCAAAAAATCGATTTTGCTCCACAGTGCTCATCTGATTCTTTACCATGTTCTGAGTGTCCTCTGAAAATTTGAGCTCATTTGGATTAAAACTGATTTATAACAAGCCGTTTCAAGTTTGCATGGAAATTTATTTTTTTCATTATACTGTTAATGACGCTTTCCTATTATGCGCAGGTTAAAAGAAAACCTACATAGCTAAAAGGGATACTCATCAGCTTTCACCCAACGAAAACCGCATGTTGATTAATCGTCCCAATAATTAGTAATCGATTTTAAGACAGGTTGCGAATCTTTGGTCATGATCGTTAAACTTCTTTGAGGGCATCACTGAAATGTGCAGTGCAACATAGTAGCCTGAATTTGTGTGTGCTATCTTTCGCGCCACGAGCAGCAATGTTGCCTGTTGATGAGTTATGCAATTAGCTCCAGAAAACCACGGTTTAGATTAAATTCGATTACTAATTATTGGAACGATTAATTAAGACGCGGTTTTCACTGAGTGAAAGCTGTTGAGTATTCCTTTCAGCTATGTAGGTTTTCTTTTAACATGCCATTAATGTCATTAACAGTATAATGAAAAAATAAATTTCCCCATACTAATTTGCATGCAAACTTGCAACGGCTTGTGCTAAATCAGTTTTAATCCAAATGAGCTCAAATTTTCAGAGGACACTCAGAACATGGTAAAGAATCAGATGAGCACTGTGGAGCAAAATCGATTTTTTGAACCACCCTAGTAACTATACTCAAAGGTAAACAAGTATAAGGATATTAAACTTATAGAACATTGCTCATATGCTAGAAAATTATTTTTAATATCAAACTTTCGATTGGTTTGAATGAATGCGATACAGAGATGTTTAATAATCGTACTTTTGTCATACGTAATAAATGAACGCTATTGCACCTTTGCAAGGTCTTGTTAAATTCCTTCCAATTTTTTTGCAATGAGAAATAAGTTTCGGATTGAATTATGTTCACAAGATATATTACAAACTTAGTCTTGAAAGGCCCTGTTTCTGATAGCGCATTGATGGACACATTTAAATATAAATTCAAATAATTATTAGGACATGCATACTCCTCCTCCTCCATAAGTTTCGTAAAGTGATCTGACAATAAGCTTTGCTGCTATTTGAAAAAAAAAATATTATTCTATCAAAATCAAAATGTTTAATACCAGTTTGTAGGAATATTATCTATATTTCAGTTCTTAAACTTACAACCAACATAATTTGGAAAAACTCAAAATCTTAGAGCTTGTGCACGATATTAACCAAATTTCATATAAATTCAATCAACCGTTTGCATGATTTGTGTTATTCGTTGCTCAATGCAGGGTTTGTACTTGATTTTAGTTTCTTCCCATAGAATACGTAATAATCTTAAATTTGTAAAAAATAAATTGCTCATTTAGCAATTATAAGATTTATTTAGCCAGCAGTAAACCACTCTTCTACATTTAATTTTGTAGTTGCAGTATATTTGCTCTCATGAAAATTCTAAAAACTCGCGGATTTTCAGTTAATTTTTTTGTATCGGAAAATTTCGGGAGAAAAACGGGAAAAAACCGGAATTTGAAATCCAATTTCCAGTGGCCACCCTCTTGCATCCCGTGTGTTGATTGTCATCAACGACCATCAACAGCTCTTGAGTTATCTAAAAGAAGTTTAAAATATATTAGTCTAAAATTGAGAAACATAATCGATTACGAAAACATGACCTTTCCATGTGATCAATATTGTGCCTTGTAACAAAATGACAACTTTTGTAATCATTTTCCAAGGCTCTCATAGATGTGAAAAATTTCTCCGCAATACAAAAACACGTGCTATCAAAGCATTCATCGCGAAGCGACAACATTTTCAAAAATATCGAAGTAGTTTTTTTCTGCAGGTATGTTTTCTTAGGCGACTATCTGGCGCTTATTTTTCGTTGCGACGGAGGAGTAGATGTTTTTATGCGCGCTATAAAATATTTTTCCACGCATACTTTGATCTTATTATAAAATATATAGTGCATACAAGAATCGTCAGAAAGGGGTTATTCAAAATTTATGGAAAGACCAGCGTAAAAAGCTGGATACGCTTTTAAAACAAACCCTCAATTCCATCGGTAGCATAAAATCGAACGTCTCTCCGTTTTTGTAAACGGTCCTGGACTCGAGGAAGCTTTCCGCGATCCCCTTGTTAGATGCCGTAGTTTAGCTCAATAGCCTGGGGTATGCTTTCATAGGTTCTGGATCCAGGCAGAAATCTTCGAGGGCTACATGAGTCATACCAGTAGAGTATAACAATACCAAAAATAACTACTAACGGATTATTCAATTGTTTGTGAATTTGAAAAAAAAAAAAATGTGCGGCTCAAATACCAACAAATCTTATTAGACTGACTAGTCTGACGCTGGATTGATCAAATACAAGCATTAGTGCAGCAGGCGAATTAGGTGACCCTGTACTAACTGCCTCTGTGATCTGCTTTTCAACATAGCACTTCGATCGAAATCGAAATCGATTGACTAAAAGACTAAAGAAGGAAAAATCGTGTAATATTTTTAACCGTATTTGAGACATCTCACGCAAAAATCTTGACAATATAAAGGTTTTGAAGAATAAAAGTTGTCGTGACATAAAATATGTTTGTTTGTTGAAAAGGAGCCGATTTTCTTTAAATTATATACCTACATCATTGTTATCAACGACATCCAAAACATTAGCATGAATACTCAATGCAGTGTAGAAAGCTTCGAAAATAAACATGGTTTGAAAAGTTCAACTTTGTCTGAGCCAATTCGACACAACTCAGCGAAAGGGCACGTGTAAGAACAATGCTCCTGATACGGTAACAGCATTACGGTGGCTTCCTTCCCGAATGCAACGGTGCTTTCGTTCTAAACCGGGGGAAAGCGGGTTGAAATGCACGAAACCTGCAATCTGAGTTTCTTAAATACTTTGTTATTTTTCATTTCACTAACTAGCCTCGGTTGAAGACGCGTCCACATTAATGTTAGATTATGCTAAATTGCTTCCTAAACAAATTTTTTTACGTCCAAAATGTGTCGTTGGTTTATGATAGGCTGCTGAACCTATATTTGGCGCTGTAGGCATAAAACACGCTGATAAATTTTCACTCAATACGGACATGACAAAAGTTTTTGTTAGGAAAACTTTTTTTCCTTAAATATGTCATAGGAATATTATTCCCAGAAAAGTTATATCAATAAAATACCTATTTGCAGAAAAAATTTCATCGAATCCTGAGATGAGGTTTTTTGTAATATCGATTCTAATTTTTTAAATTATTTTTTTTTCAGTGTAGAAATCGTTTTTTTATTTTTTGGACATTTTTCCAAGGAACTTCATGGAATTTCACGACAGTCCGCCATACAACACTTTTTTGTAGGTATTGTCATTTTAAAGTTACATCAATTTTTGAAAAATCAATGAAAAAAAATAGGCCCTCATCAAATGTTACTCTTGACAAATTTTGAGAAACTAAGTATGCAGAGTGGCTTAGAAATACCATATCTTTATGCCCACCAAGTTTCACTCGATTCTGAGATGGTGCTGCCAACCGCTGGTCGAGTTGGTGCGCAATTCGTCCCCATTATTTTCTATTGAGGCCAGATCCGGCTATGGGATCAAAAGCTTAAGCCAAAATAATATTTTTATATAGGTCGAGAAAAGCAACATTAACGTGAAGTTCAACCTCGTACTGCTAACCGTTTTTAATTAAATTGCTTCTAGAATTTTTGAGAAAAGTTTTTAAAATTTCTCCGTAGGCTTTCCCGTGCTTTTTTTCTTCAATCAACATCTTTCGGTTATAGTGAGTGAGAAGTTAGAAGTCCCACTGTGAAAATTGAGTAGTGCGAAGTAGCAAATGAGAAGTCTTACTTCTCAAAATATGTAGTGCAAATTGAGTACTCACGTTTCACAATTAGAAGTGAGAAATGAGGAATGAGATGTGAGAAACGGGGAGTGAGAACTGAGACGTCTCACTTCTCGCTTCTCATTTCCCACTTTTTTCACACTGTGAAAAGTGGGAAGAGCAAAGTAAGAAGGAAGACATCTCTCTTTTCCTTCATCATTTCTAACTTTTCATTTATCACTTTTTGCAGTGAGAAGTGAGACGTCAAATGACCTATTTGATCAAATGACATATTCGGCCGAATGACTTGTTCAGCCAAATGACTTGTTTGGCCAAATGATTTATTTAGCCAAATGACTTGTTCGTCCAAATGACCTATTCGGCCAAATGACGCATTCGGCCAAATGACAAGGCAAATTTACGACCTATATAAAATCTTCGAAATACTCTAACGAGTCCTGGATGTTCTGACAGAGTATCACACCAGCTGGAAGATTTGTATCAATGCGGCGAAGACCCTGGTCGTTATCTTCTCCCACTCAAAATCTCCCAAACATATTCCACCTGAGAAGTGTAAAATCAATGGCACAACAGTGGAATACACAATGAGGCTAATTACCTTGGCTTGACCCTCGACAGCAATTTATTTTCAGGCACCTGGTTGAAAAAACGGTGGCGAAGTATAATGTTTTGTTAAAACTACTGTACCCTTTGATCTACCGCCGGTCGTCATTGTTGCTGAAAAATAAGCTTGCTGTCTACAAGCAAATCAGCTTCCCTGTGTTCGAATACGGCATGCTAGTCTGAGAGAGCTGCGCTAAGACCCATCACCTTAAACTTCAACGGATCCTAAACAAGTCTCAGAGGCTAATCCGCAACAGCTCTCCTAGGACTAGAACATCCAAGGTCCACCTTTTGGCCGAAATTAAAACGCTCCATAAAAGCATTGGTGAGCGAACGCAAAGAAAAGTTTATGGTTCGTTTGTTATCTTCTGACTAAGCTACACTAAGAGCACTAGTTCCAATTTATTATTTAGTTATTATAATTTATTTGGTTATCAAATTTATATTGTAAAAATTAGTGTACTAATACAGTAGTTGGATTATCAAATTTTTAAACAAATGAATGCCTTGGTTAGGGTAAAATGGCAAAATAATATTAAATTAGAATGATCTTAAAATACACGTAAATATCGAAAATGAAGACCTGGAAAACCAATGCAAAAAATGGTTAATAAAATAATTCAGGTCCAACGAAAAAACATTATCAGGGCGTCTGACGACTATATCCCCAGTTTTCCAAACGAGTGTGCATTTTCGATCACCACCCTTTGGTTGGTGGTGGTGTGCCGTAAGCCGACGTCAGACGCCCCCCGATCTGGCCACTTCCATTACATGTGGGCGAATTGCAATGGTTAGTAGCAAACAGTGAATGGTGAGGAGTAAGAAGATTACGCCAAGTGAAAATCTATTTACGTGTACACGTTTTCCTTGTTTTCGTCGTCGTCGCCATCGTCGCTGGTGTAGCAGAGCAGCTACTTATGTCAGCGTTTGATTAGAGGAGGGAGTATAGGATTCCCATAATGTTGTATTAGGTTTCGCTCCTGCACTTTACCTAACTCCGGAGATTGAGGATAAAAAGGAGGAGGAAGAGGATAATAGCATTATGCAAGTGTTTCTTAGTCACACGGGTTTTTCGTGGTTCAGAATAAAAGAAAATACCCATCAGTTGGGTTGGGGTGGGTTGTATGACGTGAGTAGAATATATTTCAAAGTTGCAATTTATGAAATAGCTAGCAATTTTGTACATGTTTTGCATGAGTTCTGAAATATATTACGAAATGAAATCAAGGTAGTGATAATGCTAGAATATAATTTACGATAAAAGAGTCATTTTTGTAGCGTCTTTAGGAAAATGAAATAGTTAAAGGTTTTAGGGAGATGATACTTAATAAAAATCTCGATATATTACTCAAGTATGGAAAACTAATAGTTTTTTATACAGGGGTGTTACTTCTTCGTCTTCTTCTACTATGCAGTTACATTCCAACTGGAACTTGCCTGCTTTTCAACTTAGTGTTCTATTAGCATTTCTACATTTATTAATCGAAAACTTTTCTATGTCCGTCATTGCATGAGCGTAGCAAGTACATGAGTGTAGCAAGTACAATGGATTCACCATGTCCAGGGAGTCGAGAATGTTTCCACACGAAAATATCTTGGAGTGGACCGAGAATTTAACTCGCCATCCTCGGATTGGCAATTCTATGCCTCGCAAGGCTAACTGGAGATCACAGGTGAGGGGTGTTAATTATAGTTAAGTAAAAAAGATCAAAACGACTTTCGAAGGTTGTAGTTAAACGAATAAATTATTTCAATACATATAAATGCTTTCCCAATCCATGCTTGAGCATGAACTTTTGTATGGTAGAGTTGAAAAATAGGAAAACATGTTTCAAAAGACAATTTCTATTTGTCCTTTATCGCTCCCACGAGAAAGTCTAGCAAAATATTGCAAAATTTACAGCAGCAGACATCGACTGGGTGCTGGGAATTGGAAAACTGTACAATAAATTGATTAACGCCTCACTTCATCGTTACGTATTCCACTTCATCACCGTGAAGTACCTATACAATGTAATGATGAAGACAGCCATCCATACATGCCCCGACTCTATTGTCCCATCAGAAAAAGCAAATTGAAAAGCAGAGTGGCAAACAAAAACTGTGAAAACTTGTCAACACGTTCCTTTCAGCGCGTTGACGTCGTCGTTCCATTCAGCTTTGGGAAATTTTGCCTTCTGGTGTATCTTTATACCTACCAACAACAATGTCTGGATCCCGATACGATACCCGATGTGATAGGAATGTTTTGTTGTGAAAACGAATGTGTCACTAAGGTTATACAATGACACTTATTTAATTTGAGAAATATGTCCATAAGCAACGAAGCCATCGGAAAGATTCGTGAAGCATTTTTCACCAGACTATGAAAGCGGTTGCCAACATAATCCCTAGCGCCGGAAATAAATGAACCACCACTTTGTTGGTTTGCTAAGTCACGTCACATGTGCCGTCTGGGGAAAAATGACACCATAAGTGTGTGCAAATATCATCCCTGTGCCGTTTCCTGATCCTCCTTGCAAAGTGAGTATAATTTATGGAAGGAAATTTTTCTTCCCACATGTAGTCAACCCCAGACAGGTAGGCACACACCCCACAGAAAGCGGTTCCGCTTTTCCTTCCGAAAGGGGTTGCTTGAAAAGTGTCACACGGTAAAGTTGTTACAAATTAGGAAATGAAATTTTCACTTGCCATCGTGATGTACATGTGTAGAACCGACTCCTTGAGTTGAGAAGCGAAGCTGGCGGAAGACAACCCTTTATTACAGTGGAGAAATCCTAGAAGAGACTAATGGCAGGCGCGCCATGAGCCATTAGCAGCAGGTGGTGTTGCCATCGTCGCTTCGGAAGACAAGATGACGAAACGTGCTAATAAGTCACACATCACGGCTGTCATGGCCGGCCGGATCGTTTGGGCTCCAGAGAAGAGACGACGCCGGAGAAGTCGTGGCAACTACTTTGTTTCAACTGAACCGTAGGATAAATTTGAAACGGTTGGAAGCTGCTCGCTATTCACCTCATGTCACAAGGTTTGTAGGTATGTAGCGTCCAATGTGGATTGCAAAAGATAGGAAGACGACCAAATAGTCACCGCTGCCCTAAGTCATTCGTGGTTCATAGGGAAAATATATGAAGATGCGATAATTTATGTCTTGTATGTGGCGGTATTTCTCTTTTTTGTTGAATGTCAAGAATGGATGCCGAGGACATGAGTGGTGTTAGGTTTTCAAGGTTTTCAAGACATGATGAAACAACCCTAGAAACATTTTGGTTTGTTACTTGGGAATATCCATTTCAATTGTCATGATGTCACTTGTCAGATGATTTAATACTTTCCCATTTTATTCAACTACTTATCAACCAAAATCACATAACTATCAAGCCGGCTCCTAGCTCATTATTGTTGCTACAGATTTGGCAGAACGTATAAAAAATCAGATTAATCCACCTAACGGTGATGATGCCTTTCTCGTTCATTATAAAATGTATCGAGAAAAAAACACTAGGGAAGTCAAAACAGCATAAATAAAAAGCAATCACATAATGGCTTTGCGCCAAAAATGTATATAAGTGGATTCTGAACAAAATCCACAGTAATTTTTAAAAATTTAGAACTAGCCGATCAGACCCTGCCTTACCCGGGTTGGGCAGTTGGTTTTCGAAGGTATATGTTAAATGCAAGATCGCACTATAGATCGATTTTGACTTATGAGCAGGGAATCAATATTCGAGCAACGCCCAGCAATAAACCCTTTATCATAAACAAAGTTTTTTTTACTGACAAACGCACCTTCCTCCCGAATCAGTTCTTTATCATGACAGCTTGCGAAATAAGTCTCTCACGGTATGCTACATATCGTATATGTATATACCGAGATGATAATTGAGAGACTTTTTCATTCTCTTTTGGATTCAATCCCGGTTATTATGTCAGTTATATAGCTAAGACTTAGACTTAGACAGAAAATAAGCATCGTTATTTCTTTTATATAATTTTAGAAAACTAAGAATGTTTAGCCACATGGATAAGGAATTGTGGCAAGCTATATCCTATTGGAAATTTTATTTGGGTCTTTTTTTCTGTCATTGAATAACTTTACCATCATTCAATAACTTTCCCTTGAAACTACAGATGCTCATTATTGATGAATTTTATTCGTTTGACGATAATTCGAACTACAGATAAATTAGCTTTAAAGCCTAATTCACGGTTGCCTATGAGGAGCTAGTTATAGATACAAGTGGGATAAGCCGGAAACTAACCGGACGACTAGACATTTTTAACTGCTCTGGTTAAAGCAGAACTCGTCATCTTCTAACTTACTCTCTGATTTGTTTTTAAAAAGTCGCCTAAGAATCGTTTGCACCGATTTATGCCGTCTAAGACGAATTAAGTACCTTCCATTTAATTCCACTATTTAGTAGTGTAGTATAAATAGTGTAAGTTGCGATTGTTTTCTTCAAGTCGAGTCAAGTACGAGACACTAAAGACGACCACACAGTTGTGGTCGAAATACGTATCTGAAAAGATATCGAAAATTAAATAGTGGAATTAAATGGGGAGTACTTAATTCGTCTTAGACGGTTGAATACATTCCACTAAAAGAGCTTTATATATTTTTCTGACCGATTTATGTCCAATTAGTCCTACAAACGGTTTTAAAATTCCATCATCTAAGACCAGTCGAATTTTGGCTTTTTGTAAATTTACGTTGGCAAATTATAATTAAAGAGAACAATCGATAGATTAAATAAACAGCTACCTACGCTATAAATAATAATCATTTACTAGACTGTTATCAATAATAGTATTTGAAAAATTTGAAGATACTCAGACGTAATTGGAAAAGGCTCACTTAATTTCCTAAAACAATGAACTTGATATCAAGCTTGATATTGTATTGATTTGCCTTGTACCTTCGAATGCTACTTGTTCTAATGAATCGGTTAAGGATAAATGACTATGAAATAATTTTTAAAGTGTTTTACATACAACAAATGTATAATAACTTATATGCCTATAATCCGATCTGGCTCGTTTACGACAGAAAACAACGAAAAATTATTTCTCTTTGTTAAGTGTAATGGATGTACTTTAGGTCACTCCTGACAGAATTCAGGTTTCAAAGTGCTCGCGTTTTCGGGGGCACACCACTCGATACGGAAGCAACGCACAACACTACAGTCGAAGTCTACACCAAAAAAAAAATATTGGGACAAACATTCTGCGTCGGATGCAACTTGCAAGCAAATCGGTTGAAGATAAGTGCCTGACAAATAAGTTAGATGTTTTCTCTCGTTTTCATCTAGAAAAAAAAATGTTGACCATGACTTCTGAACCCATAGTCCGCATGGGTAAAAATCCGTTCCCGAAAATGAGAAAATAATTCATGATTTCATGAATCCAACGTGTTTTCATGTTATGAAAATACACCATGTATATAAAACATGATTTCATGATTTATTTTCGCGTAACGCAACCAATGCGTTACGATTTGGTTGTTGAGATCGAAAAATAAAAAAAAAGTTCAACAGGGGTTTTGAACTCGAGTACACCGAGTGAGAGTCCGGCGTGCTACCTTTCAGCCGTTCCCACTTCTTGGGAAGGGAGTGTTCGAAGTATTACCGGTTATGCATTTTGTCGACTGCTGAAGATTGCGCAGTACCATGAATAATGTTCCTGAAATCATGAATTATAATCATGATTTCATGAACTGGCATGATTCATGATTTCATGATTTTTTATTCATGATTGTGGGTATGCATTTGTTTCCGTGCGATCTGGCCAATTTCCAGTAGGAAACAATGAGGCAGAACAATTATTCAGCTCTTTTAGTGGAATGTTTTCACCTGTCATGAGACAAGTTTACCATTATTCCATCTAACTCCACTCGAGTCAAGTACGAGATACTTAAGACGACCTTACAGTTGAGGTCGAAATACGTACAGATTACAACATGGAGGAATTAAATGGAATAGTATCAAATTCGTCTTCTGACAGGCGAATGCAACTTGTTCTGAGCAAATTGGTTAAGGATAAGTATCTAAATAGATAAATGACTAAGTAAATGAGTGAGATTTGTTTTCGAGCACACATACACACAAGGATGTTATCGATCATTAAGTAATCTGCGTTTAATGATTTAGTAGTTTGTCAATAACTCATTCCAGAGGCCTAGTTTCAAAATGTATTGTATGGTGGACTTTTAGTGCGAAAGTTTTTCTACAACTCTTCTTAACAGGCCGATGTTCGAAGTCCACTATTGAAGGAGTTACGGTGCTGGTTGCTATACTCATACTAAATGATAACAAAATATGCAATCATTTAGTCTAAGTTACTGCTACTAGCGATATAGCTCCATTATTAGGGAAATTCAAACAACGAACTGTTAGGGAGACTTGTAGATAAACCTTTGCACTAGAAGTCCACCATACAACACATTTTGAAATTTAGCCTCTGGAATGAGTTATTGACAAACTACTAAATGATCGAAGGCAGATTACTAAATGATCGATAACATCCTTGCATACACATACACATACACACACACACACACACACACACACACACACACACACACACACACACACACACACACACACACACACACACACACACACACACACACACACACACACACACACACACACACACACACACACACACACACACACACACACACACACACACACACACACACACACAGGCGCAGAGACCATGTTACTGGTGGTCAAAAATGTCCAGCGTTCAAACAGGCGATGTCAAGTAAATTACAGTGGAGGTAATGCAAATTAACCTCAACCACTGTGATACTGCGCAGCACCTGCTGTGGCAATCTGCGAGGGATTCGAAATGCGACGTTGCAATCATCTCTGATCCATACCGGATCCCACCACGAAACGGGTAACGGATGAAGCAGGAACCGCCGCTATATGTACGGTAGGACGATACCCATACCAAGAAATTGTGTATCGCGCAGCTGAAGGCTTCGTGATCGCCAAAGTTAACGGAATCTATATATGTAGCTGCTACGCACCGCCACGTTGGACGATTGATCAATTCAACCGGATGCTGGATAAGGTAGCAGAGGAACTTATCGACAGGAGGCCAGTCGTCATTGCTGGGGACTTCAACGCCTGGGCAGTAGAGTGGGGCAGTCGTTGCACTAACCCTAGAGGTTGGAGTCTACTAGAAGCAATTGCCAGGCTCAATGTAGACTTGATTAATGAAGGTTCGACGAGCACATATCGAAGGGATGGCAGAGAGTCCATCATCGATGTTACCTTCTGCAGTCCTGTCTTAGCAAGGAACACGAACTGGAGAGTCTGCGAGGACTATACGCATAGCGACCATCAAGCGGTCCTGTATTGTGTCGGAGGGAGGGTACACTCGGAACCACGCGAGAGCAGTATCAAGGAGCGAAAGTGGAAGACAGAATCCTTTGACAAGGATGTGTTTGCCGAAGCAATGCGATTCGAGCGCAATCTTCAAAATCTGAGTCCAGACGAGCTAGTTGCAGCATTGACCTGAGCCTGCGATGCAACCATGCCGAGAAAGGTACAGCCACGGTATGCACGTAGGCAAATCTATTGGTGGAATGAAACGATCGCAGAACTCCGTCGTAGCTGTTTTCGAGCAAGGAGGAGGATGCAGAGAGCCCGCAGCGATGTAGAAAGAGAAGACCGCAGACCAGTGTTTAGGGCGGCTAAAGCCGCACTCAAAAAGGAAATTAGGCTCAGTAAGGCAGCTTGCATGAAAGAGCTCTGCCACAACGCGAATGCAAACCCATGGGGGGATGCATACAGGATCGCTATGGCTAAGATTAAATGCCCAGCGATACCGATAGAGAGGAGCCCAGAAAAACTCAAAACAATTATTGAGGGACTGTTTCCGCATCACGAAGCACCAGTTTGGCCTCTAACACCGTATGGTGAGGCCAACACCAGTTGAGATGAAGCCCGTGTCACTAACCTTGAACTGGTTACGGCAGCAAAAAGCCTAAAAACTAATAAGGCTCCGGGACTAGATGGTATCCTCAATCTGGTCTTGAAAACGGCGATCCAGGTCAACCCGGACATGTTTCGCACCACATTGCAGAAGTGCATAGACGAAGGAAACTTTCCCGAGTGCTGGAAGCGGCAAAAGTTAGTACTGTTGCCGAAGCCGGGTAAGCCACCCGGAGATCCATCGGCCTACAGGCCTATTTGCCTGCTAGACACGGTCGGAAAACTCCTTGAGAGAGTCATCCTTAACAGGCTGGCGATCCACACAGAAGGTGCAAACGGATTATCAAGCATGCAGTTCGGGTTTCGGAAGAGCAGGTCCACAGTTGACGCCATTCGGATAGTTGTCGAAGCAGCTGAAGCAGCCAAGAAGCAATAGAGGAGAGGAAACCGCTACTGAAAAACGCGTTCAACAGTGCCAGCTGGGAAGCAATAGCCAGCTCCCTACACAGAATGGGGTTCCAGGGTACCTGTGCAAAATCCTGAAGGGATATTTCAAGAATAGGACGTTGGTCTACGAAACACACGAAGGCCTGAAGAGAATAGGCGTAACAGCGGGTGTTCCCCAAGGCTCCATCCTGGGGCCGACGTTGTAGAACGCGATGTACGATGAGCTATTGCCGCTAACACTACCTAGAGGTGTGAAGATCGTTGGGTTTGCGGACGACGTGGCTCTCATGGAATTCGGAGAAACAATAGAATAGGTAGAAGTACGAGCAGGGCAGGCGATAGAAATAATCGAAAACTGGATGTGCGGGAAAAAGCTGGCACTGGCCCATCACAAAACCGAAGTGATGATGATCAGCAACCGAAAGGCAGTACAGCATAGTACGATTACGGCCGGAGAAGCCACCATCGCCTCAAAGCGAGAGGTAAAGCACCTCGGGGTAATGATCGACGACCGGCTCAATTTCAATAGCCACGTTGATTATGCTTGCGAGAAGGCAACCAAAGCGATCACAGCGTTGACCAGAATCATGTCAAACAGTTCCGCGATTAGTAGCAGTAAGAGAAGACTCCTGGCCAGCGTGTCTACGTCAATTCTCAGATACGGAGCTCCTGTCTGGGCGGCTGGTGTAATCACGAGGAGGAACCTTACTCGGCTCAATAGCACCTATAGGCTGATGGCCATGAGAGTGGCAAGTGCATACCGTACCATATCGATGGATGCGGTCTGTGCCATAGTAGGAATGACCCCCATAAACATCTTATTGGAGGAGGACTGTGAGTGCTACAGACTGCGAGGAACGGTTGGTGCTCGCATGATTGCGAGAGCCGATTCGATGAGGAAGTGGCAGCTGGCTTGGGACAGTAGTTCGAAAGGAAGGTGGACATATCGGCTCATTCCGAACCTGTCGCTGTGGGTGGATAGAAAACACGGGAAGTGAACTTCTTCCTGACACAATTCTTGTCGGGCCATGGATGTTTTCGGAAGTATCTACACAGATTCGGACACGCAGAGTCCCCCTTTGCTTGATCTGCCCTGTCCGAACTGCGAGGAGACACCGGAGCACGTGTTTTTCGACTGTCCTCGATTCAGGACAGAGCGAAGTGTGCTCTCAGTAGGCAGCGCTAGTAATATAAACCCCGAGAACATCGTGCAAGAAATGTGCAAGAATGAGAATACGTGGAACGAAATAGGAAGAGTGGTAACGCAGATCATGAAATCGCTGCAGCGAAAATGGCGTGAAGACCAGAGGGTATCTGGAAGCGATCATAATAGTACGGTCGGTTACGGGGACGCTTCCGTCGTCGGGGAACTTCCTGTCGGGGTAGGATAGATCCGCCGCCGGGGACTATCTGAGTAAATCGCGATCCAGTTGGGAGCTTAATGGCTCAAGATTACAGAAGATCAATTTCGAAGGGTTTCCGCCGTCGGGGAGCCTATAGTCGGAGTAGGCTAGATCCATCGTCGGGGACTAGGCCGAGTAGAACGTGACGCGTTGGTAGAACTGGTTTCGGGTCGTCGGAGCACCATTGAACCGGACGCTATGCTCCACCCGGAATCTCTGGATCGACTTCGGCACTCGGACCGGTCACTCGCTGAAGTAAGAAAGGCCTCCAGTCCTGCACTGATCTGGAAAACACTAGAAATGTTAAAAGTGGTAAAAATTTTTCAACAAGTCTTACACAGAAGCGAGTCGTCGGTTCCGAGGGAAATTCCAACGTCGGGGAACTCCCTGTCGGAGTAGGATAGATCTGCCGCCGGGGATCATCCGAGTAGCCCGCGTTTTAGCTGTGAGCTAAATGGCTCAACGAAAAAGTGCAGCAAAAAGTCAAGAAAACTATGCTGGGAGCCGAATGGCTCAATGTTAACAAAAGTTCCGTTCGGGAGAGTTTCCGCTACCGGGAAGCTTCTAGTCGGAGTAGGCTAGATCCACCGCCGGGGACTATGCCGAGTAGCTCGTGACGCGTCGAATAATCGGCTTTGGGTAGTCGAAGCGCCAGTGAACCGGACGTTATGCTCACCCGGAATCTCTGGACCGACTTTGGCACCCAACCGGTTTCCGTTGAAGTGAGAAAGTGCATCGGACTATCTAGGTGAGACATTAGTGTTGGATACGCAATAAACTTCCACGGGTCGTCGGTTTTCGGGGAAGCTCTCGCCGCCGGGGACTTCCGTTGCAGTAGGATAGATACCGGGGACTATCTGAGTAGGTTGCGAGCACATCGAGAGCTAAATGGCTCAAAGATACAGTGGTGCTAAATGGCATGATGAAGAGAGACAGTGAGCGTCAAAGATTAAAAGACGCGCAAACCGAATAAAAATGCTTCGATGAGAAAAATGTAGCGAACTAGCTGTGCTTGCTAGAGGCTGAACACGTGAAGTGCATGAGCACAGCCCCCCTCCGAAGTATTGACATCCAGTAAGTCCCGGGGGGAACAGGGCATGTGAAGAGAGGGTAACTCAAGTAACCTTCTGTTACATGAGTGGGTTTAGTGGGTCCGGCGGGCCGGCCTTCTGTCGACCGCGCCAACCCCACTCCCTGAGTGATAATTTCAGGTATCTGTAAGCAGATTTGCCTTCATCCCCCTATAAAAAAAAAAAAAACACACACACACACACACACACACACACACACACACACACACACACACACACTGGGGGCAGCAGGGACTTTGTCCAAGGGCTTGACGACCCCTCCCCATGGCCACTGCGAGTCAGACCGGGACCATCGTCCCTAACCCCTAATCCCAAGGCGTCAAGCGACCCGTGCCGAGGGGATGCATGGCCAAGGGGTGAAATAATGAGCTAGGCCTTTAACGGAGCCTGTGGGGTACCTGGGCACCCTCCACAGTAATTGTCCCTTACCACGTCATGCTGGGCACTGGCGTGGTCGACCTCCTTTCCCGAGCAACTCGTGGGATCAAAATGGAAAACCAAGTCAATTCTTCAATTAGTGGTAGTAGTAGTAACCCCTTCGCAAGAGGTGGGTTGTTCAGGTCTCCGCCTAGGAGGCTTGAGGCAATAGTCGGCAGCTCAGTGCGCAACGCCAGCGTGGGTCACTCAACCTTCCTCTCGGCTATAAAAACGCCGGAAGGGGTTATTGACGGCCCATGGCTTGTGGAGGCGATGGACCGCAAACGCGATGGGCTTTCGGCCTTCGAGGTGGCGACGGAACAGCTGGACGCCATCATCGACTTTGCGTCATCGAAGCATAATATCAGCAAGGACCTCAAGAGGAGCTTGCAGAAACTTCGAAAGTCGATGCTGGACGCCAAGCTGGAGAGGGCGGTCGGGACGGCCAAGTGTAAACCCGTGAAATCGGTGGAGTCAAGGTCTACCCAGACTCGGGCAAGGTCGAATCGACCGAAGGCGTGCCAGCGAAGAAGGTGGTGCCAAAGTCTACCCAGACTGAGGCTCAAGTATTTGCGGGTACGTCGGGGGTGACTGCTCCAACGGAGCAGACACAAAAACGGGGGAGACAGTCTCCAGGGGATGAACTCCCTGGGGGCCGCTCCAAAACGCGGAGGGTTACTACCCCGAACAAGGGTAGTGGGGCTGGGAAGCTGAACCCCGGCCAGGTACCTCCAAAACCGGGGGAGGAAGGACCTGGAAAGGTCCGTCCACTCAGGAAAGACGGTGGCAAGGGGTTACGGCAGGCTGAAAGTTCTCAGCCGCACCAGACCAGGGAAATAGAGGGGGATGACGCCTCCTGGACCCTGGTCAAGAACAAGAGGAAACCGAAGACGTCAAGGGCCGAAAAGAAGGCCCAGGCGAATGAGGGTAGCAAGAAGTCTAGGGTAGGCGCCAATCACTCCAGGGGCGATGCCCTAGTCATCACGGTGGACGAGGCTAAGTACTCGAACGTCTTGAAGGCGATGAGGAGTGACGTCAAGCTCGGTGAACTCGGCTCCGACGTACGTCGAATAAGACGTACCCGGATGGGCGAGATGATCCTCGAGCTGAAGTGGGGCGTCTCGCAAAAGGGCGCCGCCTACAAGAAGTTGGCGGAGGAAGTCCTAGGCAAGACGGTCACGGTGAGGGCTCTCGCGACGGAGGTGAATCTAAGGGTTAAAGACCTGGACGAGATCACCGAAGTCGAAGGGCTCGTCACATCACTGCGGCGACAGTGTGAAGTGGAGACGCCCACCGCACCGTTCGGCTACGGAAAGGTCCGGCAGGGACGCAGGTAGCATTGGTTCGGCTATCTGCAGCGGACGCCTCTAAGGTAGTCAAGTTAGGGAGCGTCAAAGTGGGATGGTCGGTATGCCCTGTGCGCATATACGAGCAACCCGAAGTTTGCTTCAAGTGCCTGGAACCGGGGCACAAGCAATGGGACTGCAAAGGCCCTGACAGAAGCAATCTCTGCCGACGCTGCGGATTGGAGGGACATAAGGCACAATGCTGCACGAACCCTCCCAATTGTTTGATTTGTTCCAGCAAAGCTGTGAACAGCAAGCACCCCATGGGGGGTTCGATGTGCCCGGCGTTTAAGCGTGCTGCAAAATCAAAGTGCAGGTAACGCAGCTTGCTCGGCCTCGCCCGAGTGTTTGGTGTGCGCAGGTTTAGAGGAAACGGCGGAACACGTGTTGTTCGTGTGCTTACGTTTTCGCGCAATGCGTGACCACATGCTTGCCACATGTGGTCTGGACACTACCCCGGACAACCTAGTTCGGCGGATGTGTAAAGATGAAGTTGGCTGGAACGCCGTTTTATCGGCTATCGCCCAAATCGTTTCGGAGCTACATAGAAGGTGGCGCGTGGACTCAAGGATGGCTAGTTCAGGCGCAAATAAGAGGTGGTCCAAGGGATCGGAGTCGGCTTCATGGGTCATACCGGTGGTCATGCTCTGTGGTCGAACTCGATCCTTTTACCGAACAAGTGGCCGCGCGAAGAACAACATGGTATCGTCGCTTTCGCGGCGTCGGTCAACCGGGCGGGTTCCGAGCCCGAGGACGGAAAGGGGTCCTCGTCAAGGCTGGGGCAGGCGTAGGCACCGCGTCGGCAAGTCCCTCTGTGTGCTGGCGAATAGGCCCTATCGCAGAAAGGTCAATTTGGGGTGCACGCGGCATCATCATTTTTGATACCAGTCGTGCAGAGGGAAGCAGGCGCGAAGTCGACCCTTCCCACCTTCCGAGGACATAGGGCGTGGTAAGGCTACCTGGAAAGCCAGCAACGCGCTGGCACGATACCATGGTGTTCTTCTAAAAAAGCGAGTTACAATGTTCAGTGCTGCAAGGACACGCAGCTAACCTCGAGGGTGCGTTGTGCACTGGCCTCCCTTTGAAGCATTACTTTCTGGTTGTACCGAAGGGACTATGGGCTTGGCGGCAATGGAAACGGTTTAGCTGGTCGGGGATGTAGTCCTGCCTTCCTCGGTGATCCCTAACCCCGCACTTCCTGGTCAACCCAGGATGTCTGTTGAGCAGATTCCCCCTCCATTGCTCAGGAAAACACACACACACACACACACACACACACACACACACACACACACACACACACACACACACACACACACACACACACACACACACACACACACACACACACACACACACACACACACACACACACACACACACACACACACACACACACACACACACACACACAGGTGGGAGCTCGGCGCCAATATAAAACCCCACTTGGCGTTTCCCTCGGAAGATGACCGGATGATTATGCATGAGCGCATTGCAAACTCGAGAAGCTCCTGGAGAGGATTATCCTGAATAGACTTGCGAAATGTACGGAGGGCGAGCGCGGACTGTCGAAGATGCAGTTTGGGTTCCGCAAAGGAGTATCGACGGTGGATGCAATACGGACCGTGCTCGAGAGCGCTGAGAAGGCATCCAAACAGAAGCTAAGAGCAGATCGATATTGCGCAGTGGTAACAATAGACGTAAAAAATGCATTCAATAGTGTCAGCTTCGAAGCCATCGCATCAGCGCTGCATATAATGCGGGTACCTGGTTACCTGTGCCATATCCTGAAGAGCTACTTCCAGAGCAGAGTGTTGGTGTACGATACAAACGAATAGCGTAAGTCGATGCGGGTTACAGCGGGTGTTCCTCAAGCCTTTTTTCTCGGTCCAACTCTTTGGAACGGGATGTCCTGAGTCTGCGGTTGCCTAGAAAAGTTAAAATCGTGGGTTTTGCGGACGACGTGTCACTAATGGTGATGGGCGAGACATTTGAAGAAGTAGAGGTGTTGTCGACGGAGGCGATAGCAATGATCGAGAGCTGGATGAACGGAGTGAAGCTGCGAATAGCTCACCATAAGACGGAGGTGCTATTAGTCAGCAACTGTAAGGCGATTCAGCGGATGGAGATCGTTGTTGGTGATCATGCGATTGCATCGAAGCGATCACTGAAACATCTGGGAGTGATGATCGACGACCGGCAAAAATTCAATAGCCACGTCGATAACGTCTGCGAAAGATCGGCGAAGGCTATGACCGCAATAGCAAGGATCATACCGAACGTTGGTGGTCCAAGAAGTAGCACCAAGCGCCTACTAGCTAGTTTCGCGTCATCGATACTGCGGTATGGAGTCCCTGCTTGCGGTAATGCGTTGGAAACCAAGCGGAACCGTAGAAGACTTCAAAGTGCGTTCCGGCTGATGGCCATACGAGTCGCGAGCGCCTACAGAACGATATCGTCGCAGGCAGTAAGCGTTATCGCCGGGATGGTCCCTACTCCCTATCTGCATCAGCCTGGCGAAAGATATTGAGTGCTATCAGCGGAAAGACACGAGAAACGTGGGAAAGATGGAGAGAATCCGTTCAATCGAGAGGTGGCAGCATGAATGGGACAGTACGGACAATGGAAGGTGGACCCACTGACTCACTGACCAAACCTGTCAACGTGGATGACACAGTTCCTGTCAGGCCACGGCTGCTTCAGGAAGTATTTATATCGGTTTGGGCATGCTGCTGCGCCATTTTTCCCGGAGTGTGAGAACGTCGAGGAGACAGTGGAGCATGTGATCTTTGCATGCCCCAGGTTTGAGGCAGTTCAAAGGAAAATACACGGTTTAATCCAAGAGAACGTGATAGAAAAAATGTGCCGAGAGGATAGCACGTGGAATGCAGTCGACACAGTAGCTACACGAATTTTATCCGAGTTGCAGAAGAAAAGGCGTAACGACCAAAGAGCATCGGTATCGGGAGAACTCTCTGTCGGCGTAGGGTAGATCCGCTGCCGGGGACTAGACCGAGTAGAATCGCTGGACTGACCTTGGCACTCGGCTGGTTGGCGTCGGTATCGGAAGAACCTCCTTCGCCGGGGCTCTGTCGGAGTAGTTTAGATTCGCCGTTGGGACGAGACCGAGTAGCGGTTTGTGCAGACAAAAAACACACACACACACATGGTTTTGGAGCGAACATATAGCCTTTACGTATACTTCGGCAAAAACTAGGAAAAAAGTTTGAGGTAGCAAAGGAATTACCGCATATATTTGTTACAATAACGGATTCAGAATTAAACCACATCTTTTTCTTATTTTTCATTGGCATTACATCCCCCACTGGGACATTGTCGCCTCGCAGTGTTCAATTAGCACTGCGAGGTTTCTAAGCCAAGTTACCATTTCTGCATTCGTATATCATGAGACTAACACGATGATACTTTTATGCCCAGGGAATTTCCTAACCGAAAATTGCCTAGACCGGCACCGGGAACCATGGTCTTGCTTTGTAGCCGCGCACTTTACCGCACGGCTAAGGAGGGCCCAAAACCACATCTAGTGTAATAGAAATAACTCGAAATGTTATAAATTTGTAGTGAGGCTGTGACATTTGATAGATAGAATTCCATATATGTACTAAAATTATTACGAACCTACTAGCAACACATTCGCCCTTACTACGCCCAATGTGCAATGAATATCCATCATCCAGTGAGACATTCATTCATGTCGGGAAGAACTAGGAGGTAACATGGGATGGGTGGATCCTACTGAAATTCCAACCATTCTCTGCACGCCGTGTTGTCAGTCAGTCAGTCAGTCAGCCAGTTCAGCTCAGGCTGCTAGTTATCAGGCAAACATCTCCAAGTAGTACCATCAGTACCACGGACCGTAGGATCAACGCAACCCAAACAATTGCATGCATACCGTGGTCGTGCTTTCAGATGGGGGGCAGGGGGCATGACTATACAGCTGGAAAAGGAACCAAGCTCGGTGGAAATTGTGTCGTTCGTATTCGTCGTGGAAGAAAATGAAGAGATATGAGAGTGCCATTTTTCATCCGAATGGCATTAGGTTTGAATTGCCGTGGCCTAAAGCCGCCACGGCGCGCACTGTTGACATTCTTGAACTAGTTCAGTGGGACCTGGCAGCTTCCTCCGGAGTATGTCATCTGTTGATGCGGTACTGATTATGACAAAGCGAAAGATTACAGTATAGGATAGAAAGAGGCATCACGGTGACGATTGTCGACAGGAATTTCTCTTACGATTATGATGAAAGGGTACGGCTTAAAGTTAATTTAGCAATGACATTCTAACTAACCTTATAGATCCCGTCGACTAGCTTGATAATTTCCTCGGTTTCCATTTTGATTCGGGGTTTTCGTTGAGTTATTCAAATGGTACTTATATTTATCCTCCGAAATTCAGTTGATGTCACAGGCGCGTCAAATTGTGAATTCGTTTGCTTCGAACGGAGTAAATTTTCTTATTCAGACTTGCAAACAACTTTTTCCAACAATTTTCTCGATTCACTTTCTCACTTATGCTTCTCTGGTGGGTAGGAAACGTATCAAATGCAATAAAAAAATCACTCGCTGTAGACTAGCACTGGTGCGAAACTTCCCGGTTGGAAATCACGTTCGACAAAACAACACAGATTATTTACAACACGGACAAACTTTCAACAAGAGCAATGATTGCGGTAACATAGATAAAAACCAACTCGAATGAACTTATTCTTCATTCGTGCCGTGATTTGCTTATGCCTTCAACTATTTACACTCGGGCTATTCCGGGATAAAAATTTAAAAAAATACAATGCACAAAAAACAGTAGCTTCTCTTCTCAATTTCCGTGGTCGGGCCGCTTTTTCAGACCATGTGGTTATTGTTGGGCTGGTTGTAAAATATGGTCCCTTGTGGTCGTCGGTGCACCATTTGCCGGTAGGATCTCATGCTAATGATTTATGCGGCTCGGGATCTAAGATCGGGAGCACGGTCTCCGAATTGTTTTTTGTTTGTCTGGTGAAGAAAAGATGATTTCGCTTAAGGACCGATTAAAGGCGAATTAGCTCAGATCTGAAATGAGAAGGTAAAAATAATGGAAGCCATTAGACACATGAAGAAATGAAAAGTGCAAAAGAATTATGCAAATAGGTATTTTAGACTATCATAAATAATTATTGCTATTATATGCTATAAACAAAGAACGCTAGAGCTAAGTAGTTGATTCATGCTCTAATAAGAATAAACCACGGATTCAATATAAATATGAGATGAAAATTGATTGATGTAATTTATTTTTTTCTAATTCCTAATTTATTAGATAAAAATCTTTCATTAAAACCTAAAGGAAGCCATTTTTTTATTCAGTATTCTATTTAAGACCTGTAAAAATGGTTGATTCAGTTTATACCCGTGATGCTGTTTTTTATCCTATATTGACGTGTTTTTTTTTAATTTATAAATTTTGTTCAACACTAAGGAAGGAAGGGAACTAGATGAGTTTCCTTCCATAATGCAGGGTTTGCGTGGTGTGTTACGGGGTAATTTCTACCACAGTCACATTGTCAGCTGCAGGGAAATCCTGACCCAACGAATACCTTTCCATTATCCAACTCTGTGGTACTTATTTCTTCTCTCCCTAGTAACGGTACAGACAAGCGTGACCAGGAATCCTCATGTTTTTATCATATTTGTCTTAGATTGAAATGAAAGACTACACCCACCTTGATTTTTAATAGCAATCTAGACAGATATTTCAAAGAAAACACGAACATCACCAGTTCCCAGTCTACGAAGTATACCGCTGCAATGAAATGCTTTCGTGTTTTCAAATATTCGCATTGTAGGTTTTTTTATATATTTTTTTTTTAAATATTTCTATAATTTGATGTTATCATATTTCCAAATTTTCTTTTATTTTTCATTTTTGTATATCACCACATGTTCATGTTTTTATATTATGTATTTTATACTTTCATAATTTTACACTGTCATGTTTTATTATTTTTCCTATCTTAAAATTTGCATATTATTTTGTTTTTCTTTTTTCGTATTTTCACGTTACCATATTTTTATATAAACTTCATATTATACTTTCATACTCAATATTTTGGAACTGTGTTGTTTTCATGCTTTCGTATTTTCACTTTTTTTTAATTTTATTTTATTACAGTTTCATATATTTATATTTTCATACATTCAAATTTTCATATTTTTATACTTGTTCATATTTTCATATCTATATATGTTTATACTAAACATGAAATTTGAATAATTTTTTCATTATTTTTTTATTAAATTTTCATTTTTTTAACTTTTATATTTTTTGGGGTCTCCAATAGCCTTGCGAGCAAAGGCGTAGGATTGCCAATCCGGAGATGGCGAGTTCGATTCTCGGTCCGGTCCAGGATGTTTTCGGGTTGGAAATTTTCTCGACACCCTGGGCATAGTGTATCCATTGTACTTGCCACACAAGATACACATGCAGTGATTCAAACAAAAAAAAAATCTTTACGATTCTCTCCAGAAATTTCTTCATCGCCTCTTTCAGATATTCCCTCCATATTTTCTCCAAAAATCCATTGGGAAATTAATGAGAATTCCCACATGAATTCATCCAAAAATTTCTATTTTGAATTTCAACCAGAAATTAGTTCGTTAATTTCTTCAGGAACTACTTCAAGAAATCTTTCAGAACTTTTCTCATGGTACCGTTTAAGAACTCCTTCGAATATTGCCACGAAAATTCCATCGTGGATTCCGTCTGGATAAATCAAGCAAAGCAGTTCCTGGAAGATGCAAAAAACAATCTTTTCTTATATCTTTATTTAGGTGCTTTTTTAAACTTAAAATTAAGTTCAACAGCGTAAGATTTTTTTGCAGTATACCTTAAGGAATTCGTGGGGGAATTTCAAAATAAATTACCGAGAAATTTCAAGGTGAAACATTAGGAAAAATTTCTAGAAAAACAGAAGTTCCTTGAACAACTGCTAAAGAAAACTATTGAAGAACCTTCAGAGAAATTTCAAGATGAATCCCTGGAGGATCTTCTGGAGGGATTACCGGAGGAACTTCAGGATGAATTCCTGGAGAAACTTTTGGAGGAAATCTTGGAGAAGTTTGCGGAATTTTTTGAGGAACTTTCGGAGGATTTTGTGAAGGAACTTCCAAAGGAAGAATTGCTGGAGAAGCTTTCGGAAGATTTTTTTAAGGAGCTTCTGGAGAAATTTTTGGAGGACCTTGCGATGGAATTCTTTAAGAAACTTTTTTAGACAACTCTTGATGAATTTGTTTCTTCTTTTATAGCAGCGGTTCTCAACCTGGGGTACATGTACCCCTGGGGGTACCTTTGCCGGCCCCAGGGGGTACCTCGGACCAAAATGCGTAATGGCGGATGTATTACAATTCCAATAAAACTTATTGATATTGTTTTAATATTTATGTATTTTTGGATTTCAAAACTTTGTATTGTATTATGCATGGCAGTCAGCAAATCAAAACCTATTGAATCCTGCCCACTACAACCTGCATCGTGTATGATGGTCTGTGCAACAAAAAATTAAGAAACAAAAGACAAAATTTTTAACGACTTAAATCTAAAACTAAGAGGTCTGAAAACCTCTATTTGAGAGGCGTAAAGGCTTAGTAACTTCGTTGATAACTAGTAAGCTCAGAAGCCTCCTTTCAAGAGGCTCGGAAAGCTCCTTTCAAGAGGCTCGGAAGGCTCCTTTCAAGAGGCTCGGAAGGCTCATTTCAAGAGGCTCGGAAGGCTCCTTTCAAGAGGCTCGGAAGGCTCCTTTCAAGAGGCTCGGAAGGCTCCTTTCAAGAGGCTCGGATGCCTTCTTTCAAGAACCTCTGAAGGCCCCATTCAAGAAGCTTGGAAGCCTCGTTTCAAGAGGCTCGGAAGCCTCCTTTCAAGAGACTCGGAAGCCTCCTTCCAAGAGACTCGGAAGCCTCCTTTCAAGAGGCTTGGAAGCCTCCTTTCAAGAGGCTCGGAAGCCTCCTTTCAAGAGGCTCGGAAGCCTCCTTTCAAGAGGCTATGAAGCCTCCTTTCATGAGGCTCAGGCCTCCTTTCAAGAGGCTCCAGGAAGCCTCCTTTCAAGAGGCTCGGAAGCCTCCTTTCAAGAGGCTCAAGCCTCCTTTCAAGAGGCCTGGAAGCCTCCTTTCAAGAGGCCTGGAAGCCTCCTTCAAGAGGCTCAAGCCTCCTTTCAAGAGGCTCAGAAGCCTCCTTTCAAGAGGCTCAGAAGCCTCCTTTCAAGAGGCCTCAAAGCCTCCTTTCAAGAGGCTCAGAAGCCTCCTTTCAAGAGGCCTGGAAGCCTCCTTTCAAGAGGCTCAGAAGCCTCCTTTCAAGAGGCCTGGAAGCCTCCTTTCAAGAGGCTCAAGCCTCCTTTCAAGAGGCTCAGAAGCCTCCTTTCAAGAGGCTCAGAGCCTCCTTTCAAGAGGCCTGGAAGCCTCCTTTCAAGAGGCTCAGAAGCCTCCTTTCAAGAGGCTCAGAGCCTCCTTCAAGAGGCCTGGAAGCCTCCTTCAAGAGGCCTCAAGCCTCCTTCAAGAGGCCTCAGAGCCTCCTTTCAAGAGGTCCGGAAGCCTCCTTTCAAGAGGCTTGAAGCCTCCTTTCAAGAGGCCTGAAGCCTCCTTTCAAGAGGCCTGAAGCCTCCTTTCAAGAGGCCTCAAGCCTCCTTTCAAGAGGTCCGAAGCCTCCTTCAAGAGGCTTGGAAGCCTCCTTTCAAGAGGCTCTGGAAGCCTCCTTTCAAGAGGCCTCAGAGCCTCCTTCAAGAGGCCTGAAGCCTCCTTTCAAGAGGCTCAGAAGCCTCCTTTCAAGAGGCTCAAGCCTCCTTTCAAGAGGCCTCGAAGCCTCCTTTCAAGAGGCCTCAGCCTCCTCTCAAGAGGCTCAGAAGCCTCCTTCAAGAGGCCTCAAGCCTCCTTTCAAGAGGCCTCAGGCCTCCTTTCAAGAGGCTCGGAAGCCTCCTTTCAAGAGGCTCGGAAGCCTCCTTTCAAGAGGCTCGGAAGCCTCCTTTCAAGATGCTCGGAAGCCTCCTTTCAATAGGCTCGGAAGCATCCTTTCAAGAGCCTCGGAAGCCTCCTTTCAAGAGACTCGGAAGCCTCCTTTCAAGAGGTTCGGAAGCCTCCTTTCAATAGGCTTGGAAGCCTCCTTTGTAGAGGTTTGGAAACCTCCTTTCAAGAGGTTTGGAAATCTCCTTTCAAGAGGCTCGGAAACCTTCTTTCAAGAAGCTTGGAAACCTCCTGTCAAGAGGTATTGAAGCCTCCTTTCAAGATGCTTGGAAGCCTCCTTTCAATATGCTTGGAAGCCTCCTTTCAAGATGCTTGGAAGCCTCCTTTTGAGAGGCTCGGAAGCCTCCTTTCAAGCTTATTTTGAAGAAGCTCGGAAGCCTCCAAAGCTTGATGTGTAAATTTAATTTGAATAGCACAGTTGTACAGAATAACGAAGATTTCATACAACATTTTGAAGAGCCATATATTGAGTTAATTTTCAGGTCCGTTTTCCATATATCTTATGAGGTTATTTTCATTTACAACAAAAAACAATAGGGGGTACCTCAATGAATGTAAAAATTCGAAGGGGTACCTATCAAGGAAAAGGTTGAGAACCGCTGTTTTATAGGAATTCCTGGAGAAGCTTCTCAACTTATTTCTGGTAGAACTTCCGGAGGAATTCTTGGAGGACAATCCGGAGGAGTTTCTGGAGGCACTTTCGTAGGAATTCTGGGAGGAACTTCCGAAGGAATTTCTGGAGGCACTTCCGAAGGAATTCATGGAGGAACTTCCGGAGTAACTCTCGGAGGAATTGCTGGTGGAACTTTCGGAAGAATTCCTGGAGGAGCTTCCTATGGAATTCCTTGTTGAACTTCCGGAGGAATTCCTGAAGATTTTTCCAAAGGAATTCCAGAAGAAGCTATGAAACCTTTATGCCGACGATGTCTTGGCACATGCCTTGCATTCTTCTTCTTCTATGGCTCTACATTCCAACTGGAACTTGGCCTGCTGTTCAACTTAGTGTTCTATTAGCATTTCCACAGTTATTGATTGAAAGCTTCCTATGCCAATGCATGAGTTAGATCTGTTATATTCTCTGTGAAATCGAAGATCGATTTATTTTTGTATTATTTATATCTCTGATATTTTTTACATTCATTCTTTGTGATCAAAAAACATAATTTTGCATCATTGGTTTGCCATTTTGACTCTAGTATAACTTTTGACAAGGGCCTAAGGAGGATCGAAGTGTGGCGCGAGGTGTGGTGACAAGCGCGGTGTCATCATCATCAATAGACATAGCCCGCTGCTATCATTGAAACGCAGTATGAGAAAAAAATATAGCCCGGGACATCCTGGCTACGATCTGACGACGGGCGAGTGTGTCGGATGACTAGTGTTCCGCCCCTCATTTCGACAACCGTGACGGTCGTTTTCGGCGCGTGTGTTTGCGTTGCATCGGCGGTCGGTGCTACAACCCATCTCCCGGTATCAGTGCGCTGAGCCCCGTGACGTCATTCGGCGGGGACGCCACCAGTTTCGGTTGGTAGGACGCGTTTTTTTTCGGACGGTAGGACGCGCGAACTAAAAACTGGGAATAAAGCTTTTCCCGTGGCCAGCCCCGCTAGTGGTGGTGGGCCGCTTCTGGTGACACGGAACTGGACCGATTATCCAGCGGCGACCGGAGATCCGGAATTCTGTGTCGTCACAGGACGAGTTCGCGTTTCTCAAACATTCTCGAACTCCAGTTCGATGGAGACGCACGGTATTTTTCGCCTCAATACCGCTTGCATTCGTGCCTGAAATTTTGTTTTGCATTGTGCGGTGGTGTAAATTCATCAGAAAGTGAAAATTTAGTTCGCATCCAGTTGTGTAGTGTGGTCGATAATTAAAATAATAAGCGTTTGGCCGATTGTTTTTGTTTGAAATCAAACTACACGTTATACACGGCAGTCCGTTTACCAAAACGAACCCTGCCACACTCCTTAACCCATATATCCAACATCCCAGTGATTTCTCGTGGAAGTGCAGATGACTCGTCGGCTTCTATCAAAGCGAGTATCACGTCAACAATTTCCTATCTATTCCTCAATTGACCTGCATTCGGACACAGCCGGCGCTGGTATTGCTTATGTTTGGGTCACCAGTTCTTATACATTGAAGATGATGTTAGTCCCAAACTTCATCTGTTGGTTCTCTGAATAATTACAGCTGACCTGGCAATAACGGAGTAGCAACCGTGGGCGGTAAATCATGGTCATGCCCATTACCAATCATATTGGCAACCCGTAACTAAAGACGAACGTCTGCCATAGAACCTCTAAACCCCTCATGGCGAGTGCAGAGGTGTTCTTGGATTGCAGTTGGCGAGTGATTGCATCATCAATTCCTTACCATCCCCGATTGACCGTGACGACATGGCCAGCGCCATTATCGACCATTCAAAATACTAGAGCTCTCGAATTGTGCATATTGAGGTTGGAGAGCAATCACGGAGTAGCAACTACGAGATGCACGTTCATCATACTCAGCTCATGCTCATGCTCATGAGACAATAAAACGAGTTTTTCTGGCGGGAAAGTTTTAAAGCAGATAAATATTGGTTCAGGTCTTGTATAAAATTATATCAAAGCAGAAAAATATTGGTTCAGGTCTTGTACAAAATTATATTATTGCATTCAAGGAAAAAAGTTCAAGCATTTCGATGTGTTGAAGAATTAAAGTGAAATAGTCATACGTAAACCAAATTTACATATTGTATTTTCAGGGACTGAAAATTTGGTGACAATCAGTTGAGAGACTTACTTTTGGCTAGTAGTTCTAAGTAATGCAATTGAACCGTTGGTGGACTGCTCTCAGAGAGTATTGCTACAACACTTCTAAGTTATCCAACCCATCTTACATGAAAACTAGCCCATTTTTTATTTTATTTTTGCAACCCCTGTATAAGGTTGGTTTAAATTCAGAATGATTTAAAATTTTCGATGTTCGATTTATTTAAAGTACACCGCCCAACGCCACGGTTCCACCGCAACACCAAAAGCCTAATGGGTGCTTGATGACTAGAGCAAGAGCAGCGGTCCAGTCCAGTCAGTTGGATGGCCGTTGCAAATTAAGTCCATCTGAATAAACCCATCAACTGCAGCCGCCACTAGAGAGTCATGGGTTCGATCCGCAACTCTCGTGGGCCTATCAATTATGCATACGAACAAGTGTGGAGCAACCCCCCTCAGCTGAAGGGGCAAAATTTTATTTGCGCGATTTTTTTCAATTTCATGCTCTTGTTTGTTAATGGAGAGCTAGGTTTTAATGGGAAGGCTTGAGCAAGGATTCCCTACCACTGCACTGGTCCAGTCCAGCCAGTTGGCTTCGAAATGATTGCCCGTTGGTTCGGAAATGATTGGTTGACTTTGAATGGCTTATTCGCAGGGAATGAGTGAGGTGCAGCTCCTAATGGCTCGTTTGAACTAGTAATTGACATTCGAAGCGGTGTACCCAGTCGTAATTAAATTAAGTGAAGCGTAACAAACGGATGAGGAAGATAATTCGCTGGCGGTTGGAAGGGTTCATGCGTGTGCAATTTGAATACGTGTGCGGAAATGTTATCGGTGTCATTTACAGAAACAATTAACGCCATCGAGTAAATTGAATTTAATACAGATTGTGCTTTGACATAGCTCCATGGTTGTCATAATAACTGTAGGACAATTTTATAATGAAAGCCAACTTAGTTTGACACTCAATCAATCGCAGAAAAAGAATGGAAATTTCCTTGTCAAAAATACACCAATTGTCTTGGCATCTGTTCCACAAAAGCACCCTTCAGTGGGGTATTTGTTCACATCAAGGATGTTAACGATCATTCAGTAATTTGCGTTCGATCATTTAGTAGTTTGTCAACAACACATTCCAGAAGCTGAATTTCATATCATGTTGTATGGTGGACTTCTAGTGCGAAGGTTTTTCTACAACTTTGCCTAATGGTTCGTTATTAGAGTTCAACTAATAACGGAGTTAGAGCACTAGTTACAGTAACTTAAACTAAATGATTGGAATTTTGTTATCATTTAGTCCAAGTTACTGAAACTATAGCTATACCTCCGTTACTAGTGGAATTCAAACAACGAACCATTGGGCAGAGTTGTAGAAAAACCTTCGCCCTAGAAGTCCACCATACAACATATTTTGAAATTCAGCTTCTGGAATGTGTTATTGACAAACTACTAAATGATCGAACGTAAATTACTGAATGATCGTTAACATCCTTGGTTCACATCATTGGCCAGGGTTCTGCCAAATCGCACCGAGCGCCAATAAAAAAAGTCCCATTTTTCGCCCAAGTTTTCGTGTCAATTGATCTCAAATCGTTCCGGATATCCCTCAAGCCTATAACTGAGTATATCATACAACAAATGTACGCATGAATTGATGAAAATTAAAAATATATCATAAGTCAATCAGAAAGGCGCTCCTCGCAGACCTCGACCAAATAAGAAACAAACCCACTAAAAATGCAATCGTTATGTGTGGCTATATACACAATGTGAAGAGCGATAGTTCATACCTCGATTCTGAAAAATGGAGAAGTCCTGCTCGAAACTTTGCTATTCAAAGATTTACTTCCTCGAAAGCTGTTCACCAAACAGTTATCGTAACTCACGTATTTTAATACTCTTGAGAATAACCAAGGAATTTGACCGTGTAATGACGATAAAAATATAAAAAAAATCATCGCAAATTAAATTCCAATACTGGAAATGGTTCCTCAGTGCGCAGTAGGTATTCGTTAATGAGCAGCGTCCTGAAGGGACTTACAACCCCATGCACTCGTGTTTCGTGTTTGCCATGAACTAGCTCTGTAATGGAAATTGCCATTTACATGCAATACACGAAGTGCTGTCTAGTTTGTCAGTGCCCATTTGTCTTTCACGCTGCACCGCTTGGGGAAAAATGGGGAGACTGTCCTTCGCTATTTTTGTTCTGCATCGATACAAACGCTATCCCTCGCCAACTGATAAACCCCACTTCTATTTACTTTTCGTAAATAGATGTTTATTCATCATAATTGTTGTATTACGCCAACGATAAAAGAACTATACAGTATTCGAATTAAATAATTTTCCATCGTTAAACCCGAACAACCCTCGTTCTGCTCCGTCGAATCTTAAGCCTGTCATCATCATCATTATTATCATCGTCATCATCATAAGCGCTGAAGACATGTTTGGTCTTTTCCAAGGGTTTTCTTGCAATAATTTTTCATGCCGTGTTATTCCAGAAACTTTGATGTTATGCTTCCATCGCTATTCACGATGGAGATGATGTCCGGTCCATCCATTGATGTTGTTTGTCCATAATAGACTGGCACTCGACCCACACCCAGAGCTTGGAATTATGCTCGAATTATAAATATTTACGATGTGCTTACAATTCAGAATGCTTCATTCAGCTCCTTCTTTTACAGGCAGCGGAATAGTGAGTTTTTTTCACTGTCTGTTCTGCCTTCAGTTCTGTTTCCGGAAAATAACTCCTAAGGGAGATATGGGTAAGACGCACTCGCGAACTCTATTTTATTTCTGAAGTCAATAATACAGTGAATTAACGCAAACCGAAGACTACCAAAAACAAATAACAGATTGTAAAAATGCTGAAAATTAACGTTTGTATGACGCACTGCTCAGAAGTGCATTTGCAGGGGAATAAAGGGGACTTCAAAATCATCATATTAACAGAGATGGAAATCAATCACATCGAAGTATGTATCAGAAATATCTGTATCTAAACACCGAATTACTCTATCTAGGTTCGAAGAAATGGCTCAGAGTGACAACAGCACAATGGGTGGCCGAAATGACGCTTTTGCACTATAACAGCTATACTGCCGTTAATCGCCATATACAGATGTGCTCGACTTGCGGTTAGCGGCAGTATATTGATTGTTTATCTTAACATCTTAACTGACCAAAATTAACACGAGTAAGCCAGATGATCAGGATCGTAAAATTTTTTAGTAAACATCAAGAGATTTTCCGCAATCGTTTCATTGCAGCTCGATACTGTTTTCGGCCAAATAATACTATCGAGAAAATAATTTTTTTGGGGAAATGTTGTTTTAGGGGAAATCAGCCATTCGGGAAATTGCACAATTTATAAGAACCACGTATAATATAAATAATGGGGAATATCAATAAGGCCTAATGTCCGTTATGCCATGCCTAACGTTCTTGTGCCCAATTCCCCGCACCCCTGAAACGCGCATTCAAGCCTATATTATGAATAAAATTTAAAAACTTTTTGAATTGTGTGTTTTTAATGATTTTTTTTAAAATATACTCAGACGATTTTCTTGGGAGGCGGTGCTCCGTTGATCCGGATTTGGAGAATTAGGGCCGGATACTGGCTAGCCACTAGTTTCAGTGCCTGTTCTTTCATTGCTGCGTTGAATTTCGTAGAATAGCATTGGGGATACTAGATGATAGATAGATCTGTTCGTTATTGGACACATTCCGGCGTGACGTTACAACGTTTTGACGTACCCTTAAATGGTTTTTTGAAGAAAACTTGCATAAAACATCAGTAAACATATGCATATCATTACATATTCTGAATCCTTACAAAATTTCGGATCGAATAGATATAAAAACACCGTATACGTGTAGGAAAATGGCTTTCTGGAATGCAATTTGTTGCGTGACGTTACAACGCGCGTGAATTCGTGATTTTGTACCTCGACTTAAACATGGTTAATTCTCTGCTCTGGTCGTTATTTTACTCCAAAAATAAAGAACACCCTTCAAATATATGAGGATAATGAATGACCCTAGGGGGTAATATGTCTAAAATACGAACTAAGTTCGTTTTATTCGACATCAACATTTCGTGACGTTACAACGCGAGGTGCTCTAAAAACAGGTTTGTTAATGCGTTGTAACGTCACGAAAAAGTATACCAATCAATTTTAACATGAGTTTTCGATCCGTATAGTATGGTATTGTTACAAAATGAAAAAGATATATTGTTCAATAATGTATTAGATGAAATCCGTATTTTTGATCAATGGCACGAAGCGCTAATTCCAATGCCCAAATTTGCAAACTGGAACACATATTTTGGCTGCTTTGTAAGATTCCACCGAGTAGAAGCAAAAAACTGATCGTTCGAGCATAATACACAGTGTTTGATCTTATGTTAAAATTGCGGCACAACTGAAATTGAAAATTTTATTTAAAAAATACATTTGAAATCTGATAAATTCTATTATAATAGAATTAGGAAGTGTGTATAATTAGACTTCATATTCCGTATGATCGCTTTGATACTTTGATACCAAACGCCAAACTGTTTGAAGGTAACTGCAATAGCAGAACTAGTTCTGAAAAATTGTATTTATAGTTTGTCTATTCCACGTGAAATACAAGATACTTCCAGAAATCTAACAAGTATATCGTTTATCAACACTATCGTTGAAGAAATTTTATATTTTTTTCTAGGTGGTATTAGACGCATAAAAGCACATAGTCACTTCAATGCGGTTTGTGGTTTCTAGGCCCGGGAGGCTATGGATACTGCCGCAACGACTTACCAACGCCCAGACTTCTACATCTTGAAATCTTACATTGATGGTTGCATAGGACTATGTTCCTAACTAAGCTGGTACCTTTGGACCTCTGCGGGCGGTATTTATTTCGGCAGAACAAATTTCAAAAACCTGGCCGAGGTCTAGTTGAATATGTATGTTCGTGTACTCGATATTTTAGAATATAAATCGTTCGACACGGGGAAACCGAATGAGCTGATCGAGATTTTAGAATAGACCTTTCATACCTAAAGATAGATCTATCTAGATAAGATGGTACGACAGTTTATTTATTATAGTCGTTCACAATTTTATGGCTTCTTCTGAGAGTTCGAGAAATGGTAGTAAAATTAGAATGGGTACTAGATCCGAAAAAGCTCGTTGCTATGAAAACGACAACAAAACAAATGTCGTTTCCTGTTATTGATGTGTTTGTTATTGTCCAAAGATGGTCTAGTAGCCTAAAAGTTTTAACATCGACCTAAGGAGAGTGAATCCTGAACAAAATATGATCAGAACACATCGAGATAGAGAGATATCGAGATAGGGAGGTTATCGAGATGTAGAAAGCCCAAATGTATGTAGATTGAAGGGACTGAGGAAACCATCGACATAGGGAGAGATATCGAGATATAGAACATCGAGATGTAGAGAGTCGACTTTCATTTAATTCCACCACGTTGTAATCTTTACAGCTACGTATTTCAACCTCAAGCCTGTAAGCCTTAAGTCGAGTCAAGTACAAGACACTGAAGATGGCCGTAGAGAAATGTATTGTTTAGTACTAACTTATCTTATGACAGGTGAATACATCCCACTAAAAGAGCTTAATTATTTTCTTAATTTCATGAAGTCAATATAGCTAAATTTACTGTGGGAAAATATCTTATATCATGTATTTAACGTATAAAAATAAGTATTGTGTTGTGTATTCATGTTAGTACCCACTTTAATTACTTTAGAAAATAATTCAACAATTTTTTTATTTGTCCTGCATATACTAACGGAAATGGGTAATGCCGCCGAAATACTACTTCACCCTATGTCACATCGATTGAAATTTTGCTTTCTGTATTTATGTTGCCTGTGGCTGAACACAAATTGAGCCAATTTGTTCGGATATCTTACAAGCTCCGTAGGCTTTATAAGGAATTTTTTTCCCGTGACGTTACAACGCAAACTTCACCTAGGTGAAACTCAGGCTATTTACCACCGATTTAATTTCTATTACCACCAAAACAAAGCTTTTTTCGAGTACAAAGAGCATTCCATAATTTAAAACACTTAATTTTTCGTGACGTTACAATGCTTTTTTGTGACAAGTTTCACTTGAACAACATTCAGGTTTCTTACAATTTTAAATAAAATTTTGCATTGGGTACTGATTCTATACTTTTTCATCTTTGAATAGGTGAGAGCAGAGTGCAAATTGATGCTTCAGAACCCAAATTACAGTCAATTTAGGAAAATATGTCTAAACAGCCGTCACTCTTCATTATTATCAATTATACTAATTGTTAGTAAAATACTTATTTTTCGCCAAACTATTATCGTACCAAATATTTTATTCGATGATTTAGGTATTTGAAAATAAGGGAAACACATAGATAATGTCAAAAATTGAGTTTGAAAAATTGGTGCTCCGGTGGACCTGTCCGAAGAATGTGTCATTGACTCTCGCTTGTTGATTTTTCAGTTTAATTTTTCTGCATAATGAGTATTTTATGCCCAATTTCATGTTCCTTGTTTATACCCTTTAATGGGTGAAAAACGAATTATAGTTTTTGATCGAAACGAATGGTGCATTGTCGCTTTTTGTGGTTTTGTAAATAAATAAATATCAAACTAAAAGTATAAAACATACTCGCGGTAACCAGTCGTGGATGGTTCGGAAATAGCAGCCAGAAAGATTCAGGAGCTGTTCCATTTACCGATGACCAGGATTCCGAGGGAACTTTCATAGAGATTGTAAGTTTTATGCTAGAAACCTGGAACGCTTCAATTTTAATCTGATTTTTCCTTTCCGAACAGAATACCGAAGGAATCGAATTACGGTGAATATTTGATGTTTTATCAAATGGATGCAAGGATATGTTGCTGCAGCTGTACATGTACTTAAGCCAGTTGGACTCTCTCGACAACACTCATAGAAGTTGGACTTTGTGAAAATGATTACGGAGTTCAATCGTGATTACGATGTAAGTTCCCTATAATCCGCCCAACCTTCATTGAATAACTCATTTTCCCACCCGCAGGACATTACCAGCGAGAATAGCGTATTGGCGAAGGGCGTACTGAATTGGTCTTCCTGTGTCAGTAAGGATCGAATCGTGCTCGGGTGGAATTGCTATTTCCGGAGCACAGTCTACGTCTGCAGGATGTCAGCTACTTATCCAAATTCCTCACGGCAAGTAGAACCGTTGTTCCGGCAAGTGGGAAAACATACAGTCAGATACGGATAGCACAAATGCGGAAATCCGTCGATACGGAGACTCGTTCCAAAGGCAGCCATCGTAGAATTTTTATTTTGCCCCTGCTGTTGCCGAAACAACTCATACAGAAAATGCGCTTTTCGCCAACAAAAAAATCGTTCGTTCGGAGGATTCCTCTGCATACGATGGGATGCGAGTCAGTGAGGCGGATAGGCGAACAAAAAACATGTTGAATTTATTTTTTTAAATCGCTTGTATGTATTGCAATCAAGATATTTGGATGTTTAAATAAAGATTGATTTCAAGATTTCCTTGTAATGGTTCCACTTTTCCGATAAATATCACTGAAAGTAATAAATGTCTTTTTAAAAATAATTAAGAGTAAAAAATACTCATTTCCCGAAAATATATTTTTTTGATGGTGGGTAAAAAGTACCCCTGAATTTGACGTACAGGCCTTTTACTCATTAATGAGTAAACGCTGTTTACTCTTTTAATGAGTTGAACTATTTAAGTTCATAATAGGTTTTTTTATCCATTAAAGAGTAGTTTGTCAGCACAGTGTATAAATGTGTCTGGCAGTGAGACTGACAACGAAGAATGGTGAACTTTATTAAAACCATACGATTATTTCAAACTCTGGTTCTTGGACACTAGCGAAGTTAAGCTGGGACACTCCTAATGGCAAACTTTCGTGAGAATTGGAGGAATTTTCAAAAGAATTCCTGAACATTTTTCCACAGAAATTTGTTCGGAATTTTCATTAGGCATTCTTTTCAATTTCCTTTGGAAGTTTCTTTTAGTAAATAATTGCTTCGAAACATCCTTTAATAATTCTTTCTCAAGTTCCATAGGTTCTACCTAGATTCTTCTTCAGAAAGCTCTTCAAAAATTCCTCCAGAAATTCCTTTGGGAATTCCTCTATGATTCTTTTTCAGGAATTATTTAAAAAATTCTGCCAGTAATTCCTTTGGGAATTTATTTGATTTTTTTTCTTCAAAAACTCATTCGAAAGTTGTTCCAGAGTTCGTTCAAAATTTCTAGAAAGAAATTCCTTAAGTAAATACGGAAAAAACTCATGTCGGCTGGAGAATCCAGATAGAGCGTCAGGCGATGCGCTTTCTGCTACTCAATACAGCTCTCAAAGGTTCTATAAGAAGATCAGGTGCCATCGTCAACAAGCTCTAAATTCAAATATCATGGAACATTCGTTACATGTGATAATGATGTTAGCCGCGAGGTGAAAAGCCATGATGCGTCTGCAAGTATGACTTTGCAAGTATGACTTTCGATGATTTGCATGGACGTTAAGATGAAGACCTTGGTGCAGCGGATAGAGCAGATTTTCTGGGCTCAAGCGAGGGATATTTTGAAATCACTCCCATAAACAAAATTATTTTCACTGCCAAAAGCATCTATATAAGATATATGTGTCGTCGTTATAAATGTTTGCAATAGATCCACCCTAATATAATCGATATAGAACCACAGAACCACACATAAATTAAATAATTGCTAATTCGAGACCACACATAAAGTTTATTTAGATATATATTTTATTAGTAGTTCGCGTGGAGAATGGTTATGAGTGCGCTGAAATGCATCATAAGTTAAATCTATGAATTTTTGCCAATAAATATGTGTGGATTTTTAGTAGTGTTGCAGTTACTTGGCTGTTAAACATTCCCTGCTCTTCAAATTTCTCTTTACATGCTGCATGAGGGCACATAAATGCGCGAAACTCTTCATGACTTTGCGACGGTTTACATAAATTCCTGCTCCAATCATATGCTACATCTCGTGAAATCTCGTAACGAGTGCTTTTTAGTTACATTCCTACACATTTTCCACTCGAAACATAATGTGAAAATATTTGTTACAAATAATACAAAACGCAAACTAAGTTCCTCCAAAAAATAACAATACTTCTCAATATAAGATCTGAAATAAACATCCACACGAACAACCACAATCTTCAATGTTTGACTCTGATTTGACTTTGAAAACCAAATCGATTCTATTCGCACCACCCAGATGAAGACTATCGAATTCTCGGATTGTTTGAGCGAAAACCAGTTGTAACAACTGTACACAAATGCAGATATCGGCCGGCTGATAAAGTACGACAGATTACTGTGGGCTGGACATGTAGTGGTCGGTCGGTGTTCACTGTTCAGGGAGACTGGCCATTAGCGACCGAAGAACGTGCGACCTATACTGCCGCTAACCGCAACTCGAGCACATCTGTATATGGAGGCCCATTTATAGATGTGCTCGAATTGCGGTTAGCGGCAGTATAATATGACATTACATTTGGTTTTATTCCGCACAACATGGAGTGTACGGCCACCATAGGCAGGTATAAGGTAATAACAGGACAATATCACCGCTTAATATAATTTAATACTAATGAATAAGGTCGAAGATAATATTTGTCGTAGTATATTTGACTGCAATACCTCTGATCATTCGCTATGAAACAACATAAAAGTTCTTTGATATTTATACAGCCTTCTTACATTTATTTATTTTTATTTATTATCAGACTAAGACCGGAGTGGCCTGTGCTGCACATAAAAGTCTTCTCCATTTAGCTCGGTTCATGGCTGCACTTCGCCAACCACGCAGTCTGCGGAGGGTCCGCAAATCGTCCTCCACCTGATCGATCCACCTTGCACGCTGTGTACCTCGCCTTCTTGTTCCCGTCGGATCGTTGTCGAGAACCATTTTCACCGGATTACTGTCCGACATTCTGGCTACGTGCCCGGCCCACCGCAGTCTTCCGATTTTCGCGGTGTGAACGATGGATGGTTCCCCCAACAGCTGATGCAACTCGTGGTTCATTCGCCTCCTCCACGTACCGTCCGCCATCTGCACCCCACCATAGATGGTACGCAACACTTTCCTTTCGAAAACTTCCAGTGCGCGTTGGTCCTCCACGAGCATCGTCCAGGTCTCGTGTCCGTAGAGAACTACCGGTCTTATAAGCGTTTTGTAGATAGTCAGTTTGGTACGGCGGCGAACTCTATTCGATCGGAGCGTCTTACGGAGTCCAAAGTACGTACGATTTCCAGCCACTATGCGCCTCCGAATTTCTCTGCTGGTATCGTTATCGGCGGTCACCAGTGAGCCCAAGTACACGAATTCTTCAACCACCTCGATTTCGTCAATCCCTGCCCTTCGTATTACTCCCTCCAAAGCGATGTTGAATAGCAGACACGAAAGACCATCACCTTGCCGTAACCCTCTACGCGTTTCGAAGCGACTCGAGAATGCCCCTGAAACTCGAACTACGCACATCACCCGATCCATCGTCGCCTTGATCAACCGTATCAGTTTATTCGGAAATCCGTTTTCGTGCATTTGCTGCCATAGCTGGTCCCGATCGATTGTATCATATGCGGCTTTGAAGTCGATAAATGGATGATGTGTGGGCACGTTGTATTCGCGGCATTTCTGCAATACCTGACGTATGGAGAACACCTGGTCTGTGGTAGAGCGTTCACCCATAAATCCCGCCTGGTACTGCCCCACGAACTCTCTTGCAATTGGTGTTAGTCGGCGGATTTCCAGCAGATTTCCTGAAGCGCTACGACATCGAAGTTGCGGGGATGTAATTCATCGTAGATTATCCTGTCGCAACCTGTGAAGCCTAGCGACTTGCAGTTCCATGTTCCAAGCTTCCAATCGTGATCCTTTATTCGTCGCCTAGGTCGTTGCCGATTGTATCGAGTCGTATTATCGTCTATGTCGTTCGTAATAGTTGTTTTTTGCTGCCCATAAGCCTTCATACATCACATTTTTAAATACTGGGACAAAAATAATAATCATGTATGTCCCGAGATGAGCCAGCCTAGGGCTGCGAATCTCGTTAATAAAGATATATATAAAAAAATCATGTATTCAAAGTTACATTTATAGTAAGTTCAAATAGTAGGTATCACCGGATATATGTATAAATTTTGAATAATTTGTATAAAAAATCCCAAAACAGAAGTTCTTTATGCTTGGTAAACTGCTCCCTTCAAATTTCTGAACACGACACTGGCACTTCCCATTCCGTTAAGGGCAAGCCTTCTGGAATCCAAAGCACCCCATCCAGAACAGAAGTCACGCAACGCAGCAAAGCTGGAATAATAAAAAATGAAGGTTGTGCGTGGCTTCCAATTTGAACGGGGTGATCTTGAAAACGCATTTGGTTTTGGATTCCGGGAAGCTTGTCCTTAAAGTAGTCAGGCTTAAATGAATGGTTCGAGCGGGAATGGCAAAAGCAGCTCCGGTTTAATGGGTTTGTTAGCAGGGTACAACCATTTCTATCATCAAATGGTTCTATTAGACGCCTTTCTCTATACAGTTTAATACTAGTGTGTCTAAGTGGTACGACTTGTACCATGGTACGAATACCACCAGTGTGTCATTAGTATAAGACCGTCAAGACCGTATAAAAAAGCGTAACATTGAAGAGTGAGAGCAGGCCCATTAAAACGATAAGAAGCGGCGGTGTAGTTTGCCTACGCCATTTTTTTATCAGTGCATAAAAACTACAAAGAAAATAGTTCAGAAGTTTTAACGAACTGGAAAATTGAAGAGAATTCCCAACAAACGAACTAACATTCTTTATTCAATTAAATTTGGATAAATTACTTTCTAAATTGATTAGATACAACAGTAAGATCGATGGAATTTGCATGCTCCAAATATGTGCAAGAAAATACATTTTGAATCACATCATATTTTTATTAGACCTGTGCGCCGCCGCCACCTCCGTCAAAACCCAATCAGCGCGCCACCGTATGAAAATTGTCCACGCTGCTGAAATTTTTTTTACCCCGCCGATTTTGGCAACATTCGGTTTTGGCAACATTCGATTTTGGCAACACAATTTTTTTTATTATTTTCGATATTGCCTAAAAACCACGTAAATATTATAATCCTGGTAGAAAAAATCGCGTAATTTTGTGTTTTCAAGATAATAGACCCCAAAATCGATGAAAAAAAAAACGCGTTAAATTTTTTTTAGTCTAAACGTTTAGATTTTAAAATTCGCGTAAAAAAGGGTCATGTCTAGCGTGAAAAAATGTTGAAGTATCATGAGAAAACAAAAACCATTCGATTTTGGCAACATAAATGTTCCGAGCGTGTTGCCAAAATCGAATGGGGTCTGTACTCACAAATTTGCAGCATTTATTCTCAGTAGACTGGCCCAGGAAACAAAAAGTTGTCGAATTCCACGGGGCACCCCTCAGGATTGTGTCTTTTGGTGAGAAAATCAATCTCTCAAAATTTCAGCTCAATCGGTTGTTGCATAAGCTGGCGCAATTGATTTAAAGTTTGTATGGGGATTTCAGCCAAAATATATGGGAAAATACACCTCCGTCACTCATTCGATCTGAAATTTGGTTCTGATCGTTCGATTGAGCTCAGAATTGCAAAATGGGCAGTTGGTATGTTACAGAACAATTTCACAGAACATTGTATGATGATTAAATGAGCTTTTATATAGTTTTCGGCTGATGAGATTCGATCAATAAATCCAAAATTGCACTATCCAGCTCTCAATATATCAGCCGAAAGCTAAGTAAAATTTCATTTAATCATCATACAATGTTCTGTGAAATTGTTCTGTTGGCTGAAATCCCCATACAAACTTCAAATCAATTGCGCCAGCTTGTGCAACAACCGATTGAGCTGAAATTTTGAGAGATTGATTTTCTAACCAAAAGACACATACCTGAGGGGTGTCCCGTGGAATTCGACAACATTTTTTTCTCCCCATACTAAGCTGGACCAGTCTAATTCTCAGTTTGCTCCAGATATAATAAAATTACATACAATCAACGGCCGAGCAAAATATATATAAATTGTTGCCTGTGAAACATTTAAAAAAAATCTTCCATCCGTTGCCAGAAATTTCGTGTGCGTTCGAATTTTGAAATTGCGTTGCCAATTATTAGCCAACATAAAAAAAAAAGAAAAATCTTTCAGAAAATTTTGTAAAACTTGAAAAATAATTAATTGCTCCTAGAACGATAATATTTTATTCTTCAAATTCCTTATGAACTTCCTTTAAAAATACTCCTTTGTTCAATTTCAGATACTCTCCAGAAATTCCCTTCGATAATGGAAGTCCATTGGGAAATCCACCCGTTATTCCATAGGAAATTTCTCCAAGGATTCATCCAAAAATTTCCTTCAAGAAATACTTTAAGAACTCCTTGTGATACTTCCACATTTTTTTTTTATCGGTAATTGTTGGTGGAATTTCTGTAGAATACCCATTGAAATGACTAAAAACTTCCAGTAGAATCTTCCGGGAAATTTTTAATTATTTTCAGAGGAATTGCAAGGAGAACAATTCCTAAGAAGTTCTTGCGGAAGTTTTCGGAAGAATTCCTGAAGATATTTCTAAGGGAATAGCTAGAATAATTTCCAAATCCTAAATGTTTTCCGGGAAATATCTTGTAAGAATTTCCGGAATTCCAGGGTTGTGGGTAGAAGATTGCTTTAGAGGATTTCCTTGAGTTTCGGAAAGAATGAAAAGGAAATATCTGGAGAGTTCTCGAGGTAATTTATGTAAGGTTCTCGAAGTAATTTATGAAGATTTCTTTATGGAATTTCTGAAGGAACTCCAAAGGAAATGTCGGGTTTTCAGAGAAAATTCTTGAGGAAACACTGATGGAGTTTTTGGGAGTAGATGTGAAAATATATATAGGAATTCCATTATGAAAAAAAAAACTTCCGAGAGAATTTCTTCAAGAATTCCCGGGGTACAATCGTATAGAATCGTTGAATTTTTTGAAGGAATTCACGAGAAAATTTATTAAGTCACTCTTAAGTGGAATTTCTGGATTAAAAAAATGCTGAAGGGATTTCCGAGGATAATTTGGAAGATTTTCCACCGAGCTCCCGGAAGTAATTCCCCAGGAACTTCCGCCGAACTCCCGGAAGTAACTTCCCAAGAACTTCCGGAAGAATTCCTCGAGGAACCTCCGGAGGAATTGCTGGAGGAACTTTCGGAGGAATTGATGGAGGAACTTCCGAAAACATTGCTGGAGCTTCCGGAGAAAAACTCCCAGAGGAATCCCTAAAGGAAAATTGTCGAAAAAAAATCCGGAAAATATTTAATGCACGAAATTGGATTACGTCGATACATCCTGCTGCTGGTCACATGACGACATGACGCCACCACGCCGCCTCCGCTGGCTGCAAATGATCAATCACGCCGTCGTCGGTAAAACTTCAATTGGCGCATAGGTTTAATTTTTATTTGTGTTGAGATAAATTTTGCACAGAAATGTGAAGTTATTTTAAATCCTGAGTTATATGAGATTTTTTTTAAATATGGTGTTATTTTTGACATTTTAACATTTCTTTACTAGTTTAGCTTTTACAGTCAGAGCCATAGATTAGAATCTGGAGGAGGGATAAAACGCTATCGAGTGTTTACTGTGTAATGCGTGTGAAATCTGCAGCACCACATATATTGACATCAAGCCAACTCCTTCGAATGAATAGTCATCTCGTCGATCAATTTAATGTTCAATGACACGCAAAATTATCCTCGTAATGGCACGACTCATCTGATTCAAATCAAGGAACACAAATATTACCGAATTGTACTTGAAAATATCAGCTAAATATCTGAATCCAGTGACGAATGTAGGATTACACATATTCGACCGCTTGTGTGCAATCTATGTATTCAAAGGTGAACAAGAACACGTACGACGGTGGAGGAAATTGAAACAAGTCTTAATCCATCACTCAAATATTTTGGTTGAAATGAACGACGGAAGCGGGTGCACTCCTTCACTTTGCACAAATGCAATCAAAAAGTTTCTCTTCCCTGTGACTTCAGATTACTCATCAAAAGTGGAAATAACCGGCTGCAAAGTTTATTTATCTTCGTTTAAACTTTGCACCTCCGTCATAAGCTCATTTTGCTTCGAAAACTTGTGAACAGCACCAGAGGCCGCCCACAGCTCTACTACCCGTTTCGCCAGTTCAGTTTTCTGTCCCAGACTCAGGGCGGGTGGTGTTGGTTTGAGAAGCTTTGAAGAACGTTGCAGCCAAAACAGAGTGAGGCGCGGACAACTTTTGTAACTGAACTAATGAATTGGATGTTTTAGGTGCAATTTCCATAGAAAAAACGGAAATCATGCTAATTTGATGAGCTCATTCATCTTCATCAGGCAAAGCTTCACGGCTGCAAAACCGCTGCAGCACCAGCAGCGGTAAATGCAGTAAGTGATTGCATTTTGATTTGCATCGAGTGGTTCAACGCTTGCGGATTCCCCGCAGGCGGGAGATAATTACAAAGCTAAATGATGTCATCGGTTGATTGCGTTAATTAGTTAAGTCTATATATGGAACAATAATATTTTTATAACACTTCGAAGTTGATAATCATTCAATATTTTATCAATTTATTCATAAATGGATAATTGTAACACCCGTATCACAAGCTGAAGATTGAATCAGATTGTGTGCTTGGTCATTAATCAGCTCTTCTATGGGAATATGTATTTATGACATTGCAAATGGATTAAATGAGATGGATGTGCAATTCAAATCATCAATAATGCAGATTAACCAGCTGCATAACATCGGCCGAATGTACTCTACTACTGATACTTTTCCAATGGATCATTTTCCTATAGGAAAATAAAACTTGGGTCATACTTGCCAGGCATATCAATATAATAATAGATCACGTAATTTGATCCGTCGATCAAGTGAACAAATCTGTAGAATTTGTTTTACACAACTACGTAATAAAAAACAGATGCTCTTACTTGCTTACTTGATACTCTTTTATCAATTATTTGAGGACAATAATGTTTTGTGCCATATAACAAGTTTTGTACTCTCCATTTGATTCCATCACGTTTTGTAATCTTGCAGATACGTATTTCGACCTCAAGTGTGAGGCCGTCTTCAGCGTCTCGTACTTGACTCGACTCGTCGAAATATGTATCTGCAAAAAATACAAAACGTGGTACAAAACTCGTCGACCGTCGTATGACAGTTAAAAAATCAATACCAATTCTTACGCGCAAGTACTTTTCACTATTCATCAAAAATGTGATAACCAGAAGCAACCGATTCGCAATGGCCTTGCGCTTGCAGGGTTTCTTAATTTCGATACAGATTAATTGTACGTATTTGGCCATAAACATCAGCGGTGGAGACTTCTGACACTGTGAGCCTGTGCAATAAACGATTATCGAAGGAGAGTGAAATCCGGTGTGACAAGTGCACAATTAAATATATTTACCTTGGTCATTCTTGTGGCAGCATCCCATAGTCGACTAATTCGTTACAAAAGTTGGCTAAAATCTACCTAAATAGCTTAAAACTTTCACAAAGGTTATAGAATACGGAGTTTGCTCGTGGAAAAGCCCAGACCCATGACTCTTGAGCAGTTGGATCTGAAAATACATTTATTAAGGTATTAAAAAAACTGATTGAATAGTATTCCTCCAAAATTATTTACACAGCGTAAATCAAATTTAATTAAATATGGAAACCACTTTTTGCGCACTTTTTGACCGAAATAGTTCTCAGTTCTTCGCATCATTCGTTGCCATGAACAATGTTGGTATATCATACCGTGAAACTGCTAGCATTTCAAGCCCTTGAGTTTTTATTGCGAGTGAAAGGTGGGTACAGTTGAGACACATAAAATTCTGTGTTCATTCCAGGCTGCTTTAGCAAGGCACATTCCGAGTCGTAGTTATTCAGCAGTCAGTATTGCGTCAATAGTAGCACGGTTCATATGGAACAAGGTGCTAAATTGCGGAAAATGTTGTAAATAAAATTAGACTTGGATTTTTGAACATGTTGTACCACTAAGTATAGTTAATTGGTATTGCATATTTTACATTGATCATCGCACAGTTTTTTCGTTACTGTGCATCGTATTATATTTTAATACAAGGCGTTTTATTCTTATAAATTGTGTTATATTGCAATTTTATTCCACTTTAATTTTATTCTATTCCATATTCAGTTCTATTTTGCTTTATTTTCCAATTCGTTTTATTATATTTTATTCCGTTCTACCCAACTGTTTTCTGTTCTTAAACACAATTCCATTCTATGCTTTTGCATCACATCAAATTGTTAATTAAAAAAGTAATGAAATTGAAAGTTTGTAACAGAAGTGGCAGTAAATGAAACCCACCAAAAATAATTTTAATATGTCGGACTACTGTTCCCATCAGCAAATGTTCAGCTAGTCAGTGAAGGAATATATTTCAACATCATTCACTGCTCTGTCCGAAATACGAATGACAGGGACACCATTGTCGACAATCGGAACATTCCCCATGAACTTCCAACTTTATGCTTTATTCGAGCTCGCTGCTACCGGTCTGTTACCAACCAGGATCAGAACGCTTAAATCTACAACGATGCGATGGTTCACAGACAACGACATTCGAAGGCGATAACGACGACTGCTCGGTATATGTGACAATATGTGTCACTGGGCGCTGAAACGTTTGTAGAAATGCACCGGAAAGGGGGTCCTCGGAACAAAGGATGATGAGTCAGGTGAGGTACCGTTCGAACAATTTACATCTTTTACTGAGTGTGTTTCCGTTTCTGTCCGTCGTCGTCGGCGACAACCGTTTGAGATGCAGTCAGATGTCATAATCGATGTAGAACACCATTTGATAGAGTGCTGTTCTACATCGTTGAACATGCTTGTTAAACTTTTGATGGATGGTCGGCAAAGTTGGAGACAATGTGATTGTGTAAATCGGGTAAATTGTAACGAGACGACCATACGGACGATGTTACCGGAGGTTGCTTCAATTATTAAAAGCTGTGCTATTGTTTACACATGTTTCAGGTTCTCATGAACTAAAGTTCATCGACGAATTATAAATTAATTTTAGAAACTTTTTGATAATGCTTATGTAATACTTGTACGAATATCATAAGCTAAAGGTGCTTCTGTACGTACGACGGAAGTTTGATATTTTTACTATTTGGATAACCTAGAGTTCATGTTATTAACTCAATACGCTGCATTGTAGTATGATTTTCTGTCTAGCTACTATTCTCTGTACTGCAAATGGATAGAAGAACACCATAACAAAGTTAATGCTATTCTTCGTTCTACAGTACTGACCCGATTTTGTCACTCCCCGATTTTGTCTACCCCCGATTTTGTCTACCCCCGATTTTATCACGTTTTAGACCCGATTTTATCACGTCCCGATTTTGTCACGTTTTCGACCCGATTTTGTCACCCCAAAAAAATTTGTCATTCTTTTTATTTTCGTAAATAATACCAAAAACAACATTGATTTTCATGAAATAACTTTCACCGCCTGTAGTTTATTACGAACGTCGTCAGAGTACCTGGGAAATATTCTGTAAGCAATTTCGACAAGAAATAACGGGTGCCGTTCACGCATTTTGCCTTTCCAAGGCATAAAATGATTCATATTTGTGGAATGAATAAAAAAAAATGAAAATATTTTTTTTCCAATTTTGTCACATACCCTGTTTTATCACCCCAAAATTCACCAGGGGGGTGACAAAATCGGGATATTACTGTACTTGTAAGTAGCGGCTAGCTCAGGGCTACTCTCATCTCGGGTCGGGCACTCACCCGAGAAGACTCACAATCGAAGCGGACCATAACAAACAGAAAGAGATGGCGGAACAAGCATGCACCTAAGGCTCAGTTCTTAAAGCGAAAACAATGAAAGATTCATTTTTTTTTTATTTAAGTGGCATTAAGAAGAAAGGATTCGGAAAGGATAGTAGGGAAAAAGGAATTCGTTGCGGCAGTGATGCAGTCGTTGGGGCCCTTATAATGCATGCGAGAAGATTTCGGACGGGAACATACCTTCACAGCTACATGCTGAGGATTGGCTGCCGGGTAAGGCACCGTTCTTCCCAGGGGTCGGAATCAAAGCTGCGTATTTATCCATTTTATCGTAGCGGCTGATTGCTAGGATCCTGGCTTGGCTTCTGGAAGTCGATCCTCGTGCTGCGGTTTGGAATCACCTTCGAGTGTGGATGAAGTTTCTCTGTTGGGTTAACCTTCGCCTGGGTAGAACGTTTTTGACGAAGTAAGGCTGGACGGTGGGTTAAGCGCCAACTTGAAGGTGACGTCCCTAGAGCTCGTGAGCGGGGCGGCAACTCATCAGATTTTGGGTTGTGTGAGCGGGGGTATTCCCGCCGGACCTCACAACACCCCTCACCAACTTCCGTTGCTGCTCACTCGCCACGTGTGGCTCGACAATAACGAGGGGGCTTGTCGGCCACCAGCCTAGAGCTCGCCACCACCACCTCGATTTTTGGATGCCTGCTAGGTAGTTTCCTTGCCAAGGCCTTCCGGATACTTTTCTTGAAAAACTAGTCTTCCACGTGATGCCTGGGGGGTCGTCTCGGGACACCGGTGACTGTCGGTTCCATTTTACTGCTGCGACAATGTCACGTGCACACAAGTCATGCTACAAAGCGGTTCGCGTGTCCGTGGGCTATATTAACTGGGCCTGCCCTTTTTCACTGTGAACCACTTTTTAAAGATTTTTCGCGGTACACTACCACTAGGATTCCAAAAGTTTTTCTTTTCCACCAAACTCTCTGTCCAACACAACTGGTGCGATTTAGGAAGAACGAGTTATTTTCAGGAGCATGCGACGACGTGTGTCAGCTTCCACGGTCTCGAATCCACTGCCTGTCCTCTAATCCCTCGGTCTGAGTCGGGGCAATTCTCCTCTTGACTCTCATGCTCTCATCCTCTCTTCTCATGCGCCGGAAACAGGAATCCGCAGAATTGGTCGGCAATGATGGGATGCGACTAGTGTTAATTAGGTTAGTAGAATTAATTTCTCATTGAACAATTTTTATTTTAAATTTCACTTAATATTACACTCTCTATTAAGTATTAGGGGTAGTTCACAATTTGTTTTGGCCTAAATTCAAAGCTATATGAGCCATCCTATATACATCAAAAATCCATAATGAAATTCTAGCTTTCCCTGTAGCAAAATATTCAAAGGTAGCAAAATAATACATTTAAGCTAAGCATGGTATGAAGCCAAAATCTCATTGGTGCAGATAGTCCGGTAACATATTAAAATTCATTCTATTGTAGGGGAACTGCTCCTGGAATTCATCTCATGACTCCGATATTCATCCCATTAAAAACAACGCAATTTGATTTGTTTCTTAGTTTTGTAATTTTTCTCAGTAATGAGCACGCATGTTGACAAAAAGAAGCGACAAAATTAGTGCTGTATTTGTTTGTTTCGCGATGAGATGAATATATGTTCAGTGAGGTGGAGATCGGGACAGTTCCTCTACCCATTAGAGGTTGCTGTAGAGGTTCTTCAGCATTTGCAAGGACGTGGTCAAGGACGATTATTGAAGAATGCAACCATTATGTGTGGTAACAAAAGAGAGTAATAATACTTATCTCGCACAATAACATAGGCTTATACGAGTCTGTACGGATGCAGTGCGGATTCTAATGCTGTTTCAAACTACAAATGCATTTCGTGACTCGAAAGAATTAGATACGTCATATTTTTTCAGATCAACCCTCTTTCTGATAATGGTGTCAGAATCAGTGTCATGAAATTTCATGGTCAGTTGAGATTTTTGATCAGAAGGTAAGCTTGGCCTATGTAGATCTCAAAGACATTAACATCAATTCGACTACAATAATGCATCGATAACAAGAAATATGTTTTCCCTGCGATTTTCTGTTTTTCCCACCAACTAGGCTTTTCATTTTCCGTGTAAAAATTTTTTTTAGAATTTTTTTTAGAATGAATCGTTCTCCACCCAATTTTCGATTGTTTACGTTTGTTGTGGAAAAATACTGAATTACAAATATTTCACTCTTCAAAGGGGCGGAACAAAAACACGAAGGAACAAAAAACTACGTATTTTTCAATATTTTAAAGAAATTGTGGAATTTTTAAATTTTATTTTGATCCACTCTTTCTTTCTTCCTTCCTCCTCTTCATCTACTTCTTCTTTTTCTTCAATGGTTCTACATTCCAACTGGAACTTGGCCTGCATTTCCTCAGTTGAAAGCTTTTCTATGCCCGCCATTGCATGAGTATGTATCTTGTGTGGCAAGTACAATGGATACACTATGCCCAGGGTGTCGAGAAAGTTTCCAACCCGAAAAAATCCTAGACCGGACCGAGAATCAAACTCGCCATCTCCGAATTGGCAATTCTACGCCATTGCTCGCAAAACTACTAGAGACCCCACTCTCACGGAATCTCACGAAATCCTCACGGAATCAAAATTTGAAAGTACTCGCGTTTTCAAGGGCAATGTGTAAGTAACGCACAACTGTCATTTTTATTTTTTCGACGCAGCAAAGCTGAAATAATAAAAATGACAGTTGTGCGTTGTGGATTCCATGAGGAGTGCCCTTACACATGTATTAAGGAGTTTATTATCGGGTTGAACCAGGTGGGTGTCATCCATATCTCACACAATGGGCTTGTTTTGCAGCCAACATTGCGCGACTGGCCCCCACTGACACTTCTGGATCCCAATGAGAATCAAATCAGATGTTGGTAAACAACGCAAATACTACCATAAATTTTACTTGGAGATGTTGACTGCAAAAACATGGCGTCGTGCCAGGTGGCTGGGTTTTACGCACAGGTGACGTTAAACTACGTCCCTGTATGTAATGTACAGGTTTTCGACTTTTCTGTTCGATGAGACCAAAGCAAGCGTTTTCAAGCCCAGGGTGAATCTGTTTTTGTTGTTTATCCTGAGCTACTGAGATTGAGTGAGCATTACGAACTCTGGTAATGTATATAATTTGACCAACATTTGAGAAGGATGATAAAAATAAAATTTTCAAATAATCGAGGATGACCAACATTCTAAAGTGATCACATATCCAAATTATTAAGAGTAAGAATCGTTCGATAATTGTATCTCGATTCGAAGCATTGGAAAATGCTACTTTATAACTTATTTTCCTACATAACACCAAAACACAATGCCAAACATCCGATTGAACTTAATTGTTGACATTAAATTAGTATTAGTTGGGTTTACATTAAAATGATCATTTTATGTTTATTATCAATCGTTTCAAAAATTTGAAAAATTATCGTCGATGACAACTCGCCTACTTTTCGCACCTGAGAAGTTATTAAATGCTAATTCCAATAAGTATCGTATAAGAATGATCCAGTAATAAACCCCGGTGGCTCATTACAGAAAAGCCCATCGTGAAAGCTGGGCTGTCATCAGAATTTGGTGGTCATCTTATGGAGAAAGTCAGAGTAGACGCGATAAAGAAGTTTATTGATAATAACTTTTATTCCTTCACGTGAGTTGCGTCGGATTTAGTAAGTTTTTCACTGCAGCAGCGAATAAGATTCCGAGCCCCTCTACTGGCACTAATAGATGTAAGCGAGAAGCTGCCGTCAAACACCCCCAAGCTTCCAATAGAAAACGCAAGAGTAAGTTAGCAGAAACAAACTGCACAAGCTAAAAGCCCTGTAAGTTTGACGTCTATGCTGGCTTGAGGTCTCCAGTTAGCCTTGTGAACAAAGGCGCAGAATCCGGAGAGGGCGAGTTCAATTCTCAATCCGATCTAGGATGTTTTCGGGTGGGAAACATTCTCAACACCCTGGGCATAGTGTATCCAATTAGGGCTTCCATTTTTCCCGGGAATCAACTTCCCGAGAAACGGGAAATTAAATAATAATTTCCCGGGATTTCCCGGGATCACGGGAAATAAAAAAAACTCTCGAAACTAATTCAAAATCGTAGTTTAAATTTTGTCGTAAAATATGACTTTGAAAATATACATTCAACATCAGGGATGCTTGCTATTTTGTCCTCAAATGATGAAAGAGTTGTTGAAAGCCTAAGAAAGCCCAGTTCGAAAAGCGTTAACTCCTTCTATAAAACGTTCGCCAAGTATTAGCATCTGCTCTGGCTCGAGAGCAAGATCTGCAGTGTCTTGATGAGCTCCGCTATGTGCTGCTTTTCCATATATTTTTTAAAAACTTTTTCAGGTTGTATACGCGTTTTTTCAGTTTTTGGACAACGACGGCTTTGAGAGATTCTATTCTATTATCGCCAAAATATTCCTAACTTATTCTAATACTTAATTAGTATAATACTCGACGACTTTATTTTTTTGCATAGAATCTTCAGGTCAACTTTGAAGGATAAACCATTTTTATTCATGTACGTCCACTTGAACACATTTTGTATTTAAAGCAGATGATTGAAATATTTGAAATGAGAATTCTTCCATTCGAAAGAAAAAAGAGCTTTCAGGCGAGTGCTTGATTGTCATACTTTAATGATCCTGACTATAACTTTTTTTTTCAGTCAAAGTATGCTTGAAATGCCGAACAGCACCTAAAAATGAAATGGAATGTTTCAGAAATATCTCAAAATACAAACGAGTCTTCGGAATACGAGTCTGTTCGGGAATTGAATCCAAAAGGACTGACTGACCCTGCCAAAGCAGTCACTGCTATTGCCTGAATATCTGCGAACATTGGAAACTCTGCTGTTTCACCACAGACACTAAATTTTTAACTCGACTTCACAACGCTTACCGACGTTTAAACCTACTGAATAAACGAACGTTAGATACAAACTGGTTCTTTGTCTCGCCTCTCTTCAACACGTGTTGGAATGCACCGTATGATTCTGTAGCATTTTCAGTAATAACTTAAATTCTTAAACTTCAAAAGTGAAATAAATAGTAAGATGATGCTTGTAAAAAAATGAAATTGATACCCCAAAATCCGTTATCATCAAATTTAAAAAATAAGACAATTATTACAAAATATTTTAGTATGTTCATTTCCCGGGAAATTCGGGAAACTGATACATAAATCCCGGGAATCGGGAATCCCGGGAAATATGATTTCCCGGGAAATCGTTTCCGGGAATGGAAGCCCTATATCCAATGTATACTAATGAAATTGCGGACATATAAAGCCTTCAATAAATAACTAAAGAAATGCTAATTACGAAGTTCGAAAGCAGGCCAAGTTCCAGTTGAAATGTATTGCTATGGAAGAAGAAGCTTGCGATGAACTTACAAGATTCACTGATTTACCGAAACCGATTGCTAAACTGTTAGCAAGTTTTCAATAGTTTAACAGAGATCATCACCCAAGGGGTGTCTCACAGCTATCGATGGCAGCAAATTTCAATCGAAATAAAGTCGATTTGTATTGATTTTTATGAACTGGTACCATTTAATCAAAATTGCAACACACCTTCTGCGACACTGAACTGTAATTTTTATCCAAGCAATCGTGGATTTTACATGTTACCAATGACATCAATCGAATTGTTTTTTCATCAACAAATAAATTTGAACATGAGGATGAGAACCTGAATTTATCATTTTTATTTAAATTAGATTAATAATAAACTGCTTTTTAATTTCAGGTTTTGGTTGTTAATGATTCAGGACGATACTATCTCTAGTTTGATCTCTAGCTTAGATGACTCATGAGAAAATCCTGTTCCCAGTGTTGGACATATTTTTAGTGCAAATGGAGACTAAGGTTTTGCAAATTCCGGGCCGTAAATGTGATATTTTATTGCTCACAATTTTCACATTTTTTAGTCTCATTACCCATCTATATTCGGCAGCCTTTTTGGTACGATAGCTCGTATGCTTTGCTCGTTTACGAGAATTGATAATTGATTTTCTGTGACCAGGTTCCCGCGTACAAACACTTGAGTAGTAGCTTCCATTTTCTTAACTACTGCTAGGCTGCTCGAGAATGAATTTTCATTTTCTGATCACTCAACGATCATGAATCGTTCGTCTTCAGTTTAATTCAATCTGAAAGTAGTGTGGTAGAAGTCTGTTGTTCATACTTCATACTACGAGTCGGAGCGGGGTTTTCTAATATATTTCGTTTACTAAATTAATTTATTCAACTAGGGTAAAACGACCTATTATGGAGGGGTTAAACGCCGTATCAAAACAAAATTTATTACAAAAATTCTTAAAAAATTACCTGTTGGTCGATTTCCACATTGTAGTAGTTGAATAGGATGCTCGTTAACTATAGTTTCGTAAAAATTACGTCCATTGTGCTGAACTTATGTTGTTTTGTTTTTATCACAATAAAAACAAACTACCGCAATAATAGGACGCAGTTGCCTATCGTTGCGATATTTTTTGAAGGTCAGTCCTATTGTTGCGGTATTGCATGTAATTCTTATGGAGAGCGATACCGCAACAATAGGACCTTAGCACTACCGCAATAATAGGCTCAAAGGATTCAAATTTTTAACGAAAAATGCTGATTTTTCATCATTTTGAACGGAATTTTGTCAAACAAAAGCTGTTCTAGTCGTTAATCCGAAAAGTTTTAGCGTATCCACAATTTGTTTCAATGGTATTATATCCCGAATGGACTACTTTAACACTACCGCAACATTAGGGCATACCACAACGATAGGACGTTTTACCCTACCTCAAAGTCGAATGTGCTAGTTAATAATCCGCGGTGGCTTCTGTTCTTATGTGTACAGGGAGAATAATTGTGTGGGGGCAGCTGTAGATGAACTCCAAAAGCAGCAACGTATCAGCGACTGGACAAAATTGCTAAAAAGTACGCAGGACATAAAGCATAACTATAGGACTCTGGGTTGAAGGTGACGACATCTATGATATGGCTATCAGACAGAATTCACGTATTCTGAAAAACAAAGTGTTGTACGAGTAGCTCTATAATTTCTAAAAAAGATATTTTAGTTACTAGATAAAGATTGTCGCTTCGGTTCCCTTTGTTCTGCTGTCCGAAACATGTGTGGTACCTAACTGTCAAATCGTATGTATTTTTCCTTCATTGACATTTAGATCCCCTATCCTCGCCAGCAAAAGATGTTCCGGACAGTGACGACAGCGACAATGTTTATCTTGTAACTAAAATATCTTTTGTATATAACAATTTAACAAATTCAACTCTATACTTGTACAGGCGTCGTCATATCGATATTGACAATCATTGTCGCTGTTCAATTTGACAGCTGATGCTGAAATCGTGTCGTTGCTAATATCAACTTTTGCGTCTAAATAGTTTCGATTTATATCGAAATAAAGTCACTTTGGTTGCTTGGTTGATTGTTAGCAAATAAATTCAATTTTATCTATGTGAGACACCCCTTGTCATCACCGCTTCTAATCATGTGAGATTATTTTCATCGGCTTTTTTCGGTGAACATTAATTAAAACTAAGCAAATTACCGGACGTTTCGACCTACTAATATGTTCGGTCATCATCAGCGGATCATGCTATAGAGAAAATCTACTCCCGTGACTTATCTGCTTTTGTTTCGTACGAAGTGATGGGAGTTGATTTTGTCTATAGCATGATCCGCTGATGATGACCGAACACATTAGTAGGTCGAAACGTCCGGTAATTTTCTTAGTTTTAATTAATGTTCACCGAAAAAAGCCGATGAAAATAATCTCACAAGTTTTCAATAGTAAATATTATCATACATAAATATTGTAACATACTGGAATCGGTTTTTACGCGGAGGATATGGGCCGCGTGAATTAAAACGATGTTAAAAACCGCATAAATCCCAAAATATGTCTAAATGAACGCGGAAGTCCCGAAATTTTAGTAAAAAATATTCGCGTTATAAGCGATATGTGTATAAAAAACCGCGTGAAAAACGACTTTAGTATACTTTGGGTATAAGGCGTTGACTCTTCCTTGATCAAATGGTCCAAGAAAATTGAAAATCCATCGAGAAACAGCTGAGATATTAATGATCAAAGTCTATCTTATTTTCGTGACGTTTTTCGATTTTTGCAATCGTAAAGTGTACCCCTGGGTGCTGCGGATAGATCCGCTTTTGTGCTCTCAAATGAGTAGGGATAATTTGAAATCATTCCCGTAAGCAAAATTATTTTGCAGTTACTTGTTAAAAAGAATGCAAAACTTAAACAAAGTTTTTTTTTCCCCCAAATAATAACAATACTTCTCAATATAAGATTTAAAACGAACATAACCACAATCTTCAATGTTTGACTCCGGCACAATAGAAAATTTTGGTTTCACTTTGACAACCAAATCGATTCTATCCGCACCACCCAGGTGTACCCCAATATAGAAAAAACAGACGTAGTTCTACGTCAAAAAAAAATAGTCAAAGTGAAAGTACCCTGACTAAAGGCTACCTTACACCTCGGGAAAAGTTTTCCGCCGGATTTTGATCCCCGTGCATTTTAAAAGGGGCATATGCAAAAATGCATGGGGAAAAAATCCGCGGACCAAATTCCCGAGGTGTGATGTTGCCTTAAAGGCTGGTTTATCGGTGCGAATTTCGTTTTCCGTGCGCAAATCCCTCAAATCCCGCCCCTTTAAAAATGCATGGAGAATCAAATCCTGTTCTTAATTGTAAACCAGTCTTAAAGGTTGCCTCACATCTCGGGAATTTGGTCAGCGGATTTTTTGCCGTGTATTTTTACATATGCGATTGAAATTAAAATCCGTCCCCATTCAAAATGCACGGGGCCCAAAATCCGGCGAAAAATTTTCCCGATGTGTGAGGCTAACTTTAAGGTAGCCTTACACCTCGGGAATTTGGTTCGCGGATTTTTTCCCCATGTATTTTTGCATATGCGATGTTTTCGGGATTTGGGAACGGGAAATCAAAATCCCGGCCGCATTTAAAATACACGGGGATCAAAATCCGCCGGAAAATTTTCCTGAGGTGTAAGGCAGCCTTTAAGGCTGGTTTACAGTTCGGAAAACGTGTTACGAGATTTGGAACCCATGTATTTTCAAACAAGCGGGAATTTCATTTTTCGTGTCTAAATTCCCTAAATTCCGCCCCAATAAAAATGCATGGAGAACCAAATCCCGTGCAACATTTTCCAAGCTTTAAACCAGACTTTAAAGCCTGTCTGGGCATCAGAGAAATAAGAAAAAATAATTTCAAGAAAAAAATGAGCATGAGCATGAGCATGAGCATGATTGACCGCCCACGGTTGCTACTCCGTTATTGCCAGGTCAGCTGTAATTACACAGAGAACCAACAGATGAAGTTTGGGACTAACATCATCTTCAATGTGTAAGAACTGGTGACCCAAAAATAAGCAATACCAGCGCCGGCCGTGTCCGAATGCAGGTCAATTAAGGAATGGGTAGGAACATGTTGACGTGATACTCGCTTTGATAGAAGCCGACGAGTCATCTGCACTTCCACGAGAAATCACTGGGATGTTGGATATATGGGGTAGGTATTGTGGCAGGGTTCGTTTTGGTAAACGGTATGCAGTGTATAGCGTGTAGTTTGATCAATTCAAAACATAATCGAACGAACACTAATTATTTTAATTACTGACCGCACTAAGCAGAACAAAATTGTCGATGACCAGCCGATCTCTCTGCTAACCGCACAAAGCAGAACAACATTTTCGATGATAAAGATAATTTCAAGAAAAAAAAAAAAAAAAAAAAAAAAAATGTCGAAAAACAAATGCGAAAAGAGCAATAGGGTGGTATTATTGATTTCCCGTGCCAAACCCCTTTCTGCGGACAAGAATAACAAGAATCTCAACAAGGAAAGAACATTAATAAAAAGTATTTTCTGGGGGGTCCCGAAGCGTAGTTGGCTACACGTTCGCCTTACAAGCGGATGGTCATGGGATCGATTCCCAGCCCCTCCACCAAAACCCTCGTCAGTCGCCGGATGCGCAGCCTATACGGTGGCGTATCGGGGAGCACCCATACCGTTACGGCTGCCTGATGACGACTGACAACTTGTTCTTCTCGGAGGCATTCCTCCAACGATACCCGGATAAATGGCAACCGAACAATGCAACGGTCATCGGATGGACGAAATGGACAAACGGACACAATGGACTCACGATGAGATGGACTGGCAACGGCAACAATAATGGAAATCTAAAAATAGATTCTGGGTGGATTCTGTACAGCAGAATACCACAGTAGATCTCGGCACAGTAGCGGTTAAGTAACACAGAGTGCCTACCAAATAAAGAAAGGAGTAAAAAATAAAAAAAGTAATTTCCTTGAATATGGTTGACGCATGTGAATAAATGTCAAATCTAAACAATTCACAGTCCTTTTTTATCCAAATTGATTTAAATGACGCTAAAAGTAGCATGAAAAAAATGTTACTTAGGTCCTTTTGAAAAGTTAAGCGAGATATCCATTATTCGATATTGTTGTCGTTGCCAGTTCATCTTGTCGTGAGTTCATTGTGTCCGTTTGTTCATGTCGTGTATCCAATGATCATTGCATTGTTTGGTTGCCATTTAATCCGGGTAACGTTGGAGGAATGCCTCCGAGAAGAGAAAGTTGTCAGTCGCCGTGACGGTAAGGCGCGTACCCCAAAACGCCACCGTATAGGCTGCGGATCCGGCGACTGACGAGGGTTTGGTGGAGGGGCTGGGAATCGAAGCCATGACCATTCGCTTATAAGGCGAACGTGTGGACAACTACGCTACGGGACCCCCTTTTTTATGTCTTTATTAAAGAGATTTTTAAATAGTACGTTCATCACGTAAGCTTCTAATTTTTAAACTAGCCTTAAAGTACGTGAGGATCGAAATCCGACCAAATTTTGCCTCGGTTTGAAAATGCCTTAAGAACAATCCTCACGGAATCCAAATTTGAAAGTGATGTGCCCTTTCAAGAGGCTCGGAAGCCTCCTTTCAAGAGGCTCGGAAGCCTCCTTTCAAGAGGCTCGGAAGCCTCCTTTCAAGAGGCTCGGAAGCCTCCTTTCAAGAGGCTCGGAAGCCTCCTTTCAAGAGGCTCGGAAGCCTCCTTTCAAGAGGCTCAGGAAGCCTCCTTTCAAGAGGCTCAGAAGCCTCCTTTCAAGAGGCTCAGAAGCCTCCTTTCAAGAGGCCTCGAAGCCTCCTTTCAAGAGGCCTCAAGCCTCCTTTAAAGAGACTCGGAAGCCTCCTTTCAAAAGGCTCCAGCCTCCTTTCAAGAGGCTCAGAAGCCTCCTTTCAAGAGGCTCAGGCCTCCTTTCAAGAGGCTCGGAAGCCTCCTTCAAGAGGCTCAGAAGCCTCCTTTCAAGAGGCTCAGGCCTCCTTTCAAGAAGCACGGAAGCCTCCCATCAAGAGGATCGAAGACTCCTTTCAAGAGGCTCAGAAGCCTCCTTTCAAGAGGCCTCAGAAGCCTCCTTTAAAGAGACTCAGAAGCCTCCTTTCAAGAGGCTCAGAAGCCTCCTTTCAAGAGGCTCAGAAGCCTCCTTTCAAGAGGCTCAGAAGCCTCCTTCAAGAGGCTCAGAAGCCTCCTTTCAAGAGGCACGGAAGCCTCCCATCAAGAGGATCGGAAGCCTCCTTTCAAGAGACTCAGAAGCCTCCTTTCAAGAGGCTCAGGCCTCCTTTCAAGAGGCCTGGAAGCCTCCTTTCAAGAGGCTCAGAAGCCTCCTTTCAAGAGGCTCAGAAGCCTCCTTCAAGAGGCTCAGAGCCTCCTTCAAGAGGCTCAGAAGCCTCCTTTCAAGAGGCTCAGAAGCCTCCTTCAAGAGGCTCAGAAGCCTCCTTTCAAGAGGCCTCAAAGCCTCCTTTCAAGAGGCCTCAGAAGCCTCCTTTCAAGAGGCTCAGAGCCTCCTTTCAAGAGGCTCAGAGCCTCCTTTCAAGAGGCTCAGAGCCTCCTTTCAAGAGGCTCAGAGCCTCCTTTCAAGAGGCTCAGAAGCCTCCTTTCAAGAGGCTCAGAGCCTCCTTCAAGAGGCTCAGAAGCCTCCTTCAAGAGGCTCAGGCCTCCTTCAAGAGGCTCAGAAGCCTCCTTCAAGAGGCTCAGAGCCTCCTTCAAGAGGCTCAGAAGCCTCCTTTCAAGAGGCTCAGAAGCCTCCTTTCAAGAGGCTCAGAAGCCTCCTTTCAAGAGGCTCAGAAGCCTCCTTTCAAGAGGCCTCAGAAGCCTCCTTTCAAGAGGCTCAGAAGCTTCCTTTCAAGAGGCTCAGAAGCCTCCTTTCAAGAGGCTCAAGCCTCCTTTCAAGAGGCTCCAGCCTCCTTTCAAGAAGCTCAGAAGCCTCCTTCAAGAGGCTCAGAAGCCTCCTTTCAAGAGGCTCAGGCCTCCTTTCAAGAGGCTCAGAAGCCTCCTTTCAAGAGGCTCAGAAGCCTCCTTTCAAGAGGCTCAGAAGCCTCCTTTCAAGAGGCCTCGGAAGCCTCCTTTCAAGAGGCTCAGAGCCTCCTTCCAAGAGGCTCAGGCCTCCTTTCAAGAGGCTCAGAAGCCTCCTTCAAGAGGCTCAGAAGCCTCCTTTCAAGAGGCTCAGAAGCCTCCTTTCAAGAGGCTCCAGCCTCCTTTCAAGAGGCTCGGTAGCCTCCTGTCAAGAGGCTCGGAAGCCTCCTTTGTAGAGGCTCGGAAGCCTCCTTTCAAGAGGCTCGGAAGCCTCCTTTCAAGAGGCTCGGAAGCCTCCTTTCAAGAGGCTCGGAAGCCTCCTTTCAAGAGGCTCGGAAGCTTCCTTTCAAGAGGCTCGGAAGCCTTCTTTCAAGAGGCTCGGAAGCCTCCTTTCAAGAGGCTCAGAAGCTTCCTTTCAAGAGGCTCAGAAGCTTCCTTTCAAGAGGCTCGGAAGCCTCCTTTCAAGAGGCTCGGAAGCCATTTTCTAGGGCACACCACACAACACGGAAGCAACGCACAACTGTCATTTTTATTATTCCGCGCATACTGCGACGCAGCAAAGCTGAAAAAATAAAAACGACAGTTGTGCGTTACTACCGTATTGAGTGGTGTGCCCTTGAAAACGCAAGTACTTTTAAATTTGGATACTGTGAGGATTGCACTTAACTCGATTTCGTTCAGCTGATTTATAAACCTTCCGGGACTCGCATTGTTGTAAAAAGTACAACACATTGAGTAAAAATGAGACATCTTTTTAGTCAATTGACCAATTTGCACCAAACTACCATGTACTCCTAAAAGTGATTCGATAGAATGCCGGATAATCCGGAACGTCCGTAAAAATGGTCATTCTGGAAAGTTTGTCCTAGAGCAGCGCATTTTTTTCTAAACCATTTCTGACGGTAATTTTCGAGATATTTCACAGTTCTTACTTAGTTATAACCTCAGGTGGCTACCAGACGGCCTTCTGGAGTTCTGGAAGTTCGTCCTAGAGGCACCAAGATCGACATAGGCGTACAGATCAAGATAGCAAGGGCTGCCTTTGCGAGTTTCAAAAATTTCTGGAAAAAAACAGGCAGATAAGTAAACGCACCAGAATACGAATTTCAACTCTAATAGCCTATTCAGATTACGCTATTAATGACATAATAATTGGCGTTTCAGGGTAAATACGCTTTATGATGTCATTATTTACGTAATATTCCATACATTTTGCGCTGTCAAAAGATACCCGCTAAAAAGAGTCATGAGGAATTTATTACGAACAATTATTACGAGAGAGCTTTCGTTCTAACTGGAATGCAGGGAGAAATTCAACAAAACAAAACTGACAAGCGTCACGCTCTCTTTGCCAGAGAGAAAATTCTCTCTGTTTTCATTTCGTTTCGTAGTTGACAGTCATGCTCTTTCTGTCGCAGCAGGGTCGAATGCATATTCGATGGAAATCTTCTGAGCGATGAAGAATAACTCGGATTGTGATGGTTTTGTGGAAAGCATTTTATATGATGAAAAATAATGATGATAATTATTTATTCTCCACTTATTCAACATGAATTGTTTAAAAAACAGATGCTCTCTAGAATTAACATGAAGTATTTAACTTAAATCTAGATTCTATAGAACAAATCGAATAAATTTTTAAAGTTCAAGGGCCAATGCGGAAGACAATTTAAAACGTAGGAATGGTTGTAAAACGAATATATTTGATGAACAAACATGATTTCATAAATTGTTTTAATTCTGCTCCTTGAATGGCTTAATATACTTTGGATTTCAACATTTTTCACGTGGGACAACTGTACGATTTGAATGGGATGTATATATAAAGTAGAATAACCTTAAATAAAACACGGATTGGTAATGCATTAATTCATCCAAAATCCAGTTTAAATTATATCACATTCACACGATTCGATTTTGTTAGAAGCTGTATCATTGATTGTCGAGTAGAACGCAATGGTTCAGTTTCCATTTTTGAAAAAAAATAAATTGCTGAGTTGCCCTTCATACATGGAGATACTGGTGGAAATACATTTTAGTTCGATAATATTTCTTGAAAATTGGTCCAATCGCCCTTTTTTATTTATTTGTGAGAATTCCCAAAAGTATCTAAATTTTTCTATCAAATCTCCGTTCGATCATAGTACAGAATCAAAATACTTTTTAAACTTGAAAATAAATTGAGGAATAGTCTGATTCCCCGAAGAACGGCGCACCCAACTAATGAATGTAGCTTCGCTCATTATCCTTAATGAGAGCTTCAAATATTCTTCGAAAATTCCTTTTCATCTTGTCATAAGACGAGTTTATACCATCCCATTGAATTCCACCACTTAATTGTATCTTGACAGATACGTATTTCGACCTCAACAGTAAGGCCGTCTTCAGTGTCTCGTACTTGACTCGACGAGACACTGAAGACGGCCTTACTGTTGAGGTCGAAATACGTATCTGTCAAGATACAATTAAGTGGTGGAATTCAATGGGAGCTTGAGCTTGAGCTTGATTGACTGCTCGTAGTTGCTACTCCATTATGACCAGATCAGCTGTTCTTGCACAGGGAACCAACAGATGTTTGCTTGGGACTAGCACACATCTTCAATGTACAAGTACTGGTGATCTCATTTGTTAGGTCATACTGGCGCCTGCCACGTCAGAATGCAAGTCAATGTAAGGAAGGGGGAGGAAATGATGATGCAATCACTCGCCCACTGCAAGCCGAATATACCTCTGCACTTGCCACGAGTTCATGCGGAATTTGTTGGAATTTCTGGGTTAGGTTGGAGAGGCAGAGGTCCGTCTTGGTTAACGAGCTGCCAATGTGATAGATAGGAGAAGGTAACTGATGGAATTTCTAATTGGATGTAGGAAACGAGCTCTATAAGTTCATTTCCAATTCTAGCAGATTACTGTTAGAATACTCAAATTGAAGGTATAGGAATAGTAATGGAAACGGTATGGAAGTCCATTTCCAGTTCTAGCGATTGCTAGAACATGAGAAATAAAGAGAAAGATACAAAGTAGGATAATGGAACGGACCTGGGATTGAATTCACGACCTCCTGCGTATGAGGCAGAAGCAGTAGCCATATGACTACCAAGCCCGCCTCAAAACATGAGAGATCACGCACTGAACTAATTGTTTTTATTATTGGCCGCGCAATGCAGAACACAATAATTCGGCCGACCGCGCGATCGTTCTGCTGTCCGAAACATGAGAGATCACGCACTGAACTGATTATTTTTATTACCGGCCGCGCAATGCAGAACACAATAATTCGGCCGACCGCGCGATCGTTCTACTGTCCGAAACATGAGAGATCACGCACTGAACTCTTAAGTGGTGGAATTCAATGGGATGGTATAAACTCGTCTTATGACAAGTGAAGACATTCCACTAAAAAGCTCAAAATAATTTTCTTATTCCTTTTCATATTTTTTTTTATATTTTTTTTTTCGTAGAAACTTTGTTCAGAAAAAAAAGTTCAATTGTCGCCACACAAATGCTTGATTTCGCAAATTTAATTTTAAAACTCTCCATGAATTCAACCCTGTACTAGCGTGCAAATGAGGAAAAATGGAAACGTCAAGATATATTATCTTGCTGCAGTCTGAACACCTCGTAATAATTGGATACCCTCTCACTTAACAAAGTCATAAATAGCCCAATCTGAATAGGCTATTAGTGTTATGTACCAATCGACTCAGTTCGATAAATTGAGGTGATGTCAGTGTGCGCGTGTGTATGTGCGTAAAAAGTCTCTTCAATGTTTCTGTATTTTATCCTCCCTCAGCCGATTTGCTCGCAACAAGTTGTTTCGACGTGAAATATTACAATGAGTATAAACGAATGCGAAAAAAGGCACGAGAAAGAGATCATCACCGCTCGGTGGATTAATGAGGCGTTTTTAAAAACAGCATTCCGCATTCAAGGGTTAACCTGATCTATCACGTATTATCCAACACAAATTTGCTATTGTCACAAACTGAAACAAAATGCCTGTTATATTCGGAATCAGCGAGTCCGGTTCCCCTGCTGTTTTAAAACAATGAGATAACTCCAATGCAAATGGTATTCACATATCTGTAATTCATGCTCCCTGGCTTTATCTTGCAATGTGGGTACCTGTAAATGGATGCTGCTGCCTTGATGAAATCGCAGATAGTTATAATTTGTCCTCTGAACAATTCCAAACAGTTACACACGTGATAGCATGTTTATTAGCCTATTGTTTGTCATCGGCAACGTTCAGGTACTCAAAAGCATCTTTGCATCCACACGGGAGCGAAAAGAAATGGAATTTTCTTTTTCGTCGTCGTTATGAATGGGCAGTTGATCGTAATAACCACACCGTGAAATGCAAAGTGCCAACTACCCCCGACCAAAGGCACCGTCAACAGCCCAACGACATCAGCGGGACGCGATAGGCAGTGTGTGACCACAGAGCACAATGGATGCATAAATCTCCGTTTATGAACATGGTCAAATGAAAAGATATGAGCCCAGTTTGGATGAACTGGGCTGGGCTGGGTGACCGAGCCGCATTGTTTGTCGCGCGGTTACCGTGCTATCAAATTAATCTCATGACACTTACCCACCGCGGCCTACCGAGTACCGACATGCTACCGAAAAACGTGGGGCTGGCGGGGATTGCATGTTTTTCACTTGTTGTTCCAAATTACCTGAAACGACATAGATATGGGGAGAAGCGTAGGTTAGTTTATTTGATGAGGCGAAATTAATATTGCAATTTAAATAGATGAGAATTATTTTGTGTTGCCCATTTACGGATGATAAACTATAACCCGATTGACCACAGCACTCATTTGAGGAATTTGATCTCCAATTGTAATATAATTCCGTTGAGTAAATAAAACAATTCATGTTATTCAAACATGCGAAAACCATTTTGGGAAGGGAAGAGTAAAGTCGCCCCAACACATACAACGTGGATTCTGGATATTAGACAACTAATATTTAAATTTTATTAACTCGACACAACTCGCATTCTATGCATGAATAAAAAAGGTTTCCAATTGTAAGTTAGGAAAACTCCATGTATCGGATAAGTACAAAATCCTTGACAAGACAAAACCCCCAACTGGTGGCGGTTAATTGCCATCAGCAGAATCATGAAAGCGTAAGATTGGATCTTGTGAGGACCAGTGCTGAAACCTCTCCCAAGGCGTCAATTCACCGTTACTTAGCAGGCAGAAGCTATGTCTTATATTTATAGAAAAACAGGCAAGATACATGCTGGGTAATGCGTATCATTGGCATTTAGCGTACCTGAAAAAATAAAATAGACCCCATTTCGTGGTCCTTAGCCTCTTACACAACAAGTGTTGATTATACCGATGCAATTATAAGATATTGAAGATATTGAATATAAGATATATATCTTAAATGAAGTGGTCCGAGATTTTTAACTTGGATACGTTAGACGAAGCTGTAGATAGATTCTAAGGCAAATGATTAGGCTAAAAAATGAACAACCTTGGGTTAACAGAGAGTTGCGGAATCGGCGGAATCAAATATGAAAGGCTCGAAGGAGATTTTTCAATCGAGAGATGATGACCGTTGGGCACTGGTGCGGGGTTTAGAATGCATCACGCTTCCGCTCATACATATTCGGCTGGATAGTAGCATGAAAGATGATCTGAAGCAGTTTTGGACAGACTTGCGAAACCGCACATCAACTATCAGGAGTTCTCAAACAGTGAACTATCTTGGTGAAACATCTTCAACGCTGGTCGAGTCAGCCAATTTATTCTTGTCGTTCTTTCAAAGCGTATTATGATTTGAACCTAACTGCTGCAACTTTCAAGGAACTGGATGTATGAAAGATACTTCGTGATGTCGACAGCTAAAGGTGAAGACTCTCACCATTATTGAACAAAGAGTGTTCCGATTCGCTTGCTCTACCAGCTGCACTGCTTTTCAATCGCTTACTCGTGGAGAAACCCTTCCCTTCAACGTGAAAAAGATCTTCTGGAAGTATGTACGACGTAATAACTATAGAGAAATCTCTATTCTCAGCTGCCTGGCAAAAGTTTTCGAAGGTATGATGTTGGATTTCATTTATCCAGCCGTTCAACACATCATAATTGCCGATCAAAATGGAGTTGATAATAAACCTTCGACTAACACGAATCTTATGACAACAAACCGATTCTGTGTATGTGGGCTTTCCGAATGCTTTCGATCGAATTCCTAATCAACTTGCGGTAGAGAAAAAGAATGGGTTTCCCTGACTGTCAAGCCACTTGGATCGCTGCATACTTCAACAACCGTTGCGGATCTGTAAAACTTGGGACATATTGGTCGGTTTCTTTCCATATTACGTCCGGACTTCCCCAAGGAAGCCATCTTGTACCTCAACTTTTTGTGCTGTTTGTGAATAATATGTAACGAATTGAAATTTTCAAAATTAATGTATGTCGACGACTTGAAAATGTTGCAAGCCGTTATGTCGATGGTGGATTGTTGCGCGTTGCAAGCAGATGTTGATAGACTTTTGGACTGATGTGACAGGAATGGAATGGCGGCGAACGGAAGCAAATATAACATTATCTTGTACACATGTCTCCGCTCTCCAATAGTTTTCGAATTCACTATACATGACCTAACATTGAACCGAGTCTGCTTGTCAAAGATCGAGGTGTCTCACTGGACAGTGAACTTCGTTTTAGTGAACACATCTCAACTACGGCAGCTTAAAAGCTTTTGCTGTATTGGGCAAGAGAGCTCCGTTATATTTACTGCCTCATGACGCTGTATACATCTTTGGTTCGTAGCATTATAAATTATGGCGAAGGCTCCATATCCCGCAACGCAAATAGCGAGAATCGAGCGTGTTCAGAAAGCTTTCATTAGATTTGCGGTTTGAAGGCTTACCTGGCGTAATCGACGTGATCTGCTTCTTATGAGCACCACGACGATCCTACTTTAAGAAGTAGGAGAATTCTACTGTAGAGGTTCTTCGTGTTTGACCTGCGGCAGAATAACACTGTCTGCTCTGATATCTTCGTTATATCCCGGGCAGAAGCCATGAACAGAATAACAAAACATGATATGGACTTGATTGATATAAGAGATAAAAGAACTGGCAAAAATATCAAAAATTTGCTCCGAAATATCATTTCAATATCAAGATATGCTATGGATAATAACAAACTAATGGCACATGATATTGATCACTTATTACAAATAGCATAACTTGATCTTCTCATGATATTTTAGTGAAAAATATTGATATTATCGTCTGATCTTTTATCTCTTATATCAATCATGTCCATATCTCATTTTGCTATCTTATCAACAATTGATATTATTGAGCTATTTTCGTCTACTCGGGATAACTTCGTTTTAATGCATCCAAAAGAGCAGGCGCTTTCCAACACCCTGCAGATGTCATTATAAGGGTAAAAAATCCCGTTTGACGTTTGTTGTGAATATTTTAATGTCGTTAGTCATTTGTATGATTTAAATTTATGTAAACGGATGTTCAGGTCACTAATTATTGTTTTAGTCTGTACGATTTCCAACTAAATTGAAATCTGTAAATGAATAAATAGATTCAACGGAAAAACCGCTCGTGTTCGACCTGGCTTGTGAGATGCAGAAGGTCGGCGTGAGCGTGGCAGCAAGCCAGGAAATACGGTGGCCCAAAACCGGAGAACGTTAATTCCGAGTGGTGAATCCTATCGTGAACACTTCCTTCTAGTACCACATCTACAATAGCGGCAACGACAAAGAAGCACGTTGCGTTAACTTCATGGTGAACGGGAAGCAGACTAGGAAGGAGAACTGGGGACGTCAACTGATTGTGCGAGAACATCCACAAAACAGTGCAGGAAGTGTTAGGGTCGGTTTGAATAGGAGAGCCAAGTGTTCGAAGTGAGAAGTGAATAGTGATGAGTGAGAAATTAGATAATCTAAGTGAGTCTAGGTCTAGGCAATTTTCGGATTAGAAATTGTCTCGACTTCCCTGGGCATAAAAGTATCATCGTGTTAGCCTCATGGTATGCAAATGCAAAAATGGTAGCTTGGCTTAGAAACCTCGCAGTTAATAACTGTGGAAGTGCTTAATGAACACTAAGCTGCGAGGCGGCTCTGTCCCAGTGTGGGGATGTAATGCCAATAAGAAGAAGAAGTGAGTACAGAGTTGTGAGAAGTGAGTACTGAAAAATGTAAAAACGTAGTCAGTACTGAGTAGTGAGATATGTGTAGAACAATTCATAACTGAGTAGTTAGAAGTGAGAAATGAGAGCAGAGAAGCGAGTAGTTAGAAGTAAGCTGTAGAGCAGTAAGAAAAGAAGTAGTAGGAAGTAGTAAGAAACATAGAAGCAAGAGGGAGAAATGATTGTTAAGAAGCGAATCTGCGAGGAGTAAGAAGTGAGTGGTGAGAGATAAGACAGAAAGGAAAAAGAAGGAAGAACGGGAAATACAGAATAAGGAAGAAGAGCAGAGAAAGAATAAGAATGAGAGAAGAAAGAAGAAAGAAGGAATAAGGGAGGGAGAAGAAGGAAGGAAGAAGGAGGAAAGAATAAATAAGAAGAAAGCAGCAAGAAGGAAGTAGGAGAAAGAAGGAAGCAAGCAGAAGGAAGAAGCCAGAAGTAAGAAGGAATAAAGGAGAAGAAAAAAGAAGAAAAAAATGAGAAGAATGAAGGAAAAGGTTAAAGAAGGATGAGGGAAATAGGAAGATAGAAGAAAAAATTAGGAACAATTACAAAGAAAAAAGGAATAAGGAAGAGGGGAAAATAAAGAGGGAAGTAGGAAGGAGGAAGAAGATTGAAGGAAAATGGAAGAAGAAAGGAGAAACAAAGAAAATGAAGAAGAAGGAATAAGTAAGCAGGAAGAATAAAGAAGGAAAAAGGGAAAATGAAACTGGAAACAGGAAGAAGGAAGATGAATGAAGGATAAAGGTTGAAGGAAAAAGGACAAAAGAAAAGGGGAGAAGAAAAAAGAAGAAGGAGGTTGAAGAAAGAAAGAAATGTAAATGAAAGAAGGAAAAAGGAAGAAGAAGGAAAAAAAGAACAAGAAGAAAGCAGAAAAAAGGAAAATGGAAAAAGGAAAAGAAAGAAAACCCAAGAGAGAAGGGTGAAGGAAAAGGAGGGGGAAGGAAAAAAGAAGAATTATAAAGGATTGAGGAAGAAGAAAAAGGAAGAAAGAAGAAGGAAAAAGAAAGAACAAAGAAGGAAGAAAGAAAGAAGAAGAAACAAGGAAAAAAGAAAAAAAGAAGAAACCAAATGAAAAGAGAATAAGAAAAGAGAAATATGCAAGAAGGAAGAAGTAAGGGGAACGAAGGAATAAAGAAAAAAGAATCATGAATAAAAAAGTGAGAGTAACAAAGGCATAATGAAGAAGGAACATGAAGAAAGAAGTAAGTACGAAAAAATAAGAACGAAAATAAAGAAGGAAGGAATAAAGATCAATCTCTCATTTATAAATATCAATTTCTCGCTACACTTATTTGGAATCCCATTTTTCAGTTTTTAATTCTTTCTCCGCAGTTCTCATTTCTCGTTTATTGATTCTCACTTCTCCTTTTTCACTCCTTATTTCTCACTTTTCATTTCTTACTTATTTCTCATTTCTCAATTCGCAGTTCTCAGTTCTTAGTTCTCAGTTTTCAGTTCCCATTTCTCAGCTCAAGTGCTCAGTTCTCAGTTCCCACTTCTCACTTTTCACCATTCAATTATCACTTCTCACTTTTCACTGCTCATTTTTCACTTCTCAATTCGCACATCTCACTACTTACTTCTTACTTCCCATTTAGCACTTCTCTTTTTTCATTTCTTATTTCTCACTTCTCAAATCTTATCTCTCACCTTTCACAATTTCACTTTTTGACTTCCACTTCCCGCTTCTCACATACCACATACCACTTTCTACAACTCTTCCCTCAATAATCACTTCCGACTTCTCACTTTTTACTTTTTATGTCTCATTCCTCATTAGAGTGGCCCAGCCTTTTATGGGGAGAAAAAAAGTTATCGAATTCTGCGGGGCACCCACCAGGATTGTGCATTTGGGTAAGAAAATCAATCTCTGAAAATTTCAGCTCAATCGCTTTTTGCATAAGCTGGCGCATTTGATTTGAAGTTTGTATGGTGGTTTCAGCCAAAATGCATAGGAAAATACACCTCCGTCACTCTTTCGTTCAGGAAATTGGTTCGGTATGCAAGATTGAGCTCAGAATTGCAACAAAGGCAGTTGATATGTTGAAGATCAATTCCACAGAACATTATAAGATGATTAAATGACATTTTATAAAGTTTCGGATGATCTATTAGAAGTTTGGCTGTGAACTTTGAAGTTCATTGATTGTCATGGTAAACGTGCGTTTTGTTTCCTGGTTTTCTATTCCTCATGTTTCACTTCACACTTCGCAATTATCTCTACTCACTCTTCACTACTCGTAATCTGATTAAATCTGTTAAACTATTTGACCAAACGACATTCGGCTAAACGACCCGTTCGGCCAAATGGCCTGACACTGTAGATTAACGATCTGTTCATTGATCTCAAAGCAGCATACGACTCAGTGAACATGATTTTTCGGCAAAACCGATGAGGCGGATACGTGCAAAGCGCGATTAGGAGATATAGTTGCAGAAGAAGAACGGGACTTTCATCACTCTATAGCTGCAAGTGTTCATCAATGTTCATATGATGCCGTAGACGATCACACCTCGTTGTGAACAGAGAGACGCGTTTTTTCACTCGCAGTTTCGTTATTGGTAATGTTTTCGTTTGGACGTTTTGCCGTTCTACTGGGCGCGATGTCGAGCGAAATAGCGGTGAATAGCACATTGGCTTTTTTTGTTCCTGGACAATGCCAATCAGCCAACGCTGGCTGATATGGTCCGATTTATTAAATCAATAAAAGCAGATCAGCGTATGATGGAGACTGGCTATAAAGTAGCCGACGACAAGTCAGTCTTCGTTCGCTTGGTGATGATGCATATCCCCAGTAACATTTAGGTTTTATAATGGTTTCATGGAAGTCTTGTAGAACAAAAAACGGTTTTCAAGATCGTTATGAAACTAAAAATGTTACTTGGGATGTCAGTGGCTGGTGTCAATACTCGATATGTTCGCACTTTCGACTTGCCACCAGAAGTACCCGACTCCGACTTGACTTCGGTGATTTCTAAATTTGGAAAAGTAAAACTTGTGGTACGGGAGCATTATCCTGCGATGTATCAACTTGATATGTGTTCGCGGCCTCTACAGCTATTTCGCTAAAATATACGTGCATATTCTCCACCAACATTGGTTTGACACTTCGATCTAGTACTGGTAGAAATCTTCATTATCTCGTGCTTGATTAGGCTAAAAACAAATAATAACATAGTTAAACTTTCTCTCCCAATCCATAGGATTGTGCAACATCGTTTCTATCTTCACAAAAAAATCACATATCAATCCTTCAAAAGTATGACAGTGGTTCCCATTCAACAACATGCATCTATATCTATTTGAAACCGCTCCCATTCATCACAATGTCCGACATCGCTTGTTTCAATCTAAAGCAAATGCATACTTGCACAAGATTTCACTCATGCAGCCAAAAGGGAAAGTCCATTCAGTAGAACCAATATTTGCCCTGACGATTTCTGTTGCACTCTTCCCAGTGCTTCATACACCGTACCCACTGTTATTTGCCCTTTCAATTATGCTCTATGAAGCGCCAGTATCTGCATCCAGATCGAAGCCTGCGAAAAGACACATGTGGTGCATCACCAACTCGGTCCAACGAGATATTTGAGACGATCGCATATTATGTGCGACTATATTTTCACATGCATCGTTCCGTACAACTCTTGTTCATCCAGGGCATCCCCGGGAGTTGGAAATGCAATCAAAAACCGATTAATCGAACGTTGAATTCCCAATTCTGAACTTTGATTGAGAACGCCGCTTTCCGTCTGGTGGTTTCTCGCACAAGAACGATCCAATCGTTCTTTTGATTGGAGTTTGCTCAATCCAGGCGAAGTAATTAATTTTACGGTTTCGCCGCACGTTGACTATCCAACAAAAGCGATGACATCAGAATTTGATTTTAACAGGATTAAAACTACTTACCGCCACGTTGTTTTCATCAATCGTAAATCGCAATTTATAACTGAAAACCCGACTGAGTGTGGCAAATATGAATTGTGGAAATAAAATAATAGGAAAATTGAGCTTTTGCCGCGCTCGCTTCGTTTCCATTCGAGAACTGGATTAGTGCCAACGAAAGCGAAAAGCATGCTTGCGGCGACGATGATGAGATAACAACGTAACAACGTTTGACGTAATGGCTGCAATCCGGCAGCACCATGCTCGATTGTCTCGCGGTCCAATTTTCAATTAGCCCAATTTGGTTTATGCTTTTCTTTTGCAAGCTTTATGAGTAAACAAAAATGTTGAATCAAGTTCATTTTTCTGAAGATAACTATGATGTGCCATGGAGTGAAATTTGCAAACAACAACAGTCTGAATTGATCCCAATAATCAAACAATTTAAGACTATTTTTTAGCTGATTGATTTATTTATTTTCAAATAGCGGTTGAAGTGACTTGTGCAGTTCATGAAAAAGAGAGGACCAATTCTTTTAATTTATAGGCACATACTCATCGCAAGCCATGCTGTCTACGGAAGATCCACACATTATTTGTCATCCAATATTGCTTGCCCCTTGATTATTGAACATATTTATTGAAGAAGAAATGTCGATGGTAGAAAAACTGAAAGTCTTTAACCAAATTGTCCATTATTCTTAAATTAAATTGATTAATAGGAATGTATGAAGACAGCGCAAACAAATTGACATTGTATGTTAATTTGCCAAGAAGCTCTATAAACCACCTTAAGGATTCAGGGAACGCACCAGCTCTATCCCAACTAGCAAAAACTTTTCAAATTCCCATCCAACAAAGTTGCACTCGAAATTTGCATTGTCGAATTCGCATACCACCGACCGGCATCCGAATTGCCCGAAGCTCATCTCCACGGCAAACTGCCACCAAACGAGATAAATTTCTGCCACTCTTGACTTGAGTCAACACGGTGCCAAACTGCATATCTGTTACCGTCGAAACATTATCCCTATCTGCGTGCTCGTGAAAGTGCCGAGAAGTGCCTTCGCAAATCCAGACCTTCACCTCGGTATGCACATCCACAGCGCAGCGAGAACTTGTAGCCAAAAATAGTGCCGGTGTCTTACGTTGCGCTGTCGAAAGTTGGTTAAACTTTTGCCCTCCCGTGTTGCTGGGGAGTGCGATATCCACCATTCCACCCTCCGGTGGGGTAATTTCTTGGCTTGTTCATGCATATATAGAAGGAAAACTGTTTGATATGTCTGTTGTAGAGACATCTCTTGAAGCGTTGGAATAATATTTTTTTAATGTTATGAAAGGGAGTTTCTCAAGTATTCGGAGAATACATTTTTTACCATTGACTAATTATTGTTTATTGCTTCTAATCCTATTTACTAAATTAAATATCTGAATTGATCCGCCGCATGAAGAATAACAAGGGAAGATTGAAGTCGAATTCAGCGTACACAATTCGTCTGAGCCGTACATGTATATTGCGGGTTTCAAGATAGAGGAAATTCCGTTCCGGTGCGTAGATGTTGAACTGACGCAGAATTCCTAAAAAGTCTATGACTCCAGTCAATAACTTCGCAGTGAATATTATTTGTGCAATTTGGCGTTGGTTTTCCAGAGTGACAATTCCTTTAAATCCACAACGACCCACATATGGATCGCGGCAAGCTAAGTACTAAGTGTCTTCTGTACGGACTCAATTCTGTCGATCGAATTTGCCTGATAGGGGCAACATGCAGCAATATTCTAGTTCAAATCGTACAAGCGAACAGTTGAGATATCATTGTAAACAAAATGGGAATTGAAAGTCATTTGGCGTTTGTCGGATGGCATTTTCGATTTGACTATTAGTCGCAATGTGGCTTTTGAGCGCCTGCTTGAAATGAGATGCAAAAAAAATCGCATTTATCCTCATAAGGCTGAGTCCAGCGTTCTTTAAAGTGCATCGAGTTTGGAAGATCACTCTCCTTCCTCTTCGAGTCAACAAACGACCAGAATCGTTTGGATTTTGACGAAGATCTCTATGCACAGTGAAACACATTTGCCGTAAACAAGAATCGATTATACAGTCGGTAGTCATTGCAGCAGCGGGTGAAATTTTGCTTCGTGAAAGCGTTACTGTGATTAGAGTATCTTTTTGAAAGCTTCTGCCTCTAGTTTCTTTCGACATCGCAGGCGATAATTCGACCATGGAGGTTTAGGTGTAGCTTGTTTTAGAGGCACATTAGTTTGAAAAAAACAAACCGGTGGCAGTGTCACATAAATACTCAACACCCTCGTCAACATTTTGTGCAGTTTTAATCGATGACCAGTCAATCTGGGTGGACTCTACTTGAAGTACTCCAAAGTTGGATCATTGGAAAATGTATGTGGAAGCAACAGGGTAAGCGCTGGGTGATCGACGTCAAGATTTGCCAGTGGATCGATAGATTCTCGTAGTAAACAACAATCTAGAATAGGTACATTGACAAAGACCAAGTCCAGATAACCCCTCTTCAGTTGTTATAATTCGTTAAAGCACATACCAAAAATCAATGTACTGGCAGAAGCAGAAAGTACTGAGTTTGAGTCAAGCTTTGGGAGTCCATCATCTGATACTTCCCGCCATAATCCTGGTCGATTGTAATCGTTGTGTTTCAAACCAGTCATGACGATAATCCGACAGTCCGCTTCTTTGTTACCGGCGGGTAACAATTGTTCATTCATTTATGGCCCGTTTACATATTGGCTAGTTCTAGCGGACAATGCACTGTCTGACAATACTAGCGCGAAATTAGCATAATGTAAACGCTTATTAGCGATGACAATTCCTGTTTACATTATGCTAATTTCGAGCTAGTATTGTCGGATTGTGCATTGTCCGCTAGAACTAGCGCATATGTAAACAGGCCATTAGAGCCTTGATCACGGAAAATAGGGACACAAATTATGAAGGTTCATTCGATTTGCTCCAACGGTCATTTCATATCGACAAAAAACAAGGCAGGCTCATCACGTCTGTAAACATTCAGTTTTAATGTAAACATGTGACGTCACTGCTATCTTCGCACAAGCTGGACCGAGACGATGCTATACGGTCGCAGCATGCTTACTTTTGTACTCCAACATGTGGCGATAAAATATGCGTCACATTTGAAGTGTCATTTTTCTAACGAGCCTACCTTGTTTTCTGTATACCATGGGGCAGTCGATATATATGCGCGTAGCGCAGCAGAGCCATAAAAATAATCTGGGTGCCGAGTGGGCGAAGAGATCAACTGAACTGAAGAAGAAAGGGCAAACTGGGATCGATTGTTGGTTTTTGGGAGGGAAAGAGCTGTAAAACGGCATGAGTGGGCAATTGATGTTAACTCCTGAATAGAGAAGCATCTTTAAAAAGAACGGAGTGCAAGACTCATATCCGAAACGATCCATTAGACACATTTTTGTGATCGGGTAGTTAAATTTAAGTTGAAACCCCAACCGTGTGTTTAAGGAGGGTTCCAAATCGTTATTCGTAGTCGTTGCGCCGTCGACGAATAGTTGCTCGGTAAATTAACCCGCGTTGTATCGGACGGATACGTACATGCATGGTCATTTGTCACCGTAGCCGCCGAAAGTCTTCCTACTGAACCGCTTCCGTTGTTACAAACGCTAAAACCAGAGTCACCACCTCCGCCGCCGGCTGGATTTCGCGGTCCTCGAACCAGTATATCTCCAACTGGGCCGCCATTCTGTTTCCCGAAAGACGCCATCGCGGCTCATCCTCGTTGCCACATAATACGTGGCGGTTGCCAAGCTCCAATCATTGCTGCCGGTCTGCTCCGGCAACATTCAACCGAAGCTACATTCAACCGATGCAACATTCAACCGAAGATTGGGGACCACCATCTCGTTTCCCGACACCACCTGGTCCGTCGTTCATGTCAGTTTCATATGTTCTTCTTCATTGGCATTACATCCTCCACTGGGACATTGCCGCCTCACAGCTCAGTGTTCATTTAGCACTTCCACAGTTATTAACTGCGAAGATTCTAAGTCAGGTTACCATTTCTGCATTCGTATATCATGAGGCTAACACGATAATACTTTTATGCCCAGGGAAGTCGAGACAATTTCCAATCCGATAATTGCCTAGACCGGCACCGGGAATCGAACCCAGCCACCCTTAGCATGGTCTTGCTCTGTAGCCGCGCATAGTATCGTATAATCACACAACTCACGATTGACTGCACGATTCCGAGTTGTTTTCTGATGTCCCGATGAGAGAGTTGAGGATTTTCCAGGTGCTTGCGCAAAATCAATTCGTGACATTCAGGGTTGTTACGGAGATTCTGAAATATTTTCCGCGCTGACTCAAAATCAAATCCACGCAATTTTCGCGCGACATGAAATCCATTCCGCGCGACTTGGAACTAAATTCTAAGGAAAAACACGTGAAATGTCAATTTTTTTTATCGTAATTTCTGAACGTCATCTCTTCAAGTTCGTTTTTTTTTAAATAATATTCTTATTCTTTAATGGCAATACATTCCGACTGGAATAGCCAACATTATTTCAATAAGCACCGGTTTTTAAATGAGATGATGGTTTTGGCATGTTTTGTTCCGTTATTGTCAGTTGATTTTTTGTTGATCAAACTTTATAAAGTTCGGCACAAGATACATTGATATACAAAGAATGTTCAGGTCAGATTTGATCAAAATTGCTTTTAGATAAACTTAGCTAAAAATAGAAAATCAGCCAAAACCGTAATTTCTTCTGAAGTTAAAAATAAGGCAACTTTCTTGTAATTATTTATCACAAGACAAACTTGCGTAGAGATTGAGGAATAAGGCAATGCAGTTCCGGTTTTAATCAAAACTTTCGTAAAACAATTATTTGAATTCATGGATACTCAAGCTCCGTTGATTTGCCAGTCAGAATCCTGATTTGAAGCGTAAATTCCTTCGGAAATTCCAGAGGAATATTTTTAAAAATTTCTTTGAAAATTTGGCAGAATAATTTGCGTAAACTTTATCAAAAATTAGTCCGTTATTTGTGTGTTATTTCTCCTTCAATTTTTGTAACAATCTTCTCTAAGAGTCCATACATAAATTCCGACAACATTTTTTGAAGAAATTAATTTGAAATTTTTTTTACCGTTTTTATTTTGAGCGTACTGGAATTTCAGCCAAAATCTCCGAGAATTGCTGCAGAAATTCATTATTTGTTTGTAGATTCATCCCAGAAATTGCTACGGTTAATTCTCCGGGAATACGAAAATTTTCTAGGAAATATTTGCAGAAATCCACCGCTCTCGGATCTGCTGCAGAAGTCGTTCCATAAATGTGCAAAAGCTCCCATGAGAAATTATTCGGAAATTCGTTTGTGGATTTTGACGTTAAGTTCAAGTAAATTCTTCGAAAACAACCTGCGGAAAACTTTTAGAGCCTACGTAAAAAAAATCTCTTCTTGAATTCCTGCAGAAATCGCCTTAGAAATACTTGCATAAATTGAAGAAATTCCGCGGAAATTCCACCAGAAATTTCTTTACTAATAACTTTTCGGATTTTAAATGCTGCAAACTTTTTTAGGCTATGGAAATTTGATGATATAGGTATCATGCTAAGTGCTTCATGATTCAAGAAATAATCAATCAGAAACGATATCTGTCAGTCAGTTACAAAAGAAATTGAGAAGGTGAAATTGGATGTTCATGTCCTTTAATAGTCATGATTTGTGATGTTTCAGAATGGATTAAAAATGGCAACAAGTGGCGTCTCGCTCATCATAACAGAATATAATATATGCCATTCAATGAGGGCTTGGGCGTACATATTCGAAAACTAGTGTTGATAGCCTTCAAACGTAAGTTTTGTTCCCAACATCTGCTAATGAACGATCCAGAAAGACATAAAACTATTTTTTTAATAAACGTCCATAGATCTAGCAAATTTTAATATCAATACTAATACTAAATCCGCGCCAAATTCACGCGAAACCCTTAAATCGTTATCCGCGAAAATCGCGAAATCCGCGTAGTCGTAACAACCCTGGACATTGCTTTTTCGGTGATGCCATTTTTTTCAATTATCCAAAAACTGTTAGCGATAAAAATATAGTGTGAAAAAAACAGATTAATCCACCTAGCAGTGATGATTGCTTTGATAGCTTAAAGTATTATTGTTTTGTTGGTTAAAATATGAGTATGATTAAAGTATGAGTATCTGAGACACATTTTGATCAAACATGTTGCAGATTGTGGAATATTTATGTCACAAATAGAACGTTATCTATCGCCAAGCGGTTAATTTGCAATTTGAATAAAATTCGTCTCGCCTCAATCTTCCCTTGTATAGAATGATGGTCCTGAGAAGAACCGATTAATTTCCAACAATGCACCTTTCGAATCACTATCAGCTTAAGACGACGACCACTAGACCCACGAAAGACTATCAGCTTACAACGACGACCATACGAACTCCAACATTTCAAATAAAATGCCACCCCCCCGGGGAAAGCAATAAATGAAGCCCATTAGTCCCGTAACACTCACCAAAGGGGCGTGGCTACAGGGTTAACTTTATTGATTACAAGAAAGCAGCTTTTCCACGCGCGCGAACCATTTTGTTCGAGATGCCGTGAAGAGCAGACTGCGGTTCCACCTTCGGCATCCGAAGAGCTCCTGCCGGAAATTTTATTCCCGCCGGTGATGGTGTGGATCGTGCGGTCGTTGTCGTCGGCATCAGCAGCACTCACATGAAATTCATTTTTCTGTTTCGCTACGATAGTGAAATTTTGAGGGTTATAAATTTAGTAGGAAGTCTGCTACTTGTTTCAGGTTTTTTTTTCATCTATGCTAACACATTTTTGCAGCATCTCCTTCTTGCGCTCGTGATCCTGCTGCCGACGGCAGCTCTCTGCTGTCACCAAGTGATTATGATTTGCACTTAAAAAAAAAATTATTTAAAATAATTTGCCTTCCCAGTCACAAACAGTAACAAAACCAAATCAGAATCTTGAGAAAATTTCACTTGGCTGCCACTGAATATTTGTAGCATCATCCTACGACGCGCGTTCGTGATTCAGCTACGAACGGCAACTTTATAGCGTCGCAATGCGGTTAATTTAAATTATTATTTGCAACATCGCACTTTGAAAAAAAAAAATTCTTCACACTACAGCCTTTTTTGTATAAGAGGGTGATCCTTAAAAGAACCAATTTATTGGTCCTGCAACAATACCAGATCCAACAAAATTTCACTGACGCCGACGATAGCTACTCGATAGTTTGCCGCTAAACCGCTACAGATGCAGAAACCACCGCCATCGATGCTAGCACCGCTACCAACGTCATCGTTCTATTCGCTCTTCATTTCCGCTCTCCGTGACCACTCACCGTAGATCACCGTACAGAAATGACGCGCGAGCGCGAATCATGGGCCTTTTTATACCCGGAGAAAATCAAACGATGGGTCACAAGGCCCGTAACTTACATAATTCTGATGTCCGTGTTGGGAATGCATGAACGGGATTGGTTGGTTCTGATATTTCAACTGGGTAGGACAAGAATTGAAATTTTCAATAATTTATCTTTAAGAAAAAGTCGAGTCAAGTACGAGACACTGAAGACGACCTTACTGTTGAGGTCGAAATACGTATCTGTCAAGGTACAATCAAGTGGTGGAATTAAATGGGAAGGTACAAACTCGTCTTATGACAAGTGAATACTTTATCGTAAATCATCAAAAGTTTCATTGAATATGATAAATTGCTGGAGGTGTTTCTGAGTCGATTGATATATAAATCCCAAAAATCCATCAAAAGATAAAGGCTCTATTAACGTTCAAAATCTTACATTATTTCGTGACGGTCCCCAATTTTAGATTCTGATTTGACACCCAGTACCTTCGGGTAAGACGTTGTCCAACGTCAAAACACTCTAAACTACTTCTATTCAAATTTTCAACAGAAAATACCCAATGAATAATTTCACCGTTACAGCGTATACAGCGTTTTTCCGCGATGCCATTTGATGTGGGACACCTTTCATGTTGTATATCTGTTTGTCGAATGTTATCATCATCATTCTCTGCAGAGACATTCTGCAATGAAATACACGCATCAGCTATACTGTATTTCTGGACTACGTACACTCATTCGTCAGGATTCGAAACGATCCGTAGCTTCTTACATATAGAATATTCCGCACCACCAATTACGGTACTCCGCACTCCTGGCTCATTGGATTTGATTCAGGGTTTACTCAGATTTATATTCAGGTGAATTCCTTCGGTTATTTTAAACAAGGTTTCCTATCGTATTTTTTGGAAAGCGCTTTGTAAAAAATGTTGTCAAATTTATTTTTAATCAGATGGAAATGCTTCAATTATAATCAATTTAGACTCCAAACCAATTAAGCAATTAGTTTAATTTTTATTTTAAATTTAATACTTGATGGTTATTTTCAATAGGAGTTACAATTTTACTTCCAAGCTGACTCATACACCCAACTGGTGATTGTTAGATTTTTTTAACAATTCTGTATAAGAATCTACCAAAGCCTGTATAAAAACTGAGCATTTACAAAAATGTTAGATTCTTTTACAACCTTACAATTATGCAAGCTTTTCTTACAATATATGTCTACATTTTTTGCATAAGAGTCTAACAAATTCGCAGATGCCCAGTTCTCATACAGGTTTTGGTAGGTTCTTATACAGAATTGTCGCTGGATGGATGCATGAGTTTCCATAGATTGTTTATTATTTAAATACATAATCAGGTTATCGCTGGCTTAACTGTACATGCCATTGTTGCTAGTCATGATTGGCCAAGAAACAACAAATATGCACAAATCATTAATCAACTAGTATTCTTGATACTAGGAAGCAATACTCACTGTACACTAGTGTACCGTGTACATGCTTTGAAGTATCCTTTATTCAAGACCAATAAAGGTGCCGGCCATTATCAATTTAGGAAGGAAACTAAGTTTTACGTACATGTATGTATGTATGTATGTAGTTAGCCACCATCCTGGCTAGAGTCTTGCTCTGCATGCGGTTCCACTCGACAGTAAGGTCAAATTTCAATATGATTTTGCATTCAACATACTGCTGTATGAAGGGCCAAAAATGGGGGTGGTGGACCTGTAAGCAGAGACACTTACACGAAACCCACGGGAAAATGAGAATCTCCTTCCAGCAGAATGATCCAACAAAACGAATAATGAAATTTGCAATACTTGTCAAGCTTTCCACGGGATGGTTTGTTTGAAGAAGGGCGCGTCAACTGGTTAACAACTGTTGGAGATAAAAGTAATAGACGCGAACGACTTATACTTTCCTTCCTTGACTCCGATTGGCTACCACTTCATTGTCCAGTTGTAACTTCATTGATGCCCTGATGCACCCTCCCAACCCAATCTCATATATTTACAGTAAAACCAAAAATATTGTAGTTTAGGAAATTTAGGCATGTGTAGAGAATGTATGAAATATTGATCTGGAAAAAAAATCCTGTAAAGCTACTGTGCTCCAACACTTTAGACTGAAATATCCATTTCATCGTAAATTCATGTTATAACTACTTCCTGTAAGCACAACGTAATACGGTGGAATTTTAGTTGAAGAGTACCGCTATCAGTGGACCTCGGGCCTGTATCGAATTATCCCTGACGGCATACAAAGTCGTAAATCCACTGAAAAAAATGTTTATAGATGCCTACATACAACGAATAATATAGCACATGTATTATAACTAAAATAAAATATGAAATAATAATAAAATAATAATACATATTTGGAATATAATGTATTCAATATATTTGCGAGCAAAAACATAAAATGACCATTATAATGAGTTTGATTGTTGGTCCTATGTTTGATTTTACAATTAATTGTATGTCAGTGAAAAATATGAATGATACAAGTCATCTGATGAAGCAAAATAAATATGTATATGATTAAATATTATTATTTGTTGCTCTTCGTATCCAGTCAGAAATGTATTTGTAAGCTAAAAATGAAGGTAGTATGGTCGAGTTTTTATTAAATCACATTAAGTATCGACAAAAACAACGCAAGTTTTCAAGCAGTAGTTTTTTGTTAATCGCAATTGTTTTTCAATTCAGTAATAGCCTATTCAGATTACGAGCATTTACGAGATACATTTCGAGATTTCATATTAAATAAAATTAAGATAAGTGACATCAAGCTACTCTTTATCATGTCATTAAGCTCTTGATCTGAATAGGCTATAACAGAAGACACTTCTATAAAAGATTTAAACATGAAAAGATATCAATATCACAAGTGAATCATAAAGGCGTTTGCTACGGTTTCGCAAAACCCATACCATACTTTATTTATGTTATATTTTTTTTGTATGGTAGGGTTTGCTTTGTTAAGTATTAGCCGGTCAACGCGTCGAATCCTTATTAACTGTGAAGAAAATATTCCTTTGCAACTTCGTGATGCCTTTTTTCCTGAGACCTTTTTTCCAACCCAATAATATATGTATATTTATTTATATGTATGTCTAAATATAATGGAGTGCAATATAATGAACAATGTAAAATGTTATTATCGATTAGAGTGATGAATTATTATATATACAATATATTGTTTTAAATACTTTATAATAGTTTTGTTTTCTAGTTGTTGTTTGGCAATAATAATATAAAGATACGAGAAATAATATAATAAATATAATAAGTATAATAACAATGAAGATTATGATCCATATAAGTAATACTACCAGCTGAATTGCAATGCCAAAACTGTCGACGTGTTGTTTGCTTGTTGAAAGCAGAAGATGAGAATCACACTTATGAAACTGAGTCTACATTGCATATATTTCCTTTAAAAAGTTCAAGAAAATTATATCGCAAAATTTTACGTTATTGTAAATATCTCGATATCATTCTACCACGTGTCCCTGAGTCCATTAAAACTGAAAAAAATGATGTCGTTATGTTACTTATTCTATCGAAGCCAAACACTATGCATGTTTGTAAGTGTGATTCCCCATGATTACATAAATTCGTGGCTGCTGATAAATTTGCGAGAAGGTTATTAACTCGTCGATGCAAATTCCTGATGCAAATTCCTGATGATACGGGCTTCAGCATTTATTCGTCAGCACAAGATCATTTGTCAGCAAAGTATTGTTGTCCCATAGACAACAACTCTATGTTGGTGCCGATCTACCGAACAGACGTTAATGCGAAAGCCTCCGATATCATTGAAACCGGTGAAATGTAGAAAATATTTTACAAGTCTGTACTTGAAATATGGACACAAACACATGGAGACAATATAGAGTCAGCCCTTGCAACCACCGAGCGGCAACATACGTACTGCATACACCATTCACACAATGTCGTATAAACAATCTCCTAAGAACAGGGCGCTCACAAAAAATAGAAAAAAAAAGCGCAAACAGGTAGGGGGAATGACCGCCCCGGCAGGCCCTGCCCTACCATTGGCAGGGTTTTTTTTATGACTGACTAGGCTCAAATTTGGCCTAAACATTCTTTGCATATCAAAGAATATTGTGGCCAAATTTCATAAAATTTTGTCGACAAAAACCCCCCTGCCAACAACAGAAATAAACCTGCCAAAGCCGTCCCTCCCCCTACCCAATTTTTCAATTTACAATAAAAAAAACATGTTTCGTTACTGAATAGCAATATGAAGATGATAAAAATGAGTTATAAGGGTCTAATTGGTTGGATCTTACTTGAATAGTCCAATTGTTGCCGTCCACTCCTCGAACGATGGTGTAAACTTGCATGAGATTCAAACAGTATCACTTCGCTTCACCGTCGGTTGCTCTTGAATAAGGCGACACAGTTCCATAACGTAGAATCCCGCTGGATGCCTCCTTAACCTTTCCCAGTACATACATGTCTTATAAATTTTGCTGAATCTTGGGCTGCATGAAATTCTTGAAACAGGTCCCCAGGGTGAGCTGATCCGTTCAAAACAAATGTCGCTCGTCGCTTTTTTTAAATTTATTTTCTGACGTGAGGATAAAGTTTTGCGTCCGAATTTCACCAAAGCTTGCTGAGACTCTAAAACTAAGTTTTACGTACATTGCCACAAAAGACTGTGAGTGCCACAAGATATGTAGGAACAGTATGTTCGCGCCCAAAGCGAACGTGATAGAATGTTTATCCCAAGTTACCAATCCTAAAGTTAATCACCCCAAAATCCCACATCCCATACTACTAACCCCGAGTCGACCGCGGGTGTTTCGGTCCCATTCCTACTAACAACCATTTTGAAAATGAACACGCACTCCTCATCCAAACGGCAATAAGGTACCAGTCAAAACGATTAATGCAAGAGATGGCGTTTTTTCAATGGTAGTGAAATCGAAATTTCATCACTATTAGACTACTAATCAGTGCAAACTAAGTACAGAAGAAAATCTTGCATGCTTGGCTCGTGAAGTCCCGTTAGCGGAAGCCCCCGTTATGAAGCTGACGCCACCAGCAAGGACAAAGAAGAGCACCGACAGCAATGACGACTTGGCAACATGACGCACGCTGATTGGCCGACCAATCAGGAGGCAGATAGGATTCAATATCTTGTATATAAGAAATGTGCATTCGCTCAAGAGCATTCAGTTCATTGTAAACTATTTCGCGAAATACATCGTTGTTTTTGATTAAACCGCTTTATTTTCTTGGACAAGCCGAACCAAACAGCCTTTCTCAAGGCTTCATGAGTTAAAGAATAATTTTCGTCGCTATCGTACGGATTTGGAGGCCCTTCAGCCGAAGGGCGTTGATACAGTCCACATCCCCAACCGAGCCAACTGGTGGCTCCTCCAGGCAACACTTCAGTGGGAAGGTTGCCGCTGTCGAGGTTAATATTCTGACAGTTTCCGTGCGTGGCCGGACACAGTAAACTATACAATTAATAATTATACATACATTGGTCAAATAAATAGTGGCAATGGTAACATTTTGGGGGCAGCAGGGACAGCAGGGAGAGCATGGACCATGTCCAAGGGCTTGACGACCCCTCCCCAGCTGTCTGTGAGTCAGGGAGAACTGCCTAGGGTGTGGTGGGATTTAACAGTGGGCTCTGCTAAAATCCCTCCCAAAAAACCACAAGTGCCCGTAATCAGACTCTATCAAAGCGACTGTGTGCCGCTTCAAAAGCACAAGCCCAGGGAGTGCCAATTGGCATGGGGAGTGTCCCTACTTCGGTAGGGTAGCGCGTGAGCTGCTTCGGCAGGGAGTGAGTGATCTGTTTGTGCTGAGGCAGGAGTGTCATAGCGCGTCGCCGCTATTGTCACCTCGAAGCGCAGCAGAAGTCTGAGTATGGACTGCACATGCTGAGGTAGGAGTGTCGTAGCGTAGTATCGTTGATCGGACCCTACATACCGCTATCGACACCTCGAGGCATGGCAGTGGAGTGTTAGAGCGAGTTGGGGAGTGTCCCTACTTCGGTAGGGTAGCGCGTGAGCTGCTTCGGCTGGGAGTGAGTGATCTGGTTGTGCTGAGGCAGGAGTGTCATAGCGTGTCGCCGCTATTGTCACCTCGAAGCGCAGCAGAAGTCTGAGTATGGACTGCACATGCTGAGGTAGGAGTCGAGGTAGCTATCGACACCTCGAGGCATGGCAGTGGAGTGTTAGAGTGAGCACCCGAAAAAGGGTCACATGGAGCGAATGGTCTTTGGAGAAGCTGCTTCGGCGGCAGGGTAGCAGTGGGTTGTACCCACACACCTACAGTTGTGCACATGTGGTGCATGGGGAGTGTCCCTGCTTCGGCAGGGTAGCGTGTGGTCTGCTTCGGCAGTGGTGTGATTGATCTGCTCGTGCTGAGGCAGGAGTGTCGTAGCGTAATATCTGTAGGCCCAGGCAGTAACCGCTATTGACACCTCGAGGTATGGCAGCGGAGCGCCCAAGAGAGCATCCAAGTAAGACTCAAATGTAGTGAATGGTGTGCGAGCACCCAAGTCAGTCTCGCATGGGACGGGTGCCTGTGTGAGCGATAATGAGCGAGTACGTTTAGTACTGCCATCCCCCAGAAGTAGTACTGGGAGGTAGTTCCTGGGGGAAACGATGGTGGAGCCCAAGGGAGTTTAGTCGGTATTACCGGTATGGTCGAGTCCGACACTCCAGTACACTTCCGTGTGGTAGTTTGGCAACTACAATGCACGTGTACTGGGTTAGTGTGTAAATGCATTCTCCCTTGTAAAAAAAAAAAAAATGGTAACATTTACAATCTTATTATTCAGAATCAATTAAACTCATCTGAATGTCGAAGGGTCATTAAATTCGATGAACACGATTCCTGTCGTTAAAAATAGTAAGGATATCCGCCGTTCACGTGCAACTCAGTTACTTATCCCATGCAATCCAATCCAAGACATGCAACTGTGTCATCAAACTCTGCTGCTAATGACAATGATTATCACTAATCATTACTGTTACCACCACCGTCTCTTTCCATTACAACTTCACGACTTTGCACTACCTGGTGCTTGCTGCCACGAGAGAGAGAAGGGAAAACTTTTTCCCCGAATCAAGCAAAATGCCAATTTCTGGGTTATCTTCGCGTCGTAAACCGATGACGGCTAATAATTAATTCATGACGGTGTGCTGTGGATTCTCCAGCCGTCTGGTTCGTTAAGTAGGAATCTGCCACACCATGGTAAAGCTGCCTAATTGAAAGCAAAACGAAGCGTAATTAGGTATTGACTGCCAATATTTTTGCTCAATCATACTATCCGGATAATCGTTTGAGGGGAACGTAGGCTATCAACATCAATTTTGACACAGGATGTATATTCATCACAAATTTGCTATTCTACACAATTGTTTTCTGTCCGGTGAAAGGATCATGCTCCCTATCTGTTCGATTGCCACTGATTTGCTTCATGACGTTGTGCATTTACAGGCCGAGGCGGACGAAGAGGGTCTCAAGCATAGAACAGATTATGTTTGGGTTGAGAATGACAGTGCAGATATGTTTTAAGCAGAGGAATCTGTTGATCCTTTTTGAAAGTCATTCATCTCAGTTATAATGTTCGCTTGTAACGATTGATACTGACTGAGATTGATGAAGTTTAGCATAAACAATCAGGTCCATTCGATATTGCCAAACATGTTTGAGGGGCTTAGAAAAAAGATATTTTAGTTACAAGATAAAGATTGTCGCTGTCGTTACTGTCCAGAACATCTTTTGCTGGCGATGATAGGGTGCTAAATGTTAGTGAAGGAAAAATACATACGATTTGACAGTTCGGTACCCAACATGTTTCGGACAGCAGAACAAAGGGAACCGAAGCGACAATCTTTATATTGTAACTAAAATATCTTTTGCTTAGAAGCAAAGCGATGGCAGTGGCATTCTGATTACGAAAAAGCTAAAAAAAAATTCTAAATAATATTTTTTTTTAGTTTTTGGGCTTATGACGATACTTTAATATAAATTATGCATTATTATCTACAAATGTGATCATTCGTAGTAAATAATTAAATATGCTTCTGATCCCCTTATTTACAGGGTATTTTCATAATCGTTATGTTCAATAAAAAATACTTTCCGTTTCACTCCCGATTTTAGTTGCTACATTCATTCATTTATTTAGTTTACATATAGACAGATAACACTGAATCAACAATTTGACGCCACAATACTCGGTTCGAGGCCGCATCTCTCCATCTTAGTTGCTACATAGTTAGGATTAAAATAATACTATAAAATATCATCCCATACATTTAACATTTTTCAATATTCTTTATCATAATCTGCAAATTGTAATTAAAAAAAAAGTCTCAAGCCATATCGGTTTTGGGACTGTCGAGCAACCCAATGACAGTGCTGTTTAGCACAGCTCAAATCAACTCTACATGTCACTATCTTAGTTACAGCAGCACTACTGGTCCAGATATTTTGACATGATCAAGTGACCTTTACTCGCTTGACCGAAAGGTTCGCAAACGTTACAACAAATCGTAAAAAGCTCTTCATGAAACAACATGGATTACGTCTTTTTTGCATTCCTAATGTACATTCTCCGTGAAACACCTCGATACCACTCGGACGGAGTGAAGCCGTTTACTGTTAATGCAGGTTGGAAGATGAACAACGCAAGTTTCGCTAATAGAATTAAAGTTTCTCAATGAATTCCATGCTTTGCGGTGCTGTGGGTATGTTTCAATCAACTCTGCCTAGTGGAGGTGCCAACGGTTTTCAGCCCTCAAATTGTTTGATATTTTAGACCACTGGCCACTGGGGCTCATGGTAAGAAAATTGAAACAACTGTAACTAATGATTTTATTATGCTTGAGAGTCTTTTTTTTGCTGCTGTTAATGTTCAGGTTGTTTTGTATCCACTTTATTTTATGCATGTGACTAGCAAGCGGCCGCAGATAGATTTAATTTGAGATGCTTCATGCTGCATCGGTATGTGCAACATTGCAATATAATATCCATATATGCTTGACTAAGATAGAGCATTTTTCAATGAATTAGTTCCAAGTTAAAAAAAAAGTTTGGTGCAATAAATATCAATAAATCACAAATCGTATCGGACATCATTCTACCATATAACTGAGGATATCCAACAACAAAGTCAAGTCAAGTACGGGACACTGAAGACGACCTTACTGTTGAGGTCGAAATACGTATCTGTCAAGGTGCAATTAAGTGGTGGAATTAAATGGGAAGGTACAAACTCGTCTTATTACAAGCTGAAGTAATGTTGGATATGATGGATTTTTAATTTTTGGTTAATCTTTTATTGGTGTTGGTATCGACTAGGATCAAGTTGGAAGAACACATCGAAATACGCATTCTTCATCAACAATTGTACTGATCAAGGTTGTGTCTGCCTTTTGCTATTGGAAAAATGTGAAGAATGTGTGTAGCCGCCGGACATTCTAAATACTCACGTTTGTCTAACGTGAACGTGCACTATACCCATGTGGAAGTTTTGGCATGACAAATGGGTTGTGAGTGACTCAACTATGCGTCCAATTTGAGAATCTCGGGCTCATTCAGTAGCAGCTAAGTAGCGAAGGCCGACGCAGGTCCTTCGTAGCTTAATTGGTTAAAAGCACCAGTCTGGCGTACTGAGGGTCGTGGGTTCGAGTCCCATCGAAGGAAGGTAGTTACCTCCAATACATTTTCCAAATATAATCTCCCACTTAAATGTACATATTCACATCTGAGTTTTCAGAACGTTGTAAAATAATATCGGGTGGTCCAATACTCGAAAAATAGGCAATTAACTTTGATTGAACGGCAATTTATTGTTTACATACGCAAGAGTATTTATTGTGCTATGCAACGTATTCAAATCGCTATTTTTAACGAAGGAGAACAAAAGATAACCAAGTTACGATTTTTCAAATGGATCATTTAACTTAGCCATGAGTTTTTAGGTGCTGAGTTGCGTGCGTTTCAACTCACGCATGATTTGAATCGTCCTTGAGTTTTGAGATTTTGAGGTCGTAGAGCAAAATCGTTCAAAAAGGTCTCTTATATTATAGTTTTCTTATCCTCAGATGCATTCAATCCAATCTACGAGAATTCAAAGTGGTTGAAACAGTGACCCATTCTCACCCCCATTTGACCCATTGTCACCCCCGACGACGGTAGTTATTTTCAATCTCTTGCATTGTTTCGACATATGCTTAATGAATACCACGATCTGTTTCACTAATATTGCCGATTACTTCTACATTGACCTTTCTAATTTATTCACACTTTATTTGCATGAAAAAACTATCGAATATTTGGTTAAAATGTATTACAAAAATTTACTAAAATCATACCACGTTTTTAGTTACCGCTGCAATAATACTGCGTGGCTGTCACTGAGTATAGTACCTGCAATAAAAGAAATAGATCTAATTAGTATCAAATCCCTTAAAATTTGGTAAATGTTGATTTGCTAAATATGATATCATAGAAGAGGTGGCTTGTTCAAACTACTATGTTTCCGAATTAAAATTTCTCAATAATCATTTAAACTTATCAAGCTGAGTATAGTTCTCATAATGTGAGAATTTTTGTCATAAAAGTTGTTTGTACGAAATGAAATCTTAAGTTAGAATAAGCTTAAAGAAGAGTTCTTTTATTTTTAGTTGAATAAGCGCTCTATCAGCTTCCAATGTTTGCTGGGCGGGTACCTTTTCGAAATTCAATTCACGATATCTGAATAATTTTTCATAGCAAGACATTGAAACTCTGTCAGATCCACAATAATGACGATTAAAATCGATTGTAGGGGTTAACGGAAGTTTTGATCAAGGAGGGGTGGAGGAAGGGATTCCGACTTCTTTTTACCCTTTGAATGGCCAGCAGGGTACCCGGGTACCCACGAAACTGAAATATTTGTATCATTTGTCAACCGTTTTTAAACAGTTTTGGACTCATTCGATTCCGAATTTTCTTCTTTATCGTGCTGCTGTTGGGATGGATCGGTCCAGTCACGTTGACGTCCGGGGAATCCGGATTTCCAGGGACATGTCCTGATTCGGTAATGCTGACCTTGGATTTCGGTATCAAACTTCTTGAAATTTCCACAGCAGGTTGATGTTATGATTACATTGGGCGCAGAACAGGTTCCCAAGGGGGTCGAGAGAGGTCATAAGCATTTTCCAATGGAACCCCAACAATATGGGTATCGAACTTCTAGTAATTAGGGCCACCAGGTGTGCTGACCTCAGAGATTCCGTTCCAGGACGAGTTCCCCGTGGGGAAGCATATGGGTATCATTTATTTAGTTTATTTTCTCAGACTAAGGCTGGAGTGGCCTGTGCAGTACCCCTAGCAGCACACATGTTCCTCATTGGTTTCTGCAACTGATATTTGAAAGGTCCTCCGGGAGGTTTTCCGGAGCATCCGGAGCAGTGTCCATGTTTTGAATAGCAATATGAGGACAACATTATTTTCAAGGACCACCCATTGATCCCGGAAGACCAGCAAGTGGTCATGCGGAAGCTCCGCATAATCCAAAGAAGTTGCTGATTCCGAAAAATTGTCTTACTAAGCTGCTACTTTTTAGAAATCGAGTCAAAAAAATTATTTAGCTCTTTTTTAGTGGAACGTTTTCACTGTCATAAGACGAGTTTAGTACAATTCCATTGAATTCCACCTTATACTTATTACCAAAAGTAATATAAGGACTTTTACATATACGACCTCAACTGCAAGACCGTCTTCAGTGTCTCGTACTTGTCTCGACTCAAGTACGAGTCGACACTGAAGACGACCTTACAGTTGAGATCGAAATACGTATATGTAAAAGTAATACTTTTGGTTCTGAAACATCCGGAGAAATGGTTAGTTGAACAAGTTTGTCGTTTGAAGCTACGATTTTTACAAATCGATTGTTGACGTAATGTGAGAGCAAAATCAATGCATAGAATACTCATCAATTTCGGATCAATGGCCCTCCCGAAGTTTCAGAACATCCGGAAAAGTGGAAAATTGTAAAATTTCGTCCTAGAAAACCACGACTTTAAAGATCCCTTATTGTAGCATTGTGAGAGCAAAATACGTATCAAGTGGTTCTGGGAAGCTCCGGAACACCCGGATAGTGAGCAAATCGGAAATCGTTCTAGACTGATGTGACTTTTTATACACCACTTTCTCTAGCAACGTGAGAGTCAAAGTCTAGCAAATGGTTCTCCAGAAACTCCGGAACATCCAGAGTAAAAGAAAACATTTGAAATTCGTCCTCAAAAATTAGCGATTGGTTCACAAAGTAATTTTTGTATCAAAATGAGAGCAACATCTTTGCAAAAACCATCCATTGACCACGGAAAGAACTCTGGAGCATCTGGAAATGTAATGAATTCTAGAAATTCACCCTAGAAACTTTTTTTTAACGTATCAGGTATCAGAACGTCGGCTCAAGAGGAAGGTTCCCCTCAATTTGGGAGATTTGTGCCATCGCCTTCACTGGCCTTTCTCATAATTTACCTGACGGAAAAGGAAGTGAAAAGGAGAAAGGAAGAAGAAGTTAAGTTGGAAAGGAGAATGGAACAGGTTTCTGGAGAAGGAGGATACAATCAATAATACATACATACGATGCATTTTGTAAAATGCAATGAAACGCGAAGCATAAAATATACTGGATAAGTCACACAATGCAAATGCATATAGACAAACACAAAGTACGTTGTAAAAAAACGCATGATGCGAACCCATATAGGTGACAATTTGTTAAAAACTTAGTAGAGCACATATTCCTAACCCCACTTTTATTTAACCTCAAGTTGAGATTGAACAAGAGTAGCCGAAACCGAACGTCAAAGACGAAACACAGAGTGCACTGTGGAAAACGCATAATGCGAATCCTTATTGGTGAGAATTTGTTGAAAAACTAAGTAAAAACATATTCATAACCCCACCCTTATTTAACTTCAAGTTGAGATTAAACAAGAGTAGCCGAAGCCGAACGTCAAAGACGAAACACAGAGTACATTGTGAAAAACGCATAATGCGAATCCATATAGGTAACAAACACAAAGTACATTGTAAGGGGCTGTCCACAAACCACGTAGACCGAAATTTCACTTTTTCAAACCCCCCCGTCCCCCCTAGTAGACTTTCGTAGACTTTTCAAAACCCCTCCCTCCCCCCATGGTGTCTACGTAGACTTTACCAAATTTTACAAAACATCATATATGATTGGAAAATATGGAAATCAACAACGTTTTAAGCAATTCAGCTATTCAATTCCATTTCCATGTAAACATTACAACAAAATTCGAATTTCAAACTTAACAAAATCACAATGAACTAAATCCAACAAAACAAAAATCAAATTGAAACGAAATCAAATTTAATGCTCTGTTCATAACTCCTAAAATCAAATCTTAAAGCCAATTAATTTAATTACTGTTGAATTCAATTCCTCCTAAAGGTGTGCCACCACCATCGCCAACATTTTTGCATCGGCGCGCCACTGATAAAATCTGTCACGCATCTGACCTATAATTCTCAACGCCGGTTCAAAATTGTAAAAACCGTGAATTGTAAGAATTTAGAAAAAGGTGAAATTTCGAGAATGTCAAGTCTACATTCCAATAAGTTTTGCGTCGAAATTTCGTAAAATTCCCATTTGATAACCTTGAAATACTCCAAAGAACTCTCCGTGATAATTCCGATGCTTTTCTTGAAAATTCCATGCAATATCCCGCTGAATAATCATCTGCTGAATAAATCCCAAGATTTTTCTTTTAAATTCCAAAAGTTTCCCCGTTAAAAAACGCGGGTAATTTTCCGTGAAAATTTAGAATTTTTTCCCGAGGTAATTTTTAGTTTAAACGGACATTCCGAAATATTTCCCGTGGAAATTCCTACGATATTTTTTAATTTCTCTTGCAAATTTGGAGCAATTTCTTGAGGAAATTTAAATAAATCTTATGAGCATTCCAAAAAATATTTTCTGAATAATTTTCGGTGGAAATTATGGAGAATTTTCAGTTGAAATCAGGTGAACTTCTCGTAAAAAAATCGAATAAATTTTCATGAAAATTTGAAAGGCGTTTTTACAAAAATTGCATTTTTTTTGTGGAAACTCAAACTGTTTTTGGTGGGAAATTCAAATAATTTCTCGTGGAAGTTTTCAACAATTTATTTAGAAATTTCGAAAATTTTCCAACGATAATTCCAAAGAATTTGCATTAGAACTGCCGAAGAAATTTACGAAGGAGAATTTTGCTTATATTTGCAATGAATTCCTCGCAAATATTCCGAAGAATTTCCAAAATTAAGCAAAAAATTTCGGGGACTTCCCAGAAAATCTCCAGTGAATATTCTGAAGGGTTTCTCGCGGAAATTTCAGAGAATTCCCATTACAAGATCCAAAGAATATCATTTAGTTATTCCAAAGGCTTTTGTTTTTTTTTGGATATTCCAAAATGCTTCCTTTTTAAATTCCAAACAAATCTGTTGAAGTACAACATAATTTCAATAGTTTTCAAAGAAGTTCCTGCCGAAACGAAATTCTAGTAGAATCTGCAGTAAGTGAAGATTTTGAAAAAAAAAATCGAAAGTTTTTATAGAATACTTTGGAGAAGCTTCCTGCTCAACACAGAAGAATTTCCTGGTGTGAAATCCATGATAGTTTTAAGCCGTAGCTCAGACTTTTACTTTAGCGAAAATTATTAAAAAAATTAAATTAATAAATTAAATAAAATTAAATTATTAAATCATTAATTTTTTAAGGAGAAACGCAAGAGATTATTTGGTAAAGTTTTGCAAAAAAAACGGAACATCCTAAACAAATCAAACAAGTGAACTTCACACGAAGCTGCTGTATAAATCGCTTAAAAAAATCAAATCAAAAAGTCTACGTCAGTCTTGTAAAATGTCATCTGCATGTCATTTGACTAATTTGTTCATAACTTTCTTCAGAAGCAAAATTTACTGCATAATTTTAGATGTACGCAAAACGCTTGAGTAGTGCTATATTTTTGTCCAAGGGTACATTGCTCTAAATATAACATATGAGGCTAGAGAGTAAAATCTCTCCAAAATGTCACGTGTCATTTGAATGACATTTTGCCTCCCACGCCCCAGATTACATATTTACAGCAATGTCTTGTAAGACAAAGTTGTAGCCACATTTAAGCGCTATAAGTTCGTCGTGCTTGATAGTTGATAGCTAACCACTGAAAAAAAATCTGGGAAAATTATACAAACGAATGCAAATGACATTTTACAACACTGGTCTACGTAGACTTTTGGTATACCCCCCCGTCCCCCTTCGTAGACTATCGTAGACTTTTTCGAAACCCCTCCCCCCTCTCAAAAGTCTACGTGGTTTATGGACAGCCCCTAAAAACAACGCATGATGCGAATCCATATAGGTGACAATTTGTTGAAAACTATGTAAAACACATATTCATAACCCCCTCTTATTTAACCTCACGTTGAGATTGAATAAGAGTAGCCGATTATCTCGGAGAAACAAAAAGTCAACTACGTCATAGCTCCGGTTAGCGCAGCGAGGGCTAAATACTGTCAAGGGGGCCCTGGTGCTTCACAGGTTCCGTTTGCGATTAGGTTCTTATTAGACCCCCCTAGCCATTCATTCGTAGGCACGGTAAGCATAAAGCCGCATCACACCGAGAATTAGGGGTCACCTGTATGGTGGACTTTTACCACTGGAACAGGCAATCCGTATTGTTATTCTTAGCCAGATAACCAGCTGCCGACACCACACGGCTATCTAGGCTTTTCGTGGATAGAAGTTGACATTGACTTTACGTCAACTCTCAATGAGGCCGAAGGCCTTCTAGTAAAGTAATTTTTGTATCAAAATGAGAGCAACATCTTTGCAAAAACCATCCATTGACCCCGGGAAGCCACTAAGTGGTGCTTCAGAAACTCTGGAACATCTGGAAATGTAATAAATTCTAGAAATCCACCCAAGAAACTTTTTTTTAACGCAGTAGAAACCTGTGAGATTTTTTAAAAATATATTGAAATAGGAACGAAAAATCCACCGAGTGAGGGGGAAAAACTTTTGGCCGAACTTCTGGAGAAATTCCTGAAGGAACTTCCGGAAGAATTCCTGGAGGAACTTCCTGAAGAAATCCAGAGGAATTCCTGGAAGAACTCCCGGAGAAATTTTTGGAGGAACTCCGGGAGGAATTTTTAGAGGAACATGCTGAGGAATTCCTGGAGGAACTTCCGGGAGAATCCCTGGAATAACTTCCGGAGGAATTCATGAAGATACTCCCGGAGGAGTTCTTGGAAAATCTTCAGAAGGAATTCTTGGAGGAATCTGACGGAGGAATTTTTGGAGGAATTCCTGGAGGAACTCCCGGGGAATTCTTGGAGGAACTTCCAGAGGAATTCCTGGAAGAACCCCCTGAGGAATTCCTGGAGGAACTTCTGGAGGAATTCTTGGAGGAGCACACGGAGGAATTCTTGGAGGAACTCGAGGAAGAAATCCTGGAGGAACTTCTGGAAGAACTACCGGTGGAATTCCTGGAGGAACTCCTGAAGGAATTCCTGGAGGAAATCCTGGTGGAACTTCCGGAGGAATTCGTGGAGGAACTTAGGGAGCAAAATATACCATAAGACTACCATTCTTCACTGTAATGCAAGAAAATGTCATGTCTGTCGAAAATCTTGACGTCATGGAAGGAGTTGGAGCCGATCGTCTTCCTCCTATGTTTTCTAGAACATATGCAGAACCATTGAAGTTACATGTTAGCCTTGTCTACAGTTATTCACTTTGAGAAACGAAACTTGCTGAAATTTGGAAAACAGCATCTGTAACTCCTATTCACAAATCAGGCATTATTCGCCTGTTTATCGCGGATAATTATCGCAAAGTTTCTTTCTTTGCTGCTAGGTCACAGTTTGACACAGCGAGGGTAGCAGCAACTAATGAAGAGGCAGCGAGGGTCACGATACACGGAAGAAAAAAAGTACCCAAAATTGAGTATTTTTAAACTTACTTTTGAGTTATTTTTTCTCTTCTCTTTCATCCACTCTTTCTTTTGTTGTCAAAAACAAAAGAGCCAAACAATCCAACGACGCCAGTTCAAAACGGGAAGCCAATTTTGAGTTTTATTACCTGAGGTCGAAATTGAGTGAATTAAACTTACATTTGGGTACATAAATTTTCCGTTGGGTACTTTTTTACAATGGGTGTAAAGGCAAACTACTTCGACCCTACTTACTCAATTTTGGCTTCCCGTACGGATGTTCGAGGTTGGGTGAATTAAACTCACTATTGGGTAGTTTATTCCTTCCGTGTAGAGGAGCTACTGACGCACAATGGCGGCAACCCGGACAAAAGCTCATTTTTTTACGTTCGTTTCGCGAAGCTCGTATTTTTTTAATTTCACGCATATGTTAAATAAACTGATTTAAAAATTTGATTATTGTAGCATGTGAGTTTAAATTTTGGTGGCTTGTTGAAGCTAATGATGTTAAGCATCTCCCGAACAAATATGTATGGCAAAAGAAAATTTGAATAAACTTTTTTCGGGAAGATTCGGAACGATCTGATATCATGTATTAAAACCTATTTTTTGACTACTTTTCGGTGGTTAGTGTGGTGATTTGCTCCAAATTGCTGAAAATTGACTGTGTCAATGTTGGAATGAGGACGCTGTTAATGCTTCAGACCAGGGTTTGCAGAAATCGCTCTCAATAGATAACGAACAACGATAAAAGAGAGGCAAAAACTGTTTCGAATCATAACAAGCCATGATAACAAATTTATCAAACTTGTATACAAGTGCGAAAAAACAGAATCGGATAGGCAGCCGCCACAGAAAAATGGTGATTTTCGTTTTGTTTTCGCTCCTTTCGTGTTGGTTACTGCACATCTGTGTAGAACAAGTTGAAATGCATCATCAGAGCCAGTGCTCCTCACATTTGGAGCTTTCTAAAAGAAATTTATCATGGGGTATAACATCCCGAATCAGTCCTCTATCATGACAGCTTGCGAAAAAAATTTCTCGTGGTATGCTACATATTGTTTATGTATACAGAGATGATAAGTGAGAGACTTGCTCTTTCTCTTTGAGATTCAATCCCTGCTTCAGACCTTAAGTGAAGACCAGGATAATGTGGTCTTCGCCTTAAGGCTTGCGCCTGCAGAAGTACTCGAGTAACGTAGTAACATAGTTGGATAACAATTTTGACCTCAAAATGAATTTAGCGTTCCAAAAATAATCTTCGGTGGCAGATACGAGCAACATATTTGGTTTTGTCCGGCATTTGTATGGAGGCTCGCCACATATTTTTTAAGGTTTTTTTTTCAACATAGGGTATCTGTTCCATTAACAATAACATGCTCCTATATCAATAACATTCGCAAAACAGACAATTTAGGCTAAATTTGTGTCGTGTTTTGTTGTTATCCGGCGTGCTCACTACTGAAAAAAATCACAAAAATGAGAAAAATTAAAACAATTCGCGCACCAATTCCTTGTTTTCGAATGGTATTGATTTGGGTACATGGTATGAATTCAAGGAGCAGTTCCCCTATATTCATTTACATGAGCTGTAAACTCTATGCAATGCAAATATTCTTATTGGGATTATTAATTCAACCACACGGAAGCAAATGCATCCCTCCTTTTTTTTCCTCGTTTGTCGGGTGAAAATCACTGCGTCCAGATTTTAGGACTATTGTGATATACCCTTTTGCTGTGAAATACGCAAGTTATCTCAGTAACATGTTTGTCACTGACATACCTTGGTGTCGACTGAACTCAAGACCATCTATTATTGATGAATAGAGATCCTGAGTTACAGTATGTGACTCCCCCATTCTGGCGAGACTAGCTTTATGAAGCCAACCACGTCCTTGGGGGATAAGATCCATATGTCAGCAGGCCCTAAAAAGGGCTTGCTGAGAACTTTGAACCTACGTTGGGTGAGTGCACTGCAATAGCAGAGGATGTGTTCTGATGTTTCTCTCTCCTCGTCACAGAAGCGGCAATTTGAGGTTTGGATTGCTCCGATCTTTTGTAGATGGTATCTGCAGGGGCAGTGTCCAGTTATTAGACCGGTGTAGATGTTGAGATCCCTTTGTTGAGACCTAATTGTTGTTGGGTTTTCTTGGGGTTAATCGTTACGAGCCTTTTGGATTGGCTCGTATGGGGAAGTGCATTCCAGTTTGATGTGATTTGACTGACCATATATTTGTTCAGTTCCATTTTTACAGAGCAGTCTGAGATCCTGCAGAAGGGCTCAGGGCCAATGAACCTTTCATTAGATCCATTCCTGGCTACTCATCAGCAATCTCGTTTCCCTCTAGACCCGTATGTCCTGGGATCCAATATAGGTAGACTCGATTGCGTATGGATAAGTTTTTCAAAGCCAGAATGCATTCCCACACTAGCTTTGAGTTACAAGTGTAGTTATTAAGCGACTTAAGTGCCGCTTGGCTGTCAGAGAAAATACATATTTTTGCAAATCTATACTTTCTCCTCAGGCATAAAAACACGCATTCTAATATTGCATATATTTCCGCTTGAAATACTGTTGGCCACTGTCCTAAGTGGACAGAAATTTTTGTTGTAGGGCCATAGATTCCGGATCCTGTCAGATTATTCATTTTCGAACCATCTGTGAAGAAATTTATAGAGCCTGTTGGAACGCTGGGTCCACCTCCTTCCCACTCCTGGCGGGAAGGAATGAACACATCGTAAGGTAAGTCATAATTGACTACCGTTTCCATCCAGTCACTACAAATTCCTATTGCGGGATTTATGGCAAATTCATTTAATATGCTGAGGTGACCCGTAAGGTCTCCCGACAGCAGTGTTTTTGTTCTCTTTAACCTTAGAGCACTTTTTTCCGCTTCCAGCTTTATGAATTGATCTAACCGGGGCAGGTGAAGCATTGCGTCTAGGGCCAAAGTGGGTGTACTACGAACTGCACCAGTGATGGCTATGCAAGCGGTGCGTTGGATTTTGTTGAGCTTAGCCCTTGCAGCAGCCTCATTAGTTTTAGGCCACCAGACAAGGGAAGCGTAAGTTGTCCTGGGACGGAGCTTTGCGTCGAGTATGACACCTAGATATTTTACTTCACTTGAATAAACTAATTGTGTTTGATTCAAGAAAAGGGGTTTCAGTTGTACCTTTCTCCGTTTGGTGAAAGGGATAATGGAAGTTTTTGTAGGATTTATGCCTAGTTGATCCTTTTGACACCAGGAAAAAGTGTGATTTAGGGCAGATTGCATTCTTTCCACGATAACACTTTCGTATTTGCCTCGTACAATAATGACAACGTCATCAGCATATCCAACCACTTCGAAGCCTCTTCTCTCTAAGCTGTCTAGAAGCTCATCCACCACCAGTGACCACAACAAAGGAGAAAGCACTCCGCCTTGCGGACACCCCCTTGTTGCTTTAACAGTGATGTATGAACCGCTAAGCTCAGAGGAGATTTTCCGATTAGGTAGCATAGCATGTACCCAGGTAACAATGCATCGGTCGAATTTTCTCCTCAACATAGACGAATAAGAAGCGTTATCGAATGCGCCCTCAATATCAAGAAATGCTACAAGAGCAATTTCTTTTGCATTAAGTGTTTTTTCGATTTTTTGAACTACCGTATGTAGTGCCGAGATCGTAGATTTTCCACTTTGATAAGCGAATTGGTTTTTTGACAAAGGCATTGCTTTCATAAATTTGTGATTTATGTACTCGCATAGTACCTTTTCCATAATTTTGAGCATTACAGAGGATAAACTTATCGGCCTGAATGCTTTGGGGTTGGTTTTATCTCTCTTGCCTGCCTTCGGAATGAAGACAGGGTGGAACCAGTGTTTTCTCCTCTTTTTGGATCAACGCTGGGAATATTCCATCCATGCCAGGAGACTTTAATGGCTCGAAAGATCTCACAGCCCTCTCAACCCTGGCCCGAGTGAAAGCTTCCTTTGCAACCTTTATTGCGTCTTTTTTAGATCCAGAAACCCATGATTGGATCTCTTGTGGATCTGAGACAGCAATTCCAGTGCCTTGGTCGCCGATGCACGACTCAGGGATTGAATCAGGGAAGTGGATCTTTAACAATTCGCTCAGTGTATCGCTAGGCTCTACAGTGAGCGAACCATCCGTCTTTCGGAGGCCACCCACACCATTGGAGTGGTCTTTTGAAAGAGTTTTTTGGAGTCTGGCCACTACGGGTGTATTCTCTATGCTTTCACACATTAGAATCCACGATTTCCGTTTGGCTGACCTTATTTCTTTGTTGTAGTTCGTCAGGGCCTTTCTGTATAGGCTCCAATCGCCGGTTCGCTTAGCACGGTTGAACTCCCTACGCGCAGTTTTCCTAAGCTTCTCAAGAGTTTTATTCCACCATGGAACGTCTCTACTCGAACTAGTTGATTTAGTTGGACAGCTCTCTTGGTAGGCGTTAAGGATTTTGTTTTTAATGGATTTGGACGCATCTTCCAATTGTGTTATGGACTTGATGTGACTTTCTATGATGTACTCTTCGGATCGTAGGATAGCTGAGTAGGATTCCCAATCAGTTTTCTTAGGATCTTTAAACGTTTTTTCCATCGTTAGACCCCCTTCCCATTCGAAGATGATGTGTTTATGGTCTGACATTGATATTTCTTCAGAAACATGCCAGTTTTTTATTTTATCAGAGATAGACCGACTACATAGAGTCAAGTCCAAAACTTCCTGACGGATGGAGTTTTCAAACTTGGGCTTGTCACCAACATTACAAATGTCAATGTTCTTGGAAAAGAGAAACTGTAACAGGTACTCACCTCTGGTGTTTATATTGGTACTTCCCCATACGGTGTGATGTGCATTTGCGTCGCACCCTATGACGAAGGGGATGTCGTGTCGGTGGCTGTAGGCTACGAGCGCAGCTATTTCTGAAGGAGGGATTTCGTCCACGTCACCTGGGAAGTATGCCGAGACCACCAAGATCTCTCTACTCTCTCTGGCGGAAGGTACCTCCATCCTGACCGCTACGATGTCGATGTGGAATACCTTGTATTCTGGATTTATTGACCCATGGCTCTTGAATGAGGGCCACGGTTAAATTCTCTTTGGTGAACCTCCGACAGAGCACACCCGTGGCGCTCTCAGCATGGTGGAGGTTCACTTGCAGAACTTTAGTCGCCATTTCCGGGGTTCCCGCTTTTTTCCGGACGACGACTGTCCGGCTTTGGATGTTGCGGATCATCAGGATGTCGTTTGATGTTACAGTTTGGGTTTTCTCTCTTCCCTGTAGCAACCTGGCCCGCCAGTTTCGCCTCTGTGGTCAAACTGTCGCTTTTTGCACCCCCTTTGCCCTGTTTAGATACCTTTGGTTTGGTACCACTAGAGCAGGGGGTCGCATGTAAGCTTCGAGCTTTTCCTTTAGAGGCGGACAGACTAGCCTTTATGGTGCTTTTGGGGTGAGATTTACTAACCTCGTCCGAACCGGAGGCTTCCTCAGATTTCTCTTGGGTCGGCCTTCCAGTTAGCCGAACCTCGCCCGAACAGGAGGCCTCCTCAGATTGCTCTTGGGTCGGCCTTCCAGTCGGATTGGCGGTAGCGGCAGTCGGTTGATCTGTAATCTTCCTTAGTTGGATTTCACCAAATCGGTAGTTGAGGGTGTATTTGGACTTCTTCAACTTTTCCATCGACGCACCCTCTACTGTGAAGATCCATTCAACATGAATATCTTTCAGAATGGATCGTTTCACAATACGCCAATTAGTTGTTGTGATGTCATTTTGGCTTTCTATGAGAGCCTTTATTCGGTCGTCATCATAGCTGGAGCTTTGTGGGAAGAATGCTCGGATCATCTCTGGACGTGGAATCGCCGCTTCGTCCATTTCCATCAGCTCTGCACCTTCCCAGGGTTTCATGGATGGGGATATTCTCTTTAACCACTCAGCAGTCTCTTGATCCTTACAGATTAGAACCATGTAACCGGACTTGTAGATGAGGTTGTTGAATTTGGGTTTTATTGGCTCGTTTCGCTGTTGAACTACTCTGAGCAGGAGTGTTTCTTGTAGAAGGTCTAGCTGGGCTGTAGTGAGTTGGACGGTGGGAAAGTCTTTGGGTATTATCCCGACCTTCACGCTTTTGGCCATATCACTGTAGCTGATACCAGCTGTTTTCCTCATGGGTGGGTTTTGTTGTGCAGACACGTTTTTCTGAGGCGCGCGGTTTGAGGACTGTTGGGCACGCTCTCTCGGATCCAGATGGTGCTTCACCCTTTTTTGTTTGGGGTCCTCTGTGGCGGATTTGTCTAGGTCGTTTCTCGAGCGTTTTGAGGAAGTGGGCTCGCTCGCATACCCACAGGCATGAATAAAAAATCATTAAATCATGAATCAGGTCAGTTCATGAAACCATGATTATAATTCATGATTTTAGGAACATTATTCATGGTTCTAGGCAATCATCACAGTCGATAGTATGCACAACCGGTTATACTTCAAACACTCCATTCCCATGAAGTAAGAACGGATGAGAGGTAGCACGCCGGACTCTTGCTCAGTGTACTCGAGTTCAAATCCCCTGTTGAACTTTATTTTATTCTGTCGATCTTAACAACCAAATTGAAACGCATTGGTTGCGTTACGCGAAAATAAATCATGAAATCATGATTTATGTTCATGGTGTATTTTCATAGCATGAAAACACGACGGATTCATGGAATCATAAATTATTTTCTCATTTCTGGGAACGGTTTTTTACCCGTGCACATTACAACAAAATCAGCATTTGACGTTTGAAGCTTTTTCAGCAGATTTATAAGAGGTTTATTGATAGCAATAAGAGCGCCAATAAAACTCTACATTTCGTCATGCTATAAGAATTAAATAAATCCAACAGATGTTGAATTTGATACTTGTGATCGCTATGGAAGATGGTTGTCGATAATGAACAGAAGTTCAAGCTATCAACATCGCTTGCGGAGAGCGCATACCCGCAGAAAGTGATGTCACAGCTGGTTACTGAAGAGCTCCCGATGTCGAGGCGGGTGATAAATGGCTCAACAAATTGGTTTTCGGAGTAAGCTAGATCCATTGCCGGTAACTAGTCCAAGCAGATCGTCGCGCGCCGTCGATTACAGGGAGCTTGAAACGCAAGGGAACTCTCTGTCGGGATAGGATAGATCCGCCTCTGAGGACTAATCAAGTAGTCCGCCATTAAGTGTGCTATCAAGTCAATGCGATTTTGGGTCATCGGAACCCGATGGCACTCGTCCGGTCTCCCGTTGTACGAAGAGCCTACCATACAAAGAAGTACCAAAAGTTAGTTCCGGGAGGAACAAGGCTGAAGCCCAAGGTGTTTTCAGTGGTTATTACATGTCAGTATGAGTCCTATACTTCAGTGCCCAAAAGTGTGAGACGGGTGCTGTGCTAGTGCATAAAAGCATTCCACCTTAAAGAGAGAAAAAACACGTTGTACAATCCATATTTGGCTTAACAATCTCATAATGAATAAGCCTGAAATAATACTAATGAATATGATTCGTGCATAAAACGATTTTTCTTCAAGTATAAATGCAGAGTAAGATTGATACGTATTTCAGATTTATGTTCTGTACAAATCCCACTCCGTACATCTACTCTAAAAAACATCTCCTTTTACGCAAAACCAAAATGCGGAATAAATCCTACCTCATCAGGCGGATTGTCTAACAATCTGCCATAGACACACCATCCGCAATTCCTCGTCGAATCAAAAGACAATCCCAGCCCCATTGATGATGACTATTACATACCTACGATGATGACAAGAATGATGAAGGTGATACGGTGGCAGTCCAGCGAACGTGTAAAGCCGTCAGTTGTCATCGGTAGATTTTATCGCCCCATCGTGGATGGATTGTGCGCCGATGATGGTCCAACCATAATGTGGAGTGGATGTTGGTTGACCGCATCATCCGTGTCGTAATTTGAGAGTGGACATACCCAAGAGTGACAAGTGCTTTCGCAGCTCTGCTCGATGAGCAAGTGCTGGGTTTTGTGCTAAAATGATTTTCCCAGCTGTTGGTCGGATTCAGTAACAGAAAAATTTATTGCGCTTCGTATTATGAGGAAGGCGTGAGAAAATATGCACACTGAGGCCGTAGTTCAAGGGCTTTGACATGCTTGGCACCGTAATGAACTCTTTGGATATAAGAATAATTGAGATTATTAATAAGCGCGGAATTGAATGTTGGAATACAGCGTGGAAATTCTTTATAAAGACTCTAAAGAGCTAGAGGCGAGTAAGATTTATTCAAACTCAAAACAAGCTTTTTCTGTTTCAACTGCTAATGGATTTATTCTGAGCAGCTGCCAACTCAATGTTTGTGAGTAGTATAATCTTGCAAACAGAAGCCGTTCGTGTATTGCTACAGCCCTCCCAGTCCGCTAAATCACCGCGGCAACTTATGTAATGCTGGACCATGCCAACGGTCATTATTCCAAAAAGTTCCACCTGAAAAAAGAACATTGAACGCGCCAAAGGTTGAGCATAAATTTAGCGAAATTGAAATTTTACGACAACCGCACGCCAGCCAAGGCTTTTTCTTTACGATCTCCTAAGCGCCTTTTCGCCAGATCGGCTCTGCCGTAGGTTGGTTAGAAATCAGAATCAATGGGAAAAGGAAAGGTAAGAAAAATAGGTTTATGTGGGTTAGCGAACCGCGAGCCAAGGCGCGTGATCTTGTTTCGGTGAACCCCTCCCAATCGCAATGAGGTCGATGATGAGGGCGACGAGACGACGCGATGATGGTGCGGTAGGTGCGGTCACGCGACACGGTGGCAATATATCTTGGATCAGATTCCGTGGTTGGGCCGCCCGCAGAAGTGGTCCGTGGTTTGTTTCTCCGCAATGGCGAATGAATTCTACAGCTTTTTCTTTCGCATGTTTTCTGTTTGTGCAAGTCGGATGCTAATACACCATTGATTGTAACCTGTTTTCTGGGTGGCTGGCTGCCTGTCGACAGCTTCGGTGCTCGCCTGAAGCAATTATGTGGCAACTGATAATAAATCTGCCAACACACCCAAAGAATGCGGTTCCCCATTCAGCCCCAGCTCTAATGAGAAGTTTAGATTATGGTCTGAAGTTTGTGCACCATCAAAAGAAAATCTAGCACGGACAACTTCCTTCCCCATCTCACAGTCTAGTGTCACTAATCAAATATTAATATCACTGCAATGTGATTCTAAATCCAACCTACCTAAGCATCCTGCGACGGAAAGACTCCCGTCTGGATGGATCAAGTCAAGTATGAAGTAGGGTAAGCAAGGACACGTGCCATTTAATTACCAACCGCATCTCAGTGGAAGGGTTCCGCTTTCAATTTTAATATTTGTCATTTAACTTGAGTGCTTCTATTATGCCCGGTTCCATTGCCACGCCACCACAGAGGAGGAAGAACTCAAACAATTTAACTCCAATCCCCGGTGAAACCCCTTTCCAAGCAAAGGAACGATAAAACCGGGTAATTTGTGTGAAACGCCATACAGCACCAGTGGCCCCGTTGTTGTTTCTAGTGTGTTGGGCGGTATGCGATAGAGTTGTTTAGAGTTATGATAATGGTCCTAGACGGAGGGGTTCCAGGGCGATGAAGTACTTATCGCTCATACATCCAGCATAAAAATAATGGCATATCACTTTTATGTTTCTATTTCAAAAAATAACTCAATGCCTCAAATAAATATGAAACCATTTGTCGAATCTCGTAAAACATAACGTAAATAACACCTTCTCATCGTAGTTTAACGGAAAAATTATGAAACTTATTTATAATTTCATAACAAATCAATGCAGCAGATATGAACAAAAAAAATCGAAACTACACAAGTTCAATAGATTTGCAAACTTTGCTTCTTAGCATATCCATGCCGAATCAGTATTTCTAATCTAACAGTTTCGGGTCGTACAATAAAAACTAATTATGGGGGGGAGGGGCTCTGCCATTTTCTTACGTTAATAAATCAAAAATTATTTGTATGGGAAAAATCTTACATGGGGGGAGAGGGTTTGAAAAACCTAGAAAAATTTTTACGTAATATATTCCAAAACTTTGCCTAATAGGTCATTGCTGTAATTTTGAAAATGGCGGCATGAAAGCCGAATTAAAGTCCAATTACATCAAGGACAAGTATCCCGGAAACCAAAACAAAATGCACTCGCGTTTTCAAGAGCAACCCTTACAAAACATAATCCACGCACAAATGTCATTCTTATTACTCCACGCATACTACGACGCAGCAAAGCTGGAATAATAAAAATGACAAATGCGCGTGGCTTAATAAAAAATCCGAATTGTGAATAACTTTTGAAAAAAGTTATTAGCAAATTAGTAATAGCAATCCATTGACATTTTTTGACATTTCCTCACTGGTTCCGATAGAAATAATCACGCTAAACGTGTCAACGCTTTACCGACAGCAGACTTATAGGAGTATTTTTCGACTAAACATTATTCAAAGAACTTTGTTAGGTTACCATCTTATTTTTATTCGACCTTTCATTTGGTAGAGTTATGCTTCTATGAACGTTCTTCTTCTTATTGGCATTACATCCCCACACTGGGACAGAGCCGTCTCGCAGCTTAGTGTTCATAAAGCACTTCCACAGTTATTAATTGCGAGGTTTCTAAGCCAGGTTACCATTTTTGCATTCGTATATCATGAGGCTAGCACGATGATACATTCATGCCCAGGAAGGTCGAGAAAATTTCCAATCCGAAAATTGCGTAGACCGGCACCGGGAATCGAACCTAGCCACCCTCAGCATGGTCTTGCTTTGTAGCAACGCGTCTTACCGCACGGCTAAGGAGGGCCTATGAGCGTTACGGTGCCAAAACCAAAGTTTTCTTTCATTCTTGTTGAAAGTCTGATATTATGCTGCCCATACACGCTTAGAATATTTTACAGTAGGTATACGGTAATTGTTTACCAAACTTTTAACAGCTGAAAGTTTGGTAATCAGTTCGACAATTGAAACAATTACAGATTGTTCAGTTATTTAATTTTGTAATGATCTCTCAAAAAGTACCGTACTTGTCATGATATTGCCAGCGCTAAGGGAGTAACTGGCAAGGAAGGAGGCTGGAAGTAGCATTAGTCAGTCCCAACCTTCCTCAAGCGAAGAATACACATAATAAATGAAACAGAATAATTTTAACTACCCACTTTAAAATACGTCAAAACTTGATTGGTTGATAATAATAAGCTGGTCGACAAAACAGGACAAACGACATCAATCACGATAGGGGAAAGTTGTCTTCCGCGGTGGGAGTCTTCATCGATAAACTTTGGCCGGGTGGCTAACTGTGGCTGTACGGATGTCCAAGAATCCATTTGTTGAGTCGCGTTGTTCTCCGGAGTTCAATCACTGCAGCCAGATAACAAATTCACACCCATCCGGTGATTGTTGGGTTTCTGTATAAGAACCTACCAAAACCTGTATAAGAACTGGGCATATGCGAAAATGATAGATTCTTGTAAAAATAATGTTTATAGACCTTACAATTTTGCAAGCTTTTCTTGTAATATTTATAACATTTTCGCATATGCCAAGTTCTCATACAGGCTTTGGTAGCTTCTTATACAGAACTGTTAGACAATCTAATAGTCGCTGGTTGGATGCAACCTTAGCGCATAACATCGAACCATTAAACCGACCGAAAAAGTAAACTTTTCAGAGCGAAGGACTTCAGCAAAAAAAAACAGTTCGAAGCGGAGGATTTCCACAATAAACTGACCAGAAATTTTAGCAAGAACGTAAGTTAAACGATGACAATATTCAGATCGCATTTAAAACAAAACAAAAAAACGCAGAAATGGTGACCCACTCTGAGAGCGGCATTTTTCGTATTCCTGTTACACAGGACTTGGTCGGTTGGTATCAAGATGAGTGGACGATGTTAGCAAAGTTGGAGAGGATCCCACTCCCCTCAGCTGACCTTGTTGAGATTATGGTTGACGATGAGAGGACTTACGACCCGGGTTGGGTTGCCCGGAGAGCCTGGTCAGTGAGGGGAAGGGGGACTTGCAGCCATGATAAGACCAGGGAGGTCCGCACACCTCCGTGGGTAGGACTTATACCCGGGTTGGGGTGCAAGAGAGGTCCAAGCTGGATCTAGATCTGGTTGTACAGTCTTCTGTCTTTGAGGAAGCACATGAGGGCATATAGGTTAGCGGTATCGTCAGCTAAGGCATCTAGTGTGTTTGTCGGTACTCCGTTGCTGGAGTGAAGAATGTCAAACTTTGAACATCGGCAGATCTCATGTTTCACTAAGTTGTGTGCAATTACAAATGATCCGAAAGGAGGGGGGAGTTGATTTGCTGGTCCTTGAGACTGGTCAAGTCGTTCCAGAGTACCGTGGATCCTTTGACCTCCCGCAGCTGCGTGGTCCTGGAAACAGCCCTTTGGTTTTCCCAATGCTGGCTGACAATCTGTTTTGTTCAAGGCTTTAACGTTAGCCGAGGGACCCGATGTTGTGAAACGCCAGCTTTGGTGATCGATTCCAGCCAAAATACCCACAGTACCCCGGAATCCAGGAAAAGTTTGTCGACTGTTGTTCGCATGCGAGAATGGCCTGGACCCATGGGTGTTTCGGCTGCTCTCTTTGTGACCTCCGAGGACTTCGACAAGTTTCCGATATGCCGCCCATTGCACACATGCCCGCGGACGCTTTTTTCGGCCGACACACTACAGGTTTCCGGACCTTCTATGAAAAAATTGTGTCAGGCCATTTGCCGAATGCCGTTTGGCAGAACGCTATTTGCCCGAACGGGCCTTTTGGCTGAATGCCGTTTAGTTGAATAGTTAACACGTACGTCCCCAACCCTCATTTTACGACAAAACTCAAAATTCAAAACCACGCAGCTCAGCCAATTTCTAACGGATATTCAAGCAATCTTCTGGAATCGATCACAAAATTCCTATAGTTTTAGGAACCGAGGTCAATTTTTGTGCAATGACCATGGTTTCGGATATATTCCGCGGAGTACTGGGGTTACCTCCCTCCCGGACAAAAATGGTCACTTGCAGATCGGCTTATAAATCCATGTCAAATTTCATGATTTTGCAAAACAAGTACACTGGAGTATATTTCGGCGATTTTCGATCGAATTGGCCACCCTCCAGGAAGTAACCGAAGGAAGTCAGGGCCTGGTTCTTTTGGGGAAGTGGCCAATTTTCGTTCAATATTGGAATCCATCTTGCCAGATGTCAAACTTCTTTTATTTCAAAACAAGTACAATATAGTAAATTTCGACGATTTTGGATCGAATTGACCACACTCCGGGTACTTCCAGGGCCTGGTTCCCTTGGAGAAGTGGCCAATATCCGTTCAATCTTGGAACCCATCTTGCGATATGCCAAACTTCATAAATTTGCAAAACAAGTACATTAGAGTCCATTTCGGTGATTTACGATCGAATTGACCACCTTCCGGGTACTTCCAGGTAGACCTGCGCGCTGATTGAAATTTTACCGGCGGTGGCGTGATAGATATTTTTCAGCCAGCGGCGGCGTGGATCGGCGTGAACCAGTTTCAAGCGCCAAAATTTCTTCAGAAGTTCCTCCAGGAATTCTTCCAGAAGTTCCTTCACGAGTTTTTTGAAAGATCGTCAAGAAATTCCTTTGGACATTCCTCCAGATATTCCTCCATAAGTGCCTCTGGGAAACTCCTCAAGATACTCCTCCTGGATTTCGTCTGGTAGTTCCTCCAGGATTTCCTCCGGAAGCTTCCCAAGAATTCCTCAGGAAGCTTCTCCAAGAATTCCTCCGGAAGCTTCTCCAAGAATTCCTCCAGAAATTCCTCCGGAAGTTCCTCCAGAAATTCCTCCGGAAGTTCCTCCAGAAATTCCTCCGGAAGTTCCTCCAGAAATTTCTCCGGAAGTTCCTCTAGGAATTCCTCCGGAAGTTCCTCCAGGAATTCCTCCGGAAGTTCCTCCAGGAATTCCTCCGGAAGTTCCTCCAGGGATTTCTCCGGAAGTTACTCCAGGATTTCTTCCGGAAGTTCCTCCAGGAATTCTTCCGGAAGTTCCTTCTTCTTACTTGTTCCTTGTTCTTCGTCCCCTTTTCCTTCTTCCTTCATTCATCTTCCTTCTTATTTTTTCTTTTTCTTTCTTCCTTTTTCCTTCTTTCTTCTTCTTTCATCCTTCTTCTTCCTTTCTTCTTCTATCTTCGTTCTTCCTCTTCTTACTGCTTCCCTCTTGCTTCTTTTTCGTCCTTCTCCTTTCTTTCATTTTCCTTTATCCTTTTTCTTTCTTCCATTTCCTCCTTCCTTATTCTTTTTTCCTTTGTCCTTCTTCCTTCATCCTTTTTCCTTCCTTTTTTTCTTTCCCCCTTCTTCCTTTTTCCTTCTATATTTTTCCTGGTTCTTTCTTCCTTCTTCCATCTTCCTTTTTTCTTATTCCTTCTTCATCCTTTCTTTTCCCTTCTGCCTTATTCCTTCTTCTTTCTTCCTTCTGCCTTCTTCTTTTTTCTTTCTTTTTTTCCTTCTTCTTTCTACTTTCTTCCTTTTTCCTTCTTCTTTTTACCTTCTTCCTTCTTCTTTCTTCCTTCTCCATTATTTCTTCTTCTTTAATCATTTTTCCTTCTGCCTTGTTCCTTCTTCCTTCTGTCTTATTCCTTTTACTTTCTTTTTTCTTCCTTATTATTTCTTTTTTTCTTTCTCCTCCTTTTTTTCTTCTTCCGGTTTACTTCATACTTCTACTTTCTTCCTTCCTCCTTTTTCTTTCTCGTTTTTTCTTTCTTCTTTCTTCTACCTTTTCCCTTCTTTCTTCTCCCTCCTTTCCCATTTCTTTCTTCCTTTTTCCTCCTTTTTATTTCGTTATCTCTTCTTTACTCTTTTAAATTTATTCTTCCTTCTTCTAAGTTAATTCTCCATTCTTATACACAGGATTTTGTTTTTACACGATTTTTTTTCGCTCGTATTTTTGATCGTGTGACTTCAATTTGCCACCAAACTCTTCGCAACATATTTCAAAAAATCCAGAATAAATCAAAGAAAAATCACATGATAATTAATATACGTTAAACATATAGGATGAGTGGAAAATTGAGAAAATGTAAATCGTGTAAAAACAGAATCCAGTGTATATCGCTTCGTATGTGCAGGGGGGTTAGACAAAAAGTTGAAAAAGGCATAATTTTCGCGAAGCACAAATCAGCATAACTTTGCATAGAATAATCCGGTTTTGATAAAACCAGGCTCATCGGATGCGGATACTCTTCTAGTGTACTGTCCCCAAACCCAACTCCAGATTGGCCTTTGGCCACCGGAGATGTTCCGGGTTTTCCGAGGGTATGTTAAAAATGCATTTTTTCTTCTCCTTGTCATTTTAAGTGACGTTTACTTCCATAATGGTTTATGCTTTCCCAGGAAACTATAACTAATATACTGACCAATGCTGGCTTCCGATCGATAATCCGTCAGGAATACGCAGATTTATGGCCATTTTCGTAAAATCGGTACGGGATTGGCCATACACCCTGAACAAATATCACTTTCGCAGAACACCCGGAACCTGTTACAAGTGAGTCTTACGGTCCTCAAAATGTATCTTCAGTATAGATTATATTTTCATCGTCTCGGGAAAACATGAGTTTTGACACCCATATTTGCATGGATCCAGAACCTGCTATAAGGGTGGCAGTGAATACTCTATCACCCTGGAAATGTTTCTGTAATCATCGTCTCGCTAAGTCATGAAGATAGATACCCATATTTGCATTATTCCGATCTGTTATCATTTCATCATGTTCCCGGAACCGTTTTATGGAAATGGCCATATCTCTGCCTACTTTGGTCGGCATATTAGTTCTAGTTTTTGAAGAAAAGATAAAACATAATTAAAGTAAACGTCACATAAAATGACAAGCAGTAAAAAATGCATTTTGGACATACTCTTGGAAAATCCGGAACCGAATCCGGTTTGAATCCAAAGGAGAATGAGAAAATCTCTCACTTATCATGTCTATATACACTCTCAATAGGTAGCATACCGTGAGAGAAATTTTTCGGTAGCTATTACGATAATGAACTGATTCGGGGGGCTACAATCCATGATAATTTTTTTTAATAAGCCCCAATTGCGGGGCACCTGTTCTGATGATGCATTTCAACTTGTTCTACACAGCTATGCGAAAAAATATGATCCCCAACATAAAATGAGCGAGAACAAAGCGTTTTATCGAACCTCCTCGGTGGGTGCCGCATATCCGAATCAGTTTCTTTCCAACTTGTATAATACAAGTGCGATAGTTTTGTTTTCATGGCTTGTTGTGATTCGAAGAGATTTTTGCCTCTCTTCTATCGTCGTTCGTTATCTATTGAGAGCGATTTCTGCAAACCCTGTCCGGAACATCTCCAGTAGCCAAGGACAAATCTGAGGTTTTGCATGGGGACAGTATACTAGAAGAGTGTCCGCTTCTGATGGTCCCAATTTAATCAAAATCGGATTATCCTACGCAAAGTTATGCTGGTTGGAATTTCGACAAAATTTTACCTATCTCAACCTTTTTGTCTAACCCCTGTATGTCGTACTATTCCCCGAGTAACACACATAGTACAGCAGTTACAGTAATTCAAACGCAACCAAATTTGGTCACATTGCTGCAACCAATCTCACTTCTTACTTCCCACAACACACTTCTTCATACTAGTCACTACTTTCTACTCAATTCTTACTTTCACTTTTTAACTAGTCACTGCACACACTTTATACGAAAACATATTTCAACTATTCGGCCAAACGGTATTCGGCTCAATGGCGTTCAGCTAAATAACCCTAAACCGAAACATTCGTTTTTGAAGTGAACATATCAATCTTATCTGCTGTTGTAAACAAAGAATCAAACATCGATTAGACGAATCTGATAGCACTCCCACGCAAACCAGCATCATCAAATGGAAGCAGAAGCCTTCACCTACGAATTGATGTTTCTTTGTTTACAGAAGCAGATAAAAGTCGTGTTAAAAATTGGTATTGAATACCCTTTCGATAGGGCTTCGGTGAGGGCTTCGAGTAGATAGAATCGTCATACGGACTGATGTTCGATCAAGAATTGTGATGACCACAAAACAAGTTCCGCCAGGTGACGGGTCCTTCAAATGAACTATGTGGCCCATTGTAATTCAATATATAAAGTGATGAACATCGCCCAATTAAATATCATTGTGCCAAGCAACAGTGTCCATCAAAAAATCTTTCTTCCACAAAAGATATTTCTTGCAATGGTAAAACCTCTACACTAAATAACGAGAAGTCAACTTTGGTTTCTGTTCTAGGACCGGAAACGTGTACTGAATACACCGTGCGAATGCTGTTGCGTTTTCTCTTCGTGTGCCTGCCCTTATGCTAAGTACATGTGAGCTTAAGTGATATCACCTTAATTCGTCCAGCAGAACCGATTAGTTTTTGAAGTGACTAGATCTATTCAATACATCATAGTACACAATAAAGGCATCAACTCCAGCTCATATAATGCTTTGTCTCATAAATTGATTGCAAAATAAAAGATCAATGATTGGTTCCAGAAGGCCATTTAAGTCGTACCCCTCGCTTCGGTAATGTGCTCAACGTTTGTTTGTGCTTCGCAACTTCAATGACGGCTGTGTATGACACAGTTCTGTACCCCATAGGTGTCCTAACAGAACTCAACTCGAAGAACGAAATTAAGGCGAAGGCGCGCTCACGCAATGATGTTGATTTAGCAATGCTTTATAAGTGGTAGTATAGATCGAAGCGATAGACGCGCAGATTGGAAGTAAAGCATGAAAAAACAGCGTTCTCGGGCGCTAATGAATTAAGAAAAGGTGCGGCATCCATCCGTTCGTCATTTGCCATCTTTGGGAACTAATGGTGGTGGAATGATGGAAGGTCACATGTGAAGTACGTAGAACGGGTTGTTGGTCAATTTGTATCAAGTTTGAAACGGTAATTCTACAACTGCGCGGCAATCATTAGGGGTTTAATTATTTTTACCTTTATATTGCTGAACATTTTCTGAACATGGTCGCGCTTGAGAAATTAATGCTTGTTTCCTTGCAATTACGTCTAATAGTTCAGGAGGTGACAATCGAAAGAGGTGGTTGCCCACCAACAACTGATTTCAAATTTAGATAACATGCGCTGCAGTGGGTATAATCGATACAGTAAATAAATGAACGACCAACACATGCAGGTTGGATGTTGAAAGGAAAAAAACACAAACAAAATAAATATTCACGTAATTAACATAATTAGCGTAAATTGCGAAAAGCTTGAATGGGGAACAACCCAGCAAGGCTGTACCTCCCCAAAGGAAAGTGACAACCAATGTTCGTTCCACTGAATGAATGCTGCCGCGCTGCTGGAACACGGTAGCCACTGATTTTGAACAGTCAGCCAGCCAGCAACCAGCAGCGCTACAACGATGGGAACATTATCCCGACATGCTCTTATCATGAGTTGAGTATCACACGCTTGTGTGCATAAGCACGGTCGGAGTGCACTGGAGCCTATAATGGGAGGCAGATGACCATGTTCACGTGAAAATTTATGCTAAATGATTTCTCGTTTCGGTGAGCGCCATGCGAGAATTGACTGCTATATTGGTGAGTATCTAGTAGGGTGGCACGCAATAAAGAGGTGACACGTTTGAATAGTAGAAGTAGAATGTTTTTGTTTGTACAATCAATTATACTTTTCTGACTTCTTAAAAATTATAGAATTTCTAACATACACAGGAACAAGAAAGTATCAGAAAGATTATCATCCAGTATCGAAAGTGCCGCACTATAGATCGATTTGAGAGCGATATCACCAGAACGTATCATTTGAGAGTTAAGCGACGAAGACTCGCGTGATCTTGTATCAAATTTTATGCACAGTCTTAAGAAAAAATCGGCAGTGAAAAATTCTGGAAATCTGGAGCTAGACCTGTGCGCCGGTCATATAATCGGCGGCGGCGGCGTCACGGCGGCGCGCCGTTGGCTTTTATCGGCGGCGGCGGCGGCGTGAACCGGCGTGAACCGGCGTGAATGAAAAATCATTGGCTAAAAATCAATTTTAACCGGGATTTTTTAATTCACGAATCGCCCGTATAAAAGTCGACTTCAGTGGATTAAATTTGTAATATTCTATGTTTGTCGATCATCAAACAGCACATTCCATTGTAAATTACCAGCGAAACTAATAAGTACCTGATCTCAAAATGTTCTTTTTTTCAAGTTCGTTTATTTGGTAGGCTCATGCGTGTATAACACTTTACGGAGCCATGGTTCTTTGTGATATATACAATCAATATCATTTAATTTTTCAGTTAGTAAGAGAGGGGTAGAAGCCAGCGTACTCGTGGTGACTCGAGGTTAGTTTACAATGTTTAAGGATGGACAGGGCTAAGGATTTGAGATCAGGGAATTTCAGCTTCTCATCCGGGTATTTGGCGTCAGGGACGATGTGGCGTGTCGTCGTGCTCGAGGAATGGTTCGACTGGGAGCATCTTCCGGATGGCAGAGCCGGTGCTCTACGGAACAGAAAGCAGAGACTAAACACAAAAAAAAACTTTGAAGAAAGAAAAAAAAAACTATTAGATTTTGATATCAGAAGCACAAAGAAAACTATAAATGGCCTGCATATAGACCACATCACGATCTCCCAAAACACCTCGAACTTTCCTGAAGGGTTGTTTACCTCGGGCCACTAGGGTATCCAATAATTGCTCTCTGGAGGCGTCATTTTCCGAGCAGGACCAAACTACGTGGTCGATGTCATCATAACCGGCTCCGCACCTACATAAGTTGCTATCGACAAGGTTTATAAGTTCTGTACAGATGTGCGTTTAGTGAATAGTGATTAGACATAAGTCTCGACATCATGCGAATGAAGCCTCGACTTAAGTCCTCACCTCTGAACCACGCTCGCCCAGAAACTTTTGGAACTATAGAAAATAGCCACCGTCCAAGTTCGTTGTGTGTCCAATTATTTTGCCAACTTTGAAGAGTACTCTGACGGACTAATGGGAAAAACTCGTTGCTCGAGAATTGTCTATCATAAACCTCACCTTCCTGTGCGCCCACCTTTGCCAGCGAGTCTGCCTTCTCATTGCCGTAGATTGAGCAGTGAGAAGGGACCTAAACAAAGGTAATCTTGAATGATCTTTCGACCAAAACACGCATCTGCTCTCTTATGTTTGTAAGAAAGTAAGATGCGTGCTTAACGGGTTTCATCGACCGGAGTGCCTCGATAGAACTAAGACTATCCGAGAAGATGAAATAATGGTCTACGGGCTGATTGGAAATTATCCCCAAAGCGAAGTTAATTGCTGCCAGCTCAGCAACATAGACCGAACACGGTTCCTGAAGTTTTTGGAAGGTGGTTGAAGTTACATTGAAAACACCGAAGCCAGTGGATCCGTTGATGCGAGAACCATCAGTGAAATATCTGTTGTTGCAATTGACATGTTCATATTTTTCAGAAAAAAGTGAGGGAATAGATATTTGTCGAAGAAGATCTGGTATTCCTTGAATAGCATGTTTCATGGACAGATCGTATACAATTGAGGAACTGTCGTTGGTGAAGTGAACTCGAGGTGGATTATAACACGGAAGACAAAGATCTGATGATATGTAGTTGAGATAAACTCTCAGGAATCTTGAACGACAAGTTAGTTCAAGCATATTATCGAAGTTATGTAAGACAAGTGTGTTACTTGTCCCACATTTGATGAGTATTCTAAGTGAGAGCTCCCAGTAACGGTGCTTTAAAGGAGTGACTCCAGCAAGCACCTCCAAATCTCAAAATGTTATTCACATTAAAACTATTTTATTTTTCTCTGATTTTGATGAATCTAAATTTAAAAACGAATCCTGGTTCACTTTTTCACCCTTGAGCAGTATTAAGAATTAGACTTCGGTGTCAAAGGACTAATTTGTTAAAACAAAAAATAAACTACTATTATTTGAGTTACATATACAATTGGGCAATGTTGAAGTGGCTGCATATCTAGTATATTTAGAGAATTTACAGTTCGTTCACCTGCTGTGACCCTTGAATCCTGGAAGGACATTTACGATGGAATGACAACCACAATGGACAGTTTACTCCCCACCTTGCGTTCTTGTATGCACAAATCTCAATAGATGATCAACATAACTAAAATGAGCTCTGGCTGAGTAAGCTGGGGCACGATGACCAACCAAATTGAATATTTTCCTCAAAAGTTGGTGAAATATGACAAATAAGTTTCTGGTGGAGTTCCTGAAGGGATTTCCGGTGGAAACTACGATTTTTTTACGTTGCATTAGAAATTTCTTTGTAAAACCCTATGGATACTCCGGAAACTCATTAAGGTTCTCATTGGGAAATTTCTTTAGTAAAACCACAGGTAAAACCATAGAATATTCTTTTAGGATTTAATTCGGAAATTTATTAGGGATTAAATAGTTTCCGAAAGAATTCCTAAAACAATTTCCGGAAAAATTGCTGAAAATATCTTCGAAGGGGTTCAAACAGGACTCTCCGAGGGAAAAGCGAAAAGAGCTTATAAGACATTTCTGTCAAAATTTTTGAAGAAATTTTCGAAAGAACTTAGCGTAAAAATACTTCGTCCGAACTTGACCAACTTCACTATTGATCCCACGACTGACTTCCTACAAATCACACCAAGGAAATACAAAACCGAACTAGCTTGTTTGCTTGCATGCTAAATGTAGACTCGTTTATTCGTCATAAGGAACAAAGGTTTGGGCACGCAGGTCTTGCTTATTATGTGTATAGGTATTTTATAATTTTACCCGGTAGCACCGGCTTCAAAAATAGTTTACATTAGGGAACCGAAAGAATTCTCGCAGAAAAATCAGAAAAATAATCTTTTCAGTAAATTTCGAGAAAATGTTCTAGGGAATTCCTAGAAGAATTTCCGAATGGTTCCCAAAAGCAATTTCCGAAGAAATTTCTTTGAATGAATTTCTGAAGAGATTCCCGAAAAAAAATGGAGAATATTGTGACGTAATTTCTAAGGAAAATGTCCAAGATCTTATTCCTAAAGTAAACAAAGAATTTTCAAAGGATTACCCGTATAAATTCCCAAGGAATTACTTAAAGTAGCTCTGAATGAATTCCTATGGGAATTTAAGGAAAAGTTGTCAAAGAACTTGCTAAGGAACCCCTAGAGGAATTTAAAAAAAATTCCAACGTTTTTTTTTTCTAAAAAAAAATCCGAAGGAATTCCTAAAATAATCCTCCATATTAATTTCCGAAGAAAATCCTAGGCAAACTTTCAAAGAGTAAACATATTTCCAAAGGAATCTGTAAATGAATTTCTGATGGAATTTTTAGAGGAATTCTACAATATTTTCCGTCGATATTTCAAAAGGAAATTGCGAATGATCTTCGGAAGGTATATCCGGAAGAATTTCAAAGGGAATTACGAAAGAATTCCTAAAGTATTTTATCAAGCAATTCCTAAAGCAATTTCCTATGAAATTTCCAAAAGAACGAACCTTAACGAATTTCCTAAGGTTTTTGCCTTTCTCGTATACTAAGTATACGTAAAGGCTATATGTTCGCTCCAAAAATATACTTTTTTTAGGAGGCCCGGAGACCCATAGTGTTAGATACCAATCAACTCAGCTCGACGAATTGAGGTGATGTCTGTGTTTTTTTTTTCTTCCTAAACAATGGAGGGGGAATCTGCTCAACAGACATCCTGGGTTGACCAGGTGATGTCTGTGTGTGTGTGCGTGCGTGTGTGTGTGTGTGTGTGTGTGTGTGTGTGTGTGTGTGTGTGTGTGTGTGTGTGTGTGTGTGTGTGTGTGTGTGTGTGTGTGTGTGTGTGTGTGTGTGTGTGTGTGTGTGTGTGTGTGTGTGTGTGTGTGTGCGCACAAAAAGAGCAAAAAGTTTAGCTCACTTTTTTTTGCACTTACCCTCAACCAATTTACTTGCAACAGGTTGCATTTGACGCAGTATACTGCCCCATTGTTTCCTATTAAAAATTGGCCAGATCGGACTATGGGCTTGGAAGTTATGGCCAAAATACTTTTTCTCATAAAAAACGCGTAAAAAAGTATAGCTCACATTTAATGCACTTACCCTAAACGGATTCCCTCACAAGAAGCTGCATACGACGCAGTATCCTGTCCCATTGATCCCTATTAAAATTGGACAGATCGGACAATGGGCTTGGTAGTTATGGCCAAAATACTGTTTCTTATAAAAAGCGTGTAAAAAGTTTAGCTCATTTTTAATGCACTTACCTTACACGGATTCCCTCACAACAGGCTGCATTCGACGCAGTATTCTGCCCCATTGTTTCCTATTGAAAATTGGACGAATCTGACAATGGGCTTGGTAGTTATGGCCAAAATACTTTTTCTCAGAAAAAAGCGCGTAAAAAAATCTAGGTCACTTTTAATGCACTTACCCTGAACCGATTCCTCGCAACAGGTTGCATTCGACGCAGAATCTTGGCTCATTATTTCCTATTGAAAATTGGCCCAATCAGACGATGGGCTCAGAAGTAATGCCCAAAATACTATTTTTGCCGCACGAGAAAGGCATCTTCACCGCTAGGTGGATTAATCTGGGCTTTTTTAAAGAGAATACGTGGAGGAAATTCTGTCGTAATTACTGAGATAAATTTTAAGGAATATCCGAAATAATTTCCGAAGAACTTTCTGGAATTCATTTTTTAGAACTTTTGAAGCAATTACCTAGGGAATTCCTCAACGAATCTTCAAAGGAATCTTTGGAGGAAATTACGAATAGATTACTGGGAAAAATTCCAAAGGAATTCTTGAAGAAACCTAGGAAATACATCAGAAATACCAGTAGGCATTTTCTCTAAAATTCTATTAGGAATTTCTTCGTAATTTCCTTTGAGAATTCCTTCGGGAATTCTATCATAGAATCCTTCAAAAATACCTTTATGGATTTCTCTGGAAATTCCTTAAGGAATTCTTTGGGAAGTATTTTACCTTCAAAACTCTTTTAGAAGTTTCTTTAGGAATTACTTTTGAAAATCCATTCAGGTTCTCTTTTGGTTCCTGCACTAAACCCAATACAAATTTCTTCAAAATCGCCTCCAAAAATTTATTTGGGAACGCCTCCAGAATTTCATTTCTTAAATAAACAAAAAAAATACCGCCCGGATTTCCATCGGATATTCTACCAAGGACTTTTTTTTTTAGAGATCTTCCAGGAAATCCTTTGAAATTTATTGAAAATGAAGTTGTTTGCGATGTAGTTACTTATTAAATTTTCGAAAAATAAATCCAAAGATAAACAAAAAACACTAAAAGACTTTCGGAAAGATGAAGACATTTTCGAAGAAATTCCTGCAGGAAGTTCCGAAAGAATTCCCGGAAAATGTTTTAAAGGAATTGCTGAAAGAAGTTCTGAAAAAATTCCTTGGGCAAATTTGAATGAATTCCTTATGGATATCTAGAAGAATTCTTTCCAGCAATTCATGAAAAAATTGCCGAAACAATTTCAAAAGGAAAAATTTCCGAAGAAATTCTCAAAAAAAAATTCCGAAGACATCCTCAATGAATGGAATTTTTTAAGGAATTCCTTAATAAATTTCCGCAGAACTTCCAAAGGAACTTCTCAAGGAGTCTCCGAAGGAGAATGTAAGAATTCGTGGAACAAAATCCAAAAGCATTCCTTAAGCAATTTCCGAAAAAAATCGTAAACGATTTCCTGAAGAAATCGGTAATGAAAATTCTTAAGGAATTTTCGGAGAAATTTTGTAAGAAATCTCCGAAGGAATACCCAAATTCCTTATTCCTGAATAATCTTCTAAGGTTTAAAAAAAACTTTCGGAGGAATATCTGGAAGAATTATCAAATAAATTTCATGATTTATTTCCAAACTAATTTCTGGAGTATTTTTCGAAGGAATTCATAAATGAATGTTTAAACGATACTTCTTTGAATATTCTCAGAAATTCCAGGAATTTTACAATAAGGCTTTTACAATACAGTATTAAATAATTTACAGACAATACAATAAAATTAAATTTTCGTAATGTTTAAAAATACCTGACGTTTTAACTAAATAATTTGACTAAATACTACGCCCCAGTTCTGGGTTACAATGGCTGTGAATAAGAAAATAAGAAGCGTTTTTGATTGAGGCTCGTAATAATTGCTCAGCAATATTTGATTTGATGATGCTCAGCAAGTGGTTTTGTCAGTTATATTCAGAAATTGATTTTAAAATATAAATTACTTACTCGGGAGTCGGAACAAAAAATTCGGTAAAGCATTCACAATTGGGATTTAATCATTTTGCTAAATCAGTTTGTCTTATAAGCCAACTGTCCTAGTAGCACAAATCTAAAAACAATGAAAACTGATCAAATAAATTGATTTAAATAAATAAAAAAATGTCAAAATAACTAACGTGCAACTTAACTTGAAATTTCTAAACTGCAATAATTTACCTGCACCAATGCCAGATGCTTTAAGAATGGGGACGATTTGGGCATGTATCCATTCCCCACAAAAGCTTATGAACCACAACAAACCCATTTTGCGAGTCACCTACAAATTTAGGTACTCGACTGAATGAGGCCTTGGCTTAGCGCATTCCAAAGATCAGTTTAACAATTTATGTATTATTATACTAGATAAAGCCTCATTCAAGCTCTCAAACTAGTCAACCAACCTATTAATTAACCAAAACAATGTAAAGCTATGTCCATTTAGAATCCGGAATAATAAAATCATCTGTATCTCGGTAACGGATTGACGTACAAAGGAGGTTAATACATCAAAACAAGGGTAATTAATTGTACTTTAAGGAAAAATTATTGATACAAATAATTTCTTCTTGTTTCTAGTGAAAACTCGCACCTTCTTCTTTATTCCTCTCATCAAAAGTTGCACACCTCCGGAGTCAACTTCCTTGGTACATTTGTTCCACATTTTGGTCATCTGAGTCGCGACCCAAGCTGGTTTTTCCACTTTTTCCACTTTTCTTAAGCTTCCGCTTCATTACTGCCCAAAATGTCTCGATGGGCCGGAGCTGTGGGCAGTTGCGTGGATTTATGTTTTTATCGATGAAATCTTTGTTATTATCGCGGTGCCACTGGATGACTCACCGGCTGTAGTGGCAACTCGCCAACTCTGGCCAAAACTTCACGGTACCTTTATGGGCTTTATGGAAGGTCGACCGCGGTTTTTGAAACATTCCTCCTTGTACAGCTTCGAGTCCATCGTCTTATTCGTCTCAAACACTTAGGTCTTGGCCCCACAGTTGCATATCCCTTGCCAAAACCATTCGTTTTTTTTGCAAGTTTGTCCAAAAATCAAACTTAAACTTCGCAGGAACTACTCCTCGTGCCGTCACCAAGTAGAATTTTTGGCTAGGAAGCTGTCAGAAATCCATTTTGACGTAGGTTCAATCGTCGATGAGCAGGATTATCAACGTGGGTGTGCAGACTTTTTTCCCTCGTTTCGACTTCCATCTGGAATAATTTTTGACACGCTTGGGCGAAACTTCGTGAAATTTATACCACAGTAAGTGGGCGCCTGGGTAGACAAACCGCTGTAAAAGAATTCTTACAGCGGTTACTTTCCGTGCCGCTGCAATACAATAAATGATTCCGGATTCTAAATGGACACAGCTTTATGTCACTACATACACCGACTTAGAGACACCATCGCTTGAGGTAGATTTGAAATTGAATTTTGACGAGATCCACCTTAACAACATTTATGAACTGTCATAAGACTAGTTCAGTACTATTCCAATTAACTCTACCACGCTGTATTTCTTCACAGATACGTATTTCGACTTCAATTATTATGCCGTTTTCAGTGTCTCGTGCTTGTCTCGAATCGACTTAAGTTAATTGATTTTTTTTATTGCGATTAGTCATCGGCGTGGCAAAATTATGATCGGCGGCGCGAGTAAAACCACCGGCGGCGGCGGCGGCGGCGTGGCGCGGCGGCGCACAGGTCTATCTGGAGCAGTATCCCGTCCGATAATTGCTTGCTTTAAATGAAGTTAACAATTATGCAAAACTCACCTTCAATAATTATCCGCTTCAAATCTGGAATAAATGAAAATAGAAATGAGTTAATGAATATAGCAAGTTTCGACTGTTTTATTTTCTACTAAATATTTTGATTAATATTCCGAAAACTAAGCACATTTTTCACTTCGGAAGTCTTGACACAATAATTGAAATATTTTTTAAACCAATTATTTCCATCGAGTAGCTCAAGAACAGAACTTTCATATAAGCGCTTGATAATTATACTTTATTGATTATATAGGGGAACGGTTCGCCACTTCACCTCATAGCTCCTATTTCCATCCCATCAAAAACAATACAATGGAAAATAATTTGGTTTGTTTATTATTTTTGTGATTTTTTCCAGCAGTGAGCACGCACGTTGACAAAAAGAAGCGACGATTTTGGTGCCGTATTTCTTTGTTTAGCAATGAGATGGATATATGTACAGTGAGATGGAGATCGGAACAGTTCCCCTACTATAATACTGAATGATTTTATTCTGCCAAAGTTTGTCTCAAATGTCGAACACGCATAGTAAACATTGTCTCAAATTCCGAACACTTTGATTCAAATTCCGAACACCACCTTAAACGCATTTAAATGCAAAATTTGAATAGTAGCTCATTGTTGTATAATTCTAATGTCATTAATCTACACGCTTGCCTTTAAAATTCGTTTGTTTATGCAATAATAATGGAATATTTTAGAAAAATTCTCATGCATTGAGTGTTCGGAATATTAGTTTTTTCGGGATTTGAGTCAGAATAAAAAATGTGTTAGAATAAAAAATTACTTAACACGCTAAACTACATATCTAAAATTGAGATTCTGTAATCTGTGTTTTGAAGAGTATATATTTAACACCGGCTCTACTTTTTAAAGCGAATCTAAGAAACAATACAACAAGAAAGTAATCTCACAAGTCGATTTCAAACTAACATAATAGTGTTTATTCTGGACTCGAAAAGACAATCTCGAAGAAATGCATATATTGAAATATCTCAATTTTATGCAACTGTTGACTGCTATGTACCGAACATCCTTCCCCGCAAAACATTTGTTCCGGTTCCCCTCTGAAAACCCCGCAAACCAATCTTCAAAGCAGAGTTTCCGCATCGTTCTCCCATTTATCAACGGCTCAATGTCAACCCGATATGCTACCCGACAATAAGAAATTTTCCTTTCACTATTATACCCAGACAAAACTTTCCACTCCAGCTGTCCAGTTCTTCCACGGGTTCAACACATCCCGGAGAAAACTTTTCCAATGGCTTTCCATTCAGCCGATTCACTGGTGTGTGAACACTCGGGTTCTGCACTGGATTGTCCTTTTGCTTGCTAGTTATTTCCTTTAGATTTCTTTCGCTTTAATTTTCCTTCCATCTGGTGCGCATACACGGGGGGAAAACTTTTGATTGGAGTCCAGCCGAGAAAATGGCATTTCGAACACGACATGGTGCCGCCAGCATGTCGTCGTCGTCGTCGCCACCGTCATCTTCGCAGCCGGCTCCATCCGGAACAACCGTAGTCAATATAGTTTGTGTCGAGTTCAATCGACGGGAGGTGTGGTGACATCTCTGCTCAAAAATCAATGTTTCTTATGCCAAGTTTCGGTTCCTTTTCGTCGGGAAACCGCTGCACGGTCGCGGGACTATGGCGAACGATGACGACGGCGGTGAAGGCCTTGGAAATTTTCCGGAAAACTTTGGCCATTTCCGAATTCAAGTACGGCCACCCGATAACGATCGAATCCGGTGGTGACCAATCGGGTGGTATGATGGCCATGAAGCTGACCTTTTTAGAGTGTACCAAAATTTTGAAGCCCCTTTTCCCACAACCGGAGCAGAAATCAATAAGCAATTATACTCGAGGAGAATGGCTCGGTAAACTGTCTGCCTTGGCACGGAAAGCGTAGTTGGAAAGCGCAAATCAATTTGATTGTTGGCTTCTGGTTTCGATGCAGAAGCAAGGAAATTGTATTCTCCACAGACAGAGTTGGTTCTACCGGGTTGCTGAACGAAATAATGAATGCCAACCGAGTAGGAACTGTTAGAGAAAACTTTAATCGGCTTGTGGTTTTCGGGGGGAAGGCAAATAGTGCACGATAATCTATAATTTACGCTATAGCAAACGAGTGAGCGAGTATGGCTCATGTTGAGCAAAAATTGTTAGGACAAAAGTTTGCAATTAGATTCGATTCGGTGCCCTTGTTCGATCTGGCTGGGGTGTGGTTGACTTCAATTGACAGCTTGCATAATTTATGTTGGTGGCTAAAGATCGAATTGGTTGTCCTATGAGACGAATAAATGGCAAACTATAAGTCAAATTTCATTATTGAATTCTCCCGATCTTGCGAACATATTACTTGTTGGGAAATTAATTGATAAATCAATTTCAACAACAGCAAAATAACAATCGGTCGTTAATATGGTAAATCTGTCCAGCATTACAATAATGAAGCAGAAAACTAAGATCAGTCGTGGCCACTGGGGTAGGAAGGAAAATGCTCATAACTCTTCAAAGTACAAAATATTTCGTGAAATTCTAAGTCCCAAATGTTCCAGCGTCCATGGCACTCGCGAGATAAGACCCACCTACCAATCCACCGAACTTCCTGGAAATCTCTTCCGGAAATTCATACCCTACCTGTCCACCTATTTACCCTCTTCCAGGGGTCAGATGTCATACAGGTCCAGCTTCATGAGAAGCTCTCGTTAGCAGCAGCACTCTAACGAAGACCTCAGGAGACCGCGGAATGTGGTCTTGTTGTTTCATATTGAAAATTGGCTCGATCGGCCATTGCGTCTCAGAGTTATTGAGAATACATTGTTTTTGCCAAGGGCCCCCTAAGGAGAAAAAATCGAAGTCGCGAACAAAAATTTTATTTCCAGAAACTGCTGCAATGCAGTGAATGACCGCCAATAAAAATGAATTGATGAAAATAGTAAAATCTATCACCTCAAAGTGCTATTTTGACCTCCCTCATTCTTATAATGCGCGAGAAAGGCACCATCAACGCTGGTATTTTTTAATAACTTTCCGAACCCCTAGCTGCTGACCAACGACAGCTCCCCCTGTGTTACGGGTAGCCAAGGGGTGAACTATGTTTCCGCAAACCCTTCGGTCTCTTTTTCTATCTTGAAGTTGAAGGTTGTATTCGATCTCTAGCAGAGGGAGGGGCAAAGACAAAGCTCTCATTTCAGGCGGATACCAGGCCCAAGTCAGCTATTCGCACTGGGGAAAAACTCCATCCTTGGTTTCAGTAGGTGGGGTTTCAGTGGTCCAAAGTCGCCGGGTAAATACCCTAGTAGCACAGTTATGACTGATTTGGATGCAGCAGCTCTAATGTGACAAAAAGGGCGATAAGCTAGATTGTAGCAACTACCGCGCAATCACATTGCTGAACGCCGCCTACAAGGTACTCTCCCACATTTTATGCCGTCGACTAGCACCAACTGTAAGGGAGTTCGTGGGGCAGTACGAGGCGGGTTTTATGGGCGAACGCTCCACCACGGACCAGGTGTTCGCCTTTCGCCAAGTACTGAAGAAATGCCGCGAATACAACGTGCCCACACATCATCTATTCATCGACTTCAAAGCCGCATGGCATATGATACAATCGATCGGGACCAGCTATGGCAGCTAATGCACGAACACGGATGTCCGTATAAACCGACACGGTTGATCAAAGCAACGATGGATCGGGTGATGTGCGTATTTCGAGTTTCAGGGGCATTCTCGAGTCCCTTCAAAACCCATCTTTCGTGTCTGCTATTCAACATCGCTTTGGAAGGGGTAATACGAAAAGCAGGGATTAACACGAGTGGTACAATTTTCAATAAGTCCGTCCAGCTATTTGGCTTCGCCGACGACATAGATATTATGGCACGTATCTTTGAGAAGATGGAGGAAGCCTACATCAGACTGAAGAGAGAAGCTAAGCGGATCGGACCAGTCATCAACACGTCGAAGACAAAGTACATGATAGGAAGAGGTTCAAGAGACGACAATGTGAGCCACCCACCACGAGTTAACATCGGTGTTGACGAAATCGAGGTGGTAGAAGAATTTGTGTACTTGGGCTCACTGGTGACTGCCGAAAATGACACCAGCAGAGAAATTTGGAAACGCATAGTGGCTGGAAATCGTACGTAATTTGGACCCCGCAAGACGCTCCGATCGAATAGAGTTCGCCGCCGTACCAAACTGACAATCTATAAAACGCTCATTAGACCGGTAGTCCTCTACGGACACGAGACCTGGACGATGCTCGTGGAGGACCAACGCGCACTTGGAGTTTTCGAAAGGAAAGTGCTGCGTACCATCTATGGTGGGGTGCACCATACCGGCGGACGGTACGTGGAGGAGGCGAATGAACCATGAGTTGCATCAGCTGTTGGGAGAACCATCCATCGTTCACACCGCGAAAATCGGACGACTGCGGTGGGCCGGGCACGTAGCCAGAATGTCGGACAGTAACCCGGTGAAAATGGTTCTCGACAACGATCCGACGGGCACAAGAAGGCGAAGTGCGCAGCGAGCAAGGTGGATCGATCAGGTGGAAGATGACTTGCGGACCCTCCGTAGACTGCGTGGTTGGCGACGTGTAGCCATGGACCAAGCTCTAACTTGACTGAATTTGTCACATATGAGTCTAAGAAACTTGTCTATGATGATTGTGCTACTCGGGTAGAACTTGACAATTTCTGAGTCTCCCGGACTTACCGGTAGAGAGCTCCATGTTTAAAAATCTCCCTTTTTCCGCCAAGCAGCTGTTTCTGGACCTGGTCAACCGAGCCTAGACGGAAAGTTTCGGACGAGGGACGGTAAAGTTTCGTGATACCGCTCCCGTCTCCCATCTCACTAACGTATTGTATCTCTAAGGCCGTGGAGAGAATGGAAAATCGCCGGCCTCAAGAGAAGCTGGAAACAGGTGGAAAATTAGGCGTCCAACAGCACGCGTTTCGTCCTGGGTAAGGGACAGGGTCGTATTTCGCTGGACTAGGAGATGTTCTTCAAGATGCCTTTAAGCCGTGCAAGTATGCACAGCTGGTACCTATCCCTGAACATCTCGAAGTCGTTCAATGGTACATGAATGCCACTAGTTTTCCAGCGGCTTAGCGAATGGGGATTTTCGGGTAACAACCTGGTGTGCCGAAAGGTCGGTCCTGGCAGTCACACTTTTAATTGTCGCCATGGACCGGATTCTCCACTTCTCCCCACTTAACATATACATTTTCATATACACCCAGGTTTTTTTTTACACGGTTTGGTTTTGGTCGTTTAAGGCCTTCAGGGTCAATGAAGCAATGAGTTAACCCCACCAAAAAATTCACAAAAAATCAAAGAAAATTCAGGGGGTATTTGAGAAGCTGTAAAAGTTCAGGTTAACCGAGAAATTAATGAATTCCAACCGCGTAAAAAAAAACTGGGTGTATGCGGACGACGTCCTACTGGTCGTCGCAGGAGAGATGAGAGTCGTCGTTAGCTGTGAGACGAGAGTAAAACTAATCAAGATCTTCTACAGGTCCTACGGAGCCAACGAACGAGCACTCCGTCTGCAAATGTTCACTATTTATAGTAATCGACAGCTTTACGGCTTGGAACACATCTCGGCTATCGGACCCTGATTCTGATCGGACTGGCATTCTTTCATCGATCTTCAACCAGATTGAAAGGGCAAAATGGTAAATGCATCATGAAAGATTCGTGATTACCCTTGAAAAATTGAAAAATGCTCCTTAAAAAAGTGATCATTTTTCCTTAAATTATCTAACAAATTACCTTGAAATATATAAAATGCTCCGTAAACATTCGAAAAGCGTACCGTAAAAAACGAATAAAATGTACCGTAAACAATTAAAAATGCTCCTTAAAAAAGCATAGATTTGCTATGTAATTAATGATAATTGCGCAATATATTGTCAAAAGAATTATTATAAAATAGTTCAAAATTTACCTTGAAATTGGCTATCATAAATTATAATTTTATGCTCAATTGTATAGCCCCTAGAGTTTATTGCTGATTGTTTTGCTTGGTAACCCTATTCAATTGAAAACTAAGAAAAATGCTCCTTAGGATGAATAAAATGCTCCATAAACAAATGAAAAATGCTCCTTAACTTAAACCAACGAAAAATGTTCCTTAATTTAAGGAAATGCTCCTTAAACGAAAAAAGGGCTCCGTAAAAAATGAAATGCTCCATAAACTTATAAAACGTAAATGAGTAAAATTGATTCACAATACAAACTGCACGTGCTGTCAAAGCATCCACCGCCGGTTTATTTTTGTAAGGCGACTGTTTAGCTCTTATTTTTAAAAGTAGTCTCACTAGCAGTTTTTTGTGTGCTTTACAGTTTCGAGTTCGGTCTCCAGTAGCCTTGAAAGTAGAGGCGTAGGATTGCCAATCCGGAAATGGCGAGCTCGATTATCCACTCCCTGTGCATAGTGTACTCATTGTATTTGCCACACGAAATACATACTCATGCAATGACGGGCATAGAAATGCTTCAATTAATAACTGAGGAGATGCTAATCATAGAATACTAAGCTGAAAAACAAGCTCAGATCCAGCAGGAATGTAGAGCCATTAAAGAAGAAGAAGGCAATTCCGAGTTATTCAAGTCGTGTGTGGTTATGCGGGAAGTTAATGAAGAAACCGATTAGCATAATAAATGCAATGTGATTTTAATGAAATTCGTATCGCCAACCATTTTTTATTCGATGTGCAATTGTCTGGGAAGTCTGTTTGTCTGTGAGCCAGGTGCACAATTTCGTAAACAATGCTTTGAATAGCATGTTGGCTAAGATTACATTTTAAAAGTTTATGGAGCATTACATGATTTTACGGAGCACTGTTTTACGTTTAAGGAGCATTTCCTCAAATTAAGGAACATTTTTCGTTGGTTTAAGGAGCATTTCTTTATTTTAGGGAGCATTTTTCTTCTTTTTTACTTGTTTACAAATGCTCCATAATTTTATTCATCCTAAGGAGCATTTTTCTTAGGTTTCGGTTGAATAGGGTTACCAAGCAAAACAATCAACAATAAACTCTAGCGGCTATACAATTGTGCATAAGATTCTAATTTATGATAGCCAATTTTAAGGTACCTTTTGAACTATTTTGTAATAAATTTTTTTGTCAATATATTGCGCAATTATCATTAATTACATAGCAAATCTTTGCTTTTTTAAGGAGCATTTTTAATTTTTTACGGTACATTTTTTTCGTTTTTACGGTACGCTTTTCGAATGTTTACGGAGCATTTTATATATTTCAAGGTAGTTTGTTTGATAATTTGAGGAAAAATGATCACTTTTTTAAGGAGCATTTTTCAATGTTTTAAGGTTTATTTCATCTGTTTAACCTTCTGTCTGTGCTCAAAAAAACTTACGTTGTCTGTGCTCTGGGGTCAAATTGACCCCAAATTGAAATTGCTATAACTTTTTTAATGTTTGGCCAATTTTGGATTTTTTGGGCTGTTTCGAAAGATAATTTAATCATCTTTTAGGTCGTTACCAAAGATTGACTATAGGTGGGCGGGTACATCGCGGGGAGGGGTTTTAGTAAACAAGGGTACAAAAACAGTGATTTTTCATGATTTTTTACTTATATTCGAAAATCCTACCCATTTTGAACTGCAACTTTTTTAAAAAGGTTATGCAGGAAGGCATGTGCTTTGGCATGAGGCGTTGATAAGTTTAGAACTCGGCCGCCAGGTGGTGGTATATTTGAATTCATTATTTTAGACTACTCAAGATATTTCGATATATAGAATTCTCCTCAGGGTAAATATTCTTATCGCACAAAATAAAAAATGAGAAGAAGTGCTCATTATATTGAGCACCGCTTTGTAGTGCTAGACATCCTGAACAATGCTGCCGAATACAACTTTGGTGTAGGTATGAGGGATCTCAAGCTAAAGCAATATTTCATATATGCAAGAATATTGCAAGTACACTATCGCCGCCTATTTGTAAATTTCCTTATTATTTATTCCGTCACATGACAGTCTATTGACACCAGACGAACTTTGTTACAGACGTCATCTTTACAAATTTCAAAATTGTGCGATAAGAATATTTACAATGAGGAAAATTCCATATATCGGAGTTACTTGAGTAGTGTAAAATAATGAATTCAAATATACCGCCACCTAGCGACCAAGCGCTAAACTAATCAATGCCTCATGTCAAAATAGACGCCTTCCTGCATAACCTTTTTGAAAAGGTGCAGTTCAAAATGGGTAGGATTTTCAGATATAATAAAATAAGCATGAAAAATCACTGTTTTTGTACCCTTTTTTACGAAAACCCCTCCCCGCGATGTACCCGCCCACCTATAGTTAATCTTTGATAACGACCTGAAAGATGATTAAATTATCTTTCGAAACAGCCCCAAAAATCCAAAATTGGCCAAACATTAAAATAGTTATAACAATTTCAATTTGGGGTCAATTTGACCCCAGAGCACAGACAACGTAAGTTTTTTGAAAAAAGGACACTGTAGCGGATATTTTCAAGATTTTTCAAGCGAATTTGCACCTAGGCGACAGCTCTCGGCGAGTTTTACCAAACTACCAAAAATTAGGAGAATCGGTTGAAAACTAAAAAAATGGCAGCCACTCAAAGTGGCCTGGGGTCATATTGACCCCAGAGCACAGACAAAAGGTTAATTGGACATGTTTTAGGCTGCCGATTGAAAGTTGCTCCCATCTGCATTTGCCGAGATGTCTTTCTTTAAAATGATCAAGAGTCCAAGAAGTCTTTTCCAAGTGTACGCGGTACACTTCGACAGCTTCTTGTGTGTTCTGATTTCGTTTTCGTGTAATACATCTTACACTTGATATTCCAACGATTTGTAGGTTCCCTCGCTATGAACCATGCATTCAGTCGTTGGAGCAGTGCTTGGACTGGAATGTATTGCGTAAAAAAATAATGTAAATGTATATCAATATCTCCGGAGAACAGCGCGTACCGTACATCATATCATCGAAGTTGGGAAGCCAGAGCTCCCATTCGGTTCAGTTCTGGCCAAGTGCCTTATAGCCTATTCAGATTACGCCATTAATGACATAATAATTAGCGTTTCAGGGTAAATACGCTTTATGATGTCATTATTTACATTTTTTACCATACATTTTGCGCTGTCAAAATATACCCGCTAAAAAGAGCCATAAAGAATTTATTACGAACAATTATTACGAGAGCTTTCGTTCTAGCTGGGATGCAGGGAGAAATTCAACAAAACAAAACTGACAAGCGTCACGCTCTCTTTGGCAGAGAGAAAATTCTCTCTGTTTTCATTTCGTTTCGTGGTTGACAGTCATGCTCTTTCTGTCGCAGCAGGGTCGAATGCATGTTAGATGGAAATCTTCTGAGCGCTGAAGAATAACTCGGATTGTGATGGTTTTGTGGAAAGCTCCTGTGATGATAATTATTTATTCTCCACTTATTCAACATGATTTGTTTAAAAAACAGATGCTCTCTAGAATTAACATGAAGTATTTAACTTAAACCTAGATTTAATAGAACAAATCGAATAAATTTTCAAAGTTCAAGGGCCAATGCGGAAGACAATTTAAAACGTAGGAATGGTTGTAAAACGAATATATTTGATGAATGAACATGATTTCATAAATTGTTTCAATTCTGCTCCTTGAATGGCTTAATATACTTTGGATTTCAACATTTTTCACGTGGGACAACTGTACGATTTGAATGGGATGTATATATAAAGTAGAATAACCTTAAATAAAACACGGATTGGTAATGCATTAATTCATCCAAAATCCAGTTTAAATTATATCACATTCACACGATTCGATTTTGTTAGAAGCTGTATCATTGATTGTCGAGTAGAACGCAATGGTTCAGTTTCCATTTTTGAAAAAAAAAAATAAATTGCTGAGTTGCCCTTCATACATGGAGATACTGGTGGAAATACATTTTAGTTCGATAATATTTCTTGAACATTTATCCAATCGTCCTTTTTTTTATTTATTTGTGAGAATTCCCAGAAGTATCTAAATTTTTCTATCAAATCTCCGTTCAATCATAGTACAGAATCAAAATACTTTTTAAACTTAAAAATAAAATGAGGAATAGTCTGATTCCCCGAAGAAAGGCGCACCCAAATAATGAATGTAGCTTCGCTCATTATCCTTAATGAGAGCTTCAAATATTCTTCGAAAATCCCTTTTCATATTTTTTTGATTTTTTTTTTCGTAGGAACTTTGTTCAGAAAAAAATGTTCGATTGTCGCCACACAAATGCTTGATTTCGCAAATTAAATTTTAAAACTCTCCTTGAATTCAACCCTGTATTAGCGTGCAAATAAGGAAACATGGAAACGTCAATATATATTATCTTGCTGCAGTCTGAACACCTCGTAATAATTGGATACCCTCTCACTTAACAAAGTCATAAATAGCCCAATCTGAATAGGCTATTACACTATATGTCGGGTATATCTGGTCACCTCAAGGCTCAAGCATCGGTCTATATGGATTGTTCTGCTACAATCGTAAAGAGTTTATATAACCTTGAACAAAGTTTTGATTTCATTATAAAGTGTTCGGTATGCTTTAAGTCAGCGGTTCTCAACCTTTTTCTTGAGATGTACCCCTTCGAACTTTTGCATTCATTGAGGTACCCCCTATTTTTATCCCCGTTATGAAAATATGCGTAACTCACAAGCTATATGAAAAACGGACCTGAAAACTAACGGGATATATGGCTCTCCATTATTCGCATGGTTTCTATCCAAAATGTTGTCTGAAATTCTTGTTATTCCATGAAGCTTTCCAATTTAAAACAAGTTTATACATCAAGCTTCCTACAAGACTTGGAGATTTTTTAAAGACTTTCGTGTCTTTCTCAACGAGGCCTCCGAGTTGAAAGGAGGCTTCCGAGCCTCTTGAGAGGAGGCTTCCGAAGCTCTTGAAAGGAGGCTTCCGAGCCTCTTGAAAAGAGGCTTCCGAGCCTCTTGAAAGGAGGCTTCCGAGCCTCTTGAAAGGAGGCTTCCGAGCCTCTTGAAAGGAGGCTTCCGAGCCTCTTGAAAGGAGGCGTTCGGGCCTCTTTAAAGGAGGCTTCTGAGCCTCTTGAAAGGAGGCTTCCGAGCCTCTCGAAAGGAGGCCACCAAGCCTCTTTAAATGAGGTTTTCAAGCCTATAGAAAGAAGGCTTCCAAGCCTCTAGAAAGGAGGCTTCCAGGCCTCTTGAAAGGAGGCTTGAGCCTCTTGAAAGGAGGCTTCCAGGCCTCTTGAAAGGAGGCTTCCGAGCCTCTTGAAAGGAGGCTTCTGAGCCTCTTGAAGGAGGCTTCTGAGCCTCTTGAAAGGAGGCTTCTGAGCCTCTTGAAAGGAGGCTTCCGAGGCCTCTTGAAAGTAGGCTTCCGAGGCCTCTTGAAGGAGGCTTCCGAGGCCTCTTGGTAGGAGGCTTCTGAGCCTCTTGAAAGGAGGCTTCCGAGCCTCTTGAAAGGAGGCTTCCGAGCCTCTTGAAAGGAGGCTTCCAAGTATTTTAAAACGAGACTTCCAAGCTTCTTAAAAAGAGGCTTATAAGCCTCTTGAAAGGAGGCTTCTGAGCCTCTTGAAGGGCTTCCAGGCCTCTTGAAAGGAGGCTTCCGAGCCTCTTGAAAGGAGGCTTGAGCCTCTTGAAAGGAGACTTCCTAGCCTCTTGAAAGGAGGCTTTCGAGCGCCTTGAAAGGAGCCTTCCTAGCGTCTTGAAAGGAGGCTTCCGAGCCTCTTGAAGGAGGCTTCCGAGCCTCTTGAAAGGAGGCTGCTGAGCTTCTTGAAAGGAGGCTTTCGAGCCTCTTGAAAGGAGGCTTCTGAGCCTCTTGAAGGAGGCTTCCAAACCGCTTGAAAGGAGGCTTCTGAGCCTCTTGAAAGGAGGCTTCCGAGCCTCTTGAAAGGAGGCTTCCGAGCCTCTTGAAAGGAGGCTTCCGAGCCTCTTGAAAGGAGGCTTCCGAGCCTCTTGAAAGGAGGCTTCCGAGCCTCTTGAAAGGAGGCTTCCGAGCCTCTTGAAAGGAGGCTTCCGGGCCTCTTGAAAGGAGGCTTCCGAGCCTCTTGAAAGGAGGCTTCCGGGCCTCTTGAAAGGAGGCTTTCGAGCCTCTTGAAAGGAGGCTTCCGAGCCTCTTGAAAGGAGGCTTCCGAGCCTCTTGAAAGGAGGCTTCCGGGCCTCTTGAAAGGAGGCTTCCGGGCCTCTTGAAAGGAGGCTTCCGGGCCTCTTGAAAGGAGGCTTCCGAGCCTCTTGAAAGGAGGCTTCCGGGCCTCTTGAAAGGAGGCTTCCGAGCCTCTTGAAAGGAGGCTTCCGAGCCTCTTGAAAGGAGGCTTCCGAGCCTCTTGAAAGAGGCTTCCGAGCCTCTTGAAAGAGGCTTCCGAGCCTCTTGAAAGGAGGCTTCCGAGCCTCTTGAAAGGAGGCTTCCGAGCCTCTTGAAAGGAGGCTTCCGAGCCTCTTGAAAGGAGGCTTCCGAGCCTCTAAAACGAGGCTTACGAGCAGCTTGAAAGGAGGCTTTCGAGACACTTAGAGAGACTTCACAGCCTACTGGGAAATGGCTTTGGGGTCTTTCGGAACGAGACTTCTGAGCCACTTAGAAGAAGGCTTCTTTCAACGAAGATAATGAGCTTTACGGACGAAGGCTTTCATATATCTCAAATAGAGACTTCCAAACCTTTATATTGTAGATTTTAGTTCAGAAGCATATTCTTATTCAACATTTTGTTTCGATCAGGTAGATCACATTATTTTTTTTTTTAATTTGATCATTTGACGTTTTGTCTTTTCGATATTTTGTCCCATAGCTTTTCATACACTGTGCTGGACGGATTCAAATGTCTTCGATTTACTGATCGACATGCATATTATGTCGAATACCAAGTTTTAGAATCAAAATTTATCAAAACTTTATCAATAAGTTCTTAGTGAATTAGTTCTACATCCGCCATTACGCTTGTCTGTGCTACATATCCCCTGGGGCCAGCAAAGGTACCCCCTGGGGCCAGCAAAGGTATCCCCAGTCCAAAAATCCTTTTCGGCCAAAAGTCCTATTCGGCCAAATGTCCTATTCGGCCAAATGTCCTATTTGGCTATAAGACCCTTTCGGCCTTATAGTCTGTTTGGCCAAATGGTATTTGAACCAGCATTGTTGCCTTCGGCCAAATGGCATTCGGCTGAACGGTATTTAACCAGACGGCCCTTCCCCGTTTATTTCTGCTTCTGATCAGGGAAATGCGAATAGAATGCTTTTGCAATTCCGAACAGAATACTGGTATTTCCTACGGAAGCTTTAAAAGAATTTTGTTCGGAGCGCAAGAGAAATCGTTTCGAAAACGCATAGGAGTTCATTTCCAAGAGTTCCGTTCGGGAGACCTCCGTTCTAAAACCTAAAAGAAGTCCATCTCGTTCTCTGAATTATTTGCGCTTCTAAAAGGAATCCTTTTGTGCTTCTGATAGGAATTCTGTCGGGCTTCCAAAACATAATTAATTTGGGCTTCTGGATGAAATTCGTTTGGACTTCCGAACGGAATCTTATGGGGTTTTCGAACGAAATAATTTTGGACTTTCAAATGGAGTCCTTTAGTCTTCCGAAAAAAAAATACTTTTGGACTTCCTAGTGGAGCCATCTGGGCTTCTGAATGGAATCTTTATCTGCTTCTATACAAGGGATATCGAACAGAATCCTGAGATTGGAAAAAAAATCCGTTTGGAATCCAATAAGGATTTTGTTCGGAAATGCAGAGATGTCCTTTATTTTTTACAATTTTTAACAATTAAATGAAATTCATTCATAATTGATCATTATTGATGGATGTTTGAATTTTGTAAATGCCAAAAAAGAGCACGCCGGAGGCAAGCAAGCACGCGTACTAAAAATACATCGACGTGTAATACATTAAATTTTTTTTTATTTGATTTTTTATTTATTTTTTTGAATTGATGAAATATGTAAAAAAATAACAGAGTAGATTTTTGCAAAAAATCAATGACAGCTCTGCGGAAGCGCAATAGGCTTCGGTTTGAAAGCCCAAAAGAGAGTTCCGTTCAGAAGGTTCTCCATTCGTAAACCCAAAAGTAGTTTGCTCCATTCTCTGGATATCCGAACGGAAATAATCCTTTAATGCCTTTCCTCCGATCCAAATTCTATTGAGCTTCCGAATCGAATTCTTACGGACTTCCGAGCGGAGTTCTTTTCAGATTTTGAATGGATTTTCAGTTAGAAAATTGTTAATTATTGTTAAATTGATGTTAATGACAAAATATACATTCTTCTTCTTCTTCTTATTGGCATTACATCCCAAACTAGGACAGAGCCGCTACGCTGGCTGCTAAGTGTTCATTAAGCACTTCCACAGTTATTAACTGCGAGGTTTCTAAGCCAAGTTACCATTTCTGCGTTCGTATATCATGAGGCTAAGACGATGATACTTGTATGCCCAGGGAAGTCGAGACAATTTCCAATTCGAAAATTGCCTAGACCGGCACCGGGAATCGAACCCAGCCATCCTCAGCATGGTCTTGCTTTGTAGCTGCGCGTCTTACCGCACGGCTAAGGAGGGCCCCCAAAACACACATATCGATATAAAAAAGACAATTTTTTAGTGGAACGTCTTCACTTTTCATAAGACGAGTTAGTATTATCCCATTTAATTCCACCACTGGATTGTAACCTTCCGCCTCAACAGTAAGGCCACAGACAAACAGACGTAACAGCTTGAACATTTTTCTGAAAAATCCGTCGCTCAACTCCTCTACCACCATCTTGCGAGCATGTTACACGAAACAATGTTTCGTATGACATTGTCACCAGAAGGCGCTAGAGTGAAATGTCAAACTCGAAGAATTCCGATGCTAGCGCCTCTAGTTGTGAAACGCTCAATCAATCAAATTAAAATTGGTCGTTAAAGTCATGGTCGATGGTATTTTCTATAGTGTTACGTCAGTTTGTCTGTGGTAAGGCCGTCTTCAGTATCTCGTACTCCACTCAACTAAGTCTTACACCGACTTTTTGATTTTTGAAACTTCGATTATTCTACATTATTGCACATTGTCAAAAGTGCATGGTTTTGAAAACTTCTTCTTCTTCTTCTTCTTATTGGCATTACATCCCCGCACTGGGACAGAGCCGCCTCGCAGCTTAGTGTTCATTAAGCACTTCCACAGTTATTAACTGCGAGGTTTCTAAGCCAGGTTACCATTTTCGCATTCGTATATCATGAGGCTAGCACGATGATACTTTCATGCCCAGGGAAGTCGAGATAGTTTCCAATCCGAAAATTGCCTAGACCGGCACCGGGAATCGAACCCAGCCACCCTCAGCATGGTCTTGCTTTGTAGCCGCGCGTCTTACCGCACGGCTAAGGAGGGTTTTGAAAACTTCATACAGTCAAATTCGGACATTTTGCTGAGATTGATACAGACTTATAAAAATTGTATCTGGCATCCCTGTATGAGAAATCAGATATTCGACGGCTACCAAAGGCATTCGCTCGGCCACGACAGCCCCTCTTCATTATCAGGCACCCTTCCGGTATTGATATTAATTTCACTTGACTAGCGAAGAACTGGCCCAACAGTCAAGAAAACTGAAATGAAAAATGATAAATGAGAAACAAATGTAGGGTAGAGAACCATTTTGGCAGCACCCCCTATTCCCGTCAGCAACGTTCGTTACTCGAGCGCATTACAACCGATATACTTGTTTTTTAGTACATGGTTAGTTTCTGTCTATATCTAGTGTTGTACAAACAATCAAGCCATTTGGTTTGAACGTGGTCGAGTTATTAACATTGCGGACGGGAATAGGGGCTGCTGCCCAAATGGCCCCGCTCACTTTATCAAATGGTAAGTGAAAATTGAGAAATAAAATCTAAAAAGTGATAAGTAAGCTGAAATAAGTGGAAAACGGGAAATAAGTGGGAAATGACAGGTCAGAAGTTAGAACTGAGAATTGCAAAACAAATACTGGGACATGAGAAGTGGGAAGTAAGATGGAAGAAGCATTAAGTAAGAACAAGGATTGAGAAGAGATAAGTGAAAGGAAATTAGGAAAATGGATCGATTTTTTTACTGCTTATGTATTCTAAGACCTGGTTCAAAATTCAGTTTTCAAACAAACAGTTCCGTTAACAGCAACACGTGCCAATACATATGATTGTGCGATAGTCACAACACAACCGAAAGGCACCAGTCTTTCTATTTTTGTATCTTCCAAAGAGCAGGTGATTCAATTATCGGCAAAGCTTCCAAACACTGTTTGCTCATAATTTGCCATCCGGAGGGGCACGGCACCATGTTACCATGGCCGCCGGCCAAAATCAAATCGTTATCAAATAAACCTCACAACTTCATCCTCCTCTACCTTACTGAAGCATTCATTAGACTGTGCCGTGTATCAGACACCTTTTTTGTGTTTTGACTGAAGAAGCGTATCGATTTCAGCCGGTCTGCTTGGTAACCGAGAAGACGAACGAATCGAAAAGCATGATCTAATCTAATTAAAGCGAATCGGATTATGGTTCAATTTCTGGCTCGGTTGTTCAACGATGGATAAAATCCTAATCGATGATATTGAATTCGTTACCTTGCTTGATATATGCATCTCATACCTATAGGTCCCATTGGGTAATACTTTCTAATCGAAGCAACAAAAGCCATATTCAGCTTTCTTGTGCCAGCTTTTGACGTGAAGGTCAAAGACAATGGCTTGAATAAACATCGTGTAGTAGGGTAAGTTGCAGGATGTTTGGAGACCACCTCGGAGAAGCTTTCCTCTGTATCTACACGGATGTGTGTTTTCACAATCTGAGGTTGGGTGCAACTTCGTAACACGATGAAGATCAAAGAAAGCAGATGTCAATAGTAAACAAATTCGTATGTAACGAACACTGATTAGTGATTAGTTCCAAATTTGACCAATCCGGTTATAACATAAACGACAATTTATGCTAATCGAAAACTGAGTGAGTCAACTCAGAAAGACACAATCCTACTAACAAATCATCTCGCCTTCGGACACATGGTCCACAGTTGTGGTCGTGGTCGTTGTATTATTAGTTTTTCCCTTCGGTCGACTGTTTTTATTGACAGCCGTGACACCTGGGACAGACAGGTCTCATTGTACCAAAGCAGAGTTTATTATTATGCTTTGTTTTCTGAATTCTGGAAGCATAACCAAACCAGTACTGCAGAGTTGATTTGGCAAGGTCGGTTTATTCTTGACTAAGATCCAATCGAATTTGTAGAAGTACCTATAGCTAAAAAAATTTCACGTTTGTCAATTAGCGCTCGCTACAACTATTGGACCGCTATCCCGACCATATGTGTCAAAGAAAGACTTATAAATGCATTGACCAAAGAAGGGCCAGATATAGTCCTCGTAAACTACGACTCAGGAACAAAAGTTGTTCATCGTGACGAAAATTACTCAGCATTGATCTCACTAAAGCAGCTAGAAAAAACGATTTGGTTATCTGGATGACGAGTAATCGCCGATGGCGGCAAAACAGTTCAATAAAATAAACATAGTGATTAAAGGCTCCCCCTGCCATGACGGCGACAACTAGTCGCCGCGATTCTATCGTTCCAATGTACCTTTTATCCTTCCATACCAACGGCGTCAGAATCTCTGTCGCGAAGCGATAGTATCGCGTCGTAATTGTCGCGTCGCGTGTGTTTGGGGGAGCCTTAATGATTAACGAAAACATTTTAAACACGTATTTTTAATAGTCCCGCTTGACATAAAAAAAAACAATTTCAGCCGTTGAGGACCGACACTACAAAAACAAAATATTGCAACTAAACGTAAACATTTTTATTTACAATTCGTTACGCAACTCAACGAGCTATTAAGCAATCTTCTCATAATATGATGCTTATCGGGTTAACTGCATTGATTAATCTCATTACTATTTCCATACCGTAGGCAGTGAGCATACATTAAATCAACTTCGTAACATCTAATGAAAAAAGTCTCTAGCCAAACTGGTTTGCGCTCATGTTGAATCGATTAGCGTACATCACTCAACTACCTGTTTCCAGCGAAAACCCCTCGACAAGGATACCAATCTCTTCGACACCCGTCATCTTCTCACATGTGCCAATTGCCAATGCAGGTGATTATCGATGCACGCCGCGTGTACTTTGTGCACCAAGTCGCTCTTTGTATTACTGAGGCGTGTATGACGACGATCGGACATGTACGTTACATTGCGTGAATTAAAATCGAAAGTGAAATTCTTATCGCACAGCATATCCTGTCAGCTGTCTGGGCTCCATCGCCATTCACATACCAGTGGATCCCTTCACCTTGTATGACGTTGGTAATACAAACTTGACGCACAGATTGGATAGTTGATGAACCGTGACTCACACCTCACCTATCAGGGGTCGTTCCGACCGTGAAACCTCCCAAACGATCATTGTAACGCCCATCAATTGAATCTGGTGATGCGAAACCAATCAAAAATAAACCGTGCCTAATCAACGCGATTGTCACCTTCCAAAAAGCGTAACGAACTGAAAACCTACGAAAAAGGCTGATGAATAACCCACAGACGGCATGTGGCAATTTATCACTCGGACCTGTCTCCGCCTTCAATTAGTGTGCCTCCGGTTTGAGGCAATCAACAGCTAACAAACCTTCGATTGTTCGTGAGAAAAAATCTAAGATTGATTCACCTAGACCAGATAGTGTCTTTGATGTCTTGTAATATGTGCACATAAATATGGTTGCACGTTTATGTCATTATAAACATGCAACCACCCTTGACACCTTGATTCGTCAAACTGACCATTCAAGCATTTTGTTTTAGGGTGAACATGTGACCTTTCAGCACATTTTGGTACAGAAAAAAGTAAAACATGCGCAATGTGCATCATTCAAAACAAATCTCAATGCACCCAAACGCCTCCGGCCAAATTCATCCTCGCTGGATGCTAAATCAATCCATCGACGCCATGAACAAAATGAACGCGGAAAGGTGTCCCAAAAAATATGACAGCAATTGCACATGGACTTCTCGCTTCGCTGTGCAAAATAGAGTTCAACTACTAAACTGATACTGGACATACAATGATGGTGTAGAATACGTTCCAAATGTGCAATGCAAAAAAGAAGATCAGAAAAAAATGCAACCCGAATGACGTGTGTTTGGGTCGTCATAAAAACATCAGTCTAGCATGCAAAATATGTTTACCTTTATAGTTGCTTTTGGGAAAAAAGGGCATACGACCAATCAAAACTCGAACGTGGTAGAAAGGTTTTGCTGATAGAGCGATAGTGAACGCCATACCACGGTGTCTTTGGTTTGGAAGAAAAATCAAAATTGCTGAAACATCCTCAATACGAGAATATGCGGCGCGCATTCGTGTTGAATGAAATGTTACCAATTTGAAGTTGTAAAGATGGGTACTGAAAATAATAAATATATACTTTCTATTCTAGACCCAAAATAACATTTCGTTCTATTAGAACAAGCGAAATAAAAGTTTAGGTTTCCTCTTGGTGGATGCTTTAGTGTTACTGACTCAAAATAAACTCTGTGATAAACACACCGTGCCCGATCCAGCAACGATAAAAAACGAGTTGGGATAAACCAATAGGCAAAATTGTCTACCAGCAATTGCACATAGCAAGGTACTGACATAGAAAATGTGAAAACTATAAAACTGTCGAAGGAATGATTGTTCCATAGTATGTTCCAATGAATGGTAAATCATTTATCTATGTAATGTTGATTTATAAATTTGGCTCTATCTTGGTGTAACAAAAAAGCTATATTTTGTTCTTTTGCATAGAATGTCGATTCTTTTCTCTTTTTTTACTGGCAGTTAGGATTTTTCCTCTGGTTGAATTGAGCCATGTAGGAATTACAATGTTTTAAACTTTAACTAAACTTAACCTAATTTATACTAAGGGTACAAGGAGCTAATCGTGGCAATAGAAGATTGCAACGATTTTTGTCTAAAATTGGAAATTATTTTGTTGGACATTGGTTGCAATGTCTCAATATTAGAAATTCTATGAAATTCATTGGTACTATACCATGGAGGCAATTCCAGAATCATTTTCAAATTTTTTTTTTGAATCCTCTGGAGTGCCTTCTTTCTGGTATTGCAGCAACTAGTCCATATTGGCACAGCATACAACATGGCTGGTCTAAACATTTGTTTGTAAATCCAAAGTTTATTCTTAAGACAAAGTTTTGATTTTCTGTTTATAAGTGGATATAGACACTTAATATATTTGTTACATTTGTCTTGAATGCCTTCAATGTGACTTTTCAAAGTTAATTTTTGATCCAGCAGAAGTCCTAAACACCTAGGGAGTGAGTGCTAGTAATGGACCCCTTAACGACTAAAATTTACTTCAGTCACTTCGAGCTCTTGCCTCTTGACTCTTGCCTTGCGAGCCTCTTGACAAATTGTAGTACTGCTGGCCCAGATGACAAGCAACAGGTACCAGCATCGCGTTTCATACATAAAACTAGCCAAAACATTCATTTTTACCAATAAAGAAAGCATTTTAAAATTATGTAGCTAGCATGCCTTTAGCATATTTACATTTATAAATTAGTTAATATAACTAAATTTCTGTTTCCCTGTCCATAGCAAATGTATGGAACTGCTGTTCTGTTACATGAAGCAACTTCACCCGACGGAAGCTTGCAGGAAATTGTCGATTCCAGCGTTTAATTTGGGATTTTGTTCAGGGGGTCCATTATACGCACGGGGTCCACTACTCTACGGGTTGCTCGTATATGCCCACAGGGCACACCGACCATCCCACCTTGACGCTCCCTAACTTGACTACCTTGGAGGCATCCGCTGCAGATAGCCGAACCAATGCTACCTGTGTCCCTGCCGGAGCTTTCCGTAGCCGAATGGCTGCAGTGGGCGTCTCCACTTCACACTGTCGCCGGGTTGCCGTGACGAGCACTTCGACTTCGGTGATCTCGTCCAGGTCTTTAACCCTTAGATTCACCTCCGTCGTGAGTGTCCTCACCTTGACCGTCTCGCCTAGGACTTCCTCCGCCAACTTATTGTAGGCGGCGCCCTTTTGCGAGACGCCTCGCTTCAGCTCGAGGATCATCTCGCCCATCCGGGTACGTCTTATTCGACGTACGTCGGAGCCGAGTTCACCGAGCTTGACGTCACTCCTCATCGCCTTCAAGACGTCCGAGTACTTAGCCTCGTCCGTCTTGATGACTAGGGCATCGCCCCTGGAGCGATTAGCGCCTACCCTAGACTTCATGCTACCCTCATTCGCCTGGGCCTTCTTTTCGGCTCTTGACGTCTTCGGTTTCCTCTTGTTCTTGACCAGGGTCCAGGAGGCGTCATCCCCCTCTATTTCCCTGGTCTGGGGCGGCTGAGAGTTCTCAGCCTGCCGTAACCCCTTACCACCGCCTTTCCTGGGTGGACGGACCTTTCCAGGTCCTTGCTCCCCCGGTTTGGGAGGTACCTGGCTTCCCAGCCTCACTACCCTTGTTTGGGGTAGTAACCCTCCGCGTTTTGGAGCGGCTCCCAGGGAGCTCATCCCCTGGAGACTGTCTCCTCCGTTTTTGTGTCTGCTCCATTGGAACAGTCACCCCAGACGTGCCCGCGAATACTTGAGCCTCAGTATGGGTAGACTTTGGCAACATCGTCTTCGCTGGCACGCCCTTGGTTGATTCGACCTTGCCCGAGTTCGCGAATCCTTGAGCCTCAGTCTGGGTAGACCTCGACTCCACGGATTTCACGGGTTTACATTTGGCCGTCCCGACAGCCCTCTCCAGCTTGGCGTCCAACATCGACTTTCGAAGTTTCAGCAGGCTCCTATTGAGGTCCTTACTGATATTATGCTTCGATGACGCAAAGTCGATGATGGCATCCAGCTATTCCGTCGCCACCTCGAAGGCCGAAAGCCCATCGCGTTTGCGGTTCATCGCCTTCACAAGCCATGGGCCTCTACCGGCGTAGCCTGGTTAAGTGACCCACGCTGGCGCTGCGCACCGAGCTGCCGACTATTGCCTCTGGCCTCCTAGGCGGAGACCTGAACAACCCACCTCTTGCGAAGGGGTTGTCGCCTACACTACTACAACTAATTGAAGAATTGACTTTTTTTCCATTTTGGTCCAACGAGTTGCTCGGGAAAAGAGGTCCACCACGCCAGAGCCCAGCATGACGCGGTAAGGGACAAATACTGTGGAGGGTGCCCAGGTACCCCACAGGCTCCGTTGAAGGCCTAGCTCATTATTTCACCCCCCTGGCCATGCATCCCCTCAGCACGGGTCGCTTAACGTCTTGGGATTAGGGGTTAGGGACGATGGTCCCGTTGGTCGCACCCACTCACTCTAGCTGATGTCAGAAGGACAACAGTGCCCAGGCTGCACTACCAGCTAAGTACGCAACCCTTAGCTGGCAGTCAATTGTCATCGGAAGACCCGTGGAAGCGTGAGATTGGAACTTGTGAGGACCAGAGCTGTGTAGGTCGCTCCTTCGCAGATGTCAACTCACCATTTCACAGCCTTCTGTCTGTCCGTGTGTATGTACGTGTGTGTATGTGTGTGCACAAAAGCTAGAAAAAACATTAGACAACTTTTCGTATAGTAATCCTTAACCTTAAAGTTGTATTCGACAAGGCCTTGTTGATCACTTTTGAATTTGATAACGATCGGTAATTGCATTTAAAAGTTAAGAAGAAAATTGTACATCCAATCATATAGGCCCCATATAAGGTTGGTGTCTTAACTAAATGCGAGAAAGGCACCACCAACGCTAGGTGGATCAATCTGGATTTTTTTCTCCGGCACATGCACTGCACTTACTTTCCCGATGGCTACTCTTTTCTTCTTTTATTTACGATCGATCGATCGAATCGATTTTTTTTTCATTTTTTCGTTCATTGGGTATGGGATTTTTAAATCTTGATCATCTGTATACATAACACGAAGTTAGCATTATCAATCGATAATGGAAAGATCGATATGTGCTAGTTTTTGTTTGTGTACTTAATTAATAGGAAAAATGTTATTACAAAACTGTAAAAAATGAAAAATCTTTCTGAACAACCAATTTGCGACAAAGTTCATAAAGTTAGTCAATGTTGGTATAAAAAGAAGCCATATTTTGTTCCTTTGCACTTTTTAATGTAAAAGTTGAGTGAATTTCGCCAGTGAAGACGGCTACAATCTTCCTGTATGGTATATTAACACTTTTGCTTTCTGTAAGGCTTTGAAACCAGAATTATTAAAGCGGCGTTGTAACATCGCGTCATCCCAAATTTATATAATCTCTAACGCCCCCTAAATCATCAAAGTACGTCTCTGGAACTTACCTACAGCGGTCTTCACGTCCGCCATTCGAATCCGTCCAGCAAAACCTTTTTTATCACCACCACAGCACTGTCTCGTCGCCAGGACCTCCTGTTCTTTCCGTCGACCATGAACCTTCTTCGATTCTCGTCCGTGTGTTTTCTCCCGTCTTTGAGCGCCCACGTCACATGTTTCGCAGACTGCACTATATTTGCTCCCTGACAGACGCCACCCATCTGTGGTAGCCCTAGCAGCACAAATGTTCCATAAAGGTTATTGCAAGTCATGTGTGACCAGATTCAGTCACAATCAAGCTGCTGTAACCATTTGTGCCTGACTTGTGCTGTTCAGGAGTTTAGCTGACGATTAATGATCTATCTTCATCTTCACCATTTCGTTGTTCGTTCCACGAAAGTAATCAGCTTGGCTTGTCAAACGTACTCCTGAAACTATGGCCATCCGACACGACTCAATCGTGAGACTGTGCACAACCTCTATATTGTGCACTGAAATTAGATAAAAAACGGAAAAGGCCACTAGGCCGAAAGTTGTTGGGCCGAATATGTGATTTGGCAATGTGCAAATTCTGCAATTTACTTCCATATAAATCTCACTCATTTTTAAGGTATTAAACTAGATAAGTTTTACAAAATTAGGCATCCATATGGTGAAATATATGTTATTATTGAACGCTATTGAGATTCGTTCAGATCAATGACTGATTGAGTTAGTTCTGCATCAATTTATATCGAGGTTTCTGGAAATTACGAGAACATATATACTACCAGCGTTACGATAGTTACTAGCCATGCTACTACAATAGCTATTCAATCCAACGAGCGCCTGATAGATAGGCAGCAAGTCGTACAGTGCGTTATCTTTCGTTTTGTTGTCACTCAGCCCATGGAATCCGCCTTTGTGTAGGCAATTAATTTGTCACTTTATACGTTTAATCGCCGTGGGAAAATGAGTAGTTTTATCTCGTTAGACTGGAGTCTAAGAATATTTCCATAACTAAGGAAGGGTCAAAATCTCACTGTAGGTGGATTAATCTGGGTTTTGACCCTTCCTTCGGAAGTGTCTATAATTTCACTTTGTATGCGTTACGCAGGTGTGTTACGTATTAATCTATCAAGAAATCTCGTTAATTATCAAATAAAATGTATGGTATTTGAAACAAATTCACTTTGACATTGAAAATATAATTATAACAAATGATATGATATGGAATTATGCCTATTTCTCTGATTTGTTTCAAAAAAACAATTTATTTTAATTGAGAAACAGGTAGAAGCATGTACCAAAAAAAACTTCTCAGAAAAGCAAAAAAGTAAAAATTTAAAGAGATTTCAAAAATTTCTTCAGTAGAAGCTAGATAGCAAATGTGAGCATGTTTTGAGACACTAATAGATCACTTGTATGCATGTATGTGTGCGTATGTGTGCAAATTCTGAAATTTACTACCATAAAAATCTCGCTCATTTTTAAGGTATTGAACAAGTTTAGTTTTACCAAATTAGGCATCCATAAGGTGAAATATATGTTATTATTGAACGCTATTGAGTTTCGCTCAGATCAATGAATGATTAAGTTAGTTCTGGATTAATTAATATCGAGTCTCTGGAAATTACGAGTACAATATATGCAACCAGCGTTACGATAGTTGCTAACCATGTCACAATAGTTATTCAATCCGACGAGCGCCTTATAGATAGGCAGCATGAACTACAGTACGTTATCATTCGTTAAGTTGTCACTCAACCCAAGACATCCGCCTTTGGGTAGGCAATTATTTTGTTACTTTCACGGTAAATCGCCGTGGGAAGCTGAGTAGTTTTATCTCGTTTTAAATACTGGAGTCTGGAAAAAAAATTCCTTATAACTAAGGAAGGGTCAAAATCTCACTGTAGGTGGATTAATCTGGGTTTTTTACAAGGAGTTATGCATTATGCACTGACCCAGCACACGCGTAGTTGTTGCCAAGCTTGACAGTGTACCGGAGTGTGGAACACTCACCCACTAAACCCTTTTTGGGCACCAACCCTAATTCCCCCTCGGGACAGATTTCCAGCATTACTTCTGGGGGATAGGCTGTACTGAATGTACTTATTCACACAGTCACTCACACCATTTGAGACTTACTTGGATGCTTACTCTAACACTCCACTGCCATGCTTCGAGGAGTCAATAGCGGTAACTTCCTGGGCCAACATTCAGTACACAAGCTTCAGCCATGCTTCTTTCTCAACACAAGCCGATCACCCACTCTTCTGCGTCCCCATGCACCTTGGGGGTTTTGGGACGTCATATTGTCAGCTTTAGAGTTGAATCGAGCCTGGCGACATGACCGGATACGCCGTACTTCAGAGTATCCATATCCCAGCGTAACGGGAAGCCTGTCAATGTATCGTTTAGCCGAATAGATCATTTGGTCGAATAGGTCATGTGGCCAAAAGGCCAACGACAAAACAACATTTTCGGCCAAATGGATCTTTCTGTCAATAAACTTTTTTTTTTCCAAATGATTTGTTCGGTTCAGCAAAATGACATTTTCGGCCAAATGACCCTTTATGATCTGTTCGACCAAACGGCCAGTTTGGCCGAGCAATATTTTGAGCCACTATGTCCCTATCCGCCATATGATATTTTCACCAAACTGTTCTCGGTCTCGGAACTCGGCTAGATGACCTTCGGTCTTCTTTTACTTGAACTTGAAATGCCGTGTCCAAACTTTTTTTTTGATAATGCTGAATTACCATGTACGTTCGTCGAAGGAACTTTCTACGGATCTTTCAAGCATTTTTCCATATTATCCGAAAAACTGTCTCACTTAACCTGATGCCACGAAGAGGTCCTTTTACGGCTTCGTAGTTCGCTGTCATTATCTTCATTAACTGCTGCTACTGCTTCGCTATATCCTGTGCAGTAACTACCAGCTCCTCTACTACAGTAACTACCGGCTCTCCTCGTCCCATGGAACAGGACGACACCTTCAGCTTTTCCGTTGGGCAGCTCTTACTTTGCACTCTAAATTCATCAAATTATCCATAAATTTGTTTCGATAAGTTGCCCAGTTACCAATACATCATTAGCAGAACCCATGGAAAAATGAATATGATTCATGAAAGAAAGCCCACTTGCATAAATATGGGTCATTCCGCGCCAAGTGACCGAGCATGTGCAATTAACCTATTTAAAAATAATGAAATATACCTAGCACATATTAGTTTTGGTCCATTATTTTGAATAACCATATGATCATGGTGATTGAACCGCCCCTTCGACCAGAAACCCCTCCCTGTTTTTGGAGATTTTTAAAAACATGCTATTTTCAAATGTCGATATCTCAGCCCCCGATAAAGCTACAAGAAAGTTTAATACCAGTTTTCCGCTTGAAATTTGATGAAGTTTTTAGAAAAAATACTTTGAATGCTGAGCAGTGTCGCCAACTATATTATTTTTCTCACAAAATAATAAAAAAGCATTTTTTTCAAAATACGTATATTTTTTTCTTTGATTTCTCAACGGATTCGAGCTTAACAGACTTTTTCCAGTCCGAAACAAAGTTAAAAAAACGTCAGTACCTGTTTTCCGCTTGAAATTTTGTGAAGATTTTACAAAAAATATTTCAGATGCAAAGCAGTGTTGCCAACTACATTATGTTTCTAAAAAAAATAAAAAAAAAAACATTTTTCTCAAAATACGTATAATTTTTTTTTAATTTCTCAGCGGATTTGAGTTTATCAGGCAATTTCTTGTCAAAAACACTTATCGACCCCCAGGGCAGTCGCGGGATAATCATTGATGTGCCGCGAAAGACAACTCTTGATTCATACTTGGGTCCCTTTTTTGTACTAAAATCTATACCAGCTTTAAGATTTGAATTTTATAAGTAATGATTAGATTTGGAATACTAATAAACGAATTACTTAAGAACAACAAATTTTAAGAAGTAAATAGCCTTCTTTAGGTATCCAAAACAAATGAAAATATGAATGCTGAACTGTGCTGGTAGTCAAAATCCATGTCCAATCCAAAAACAATATAAATTCAATTGAAAAATCTATTCGAAATCCAATCCGTATCTAGACCAAATTCAAACCAAAGCAAATCAGAATTCAGTAAAATCATATACAAATCCAATTCAAATCAGATCCAAATTCAATCTAAATCTAATCCAATCTAAATCCAATCTAAATCCAATCAAAATCTGATTCAATTCAGATCCAAATCTAATCCAATCCAAAGCTGTTCCAAATCCTATACAAATTCAATTCAATACAAAACTAATCCAAATCGTTTGAAATTCAATCCAAATCCAATCTAAAACCAATCCAAATACAATCAATGAAGGAATATGAAGTAATTTATTATGATTCGCTCAATATAACTCACTTTTTATTAAATTTCAAGAAATCAATTCATTTTGCACCTTGTGGGTCGCAAACAATATTGGATTCTGCTGGACCCACCTAGCATATCCAAAAAGTTTGGGAACCTCTGTACTAAGGAATTAAAGAAGATGGGGTTTGAAAATCTATCGTGGTTTATTGGCCACCCCTTATTGATTATAAATTTATATTCTGACATAATTATCAAAATTTTATTATCTTCAGGCGAATTTCAGTGTTCAGAACGCTTAGTAAGGAACATGAAAAAATGCGTTGACACAAAAGGTATTTTGTGCTGCCCCAATCTTAAGAGGGGTAATCCCCTCCAACAAGAAATCATACAAAAAGTTCATACAGTTCGCGAGGCCGGCGTAAGCAAGAAACTGGCAGAGAAAAAATAGAACAAAAGTCTGCGTGAAGGAGGAAAACAGGTGCAGAAGCGTTTGGTTCTAGCGAATCTGTCTGAAATATATGCTCTCTTCAAGGAAAAAATGTTTTTTTTTACGAAATTGGATTTATCAAATTCGCCCGAACATCGGCCGCCCGAATGCGTTTTAACAGGAGCAGCAGGCACTCATACAGCATGCTCGAGAAGCACAAGTTAGACAAAAATGGTTACAGCAACTTGATTGTGACTGAATCTGGTCACATATCAGTTGCAGAAACCAATGAGAAACATGTGTGCTGCTAGGGTATGTGTGTAATCTACGAGTACTTCAAACTGATGTTTACGGGAGCAAAACATGATCTCATTGAAGTTAATGGAATCAAAGCATGTCCCTCGTTTAAAGATCTATTGAAACTGAACCTTTGTAGCCCACCAGCAGAGCTAGTTGAGCAAAATGCAGTCATGTAACTACCGTCCTAATGTTGGTTTTTCATTACAGCACCCAAATGAGTGCTATAATGAAATTTATGCAACCCATTTGAGTTGCATAATGGTCATTAAATCACCCATTTCGTTGGTATGGAAAAGTAGGCTGTTTTATAAATCAAAGACGAACTGTAAACCAGGTATTATGATCAGGAATTGCAAAAATAACTTTAAACCATTAAAACATATTCAGTGGAAATCTGGCATCACTGGCCTCAAAAGCATTATGTGCTGCAAAAATATGTATTTTTTTGTAAAATATTCGAATAAAACTAAAAAAAATCATAGTTGTTTACCTTTACAGAACGAATTGAACGATACGCTGAATGAAAATCGAAAGTTTGCCTAACTAAAACCGTCATAACTCAGCAACTGCTCATTTTACTTTGTAACGATAAGTGTTTCTGACAGGAAATTGCCTGATAAACTCAAATCCGCTAAGAAATCAAAAAAAAATATGCGTATTTTGAGAAAAATGCTATTTTTTTTTTTTTTTTTTTAAATAATGTAGTTCGCAACACTGCTTTGCATCTGAAATATTTTTTGTAGAATCTTCACAAAATTTCAAGCGGAAAACTGGTACTAACGTTTTTTGTAGCTTTATCAGGGGCGGAGATATCGATTATTTAAAACGGCATGTTTTTAAAAATCTTCAAAAACGGGGAGGAGTGTTTGGCCGGAGGGGCGGCTCAAACGGTCGGATCAAATGCTTTTTCGAAATGTAGGCTCAAAGTAAGTAGATACACCTATTTTGGTTGGAATTCATAGTATTCACCTGCAAGTTTTCACTATTTCTCGGTCACTTGACGCGGAATGACCCATATGTGTACCAATAAAATTATGCAATTGAAAATTTATTGGAATGAAATTCGGCTTTACAGTCTAAATGGATCAACCAATAATGTTTTAACTGCATGACGTTTCGGCTGGTGACATTTTTCTTACTGATTACGTTTTGATACAGTGTAGTCTTGTGTCGTATTGTCGTTTATGTGTACTATTGTAAATTTCATGACTTATTTCCTCAGAAGAAGGCTGCCAAACTTCGGGCAGTTAAAACATTATTGATTGAATAATTTAGACTATAAAGCCGAATCCCATTACATATATTCATCAATCGGAAAACCATAGGATTGAAATTGATCGTTATCCAAATCAATGGGCAAAAAAACTGTTGCCTTCCGTTGGTCTCTTCGAATACATCTTCTCGCGTAGGCCACAGTGCTTATGGCCGCTACAGGAACTGGGGTCTGAAAAATGGTAGGTACGAGTGCGTGCTCATTCTCGCCCTCCAAACAACACTCATCAGCTCTGAACAAGAAACCGACTGATAGTTTCTAGGGGTCACTTTGGCCCTGAATATCCATCTCCCGGGTGAAGTGAACCCCGTCCTTGATGACCGCTCGCAAATATGCCATGCAGTCGTATCCGTGTTCGCTGAGAAGATATGAACTTCCCTCTAATTTACTTTGGTAGACTACGAGATGATAGCAGGAAATATGGATAATATCAACCTCCAGCAACATGTTTTTCCACCGCTGCCATAACACACATGAATTTGCATCGATTTCTTGGTCTCTGCTTCGACGTTTGCTTGTTCCTGAAGAATTGCACCAGACTCCGTAGAAATGCTGGCGAGTTGAACACCCACTTCTGGGTCTGAAATCTTTCTGATGGACGAATTGAACCTCCTACGCCAACTTTGCGGTCTTTTTCACAGTGTCATGTCGTCGCTGTGTAAGCGGTCGTCAAGCTGAATGCCTCCGCATATTGTGCAGCAAACTCATCTGCAGTCTGGTTTTGAAATAGGACTACATCTGTCTTTTCTATATTACACACTTTGTACACTTTGAGATTGGGAAAATCGGAGACCATCACAAAAATTTTATAGACTTTGAACGTTAATATCCACAGAATTATCTTACACAGTTGGGAAAAATGTTGGTCTTTTATTTTCCACAATTTTCAACAATTAAATGAAATTCATTCAGTGAGTGGAACTACACCCAGGTTTTTTTACACGGTTTGGTTTTAGTCGTTCAAGACCTTCAGCGTCAATGAAACAATGAGTTAACCCCATGAAAAAATTCACAAAAAATCAGGTGGTATTTAAAACGCTCTAAAACATGGTTTCCTAAACTGTGGGTCTCGACCCCCAGGGGGGTCGCGAGCGGATTGTTGGTGGGTCGCGTAGAACAAATATTAATTGCAGCTCGAATGCCGAACCTTTTGATCATTTTTTTTTCAGTAACATAATTTCAAGTTCAAACCGCATTTTATTTTAAATATTCATCATCACGCTATTTAAAGAAACATTTATGCCTAAAAGCTGTCCCCTAATGAAGTAAAATAAAAACATTTTGACAAACAATATCATGTTTGTAATTTTTTTGCATTTGTACATGAAGGTAACGTGAATATTTTTGTAAAACTTGCCGAAACAGATGACATTCTGATTCAATTAATGCTTAATACTACTTGGTAAAATGCATTTTTTCTTAGGTGGGTCGCGAGACATATAGAATTTTGCTAGGTGGGTCGCATACCCAAAAGGCCCTAGCGGTAAGATGCGCGGCTATAAAGCAAGACCCGGTGTCGGTATAGGCAATTTTCGATAATATTTACAAATACGTAGTTCGATCTCAAATATAAAGCCGTCTTCAGTGTTTCGTACTTGACTCGACTTTGAGGACCGATTAATTTTAAATTAAGGTACCCCGGGGCAAGTGGGACCTAAAAAAACGCTAGTTCAGCAAAATCGCCAAAGCATACTTAGAAAACAAGGTATTTCAGGACATTAACCACGGATACATCATTATATGCTTCCGTTGTTGAAGTGTAGACGTGTTGTGAGCAATTTATTCAGTTATAAAAATATTGGTAGTGACTTAAATAAATTTACCTGTGCGACCCACTTACCCCTTCAAATGGGGCAAGTGGGACCTATTCTGCTCTATACTGTCGAACGAAACTAATTTGAAAAATGTAGATATAATGCTCATGTAATTCCTGAGTCGTAGTATTTCAGATCATGGATGGAGGTTTATTGCTTGTCAGACTTTTGTTTTTGGCAAAAGAAAGGGATTACAATGTTATCAGATATTAAATCAAGGCCGATTTACCGTTTAATTGTCTGTTGTCTGGCTTTACATTAGCTTACTTTCTTACCAAATGTGTTAGATGGAAGAGATAAGCAAATCTTTGTTCACTTTTCGAATAAATGTTTCTCTGTTTAACAAAAAATAATTACATAAACTAGAACCTCAGAAGGAACGCTTTTATTCAGAGGGTGTTGTAAATTTGCAATAGAACGAAATGGCCAATTCATGTCTTAAGCACTTTATTTATCTTAAAATCTGTTAATCTGATGCGAAGTTTAAAATAACAAAACACAAGACAAAACCTGTTGATCTATTGTAGAATAAGTAGATTGTTTGCACTGTAAACGGAAAATTTGAGGGAGATAATTTTCAGAAAGCAAAATACACATTAGGTAAATCAACTTTACACTACTTCTTAACAACTAAACCAACGATATCAACTGCATATGATTCAGATCGATATGACATATGAGTGTCGAAGTTATTTTTCCCTAGACAAAAATCTAAAAACAGGTAAAATGGCCCTATCGGAGATGTTGTTCAAATATGTCCCACTTGCCCCATGTATGTTAAAAATCAAGGGAAAGTGAAAATTGCAGATTTTGGCTTTAATCAAAACTTTTAAATCGTTTTTGATGTCACACAATTATTTAATTGCTCAAAATATTCACTTTCCACATCAATGATGAATTTAGGAACGACTATTTTGTTGAAAATTCATTGAATTAAAATAAAAGTGATAGATTTTGCCGGTAGTTTAAAGTCATGATTAAATAATACCATTAGTATGGTGCCGCAAATGGTTTTGATTCCAATTTTTTTTGTGTCAGGCGAATTCGTTGATAATTCTGCTTCATCTTTCTAGAACATTGTTACCATTAAAAACGTTCACCGATTAATTGGCAGCCATAGTACCCACTTACCTCGTATTTTCACTTGCCCCGGGGTACCTTATGCGTTTTTTTTCAAACACTAACTCAACAGCAGCCAACCATAAACCCGAGACTTGAATACACTTTTTTTCGTGAATTTTAAAATGCCTTCAATTCATCACTTGCTCGTGAGTGCTGCTGTTGGCCGATCACATTTTCCCGCTGTACTACAGATCGTTGAGTATGAATTCTCATCGCCGCTTTGCCGTGAGCAGCTCCTAACATGAAGAACTTGATCAGATTTGCACTTCGGAGAGGAGCATACCCTTCCTCCCTGTCAGAATATGACCCTAGTTCTACCGGGGTTAATCACCCGATCTTCCCAAAGGTTGCTCGTATCCCGGCCAGCGCCACGAGGAGGTAGGGATAGGAGTTGCTGGGTGATAGGCTAAGGACCGCTAGATGGGATCTATTTTATTCCTTCAGGGGCACGAAGTACCAATGGTACGCTTTACCCAGCATTTGTCATGCCAAAATACATCCCTTACTCCATTTATAAATTGTATTCACACATCGATCCAAACACAAGAATTATAATGGATAAATTTCTGAAATTCAGCATTCTATTCGAATTTTCTGCTTAACTTTCTGTTTTAATATACACCCAGGTTTTTTTTACACGGTTGGAATTCATTAATTTCTCGGTTAACCTGAACTTTCACTGCTTTGTAAATACCCCCTTGAATTATCTTTGATTTTTTGTGAATTTTTTCGTGGGGTTAACTCATTGCTTCATTGACGCTGAAGGTCTTAAACGACCAAAACCAAACCGTGTAAAAAAAAAACCTGGGTGTAGGGGAAAATACGGCTTTGGCAGGTTTTGTTCTATTATTGGCAGGAGGGTTTTTGTCGACCGAATTTTATAAAATTCGGCCACAATATTCTTTGATATGCAAAGAATGTTTAGGCCAAATTTGAGCAAAATCAGTAATAAAAAACCCCCCTAACAATAATAGAACAAAACCTGCCAAATTCCCCCGTCATTCCCCCTATAAGGATTATCCCCAGAAAAAACTTTTCAGCCCAACTACATTCCTCCCACGTTGAATGACAACCAGAACAGCGCCAGGATCAGATCTCCATGCATCGCATAAGCACATGAATCCCGCGTTCGTTCATAACGACTACACGATATTGTTATCAACTGTGTCAGCAGATTTGATTATTTTTCACCGCAAGTTGGATTCTGTTTTTGCGTGCATCCTGGATTCACCGTCCGACACAAGTCCCCCAAGAGGGGGCAGAAATGTACGTGTCATGCCGATGTATGTTGGGCGATAAGAGCTGTTCTCGTGCTTGAATCGTTATGTGGCGTGGTTCAACAGCTCGCAGGTATAACGCATTCGAAAACATTGCCAGCAACAGAAACGTTATATTACGCAATCCAATTTGAGAGCAAACCTTTGTATATCTATCAATTTGCGAATGCGGCGAATTCAATTTTGCCTTGTTTATGCACTTTGTGCAAATCGTATCAATTTAGTAGACTCCGAAGGTGCTTAACGATCGCCGTAGTTTCGATTTGCGGGTACGCTGGAAACGTGACAAGTTTAGTACCCGAAGGATTCCGAGCACAGCCAGCTATTTCCAATTGTATCTACGCAGTTGTTTAAACATCGCAAAAATGCCACCCACGTACCTGCTGGAGCCGCCACAAATGATAGTAACAGTAATTGCGTTCCCGGTCCGCGCGTGATGAGTTGATAGGCCATGCCAGGCAGCGCTCGCTGACGGCTGAAAATTAAGCCAATTATTTTTCCCTAGTTCACTTTGTAAGGTAAATGCCCAAGATTAGCGCAGAGGAACGCGATAGTGGGACGGTATGACCGCAGAAACCTGCCGCAACATTCATATCAATCTACTGAACGAGCACTGGCGCTGTGCAAGCAGGGCTTACTCACGCAGGCAGGGGCAATGCGAATATGTGGAAAATTGAAAATCTTATTATGCTCGCAATTTATTATGTTTGACAAGCGCACCAGACCGCAGCCTGCAGTCGTCGGAGTTTCGGAGAGTGCATTTCTGCATATTTTCACACATACACACAAGTATTGTTATTACCTACATGTGATTAAGTATGATATGTGTAAGGCTGCAACCATAATAGGTCCTAAGCCGCTTGTCAAAGAGGTCGAGTTTTGTTAGGAAAATGTACGAGCATGTTGTATGAAATGGATGGGTATGGCTTGCCTCTCCGCGATGCGGTTGGCATCGTCTTAGATTGTGGGTGGTAGAAGTAGGTGGCTAGTGCCTACCCAATGTAGCAGCTGCTACCGACCGAGGGTGTGCCTGTTACGAGTGAGTGCATCTGCTGGAAGCAGTTCCTAACATGAATAAACTATGTTGTCTTGTGGCGTGATGCTTTGAGGCGTGACGATTTTACTTATACGAAGAAATCGAAGACGACACCGACGACAAGTGCCAGACATGGGTGTAATATATAAATGGTTGCAAGTGCAATCACTTTGTAAGATTGTTAGAGAGTTCAATATTGGTTGACGCACATATCGCCCAATATAGTGAACCTTGCTGTCCAATGTCTTAATGTGCCACTAATTATCTTTTATTTAGCGGGCATGTAATAAATATCTGTAAAAAAGGATTTTACGACAATCACAAAATTTTAAAATTGAATCGGAATAGTTCAATTAAAAAAATGCATATTTCCCGGTTATTGATCACCTGAGATGGACAATAGAGTGCTTCTAATTTGATTTTTGGCACCCCTATGCTTAAACGATGACATTTGCTATTTTAATATTAATCCTAACTAGTTTGTTTGTAATTGTAATAATTTAAGCACGCGCAGTTTGAAGATTATATGAAAATCACGATGAAAATAGAAACCTTTGTGGAAAGCTATTCTGTAATGCTTCCCATTAGGTTTTAACAGTAAATGAATTTTGGCCGAAGTGTGACAATCCATACAAAATATTCAAGTAATTCATAAAAAAAAGTGTGACATGGGAGGGGGGGGTTGAAATTACCCATTTTTGCGTTACGTAATTAATGGATCTTCCCTATCGATGTATTTTAAAATATTGTTTTTATAAATAAGCCACAACTAATCGACAATTGTCGGTAATTAGCACTAACTACCTACGTAAAAAGTGAGCAGCAAAATTAGAGTATACCTCCCTGAAAGTTTTCTTCTTCCTTCTTCCTACTTTCTTCTTTCTTCTTTCTTCTTTCCATCTTCCTTATTTATTCTTCCTTTCTCCTAATTTCTTCATTCTTCTTTCTTTTTCATTCATCCTTCCTCGTTTTGTCTACATTCTCATCAGTCAATTCTCACTCATCAATTCCCAATGTCACCTTTTACTTTCAACTTTTCCCTCTCCCTTTCCTTGTAACACTTTTTGAATGAATACTAGAGTACAGTATGGTCCATAAAAAAATGCGAAAACATCAAAATTATAGTTACGTAGTTATAAAGTTGAGAGACTATGTTACATCGTAACATTTTTTTTCATTAATACATTCACTAGATACAAATGTTTTTTTCATGATACGTTTGCTTACACACATATATATGAATAGTAGAAATAACCCTTTAATGTACAAAAACATAAGTTGAAAAATATTTTCGCATTTTTTTATGGACCATACTGTATAATGCATGAGATTCAACCAGGGTTTTGAAATATAAAAATAAACTAGCTGACGACTCGGCGAGCATTGTTTCACCCAAAATAGATTAATTTGCATTTTAACATTTCCTAAATAGAAGAAGAAAACGTATATAAATTTACAGAAATTGTTTTTAAAAAAATAAGTAAACAAAGACTACAATTGGTCGGCGTTCAGCCAATTCGCACCAATCCCCAATGAAAAATTACCAATTTTCTTACACAAGTTTAAACGTACCAGATCCAAAAATTGTCGGCGTTTTCTGGGTCACGCCGAAAGCCATTGCAGCCAGCGATGGCGGCGGCGTGAATCGGCTTGACCTCATTTTTAATGCATGCACTTTAAAAAACGTTATTTTTTCGTGATATTTCCAAAACATTAATAGGAGAATAAATGAACTTTTCTAAAAAATTCTTAAAGTTTTTAGCTTTATTTGGAAATTATTATCAGATTTTCCACGGAAACTTCTTTGAAGTTTCCACGTTAAATTTCTCGCAATTCCCAAGAAAACATGTATGGGATTTCCACTGAAATGTTTTCTTAATTTACATGAGACACTCTTCAGAATTTTCACGGAAAATTGTTTAAAATTTTTATTTCGGGAAACTCCGGAATTTTTGACGAGAAATTCTCTGGAATCCGCATGGAGAATTCTATAGAGTTTACGCTGGAAATTATTGAAAATTTATCGGAATTTCTATAGCATTTTTCAGATCTTCCACGTTAAATTTTAAAATGTTTACTGAGCACTGTTCAGTGTTTTAACTAATGTGACCATACGTCCCGCGTTTCGCGGGACAGTCCCGCATTTTTACAATTTGTCCCGCGTTGATGAGCGTCCCGCGAAACGTCCCGCTTTCAACTTATTTATAGTTTATGTCCCGCGAAACACAGAAAAATAGAATACATTATTAGCTATTAATTAGTATTTTAAAAGAAATTATTAGATTTTAAAAAAAAATATAATTTTGACTAAGACTAACGTTTTGTAAGGCAATCATATGGATCATAGAAATCAAGATTAAGATGTTCTCCTGTGACAAAAACTAAATTATCTCTATAGTTTGTTTTACCCAAGCCTTATACCCTGGGAATCTTGTAAGCAGATTTTGCTTCCATGTATTTCCTGCTGCGTAATTGCTTGGATTTCGACACGGAACGTCCAAAATTCCACTCCATTTAAATGCCATGCGGACCAAAATCTTGCGGAAAATCTACCCCAGTTAGAAGACGACCTTTACTGTGTTGATATTGGATATCGATAGCAGTGTTGAGAAAAACTTAAATTTCTAAATCTTTTCCAAAATTTGAATCAAGCGCGAGTCAACACCCCATGGCACAGGTAATCGTTCATGATTCGACTCGCGGTTTGCATCATTGCTTGATTTCTACGTGTTATTCTCCATTGAATTAATCGAATTTAAACAGCGTATTCTATGTTACTTGGCTTAAAACAATGGAAAATCCATAAGTAACACAAAACACGCTTTTATTGGGTTTTGGTGCTTTTTGAAGCGAAATCTTTTTTGGTGAATAAACGGAACGATGCGATTCTGAATGCAAAACTTAAGCACGATGCTCTCCCTGCAGAATCGCAAGCGATCTGAAATGGGACGGAATTTTTGATTTTCTGAGCAGATGTCTATTCATGTTCAGTATCACCTGTTTAGAACTAAATTGGAACTAAAACCGTAGGCCATATTCCTGAACGTGGAAGAAAACCAGAATAGACCTTTACAAAAATATGATCTTATTAATTCATAATCACATTATTTACTTTTGTCAGGTATTTTAGAAAGAGTTATTTAGGTCATTTGGAAAACAATTCTCGAGGTTCGATATCATTGCTTCTATCGCTACTAAAAAAAACCCAGATTAATCCACCTAGCGGTGATAGTGCCTTTCTCGTTTCTTGCAAGTGAGTAATTTCTTCGCACTTTTGGTATGAAAAAAGTATTTTGGCCATAACTTCTGAGCCAATAGTCCGATCCGGCCAATTTTTAATAGGAAACAATGGGACATGATTCTGCGGTGAATGTTGCGAGCAAATCGGTCGAGAGTAAGTGCCTAAATAGAGAGTAATAATTTTTCTTGTAAAAACTGGCCATAACTCCGAAGAACATAGTCCGATTGGGCCGGTTTTTGATACGAAACAATGGGACAAGATTCTGCGTCGAATGCAACTGGATGCGAGCAAATCTGTTGAGGATAAGTGCCTAAGAAATGAAATGGTTTAGGAATAAGTGCCTAAAAAATGAGCTAGACTTTTTAACGTGCTTTACGTGCTTTTTTTGAATGCAATTTCTTGCGAGCAAATCGGTTAAGGATAAGTGCCTGAAAAATGAGCTAAACTTTTTGCGCACACACACATACACACACAGACATCACTCCAACTCGTCGAGCTGAGTCGATCACTATGGATCTCCGGGCCTCCTATAAAAAGTTCGTTTTTGGAGCGAACATATAGCCTTTACGTATACTTTGTATACGAGAAAGGCAAAAAGTATTTTGACCATAACTTCCGATCCCATAGTCCGATCTGGCCAATTTTCAATAGTAAACAATGGGACACAATTCTACGTCGAATGCAATTTGCTGCGAGGAAATCGGTTGAGGGTAAGTGCCCGAAAAATGAGTGACACTTTTTTACGCGATTATTCCATAAAAAAAAGTATTTTGGCCATAATTTCCGATCCCATAGTCCGATCTGGCCAATTTTCAACAGGAAACAATGGGACACAATTCTGCGTCGAATGCAACTTGTAGTGAGGAAATCGGTTGAGGATAAGTGCTCGAAAAATGAGTGACACTTTTTTACGCGATCCGTAAAAAAAGTATTTTGGCCAATACTTCCGATCACATAGTCCGATCTGGCCAATTTTCAATAGGAAACAATGTGACACTTTTCTGCGTCGAATGCAATTTGTTGCGAGTAAATCGGTTGAGGATAAGTGCCCGAAAAATGAGTGACACTTTTGCTACATTTTGGTACGTGGGTGCGCACAGAGTTCGTTTTTGGAGCGAACATATAGCCTTTACGTATACTTTGTATACGAGAAAGGCAAAAACTCTATCAAAATTCTATACACTAAACGATCAACAGCTGAAAGTCATTTAACTGCAACGCTTTTCAAATGCAATTCGATAATTGCAACAGATATTGGACTCCCTGTCCGCTAAACTTCAAAATTATACGAAACTCCATGGCAGCTACATTGAGCTGCACATTCAACATTTGAAGAAAGCTTTGACTTCTAAAATGAGTTGCCGTTTATCGAACAGTTAGCAAACTAAGCTTTGGTAACACATAAAAAATTTGAAGATTTGATTTAAGCGTAGGTATTACTAAAACATATAAAACTATGAAGTTCTTTTTGTCCCGCGCTCACTCGAAATTTATCTGGTCACATTAGTTTTAACGCAAAATGTTTCGTTTTTTATACGAGAAATCTTTGTATTGTTTATCACAACTTCTTTTGAAATTCGACAGGAGAAAAAGGAAGGGTCGTTGAGCCGAAAATCAATCGGTAGAAAGCCACTTGGCCGAAAATGCCGTCTGCTGAACGGGTACTATGGTCAAAATGTCAACCCGTTTGAACAAACGGCTTTTTCAAGCAAATAACCGATTGACAACGACCATTTCGACGGAATTTTGAACGGAATGATCTATTTCGCCAAATAACTTTTTCGGCCAAATATAAGTTCGGCCGAACGACATTTTCGGCTAAATGATATTTTCGGCCAGATGGCTTTCAGCATAATGGTTTGTTCGTCCAAATGACATATTCGGACAAACACTCCCAAGTAACATTTTTAGTTTTATAAAGCTCTTGAAGACCATTATTTACTCTACAAGAGTGTCTTAAAACTATTATAAAACCAAAATGTTACTGGGGACTATCTGGTCGTTTGGCTTAAAGTCAATCGGTGAAAACCCATTTGTTCGGATGTCTATTTGGTGAATAGCACGTTAAGCCGAAAGTCATCTAGCCGAATTCCATTCAGCCAAATTGAACATTTGTCCGAAACGTATATTAGGTCGAAAATGTTTTAACCGAAGATTTCATTTGGGCTTAGCTCAATAATATCAAATGTTGATTAAATAGCAAAATGACATATGGACATGATTGATATAAGAGATAAAAGATCAGACGACAATATCAATATTTTTCTCTAAAATATCATGAGGATATCAAGTTATGCTTTTTGTAATAAATGATCAATAGCATGTGCCATTAGTTTGTTCTTATCCATAGCATATGTTGATATTTAAATGATATTTTGGTGCAAATTTTTGATATTTATGCCTGTTCTTTTATCTCTTATATCAATCAAGTCCATATCATGTTTTGTTATTCTGTTCATTGCTTCTGCCCGGGAGCCAATTCGACCAAACGGCAATTTCTGCTTCGGCTAAACCGCAAATGATCCGATCAGCCAAACGATACTTACGGCTGAATGTTCTTTCCGAATAAATGGCCCTTTCTCCCAAACTAGTATTTCGGCCAAATGACCCCCTCATCCAAATGACATTGTCGGCCATAAAACTTTAGGCTAGGTGGGCTTTGGCTAAATAGTATTTGGTCCAATAACATATTCGGCCAAACAACTTAAGGCCTTGTGGTCTTTAGCCAAATGGTTTTTTGCCAAATGACCTTTCTTCATTTAAAAATTATATTCCAATGAGAAGTTCTTTAGATGTCAACGGAAAATCCTTTTACGCTTCTACGGAGAGCTTTTCGAAACATCTAGAGAAAATTGTATGGAATTGTAAAGGAAATGGTATTTTCACGAATAACAGTCGTGAAATTTTACGGACAATCAACTGAATTGAGTGCGCGATCAAACGTGTTTCATATTAGACGCAGAACTTTCGCTAGATCCAGGTTATTAGTTCTATTTCGTGCAGTCGGATGTAAACCAATCAGTGCGGTCGGAAAGTAAATCAATCTGTGCGCGATTTTTTCGCAAAATTCTCGCGAGATCTGGGTGATTATTTCTGTGTTGAGCGGTCGTAAAGTAAATCAAATACTGCGTGACCGATCGTGTTTTGAGTACGCGTTTGCTCGTGTTTTCTATCACAAACAGAACGATCGCGCGATTATCGAAATGGTTATTTCTAAATTGTATGGGTGAGTAAATTGCTTCGACATAAATTCGTACAAAATAATTATTTAGTTGCTTACCAATGCGAGTTCCTATAGATTACCTTCTCATTTAAACAACTATCCATTTCCCGTGGCGCTCACGGAGATACAGAGGGTTCATCGGTCTCTTGTAGTTAGAGGTGTGCGCCGGTCCAATATTCGTCGGCGGCGGCGTTGGTCAGAATTTTGGTCGGCGGCGTGAATCGGCGTGGCGATTTTTTTCTTACGTTTCTTTAACTTTTTTTTGCTTTGTTTCGGGATATTTTCAAGATATTAACGGAGGAATCTTTTGAATTTCGCCTGAAAAATCTGAAAAAATCAAAAAATTCTTTAAGTTTTTCCAAAATGGAAATTATATTCCACGAGAACTACTTTGAAGTATGAAGAATTTTTCGGGCAACAGTACAACGACTTTAGACAGTAAATGTCCGTGAATTCTTTGGCAATCCTTTGACGCTTTGCTGACAACGAAGGAAGCATGCTGCTTAAAAATGAGTTTTGAGTCTAGAATAACTCCCAGGTCCTTAACTTGATTGACTCGTTAAAGTTCTGTGTCATACAAGATATACTTGTGAATTATTGTTTCGTTTTTCCGCGAGAAAGAGATTACCGAACATTTAGATAGGTTAACATCCATTCGGTTAAGCACGCACCAACTTGCAAAGGCATCCAGTTGGCGTTGCAGAGAGTGACAGTCTTCAATTGAACAAATTTTAAGATACAGTTTGAGGTCGTCTGCGTAGCAAAGCCGTGGTCCCTTGATTGTCAGAATGGCGTCGTTGAAATAGATCAGAAATATCTGTGGTCCCAGGTGACTATACCCTGAGGAATGCCTGAGGTAGCGGCAAAATGGTTCGACTGATGATCTCCAATAACCACGGTAAGGCTGCAACCGGTTAAATACAACTGAAAGCATCGCAAGAGAGAACCATTGATTCCGAGGCTATCCAGTTTAGCAATAGCTATGCGGTGATTCAATTTGTCAAAGGCTGCTGTTAGGTCGGTATAGATTTTAATAATATTTTTTTTAGATTTCAACGGAAAATTGCTCGGATTTTTTAAGGATTTTCTTTGTATTTCTAAGAGAAATTCTTTGTTATTCGATGTTATCGAACAGCATTCGCTAACTTAAACGTAAACATGTTGCAGTTATCTAACGACTGCTGTATTGCCCATAAGAAATTCTTGGGAAATTCCAATGAGCCATTTGGCCGAAAATGTTGTAACGGTCATCCAGTTTGGCCAAATTACATTTACCGCGATTGGCCTTATTGAAAGAAAATTCAAAACCGTTTTATGCCAAACCATTTGCGACCTGATAACAGTTTCGGATATACGTTCAGTTCGGCTTAATGGGATTTGGTTAGATAACTTTTGGCATAAAGTCGTTTTTGTAAGTCGTTTTATGCCAAAAGTTATCTAACCAAATCCCATTAGGCCGAATTGAACGTATATCCGAAACTGTTATCAGGTCGCAAATGGTTTGTCCGCAAATGTAGTTTGGCCGAAAGCGACATATAGCCAAAAGGGACATTCAACCGAACTGGTAATTTGGTCAAAACAATCGTCAAACCGAATAGTTCATTTGACCGAAAATTTCGTTTGTTAAGTGGTCATTTGTCAGAAAGAGCCATTTGACCCGAAAATGTCCTTTCTGCAAAACCACCCTTTCGGCCAAATGACCTATTCGGCTAAACGACTTTTTAGCTAAATGATCGATTCAGCCGAACACTTTTCGCAGAAAATGCCATTTGGCCGAAATGGTTGTTCGGCAGAAAGGGCATTGTCAGGCCAAATGGCTCTTGCTGTCAAATGATCATTTTTACCACATTGCATTTTTAGTCAAATGATATATTCGGTCAAACGACTTTTTCGGCCTAACCGCATTTTCAGTCAAATGACCTGTTAAGTCAAACAACTTTTTCGATCAAATTACCAGTTCAGCCGAATGTTCCCTTCGGCTGTATGTCGCTTTCGGTCAAACTATATTTTCGGTCAAACCATTTTCGACCTAATAACAGATTCAGATAAACGTTCAGTTCGGCTCAGCTATGTGAAATTTCGCAAGATGACTTTGGCTTAAAGGCCAGTATCGCCTTAAATATTAAAAAAGGTTATGGAATTCTGTTCAACTGTCATTTGACAAAAAGGCCATTTCGCCAAACGAGTGGCCATTGTGGACCATATTATCCATTCAGTACCTAATTGTAGATTTAGGCAGAATCTACAAATGACCTTGGCAACTCCACCTACGTTTTGTGCAAGGGCTCATGCTATGCTATTATCCATTCAGTAATTGACATTCGGACGTATGTCAAATAACATTTTCTGCCAAATGGCCTAATGGCCTTTCGCCTAATGACTTCTGCGGCCAAACGAACGTTTCAGCCAGACGACATGTTAGGCTAAACGGCTTTTTCGGCCACATTTCGGTCGTCTGGTTCTTTCGGCCAATCGAATTTCCCAAGAACAATCTTCCGCGGAAACTTTGAAGAATTTCGTGAAATTTCCAGAGAGTCTCCCGCGGATATTCCGAAGAATTTTCTGTTTTAACGTTGACAATATGCCAAACTAATCGTCTTTATCAATCTAGATTGAGAAAGTCAACGTTAAAGCATTCCTCCTTTCAATCACAAGCTCCTACAATTATGAAGATTTTCTGTGTAATTTTTGAAGAGTTCTCTACAGAAACTCATCAGGAAGTTTCCGCGGATATTCTGAATATTATCTTGTAGAAATTTGGAACAACTTCCCGTGAATATTCTCATGAGAATGTCAAGTAAAATCCTAAGAATTTTTCGCTGAAATTCCTTACAATTTACCTTGGGAAATTCAAAGACCTCACCTTGGGAATTCCAAAGAATTCTCCCGTGGAAAATCTGAGAATAATTTCCAATTGAATATTCTGGAAAAACTTAAAATATTGTCTTGGGAAGTTGATCAGATTTTCCCGGCGAATTTCAAAAGTTTCTATAATTATTGTCTTGAAAATATCCAAAATGACCAATTCAGCCAAACTACATTATCGGCCAAATGGTGCTTTCTGTCAAACGACCTTTTCGGCCAAAGGACATATTCAGCCTTTTAAGCTAGTCGGTCAACCGATATTTTCAGGAAAATGAACTGTTCGAACAAATGACATTTTCGGCCAAATAACTTTAGGCTAGTTAGTCTTCTACCAAATAGCCAAACAACCTACATCCTTGTGGTTTTCGGCCAAATGGCATTCTGCCGAACGACCCTTTTTTCATTCAAAAATTCAATTTCAACCAGAAATTCTTTGCTTTCAACGGGAAATCCTTCGCAATTTCTACACGAGTTTTTTCTTAGTTTTTAGTGAGAGCAGTTTTTCGAGATTTCAATAAAAAATTGTATGGAATTTTCAAGAAAATCGTCCGTATCAAAACATTCTATGGAATTTAAACGTAATGTTGTAGGGACCAATCAAGGAATTTGAATCGGAGTGGAAAATCAGCGGCGTGACAAATTTTAAACGGCGGCGCGCCGATACAAAAATGTCGGCGGCGGCGGCGTGGCGCGGCGGCGCACACCTCTACTGTAGTAATGAGTATCGGATTGAGAATTTTCCTCTCTTAATCCTAAATTGATTATGAAGACGTGGTCGACATCGTTATTGATGTTGAATTAATAAAACTTGTACAGTGAGACGGCTATTCAATAAGGTAGCAGTCAAAACGTAATTCTCACTTGAAATTTAACAGAATTCACCGTGGTAATGATTGTGAAAATTAATGTGGTAAAACTAGTTTCAAAGAAAAGAAAAGAATTCAGATTGAAGTTTTATGTATAGGAATTCAAATTTCTCTGTTGCGAGAAAATCGGTCCACGATTACTATATGAAAAGTTGTCAAATGTTTTCTAAGCTTTTGTGCACACACATACTTAGATTATTTTATATATACAATACTTACAATACTTAGATTATTTTAACATAGATGTACAGCGTCATAGCCGTTGGCCCAAGAAGGGCGCCAGCTTTCAGGGGGTGCCAAAATCGGGGAAGAATCGTTTTGCCGAATGCCACTAGGGCGAACAAACCATTAGACCGAAACCCATCTGGCCGAAAGGGTCATTTGGCCGAACGGATCATTTGGTCGAAAGGGTCATTTGGCCGAAAGGGTCGTTTGGCCTGAAAGAGTCGTTTGGCCGAAAGGGTCATTTAGCCGAAAGGGTTATTATACCGAAAGGGTCATTTGGCCGAAAGGGTCATTTGGCCGAATAGGACATTTGACCGAAGAAATCATTTGAAAAGTGAGAAATTCATTTCAAAGAGGGACCGAAGAAATCATTTGAAAAGTGAGAAATTCATTTCAAAGAGGGTCATTTAGTCGAAAGGGTTATTAGACCGAAAGGGTCATTAGGCCGAAAGGGTCATTTGGCCGAATAGGACATTTGACCGAAGAGGTCATTTGAAAAGTGAGAAATTATAAGTGAGAAGAGAGACGACTCCATTCTCATTCCTCATTTATCACTTCTCACTGTAAAACGTGAGAAGCGTGACGTCTCACTACCCACTTCGCACTACTCACTTTTCACATTGAGAAGTGAGAAATGAAGAGTGAGAAGTGAGATGTCTCACATCTCACTCCTCATTTCTCACTTTCCGCTGTTAAAAGTGAGAAGCACGAAGTGAGTAGTGAGGCGTCTCACGACGGTTCACTTTCTACAGTGAGAAGAGGAAAATGAAGAAACAGAGGTAAGACTTCTCAAAACTCACTTCTCATTTCTCACTGCTTACTGTAAAAAGTGAGAAACGCGAAGTGAATAGAGACGTCTCACTACTCATTTCGTGCTTCTCACTTTTTACAGTAAGCAGTGAGAAATGAGGAATGAAAAGTTTTTACCTTAGCGGTGTGCATACCGAAACGTTTGATTAAATTATTCATCTCCATGCCTTTCTCGTCCAAAACTCGAATTTCAATATCGCTTTTAATTTTCGATACATCGGAAACGACAAATTTTCAACAAACAAAAAAGAAATCTTATTTGAAATTTAACATATGAATACATCGAACGCAGGATAAGACAAACCAATTTTTTTTTCTCCTGTTCGGGTGTGCTACTGCGACCAATTATTAGATCTATTGTAGCGTTACCCGTATCCTTAGTGTTTAAGTGCATGTCGAATTACTCCATTACTATTGATAAGCAATGCAGAATCGGTTTCGATACAGTTGTTGTTTTGTTTTCTCAAGAGCACCATGACAAGGTCCCGCTATTTAGACCCTTCACAGAGAGCAATCCCATTGAAGGCGCGCCCCTTATCAATAGGAAATCAATCCTGTCTTGAGAAAACATAACAGTAATACTGTTTTTGGCCATGCATCGGAGCCCTAGCCACATCCTTGTTTTGCTTCTAGAATATCACCAGTAAAACTCTTAAAATCCGGGATTTAGCTCTGTCTACAAGACCATTTCAAGCAAGAGAATTTGTTCAGTAATAAGAACTTCCGTGTGTTCCTCTCACTACCATTGTTCACCAGCTCAAGAAGACTTAGTACGTATTTAAACCCCTAACTCGATTTTTCCAGCAGTCCGTTCAGCCTAGGGATGGGTCGACTGTCTTCAATTCGACTGTCTGTCTTCGAGTCTTTCAACTGTCTGCTGTTGGTAGCGGGGACTGAATACGATGAATTCTTAATTACCACAACTTATTGCCCTAGCTAGGAAAATGGATTAAGCTAGGACTCTGTTTGGTAGATCTTACACCGCAACACACTACGTCAAATTGATCTACCGTGTTACGGGAAGACGAACCAATACCTTCATGAGCTATTGAATAGTAACACTTTGAAAGTGAATAACTTATTTTCGTTACAGTCCTTAATTTCAGCAACACTTTTTAACATGTTATATGGATTGATCTTAACCGTTAAGTACACGCGCGGTACTAGAACACCTATGCTAGAAGGGAGAAGTAAGAAGTGAGAAGTGAAGAGTGTGAGTGTGAGATGTGCGAACTGAGAAGGGAGAAGTTTAAAATGAGAAGAAGGGAGAAGCTGGAAGAAAAAGAGAAAAAAGAAAATGCAGCATATAAAAAAGTGTGGATCTATTGCATCCACAGCTTCTTATGTACCACATTGTTCATAATGGGTAGGTGGGTGTGGTTAACCTCCAGGAACGTCAAATTTAAAACTAACCAGAGGGCGGCCGTTATCGCTTGCGGAATACCTGATAGGTATCAGCTTTAGCATATTTGAAATCGTTCCAGAAGCATGCTTTTATAAGCTGATGGGCATTCAAGAAAGTTTGCCATCGAAACGGTAAACCAGTAAAAGTGATTAAAAATAGTCGGGCAGGTAGATTTTACCTCTCTTACTCGATATCTTCAATATCGAATAAGGCCGAGCCCGCATTGAGCTACGGAATACTAGTGGTTACAGAATATCGAATCTAGAAAATTTTGGATCCACGGGAATGTGTTCCGTTCTTTTGGGAAAATATATAATTGTCCTATTACTTGTGGAAACATGTTTCCGAAACAATTCCTTAATTTTTTTTTAAATCTATGTTGCCAGGGTCCCCAGCCATCCTTGTGTCACGTAATAAATAAAATAATTTGGTGAGCATGACAAAAAATTCTCCAAAGGCAGGTTTATTTATCGCTTTATGGTCTGTTGAGCACTTAATGTGGCACGATAACATGGAATCTATTTGTTTTCTGCAGCAACATGATTTTTTGGCAAGATTGATCATGTGAAGTAAATAAAATTGTACCATTTTGGTACAGATTTATCATATTCAAGCCCATTTTTAGTCATTGCAAAAAGTAGCGTGTGCAACTCGTTGCAAAACTCGATTTTTTCAGCACTCGTACAACTCGTGCTGAAAAAATCATCTTTTTGCAACTAGTTGCACAAACTACTATTTTCAATTCTTTGCAATGAAACTGCCATAGCATCATTCCATAAACGAATATGTACAAGATACAGTGATGACTCGATTTTTAGCATGTTAAAATTTTTCTCCCCCTGATTTCGTCTACACCCGATTTTATGACGGTTTTGATATGGTTTCTCCACGATCCAATTTTGCCACATTTTTAAAAGTCTATATAACAGTCAAAACCATTAATTGCTTTATATTTGTTCTATTTGACCTCTCTAAAGAATTTTTCTCGACACATTTTATAATGAGCGAGAAAGGCATCATCACCGCTAGGTGGATTAATCTGGGTTTTTTTCATTTGTTTAGCTTGCATCTAAACAGATGACACCGAATCAACAATTTGACGCCACAATACACGGTTCAAGGCCGCATGTCTCCGTCCTCGCTAGCGCCCCACACTCGCCAAGTCGTTCTGTACCTGGTCAGCCCATCTCGCTCGCTGCACTCCACGCGGTCTCGTATCTGCCGGATCGGAAGCGAGCACCATATTTGCCAAAGATGGTTCTAAGCACTCGTCTTAAACTGCTGTCAAGAGTATTTTTCATCTGTATTTCCGGGATTTTTTATGTAATTTCAAATGGAATTAAACCGATACTGCCTTCTAGAATTAATACAAAAATACTTTCGTAAATTGTTTGGAAAATCTCCAAGAAATTTATTCAGAATGTTGTTTTGTGATTGTAACTGTTTCCTAAATTAGTTCAAGAATTCCTCCTCAAATACTCCCATAGTATTTTTCATGAAATATGAATTTATTGAACCAGTTATTTTTGCGATTACAAAATAAGTTTATTTTTTCAGTACTTTTATCTACAATAAGTACTTTTTCCTGATTCACCACTCACTCGTCTCATAAAACATACAAACTCGGTAGCCTGATCTGCAATTAGAAAAATCATCGGCCATCATAAATTCAAATAGTAATCAGCAATACAAGGCAAAAACAACTAAAAATTATAGCAACATTAACAATAACTTGTACGCTTCTCGCGCATTTGCCACCCTTGTTTCGTCACTACCCAATTATAGTTTCTAAATCACGACCAACCATAATCCAACCCTAGTTGGCGGTTGTCATTTGCGGCATCCCTGGCCATCAACGGTAACTGTCATATCTTCGTCATCATGAGCGCGGAAAACAGCCCATCCGCGGCGAGGGTATAATGTAATTACGCTCGCCACCCAGAGCTGCGATGCTCGTCTCCAATCCGTTCTGTCTCGCCGTCAAGTAAACAGCGGAACCTCCATCATAATCATCATCAACGGCAGCGACCGCGCTCGAACCATGCTCAAGTGGTTATTATGGGAAACACCCTTGCCAGTTCACGTCTTCGTCCTCGTAATGGTCGGGGTACTACTCGCGCCGCGGTTGCTGTAGGTGGCAAAGGTGTCGTGCCATAACATTACGCCATTATGATGAAGTGGGGGTGCACAACATGACAACAGCAACAAGTGCAATAGCAATAACACAGTTCGTATTGGAAACTTGGATGTTCCTTGCCTTGTATGCACGCGAGAGTTGATCGGTGCACCGTCACCCGGATGGGCGGCAATAATTGCATAAAGTTTTGACGAAGTTATCGTACTTAGTCGTAATTTGACGCCGGATTGACAGCACTGGCAGCGTGTTCAACGCTAACCAATGGCGACCTTCACGCCATTAGGTCTCGGAAATTCCTCACATGCGGGAAAGTAACACCCGAAGCATGCTGCACACTAATTATCTCTGTTTACCGACGTACAAATGGGTTAGCAATGCGGCAGCTGGAGGCAGAACCTGAATCAAAGCCGCAAAGGTGCAGCAACCTGTTCTGGGACCGGGGAATGTGAAACGGATTTCATTAAGAATTCATAGTGTTCTACTGAACGCAAGCACGATGGACATTTTCCTCCTGTAGGGGTCGTGTGATGCAGATTCCCAGAGTTTACACAGGCGGTAAATTTCAAACAGGATGCCCAGAAGGTTTGCGGATACCATGGAGTAGAGAGGGATGGCTAATTCGTATTATTCGGTGATCCACCTTGTGCAAACCAACATCGTCGGGGCGAACCCAGAGGGAAGCAGTCATCACTTACCGTGGAATAATTTGTCCAATTACGCTTTGATGCGAGAGATTATTATTTTTATACCACCGCTCATGGCTAAAAGGAACCAATGCACCAATGTACGTACCATGTTGGGTTCAGTATGGAAATACACATGTTCGAAACGAATGGAATAAATTGCCATTGTATGTGGTATGCACCGGTTACCGGCCGCACCTAGCTACTAATTTGTCGGAGTGACTTTGCCCATAGATTTCTCGGTTGGGCTACGTTGTGGCGTTCATCATGAGCACTGCGAGGAAAGAGTGTTGATAAATTATCACACTTTCGTTTTCGATGGCTGCACGATAAGTAAATTGTAACATTTTTGGCGAAACGATTGATAGTCGTCATCAATTCAGTAAGACGTCTTATTTGTTACAAGAAGCTTACAAGAAACAGTAGGAACAAGTTGACACAAATAATATAAATGGGGACAATTATTCTGACACTGGGCTTTGCGACTACTCACTCACCAAACAGTTTTCAAAAGATTGATGTGTGAAAAGATGTGATTCACTAATCGCTTGACAATTTTAATGTATCAAATAAGAATTATAACTTTTGTTATGAATTATAAATGATAATATGAAATTTAATCGATTGATTAGCATTTTCAATAGTATGCATTTCGTGGGATATTATTTAAAAAAATAAAATAAATAAATACTGGATTTCTGATCGCTTTATATAGTACTACATTTGGGAATGACAAATTTCAGTAATGACGAACTAAATATTAGCAGGTGGTCTATGCAACCTTACGAATAAAAAGGACAAGTGTCAGTCCTTATGCCTCTATAATTTTGTAAATCCTTATCCGTGCAACAATCCGGATCAGAAAACCTTCAAATTCCTCACGAAAGACGATTTGTAATCCAAGCTTGGCACACTGCGTGCCTCGCCACCTACCTAGTCACAACCTAGCTAATATTCGCTCTCCCTGTGCTATAATTCGCCACTCCATTTCCCTTCCAGCCCCCAACCTGCCTAGAAGGCATGTAATCCGATACCAACCCCCACGTCACGCCACATTCAATTCGCCACTTACCGCCAGAGAGCCCCATCAGTAAAGCCGCTGGTTCACCTTGAAAAATGTTCCTTACTTCGTGGCACACGCAGGCAGCTCGGCTCATAAAAACTAACTCGAATTCTTGCTCTGCGTTTGCCATTGCTGCTACCAGCGATGATGGCGTATACACAGCTCGCATTCCCGGCTTCTTCATATTGCATAATATTCCATCCGCCGGTAACCGACCAACACCTCCGAGTCTACATTTGCATGAGCCGTAGATGGGTCGGCAGGCAGAAGCTGTATCAGTGTCACCCCGTCAACCCCGCCCGCGACTGAGAGCCATGCAAACTCGGTTAAATGTTTGCTGTCATGATCCAGATTAGGCAGCGACTGGCGACCGGGTGGGTAGAAAACAGCTCGCAGCAGTGAATACACCGGCCGTAGCAATTAAGCTCATTTGAGTTTTCCAGTCCGGTCATTGAGGTGGATTTGTGTCCGGGGTGGGATGAACCCAATCCAATTAAAATGTTCAGGATTTGGCCCAACTCTCTATACCACGCGACAAGATAAGTAAACGACAATGTTGTATATACATGAATACAGAACTTACCTTGAAAAGGAGGAGGAGCATGCCTGGAAATAAATAAAAAAAAAGTCAGTGAGTTCAGTTATTTAGAATATGTTTGATGAAAATGTTATTTATATTAAAACATACTGGTTCACTGCTCTTGGATTTTATCTCATAGCTCTTATGTTTATTTAATCAATAACAAAGAAATGCAAAAAATATCAGGTTTTTCCTTTTTGTAATTTGTTTTTCAGCGGCAAGCACGCAAAAGTACGCAAAAATAAGTGACGAGATTGGTGTTGAATTTCATGATTTTGCGATGGAATTAATATATGTTCAGTCAGATATAAATTGGAACTTGGAAAAAAAATTCAATATTAAGCATAGTAAAAAGCTTCAAATCATCGAGATGTGAAGACTGCATTTCATGAAGTATAAGCACGATAGATATATGTACGATAGACATAATGGAACCTGAACGAGTGAGCCTTCTGGCTCGTGAACTGCAGAAGGCTGAAGTGAACGTGAGCGCTATCTAGGAAATCCGATGGCCTAGATCCAGAGAACTTGAACTGTTGATCCCACGACGTTGATTTCGTAGGGATCAGTAAGCAGATGAAGCGAGATATGAAATTGAAACCTATCAACGAACGCATCTGTGTGCTAGGATACGGGGTAAATTTGGCAATTATAGTACAGCCTAAACAACATCTATGCACCGAAAAACGATAAATCCGCTTACTGGAAGACACGTTTTATGAATGTGCGGACATTCAGAGGTCCGAATATTGACTCTGATCACTATCACGGTGTCAGAAGAATTCGAGCACGGTTGTCAACGGTTGTATACTATTTTCATTCCGCGGAATGCCTTTTGGCGGAATTCAGTTAGAATAATTATCATTGAAATATTCACTAAATTCTAATTAATCACATAGTGCGAAAGTTGTGCAATTCGGTCTAAATTCTTTTGGATTGTGGTTTGAAGCAATGAAATAAGGCAAAGTGAGGTGATACCGCATTGTGCTGTTGTACTGTGCGGTTGTCTGTTCTCTTTGCTTAAGGAAGTTTATAATACTACCCGATAATAATTTCAACAGTGCTTCTCAGTGCTATTTGTACCTACTGAACCCGTTACGATCTTTGCTTGGACCCGTGCCTTCGTTTTACGTTGAACCCGTTTTCGGAAGTAAAATTCCGACAAGCGGTGGTAATCCTTCAGGTAGGCTAGATGTACCAGTTGTGGCTATAGCACCAGTTGTCGCACTAGTGTTTTATATGCCAAACGGCCAATCAAATCACCGCAAACCAAGTTCATATCGATAAAGCTTATTCATATGATACGATAAAACCTTTGATCTCCTCCAAAACAAGCAAAGCATAATTGTAAAAATTGATTTTGCTTAATTTGTGACGTCCTTTGCACCAGTTGTCGCACTAGGGGTCCCTATTTGGCCAATCCAATAAGAAAACATTGGGATTTGCCAAATAAGGAACCAAAATTAAGAATAGTGCCACAACTGGTGCATGCGTTCCTATTATGGATTAATCAATTCTGATGATTATAACAAATTTTATTCTGGTTTTCACAGCTGTTCTAAAGAGCAGGAATTAAAACCTTTCGCTTGATCCACCCACATGCCTTCTACTTATTTAAAAAAAAAAATAGTTGTTCTTATGTATGGCGACAATTGGTACACCCACCCTTACCGTTCTGGAAAAAAAAACTCTTAGAAGGTCACGTCTCCACACTCGAGCACTCTAGCAATGAGCATTAAGCAAGAGGAAGGGGGAATCGCTGAATTCTCCACTTCCTTCTAAGAAACAAGGTTTCAAGACCGCCCTGCCAAAGCGCGGAAAAAATAGAAGGAAGCTGGAGACTTCAGATACTCCTTCCAGCTCTAACATTGGAAATAATTCTTCTCCTATCGAACTGAGCAAATCGAATCTACCTCTAGCCCAGGTGATTCAATCCATGCAAAAAAGCAAAGGATTCTGCCAATTGTGGTATCTGTTGCCGAGTGTTCTGGCTTTAGGAATGATATTTTGAGTAACCTTCAGGGGATCAAGGTTTCATTTCAGATTGCCAGAAAAGGTGACTGCCGCGTTTTGCCAGGATCCTTTGACGATCGCAAACGTGTTCTTCAGTATTTAACTGAGAAGCGGCATAAATTCTTCACGTACGACGACAAAACTGAGCAATTGTTCAAAGTCGTCTTGAAAGGTCTCCCCAGTGATGATAAATCACTAGATAAGATTAAAATTGAAATTTCTCAATTACTTGGATTTTCACCAGTCCAAGTAATTAAGATGAAAAAGAAATCTCGCTTTGGTACTTCCCAGAGGGGTATTGGAACATTTCCGCAGGCCTGGAAGAAATTTCCAAAACCCCACTCAGTGCCGTAAGTGCCAAAAGTGGGGGGTCACGGAACTAAACATTGCCACATGGATGCTAAATACATGATTTGTGGTGCACGCCAAGGACGCCTGTCCTGTGAGAGAAGATTCCAAAAAAATTTCATGTGCCAATTGTGGGGGCAATTATAAATTCAATTTCTCGGAATGCCCTTCACGCAAAAAAGTTTAGCATTCCCGTGCAAAATTGATGACGCGAAATTTACCGACGATGAATGACTTTCATACCCATTCTTCAACGGGAAATAACGTTCGTCTTGACGACCCAGGTAGCATGTCTGCTTCCGACTTTGATTTTCTAAATGAACAATTGCATTGATGCAATGTTCAAAACAAATACCAAAACTGAAGCTGTTCAGGTTGGTATCAAATTTACTCAAAGAATTGTTATTGGGTTTTGTTTTAATGGATCCAAATAATTTTTTGAAATTTTTAAATTAGAATGCCCGCTCTTCAAAGGGTAAGGAAGATGAATTCAACTTCCCATCAGTACATAATGTGCACATTGCCATTATAACTGAAACATATTTGAAACTTGGTCTTTTCATCAAAAAAAATCCAAATTATTTTATTTACAGAAATGATCGTCTTGACAGCGCCCGTGGTGGGGTCGCCATTGTCATTAATAGACGTAGGTATCAAACATATCGTTTGAAACCAAAGTTTTCGAAGCCTTGGGAGTTTCTGTTGAAGCAAATTTTGGACAATTCTCTTTTATTGCTGCCTACTTGCCTTTCCATTGCAATGGGCAGCAAAGGAATTTGTTGAGAGCTTCATCTTCAAATTCTAACTAATAATGCTCAAAGCAATTCCAATGGTAAAATTTTATTTGAAGATTGTTCTGCGGGATATTATACTGTTCAATATCCCAATGGACCAACTTGTTTTCCTTCCAGCCGAAATCCTTCTACAATTGATTTGGTTTTAACGGATTCAAGTCAGCTGTGTGGCCAATTGGTAACTCATGCTGACTTTGACTCTGATCACCTTCCTGTGACATTTGAAATCTCACAAGAAGCCATTTATAATCCAATCACCTCTACTTTTAATTATCATAGAGTTGATTGGGATTTATATAAAACATATATCGATAGGAATTTTGATGTTGATATTCCTCTCGATACCAAAAGTGATATTGACAATGCGCTCGTATCTTTGACAAATTTAATTGTCGAAGCCAGAGGCATTGCAATTCCTAAATGTGAAATTAAATTCGACCCCATTATTATTGGCGACGATCTTCAGCTACTGATCCGCCTTAAAAATGTGAGGCGAAGGCAATACCAAAGAACTCGCGATCCAGCGTTGAAAGTTATTTGGCGAGATTTGCAAAATGAAATTAAAAAAAAACGTTTCTCTATTCTGAGAAATACCAACTTTGAGAATAATGTCTCGAAGTTTGATCCCAGTTCGAAACACTTTTGGAAATTAACGAAAATTCTTTAAAAAAAACTCAAAAGCCAATTCCAGCGCTTAAAGAGAGAAATAAAAATTTAATAACAAATGGCGAAAAGGCTCACAAACTTGCTCTGCAGTTCGAGAGTGTTCACAATTTTAGTCTAGGTCTCACTAGTCCGATTGAGGATCAAATTACACGGAGGTTCGAAGACATTCTCAATCAAGATAATGTTTTTAACCCTTCGTTGGGAACTAATTTGGAGGAAGTGAGATCTATTATTAGAAAATATAAAAATATGAAAGCCCCTAGTAATGATGGTATTTTCTACATACTTATCAGAAAATTTCCAGAGAGCACCTTATTCTTTTTGGTTAATTTATTTAACAAATGTTTTCAATTGGCAGCTGAGGCTTCTAGTTATCGCCCAATCAGATTGCTTTCTTCAATAAGCAAACTGTTTGAAAATATTATTTTAAATAGAATGATGGTTCATATTAATGACAATTTTATTTTTTCTGATGAGCAATTTGGTTTTCGCCATGGGCATTCAACCTCTCATAAGTTATTAAGAGTTACGAATTTAATTCGACTCAACTAAACTGAAGGATATTCGACTGGAGTTGCTCTTCTTGATATAAAGAAAGCACAGGGTTTGGCATGAAGGTTTGATTGCAAAACTGACGAAATTTTAATTTTCCTATGTACATTATTAAACTGATCCAAAATTATTTATCAGATCGCTCACAGAATTCGAAATCTGATAGATTACCTGTAAGAGCTTGTTTTCCACAAAGCAGCATACTAGGGCCCATATTGTATAACATTTTCACATCAGACTTACTCACCAGGGTGTCAAAAATCTTTGTTGGCAGATGACACGGGACTTTCATCCAAAGGTCGAAGCCTTCGTGTCATTTGTAGTAGATTGCAAAAAAGTTAGGATATTTTCTCCACTTACTTGCAAAACTGGAAAATTTTCCCGAATGCTTCCCCAAAACTCAGCTTATAACTTTTCCACATAAGCCGAGAGCTTCTTATTTGAAACCTTCTACCAGACATATATTTCCAATTAATAGGTCTAGCGAAGCTAAATATTTCACACTTGGCATCCAAGCCAAATGTAACAAATATATTAAGTGTCTTCTTATATTTATTATAAACAGAAAATCAAAACTTTGTCTTAAGAACAAATTTTCTAATATTGAGACATTGCAACAAATACCCAATAAAATAATTTCCAATTTTAGAAAAAAAAATCGTTAGGTTAAGTTGAGTTTAAGATTAAAACATTGTAATTCCTACATGGTTCAATTCAACCAGAAGAAAAATCTTAACTGCCAATGGCAATTGATATGCAGCTAAAAATTGTCTCATAGCAAATAAGGATGACAGTGTTAGGAAAACACGGAACACCTTATCTACACAGATAAAAATATTTTGTGATTTTAAATGTATTTTCATGCACATATTTGCAGCATGCAAATAAATTTGATATTCAATCGATCTCACTCTTCTTTTAAATCGGAATAAATTTAAACTGTACTTGCTTGTAACATTCAGTCAAATTTAATTGAATATCGAATGTTAATTCGTTTGATGGGATATGCTGCCATTATACACGTCGTTGAATTTTCAAAATTATTTGCTGTGTAAGAGATGATGTATTAGATAATTAGCTAATAAAATTAACTAATTATATATAAAACAATACGGGTACTGGATCGGAAAAAGCTCGTTGCTATGAAAAACGACAACAAAACAAATGCCATCTCTTGTTTTTAATGTGTTTGTTATTGTCCAAAGATGGTCTAGTAGCCTAGAAATATAAATATATCGACATAGGAAGAGAGAATGCTGAACAAAGTCGAGATAGAGATAGAGAGATTCAGATTTTAATTCAATCATCGTATTAATCTCAAAATGTTGTATTATTTTAATACAGTCTCTGTATGAAATGCTTACATTTATTGTATTGAAACCTGGCAGAGCTGTGTATACCAAGATTTTGTACAGAAAATATTAGATTAATTTTTTGGGTGTAGAACTTTTCTATGATTTTATTCGGCCGAACTAAGATACTGGGATTTTTTTACCCATCCGACCTAAAGAGACCCAGTTTCAATTGGCACGGACTGGTTTGAAGTAAAAACGACAAGAAAACTTACATTAATGATAACAACCAATAGCCGATGGTCAACCATCGCAGCTGTAGAAAAAAGGCACAGCAAAAATTGAAATATTTTAAACAGTATTTAAGATCAAAATTATATGTCGAAGCACATCCGACGGTGTATACTTTCGCCGTTTGATGATTCCTTAATCCAAAGCGATACCCAAAACGGTTGATTTTATGACCGGTTTATCGGTACGGTTTTCTGAAAGTTGTTTTCCCGGGTAGAAGAAAACAGCAAAATAATATCAAATTTTACTATTAATATAGGAATAACTGAATAGCAAAATATGATATTAGTTTGTTTGATATTAGTCTGATCAAATAAATAATAAATTGTTTGATATAGTTGCTAAAATAGCAAAAATAATAACAGACATTGTTCTAGCAAATAACTAATAAATAACTCATTTTGCTATTATAATAACAAATCTTTGCTATTGGTTTGGTATTGGTATTGGTAATCGAAGAACAAAAAAATTTCAAAATCAGTTATTATTGATGTTGAAAAAGCAAATGATAAATGAATAACAAACTTTGCTATGATTGCAAAATGTGTTCTTCATTTGTTGTTCTGCTGTTTTTTACAATAATAAATGAATGACAAATTTTACTATTATAACAAAATTTGTTGTTGGGATGCTATTTTATGTTATTTATGAATAACATAAGAATAACAAAATCTGATATCACAGCAAAATTTGCTATTGTTATGTTATTTGTTTATTATTCACCTCTACCCGGGTTATCGCGATCACATTTTCGGTACTAACTCTAGACCAACATTTGAAAAGGGCGTAACAGCCAAAATTTATTCCTTCTGATTCATCGTCTGCATATATAGCTATATATGTAGACAAAGAATCAGAAGGAAAAAATTTTGGCTGTTACGCTCTTTCCAAATGTTGGTCTAGAACTACCGTTTAACGAAGAAAGTCCTTTAACCCTTTCAGACCCAAATTTTTCTAAGCTATATTACGCAGTAAATTTGATATGTTCCATTTGTTTTTGTGATATAAAATGGAGAACTGACAAAACCAGAACTGACAAAATTTTTTTTGAGATGTACTAGATCATCCAAATTGTCCGTAACTTGCGATCTACAGTTACAATGCGAGCTTTTTCGTCACTCTAAGCTTGGAGTCCATAATCCAAAAGATCAAAAGACATGGTCAGATGGTTTTGGGACATGGGTCATCTAAACTGTCCTTAAGTACTGAACTTGCGATCTACAGCCACGAAACTAGATTTTTTCGCCACTAGAAGCTTGGATATGTATTCAACCATGTCCATAACATACTCCAGAAGACCATGAGACATGCTAAGATGGTTTTGGGATATCCTGGGTCATCCAAACTATCCTTGAAGTCAGAACTTGCGATCTGCAACCACCACTCTAACTTTTTACGTCGCTCCAAGCTTGGATATGCATTCTACTATGTCCATAACATATTCCAAAAGACCAGAAGACAAGGTAAGAAGATTTTGGAACATCTTGGGTTATCCAAACCGTCATTCATTTATTTCATTTAATTTATTTAGTCTACATCCAAACCGTCCTTAGGTTCAGAACTTGCTATCTACAGTCCCCACTTTGGCATTTTTCGCTACTTCAAGCTTGGATATGTATTTTTTCGTCGCTCAAAGCTTGGATATGTATTTACCCATATTCATAGCATTTTCATGAAGATCAGGAGACATGGTTAGATGGTTTTGTGATATCCTAGGTCATCCAAACTGTCCTTGAGTTCCGAACATGCGATCTACAGCTACGACGGAGACGAGCCAGCCTCGGGCTGAAAGTCTCCTTAATAAAGACACAAAAACAGCTATGACACTGGCTTTTCTCGTCACTAGAAACATCGCTATGTATTCAAGCATGTCCATAACATATTCCAGGAGACCAGGAAACATGGTAAGTTGGTTTTTGGACATCCTGGGTTATCCAAACCGTCCTTGAGTTCAAAACTTGCGATGTACAGACACCACACTAGGCTTTTTCTTCGCTTCTAGTTTGGATATATATTCATCCATATCCATAATACATTCCTGAAAATCAAGGGACATGTTTTGATGATTTTGGGATCAAAACCATCTTTGAGTTCAGAACATGCGATCTACAGGCACAGCAGTACATTTTCTAGCTAACCGTTAGTATTTAAAAAATCCGTGCGTGCGACTGTAACGCTGTCACAGTGCAAACATGCTTTATACTGGCTCATAAAGCCTGGCTTCATTTCATTTTCATTTATTTAGTTTACATCTAAACAGATAACACTGAATCAACAATTTGACGCCACAATACACGGTTCGAGGCCGCATCTCTCCATCCTCGGATACGCCCCACGCTCGCCAAGTCGTTTTGCACCTGGTCTGCCCATCTCGCTCGCTGCGCTCCACGCCGTCTCGTACCTGCCGGATCGCAAGCGAACACCATCTTTGCAGGGTTGCTGTCCGGCATTCTTGCAACATGTTCTGCCCATCGTACCCATCCGGCTTTAGCTACCTTCTGGATACTGGGTTCGCCGTAGAGTTGGGCGAGCTCGTGGTTCATTCTTCGCGCCACATACCGTCTTCTTGCACACCGCCAAAGATGATCCTAAGCACCCGTCTCTCGAATACTCCAAGTGCTTGCAAGTCCTCCTCGAGCATTGTCCATGTTTCATGTCCGTAGAGGACAACCGGTCTTATTAGCGTCTTGTACATGACACATTTGGTGCGGTGGCGAATCTTTTTCGACAGCAATTTATTCTGGATCCCGTAGTAGGCCCGACTTCCACAGATGATGCCTTCGTATTTCACGACTAACGTTGTTGTCAGCTGTTAGCAAGGATCCTCGTTAGACGAATTACTCGACCACTTCGAAGGTAACCCCGTCTATCGTAACATTGCTTCCCAGGCGGGCCCTGTCGCACTCGGTTCTGCCCACAAGCATGTACTTTATCTTTGACGCATTCACCACCAGTCCAACTTTTGTTGCTTCACGTTTCAGGCGGGTGTACAGTTCTGCCACCTTTGCAAATGTTCGGCCGACAATGTCCATGTCATCCGCGAAGCAAATAAATTGACTGGATCTGTTGAAAATCGTACCCCGGCTGTTACACCCGGCTCTCCGCATGACACCTTCTAGCGCAATGTTGAACAACAGGCACGAAAGTCCATCGCCTTGTCTTAGTCCCCGGCGCGATTCGAACGAACTGGAGTGTTCGCCCGAAATCTTCACACAAAGCTCCAATATATAGGCACCAACATATCAAATTTTCTCAAAGTTACTATATGTATGCGATTTTTTTTTATTCGTATATTTATTTGGTAGGCACTCTGTGTTTTTGACCGCTACAGTGCCGAGATCTACTATGGCATTCTGCTGTACAGAATCCACACAGAATCTATTTTTAGATATCCATTATTCGTTGTTGTTGTCGTTGCCAGCTCCTCTTGTCGTGAGTCCATTGTGTCCGTTTGTCCATGTCGTCTATCCAATGATCATTATCATGGTTTGGTTGCCATTTAATCCGGGTAAAGTTGAAGGAATGCCTCCGAGAAGAACAAGTTGTCAGTCGTCATCAGGCAGCCGCGACGGTAAGGCGCGTTCCCCAAAACGCCACCGTATGGGCTGCGGATCGGCGACTGACGAGGGATTGGTGGAGGGGTTGAGAATCGAACCGATGACCATTCGCTTATAAGGCGAACATGTACATAGCCAACTACGCTACGGGACCCCCCCATGTGTATGTGATTATTACAGTTGAATATACCAGAACCAACATTTCAAAATAAAATTTTGCAGCTGTAGTTTGGATTGTCCAGAATATCTCAAAACTATTTTATGTTAACCGTTGACCTTCCGGGAAGTGTAATGGATGTAATGGAATTCATATTAAAGCTTTGAATAACGAAAAGAACTTCTAAACAGCTGTAGATCTGATGTCCGGAACTCAAGGACAGTTTGGATTGCCCAGAATATCTTATAACTATCTCACTATATCCGTTGACCTCCCGAAGGGTGTAATGGATATAATTGAATGGATAGTGAAGTATTGAGTACCGAAAAGAGCTTCTAAGCAGCTGTAGATCTCAAGTCCCGAACTCAATGACAGTTTGGATTGTCCAGAATATCTCAAAACTATTTTACGATATCCGTTGACCTCCCGGTAAGTGTAATGGATGTAATGGAACTCATATTAAAGTTTTGAATAACGAAAAGAACTTCTGAACAGCTGTAGATCTTAAGTCCCGAATTCAAGGACAATTTGGATTGCCCAGAATATCTCATAACTATCTCACCATATCCGTTGACCTCCCGAAAGGTGTAATGGGTATAATTGAATGCATATTGAAGCTTTCAGAACTGAAAAACGTTTTTCTTGCAGCATTAGATTTCAAGTCTTAAACTCAAGGAATGTTTGGATAGCCTAGGACGTCCAAGGAACTTAAGAAATAGTTGTTTGTACATCACAGTAAATCTTCGGATACATTTGAATCAAAATCTTATTTCGAAACAATACAATCCGCTGTCAATACACCTAAAATTTTCTATTTCGTAACTTCACCGTGTTCATGACGTTCTAGGTCCTGATATTTTCCGATAGGGGAGTTAATTTTAAGCAATTTTGCTGAAGAGAGTGTTCATTTTTATCCATCGTGCGATTTTATACATGCATTTTTCTGTTGGATTCATATGTGACCCCGTGGGCCTGAAAGGGTTAAGTGACAGAAATGTTACCAAAACAAATGATAGTCGACAAGAAATATTTAAAATGTGATTTAAAATGCATCATCAAAACTAAGTTCTCCAAATTTGCAATCTTACATCGGGTGATGCACATTTCAGCATCTACAAATTCGTTTTTCCCTGTAAGTAGATTCTGACTAAAATAGCTTTTGTGCGTGTCTAAGACCTCAATAAGTCTATCCGGTAAAGGTAAAAACGTATCCGGATTTTTTGTGGTTTTCGATGTATTAAAATGGTTTGTACTTTTATTCACCAATTAATTTTCGACATATCCCATCTAGAAAAATCTATTCGTTCGCCGCAAATCAGACAGAGTTGTTTTCCTTCATAATTCGATTTCGTCTTTTCATAAATTCGTTTAATAAAACTAATGCAAGTATGGAGTATTTCTTTGATGAAATTTTGTCAATGTAAAGTATGTACGCTTTTCTCAACAAAAGAATGCCTCGCGAATCAAAGAAGCATTCTTTTACCTTAGCTCTATTTCATTTTATATCCCTTTGATCTCCTAACGCCGTCACTCGGTGCGGACGAAATTGTATTTGTGCGCATCTTTCTACTGCCACTGCCACATTTTTCCTGCTATCGCGGAATGAAAAAAAAACTTGTTTGATTACGGAATTCTGTGCTGAACCGGTTACCTGTCTGTATTCCTAACGTGGTTTATATGCCTGATTTGAAAATGTTTTTTACATTCTGTTTTAAGAATACCAGACATCTAAAAGCTGATAAATCAACTGGCAAACTTAATTCACTCATCTTGAAGCATTGTTCTCAAGATTAAATGAAGACCCTACGACATTCAATTAACATATCATGATAAGGTACACGATTGTTTGTTTATCTCAACAGTAACAAATCGTCTCCCTGAACACAATCTGCCAAAAAAATTGCAAGTCTATCAATCCGTTATTAAGGGTGACTCATCGATTTCCATCAGTTTCGGCTGATCGTGACTAATTCAGCCATGTGCTGAACCCTCCTCTCGCATTCCAAATCGCTGCAAATTACTTCCGCATGTATACAAAACCAGAGTCAAGGCAGATTATATCTAACGCACCCCCTGGGCAAACACACGTAACCATCCACAAACGTTCCACCCGTCAGCAAACCAGAGTAAAGCTCTTCTTCCTAGCGCTTGAGCACGCCAACACGTTGTACAGCGTGTGCGGCCGATATTAGGCAGAGCAGATATATCCATTGATCCAATCAGCTAGCGCGCCATGCCGTGTCACATCGTCGTCGTTTTGGGCGCCAAAATCACGTCTTGCATTTTCTTGAGCCACCACCGAGTGAAACCTGATCCAAAACACCCTAAGTCAAGCGAAAGAGCAAACTTTCTGGACCGACTAATACCACCCCGAAAACTTCAAAGCCACACAGGACGAACTTTCAGTCTGTGTATAAAGGCCAATAGAATGGAATATGGAATGGTTTCGTGATAAAATCCAGAAACAATCTGTAAAGAGAATTCATATCATGAGTTGTTTAAAAATACTTTTCGGATTATAAAAAAAATGTTTGTATGAAACGAACTTATCATGCGATCTTTAGATACCTCTTAATTGTCCCAACTGTGCGTGCGCCCGCTTGTATTTGGCATTTTGACAGACGAAGTAACATTTCGAAAATTCAAACATTCGTCTATCAGTTGCACTCACTGAATGAATTTTTATTCCATTGCTAAAAAATGTGAAAAATAAATGAGCAGGGTTTTTTTGCCAAAAGTGTAGGACAACTCTGCCCCTCGGAAAGATCTTTCTCTGATTCTGCGCTGGAAGTCTGGATCGAGAAATTGATAATTTTAAACACTGATTTCATGTGTGTAAAGATTGGTGACCCAATATAAAGCAATACCATGGTCTTGCTTTGTAGCCGCGCGTTTTACCGCACGGCTAAGGAGGACAGGGGTTTAGAATATATAAAAATCTCATTTTGGCCAAAAATGTTACATATGCAGTTTCTCAAACTAACGATTCAAATGTAAGTGAGTACTACGTAGTCAGATGTGAGCAGTGACAAGTGAGAAGTGAGGAGTTAGATGTTTGAAAATTAGTAAACAGTGAAATGCAATCAATTTTTCCATGCTTCTTACAACTAAATTCTTATTTCTCATTTTCACCTTCCTCTTTTTTTCGCTTTTCACTTTTCACTTCTCGTTCCTCACTTTGTACTTATCACTTTGTACTACTCACTTCTCACTTCGCAATTTTTATTTCTCATTTCTTTCTTATCACTTTTCACCTCTCACTTTTTACTTCTCATGTCTCACTTTTCATTCTTCACTTCTCATGATAAGTGATCTCTTCACCTCACATGGCATGATAAAGAGAATTGGAATAAAAATGCCTTAAAAACGAGATGAAGATTTTTCAGTCAAAATTTTGAAAAAAAAAATCTTTAATTTTTTTGCAACAAAAATCGTCATTTCCTATACCATACCGTGTGAAATTTCCATGAATCTACTTTTTCTCTCGGTGACAGAAGGGTCGCTGTTTATATTACAAGCAAGATTTCTTGCATTCAATAAAGACAGCATGCAAATAAATGGAGAAAATCTAAAACAACATTCTATTGAGTGTGGATTCTAATTGGTTAGGTGTAAAATACTAACACACTAACTGTGAGGGGTCGTTCTAGATTCCTCCAATAGCACGCTTACCAGGGACATGATAACGAACATCCTGTTATATAATCCGACAATTTTCCAAATAGGGGAACTATTGCGATTACCATCTCACTGAACATATATTCATCTAATTGCGAAACAAAGAAATACGGTACCAATTTCGTCGCTTTTTTTTTTAATAACATGCGTGAGCTGAAAAAATCACAAAAATAAAAAAAAATCGAATAAGGTACACCGGGGCAAGTTGAAACGGTTTTTTCAAAGTTGAACTTTGAAGTGCTGTAAAAAAATCACCCTTTGATAAATTTTGAATCCGTTTGCGGTGTTTGCTAGTTCGGGTCAAAGATCATACATAAAAAATAAGCAACCTTACCAAACTGTTTTTATAAATATTTTGCATACTTAAATTATTTTTTTATATGCTCCGTTTCAACTTGCCCCGCATATCGGGGTAAGTTGAAACACTGCGCCGTATACAGACATAAGCAAACTGTACCGTATCAAAAACAAAATATATGTACTCAGTGTAACTCAAGATACACGAGGTTTTAAAGGTGACTATACTGCCAAGATTCGCATAAGAGTCCCATGTATATTTTTGACGATTTTGATTATCTTTCAGAAATTAGCTTAAAATTGTCTCCTAAAACACTGATAAAATTGTAAGCTTTGTTCTAGAAATTTGAAAATCAAATCCCACTTGTCTCATCCACATTCCAAATGTTGATACTCTATACTCTTTTTTTTTTTTGAATTATACGCTTGATTAATTCGGTTGTGGCTTCTTCATAAGTTCACATTAATTAACCAGCGTATCTCTCAAAGACCCTCGATTGGAGAAAGGGGGGCTGGGGAAGTGAAAGGTGGAGTTAATGAAATGTTTACATGCTCTATGATTTATTTTTTGAGTGCCAGTGCTCTCAGCGAGGCAAAGTAGATTAAGAATCTCAAAACTAGACCGTGCAGCTTAAACATGGCCCCTTTTTATTCTATTCTTCAGTGGAGATTGTGGGAGGGATGCATTCACGACAGGGCAGAAATTTATTAAATTAATTTTCAGAGTTTTCGACCTTTCTATTAATTTTTGTTTTCCGAATGTACTTACGGACCATATTGAATTCTGGAAACATTAATTGCGAGGGTGACGTTTTGAATCGTTGTTTCAACTTGCCCCGCACCACGCATTTCTATTTGCCCCGATGGGTTGAACATGCGGAGCAATATCAAACTACCAAAATACAAAAATTAAAACGTATCTTTCATCGATTTTTCATAATTATTATGTTTATTCAACATTGAATGATTACCTACCGTGAAAATTTGATGAAAAAACACTTCCAAACATCATTTTGGGACCTGTTTCATTGGCACGTCAAAAAGTTGGTTCGAATTTTGCAAAGGGTGAAAAATAAACAATGGCAGGGATTGTTTTTGAAAGCAGTAATCTTCCGGGAATGCCAGTCAGAAGGTGCGTTTAGGGGAGTAGTTTGTTGAAAAAAATAATCAGGGCATTCGGTCATTGCTGATCTAAATTACAGCTTCCGTTTCAACTTACCCCGCATTTCAACTTGCCCCGGTGTACCTTACTTTTTCATTGCTTTGTTTTTCGTGGGATGAATATTGGAGCTATGAGATGAAGTCCAGGAACAGTAACCCTATTTAGTATATTTGCAAGTGAACAAGTTAAGAAAAATGAAAACTATTTTAAAACAGTTGAAACTGCAATTGCAAAAAGGAGATATGTTCTAGCCCTCATTTTGTGCCCTCAAACAAATTGGCTGCCGCATAATTGTGAGATTTACTGCTAGCTCTCGCAGTGCGATACTCTCAAAACATTTTTTTCTCCAAAACATAAACAATGTTTCAGGTGGGAATGTTGCATAACGCGTTACTGAAGAAAGCCACTTTTAAAACTTATGTTAGGCATTTAGGAACTTGCTTGGTATTTTCCATAAACAGTAAACAGTAAGAACTCTGCCCCATTATTGCCAGGCCAGCTGCAATTACACAGAGAACCAACAGATGATGTTTGGGACTAACATCATCCTCAATGTGTAAAGATTGGTGACTCAATATAAAGCAATACCAGCGCCGGCCGTGTCCGAATGCAGGTCAATTAAGGAATGGGTAGGAAAATGTTGACGTGATACTCGCTTTGATGGAAGCCGATGAGTCATCTGCACTTCCACGAGAAATCACTGGGATGTTGGAAGATATGGGGTAGGGCATGTAGTGGGGTTCGTCTTGGTAAACGGCATGCTGTGTATAACGTGTAGTTTGACTATCGCGCACTAATTAGTTCGATTACTGACCGCACTAAGTAGAACAAAAATTCCGTGATCTCGAGACCGTTCTGTTTTAAACAAACACAAAAATCTGTGGCCTCGACCACAGACCATTCTACTCGACCATTCTACTTTTTAAGAAAACACTATTTTACCTTCATGGTATCGCGACAAAGAAAAAACTAATACAACGCGAGCTCGGTGGCTTCTGCATACTGAGGATCGCGCTTCTACGACCGAACCGACACAATCACACTGTATCAACTATCATTTTTACCTAGATTGTCCCGCAATTAAGATAAAATCTCGCACAATGTAAGCTTGGTAACTTTTGCATACCGAGAAACGCGTAACTTGAACCGAACCGACGCGCACTTTAACACGATCTTTCAAGCATTATTTCATGAGATAATCAGGTATCAGGTATCAGAACGTCGGCTCAGGAGGCACGTTCCCCTCAATTTGGGAGATTTGTGCCATCGCCTTCACTGGCCTTTCTCATCATTTACCTGACGGAAAAGGAAGTGAAAAGGGGAAAGGAAGAGGAAGTGAAGTTGGAAAGGAGAATGGAACCATTTATAGGAAAGCCAATTATGTAGACTCACACGCATTCAGCTAGGAACTAAAGAGAGGTCACAAAAACACAGAGGATGTAACAATGGACGAACGTCAAAGACGAAACACAGAGTGCACTGTGAAAAACGCATAATGCGAATCCATATAGGTGACAATCACAAAGTACATTGTAAAATTGCATAATGCGAATCCATTTAGGTGGAATTTGTTGAAAACTAAGTAAAACACATATTCATAACCACATTCTTATTGGGTAATAACGTTGAGATTGAACAAGAGTAGCCGAACCCGAACGTCAAGAACGAAACACAGAGTACACTGTGAAAAACGCATAATGCGAATCCATATAGGTAACATACACAAAGTACATTGTGAAAAACGCATAATGCGAATCCATATAGGTGACAATTTGTTGAAAACTAAGTAAAATACATATTCATAACCCCACTCTTATTTAACCTCACGTTGAGATTGAACAAGAGTAGCCGAAGCCGAACGTCAAGGACGAGACACATAGTACACTGTGAAAAACGCATAATGCGAATCCATAAAGGTAACATACACAAAGTACATTGTAAAAAAAACGCATAATGCGAATCCATATAGGTGAAAATTTGTTGAAAAACTAAGTAAAAAACATATTCATAATCCCACCCTTATTCAACCTCAAGTTGAGATTAAACAAGAGTAGCTGAGGCCGAACTTCAAAGATGAAACACATAGTACACTGTGAAAAGCGCATAATGCGAACCCATATAGGTGACAAACACAAAGTACATTGTAAAAAAAAATGCATAATGCGAATCCGTATAGGTGGAAGTTTGTTGAAAAACTAAGTAAAACACATATTCATAACCCCACACTCACGTTGAGGATGAACAAGAGTAGCCAAAGCCGAACGTCAAAGACGAGACACACAGTACACTGTGAAAAACGCATAATGCGAATCCATATAGGTGACAATTTGTTGAAAACTAAGTAAAACACTTATTCATAACCCCACTCTTATTTAACCTCACGTTGAGATTGAACAAGAGTAGCCGAAGCCAAACGTCAAGGACGAGACACAGAGTACACTGTGAAAAAACGCATAATGCGAATCCATATAGGTGACAATTTGTTGAAAACTAAGTAAAACACATATTCATAACCCTACTCTTATTTAACCTCACGATGAGGTTGAATAAGAGTAGCCGATTATCTCGGAGAAGTAAAAAGTCAACTACGCCATAGCTCCGGTTAGCGCAGCGAGGGCTAAAATACTGTGAAGGGGGCCCTGGTGCTTCACAGGCTCCGTTTGCGGTTAGGTTCTTATTAGACCCCCCTAACCATTCATTCGTAGGCACGGTAAGCATAAAGCCGCATCACACCGAAAATTAGGGGTCACCTGTATGGTGGACTTTTACCACTGGAACAGGCAATCCGTAATGTTATTCTTAGCCAGATAACCAGCTGCCGACACCACACGGCTATCTAGGCTGTTCGTGGAGAGAAGTTGACATTGACTTTACGTCAACTCTCAATGTGGCCGAACAGCCGAACTTATAATAGCTACGTGGTATATTGCATTATCTCAATAATCCCGTGAAAACTCATACACAACTTATTCAAACCAAGAAGAAAAAAAACTTTACATAACAACGTTACTCACACCACTTCTAGACAGAATATTTATACACACTTAACTCATTTATAAAACATACTTTCTTTTTTTGTATAATCCTACAACGATCACAAATCAGGAAAATAATCGACCTCTAATTGTCCAGCAACGTGTATAAGGTGTATAAGGTAGAATGACTGGTTAAATAACATGCACTGCACTAAAAAGTAATAATTTGCAGTAATGATTTTTAATTATCGGAAAAATTCAACAATTCGGAAAAACGGCGAAAACACAAGAGTCATCTAGGGAGTTATCTTCCTTTTGAATAATTATGGAAACTACAATGAAGAATGGCGCGGTTGGCGCGATATGTTGTGTGCCAAATGCTATGTACATTTTAGCGAATCCAGCCAGCTATTGACCACAAAATGGTGATATTTTGTAGCAAATCTTGTATATGAATAAAACATTGTTGATTGCTGTTTAAAGTCGGCCAGGATTTAAAGTATAGCATTGATAGCCAGACAACGGGCCCTGTTTGCTTTTTGGTCGTCTTAAATTACTGTTTTACGATATTTTGTGTGTGTTTCTTAATGAGATATTTATGATTTTAGATGTTTGTGATAATAAGATATAAAGTAGACATGAAGTGCGTTCACTTTTTAATGAGTGTTTTATGTATGAAACTAGTGTAGAACATTATACCGTACTAAGATGATTATCAACAACAGTAGGATCCTCCTGTATGTATTCTACTGTATATGACGTCAGTGTGATTTTGGATGATTGAGCTTTATCCGTTTAGTATTTGTAATAGATTGAAATGTAAATTTTAGCCCACTAAAAAATGCGTTTGTTATCAGAAAAAGATTTGATTTTAAAGAAAATTAATTTTTAAACAAAATAGAGAATCACTGGATGCGGGATGAATGATTATATGTTGGATTTGAAATAGATTTGTTGATTATCTGACCGGTTCAAATAAGCAATTATTCAATTATATAATGATTGCATTCTGATCAGATCAGACTGTTAGGAAATTTTAAATTGTATCGGGTGATAGGCTTTTCTGTAGCGTGTAGAAAACGCACACTTGCTGTAAAACTATATATCTTCTATTCCAATGCGGAAAGATAAAAGAAAAGAGCGATACATATACAATACAAGAAATAATATGCACATAACTTGAAATAAGGTTAGCTTGTTAAGTCATTAAGTCAATCATAAATTATCCGACCAATCGAAATAATTTTGTATATACTTGATCTAATATGAATTTAAAAACACTTACCGAAGCTCATAAATCCTTTTCATACCAAACCTCTATCCGTACCTTTTCGTCCAATGGCAATGATTCCCAACTCACAGGTTCATTCATTCGGACTCCAGTGCACCACGATGCCAGCCTTATTGGAGAAACGCTCGTTCCCAACGGACAACCGACGATGCTGGGATGATGTTTCCAAGGCCAATAAAATAAAATGGCACGAATGGCATACCCGTTGCTAGATATTCGCTGCTAGATATTCCATAAGATTGTTTCGTTGATTCTAGGCAGTATTTCCGCTGGACGGATCCTGCCAAAATCCCTCGAATTTCGTTGGTTCCAGAGCCAAAGGTAGAATGAATTCTTCTTTTTATTCGAGTAAAGCAAATAAAAATGATTTGATTCTTGAAGTTTTGTAAATTTGATAAGGATCAACTGCTTCGAAAAAGGCTTGCAAAATTTTGAAATTTGGCGGATAGAGAATAAAAATTATCATCAGCAGAAAAAAACGTCAAGCAGAAATCGTTGTCTACTGTGATCCTTGCATTTCACTACTTACTACTTACTTCAAACCTAGGATAGGATGTGACAACTCAATTGAGACTGCCTTGTTGTTTTTTAGTCGATTGCTCTGACGAGGTGGTCGCCAGTGCAGCCAAAGTAATTTGGTACAAAATCTTCCAAATATCATGTATCAAAATTTGATGTTTTTCTTCCCGTTCCATCCACTATTTATGTAAGAGAAGTGAAAGACTAACAGAGAGAAGTTTTCGCTACTGAAAAAATGGCTTCTAGATCGAAAATGACGGAAAGGTGAATGATAATGATTAAAATCAACAGTTTTAAACCTGTACAACCCTTGAGAATAATATATATGGCATTTGCAGTTCAATATAAATTTATTTCTTACCAAAAAACTGGTACTCAAACATTTTCGTATTTTGCTTAATATCAACTTTAAAAACCAGCAACACGGCCAAACTAACAACATGCTGCCCTACGGAAAACGCGCCGCTACCAATCGAAGTAATCGATTGTCATATTCAACCAATCAGCAACCGGTACGATTGTGACAGCAAATCGGTACGATTTTTACTGACTACTTGTCACATCCTATCCTAGCTTCAAACATCTAACTCCTCACTTGTCACTGCTCACATCTGACTACTTAGTACTCACCTATAGCCTTTGTACGCTTAATGTACGTTCCAGTTCCAGTTTCACCAAAAGAAGAGACTTTTCACAAATTTCGTCCAAAATTTAATACTCATTCTAATGTTCTTACTGGGATACATAATCTTAAAAAAAAAACCCTGATTATTCCACCTATCGATATTGGCTTCTTTCTCGAGCAAAAAAAAAACTACAAAATATGGATGAGTGAATTTAGCGTGTTTTGCGCATAAAAAATAGTGTTTTGGCCATAACTTCTGATCCCATAGTCCGATCTGGCCAACTTCGATGGGACTCGAACCCATGACCCACACGCCCACATAATGTACATATTCACATCTGCTCTGCGTTTACAAAACATTGTAAAATAATGTCCAATTCGAGTGGTTCAGTATCCGGAACATAGGCAATTAACTTTGATTGAACTGATCATTTTATAGTTTACAAAATTTTATCAATTCTATCATTGTTGTGCGTGATTTTTTGTTCCTCGAGAAGTTCCCTTCGCGGTAGATATTTTAGGAATTCATGAAAAAAATAACCCCTGACATCCGTAGAATTTTCCAGGATTCTCCCAGAAATATAAAAAACCCAGATTAATCCACCTAGTGATGATGATGCCTTTCTCGTGCATTGTAAAATGTATTGAAAAAAATACATAATGAAGGTTAAAAAAGCACTTTAGGAGAATAGGTCGTATTTTTTCCTCGATTTTTTCTATCATTTTGCATGTTTTTGCATTAATTAGGGTGGTAGGTCATTTGGCATAAGGTCGTTTGGCATAAAGATCGTTTGATATAATGTCGTTTGGCATAATGGTCATTTGGCATAATAGTTGGGTAATCATCAGTTTTGAAACTTAAGCATAATATGTTCAATTATTTATAATAATTGTCACTTGAACATTATAAGAGAGAACTTTTAAATTGATTATTTCGTATTAAAGATCAGTTTCTATCAAAACACTGCTCGAAGGAACTTTGGTAGACTTTTTGTTATCTGCCTATTCCACTTAAAATCTTTTTATCTCTGGGTCAGCAACAAGATCGTCGTTGACTAAAACAAACTACAAAATACGGAAAGTCAAATAAATAATATTGTAAGTGCTCAAGAGCATAAACAATTTTACACATAAAAGGCAATGAAAAGCAAATGAAGTCATTTTTGCATGAGATATATTCATCTCTTTAAAAGCATACTTTTTCGTTCATAAGTCTAAAAAGTATATGCTTCTTTTTCAAAGGATGCATTTTTTCGGCATATGACAAAAGAAGGTACCTACGATTCCTTTTTTTTTCTTCAAATAATGCATTTGTCAGGCATAACACAAGGGTATGGTTCCTATTCTCAATGTATGTAATATTCAGTTCAAGGAAAGGGAAGATAAAATTCCTTTTTCGAAAGGATCCATTTCATAGGCGAAGGCGAGGGAAAATTTTATTAATTTGTTCAATTTAAGCATTTGATCGGTTTCTTCTTTAAAAAGATGCATTTTCCCGACAGTTGCTTCAGAGAAGATATGGTTCCATTTTTCAAAGAAAACATTTGCCCGACAGATGGCGAAATATGATATGCTTCCTTCTTTCAAATCAGGCATTTGCTCGGTTTAATACAAGGGAAGGTATGATCCATTCTTTCAGAGGATGGCAGAAGGTCCAGTAGAAGGCAAAAGATGATATAGTTTTTTCTTTCTTCAAGCATTTACTCGGTTAGACGCATAGGAAAGGGAATTCCTTCATTCAGAGGATGCATTTGCTCGGCAAAAAGTAAAAGACAACATAGTTCCTTTATTCAATTCAGGCGTTTACTTGGTTTAAGACAAAGGAATATATGATCCCTTCATTCACAAAATACATTCGCAGAGGTCAAGCGACAGAATTGTGGCTCCACCCCTGTACCCCGAATGCCATTACCCCGAAGGCCACTACCCCGAATGGGACACTACCTCGAGATCCATTACCCCGAAAGTCCATTACCCCGAATACATTTCGGATCTGTAGTTTTCCACTATTACTATTTTTAACACCCACAGATACCGATGAAGCGTAAAATGACAATCTTTGAAAAGAATTTGTTTAGAATAAAAGTATATACTACTAAGTCTTAGAGTTACTTAGAGAAACACAGTAAAACTTTTGTTCAATAAACGTTTTTGAATTTTCGTCTAATAAACTTAAATTATCATTCTACGCCAGTATTATCTGCAAAAGATCTATCCTTACGAAATAAGGTAAGTGAAGAGATAACACCTTCTTTCTATTAACATAGGCGTACAGTGGAAATAATGCCTTCTTTAAATGAACGGTAACGGTTTATGACAAATATAGGAGGTAACTTGGGAGGTGATGCCTTCTCAAAATGAACGCATTGGCCCAGTATAAGGCAAACATAGGATATAATGCTTTCTTTAGATGAATGCATTTGTCCAGTATAAGGCAGACAGAGCTGATAATGCCTGATAATGAGAAATGTCTCAAGCCCAGTCGACGTGGGCTGAAATTTCATTCAGCTTCCTGCATTGAGCATGAGAACGTGCTGCGGAATTCTCACCTCACCTTTAACAGTCTTCAAAGGTAGCACATGATATGTAACGGGAGTTTTTGAAACGAGAACTATTCGTTCTATACTGTTTTCAATTAGTTCTTGTTTGATGAAACAAATCGCGAGTCCAACCTTGTAAAAGGACTATTGGATCGACAAATAAGTACGCATCAACGAAAAAATACTCGTAAAAATTGTGTAATTTACTCGACTGGAGTCGCCCTGCTATTGAATAAGTCGTAGAAAAAGTAAAAATCATTCAGATGAATTATAAATAAATTTCTATTGATTAAATTTTTGCTCATTGAAATAAACTACAAATTAAATTTATTGAACGGCTACTCAGTCTTACAATTATTACAACAAGTTTACGGAGATTGTGTCTTTTTCTTTAATAATCTGTCTAATTGTCCGTTAGGGTGGTTCAAATTAGTATGGGAAAAACTTTTCTCAATTTTTTTGATGGGCCGCCCTCTTATTCGGTTCTATTTGATGCCCTGATGCTCTGGACAAAATTTCAGCCAAATCGGTCAACGTTTGGGTGGTGCTAAACTTGTTGGAAGTTTATATGCAAACATGTATGCAGAAACATCAAAAAACAGTGAATTGCAGTTGGAGGGCACAACTTACGATGAAGAACTGTGATACTCATTTAGATCTTGAAGAATTTAATACAGAATGTTACGCAGAAAACCGCGAGAAGATTAGAGTTTGTCCGGCTAAGTGATTAGCATTTCTCTGAAATGGGGTTTGAGCAAATTTCGTTTCTTTTACCTTTGAAAAGAAATAAATTCACCCCTACAACACTCCAGTAAAATGCTAATATCATTGCCTAATAAACTCTAATCTTCTCGCGGTTTTCAGCATAACATTCTGTATTTAATTGTACAAGAACTGAATGAGTATCATGGTTCTTAAACGTAAATTGTGCCGTCCAACTGCAAATCACTGTTTTTGGATGTTTCTGCATACATTTTTCCATATAAACTACCAACGAGTTTAGCACCGCCAAAGCGTTGACCGATTTGGCTGAATTTTGTCCAGAGCTTCAGGGCATGAAATAGAACCGAATAAAAGGGTGGCCCGTCAAAAAAAATTAAAAAGGGTATTTTGAGCCACCCTATTGTCCGTACATGACTTCGGAAGCACTTTTATCAACTTTCACTTTGTCTTAGCCTGGAGTCGATCGGTACATAACACTATGGGTCTTCGGGCCTTCTATCAAAAGTTCATTTTTAGAGTAATCCTATAGCCTTTGGGTACAACTTTTTTGTACGAGACAGGCAAAACAAGAGGGTTCCTAGAAAGTTTACCCGATAACTCTTTTCGTAAAGTACCCTCATGAATTTGTCTAAAAGTGAAAAGGAAATTCTGTTAAGGATTTTTTTTCATGAATTTTCAAACTAAGCTTATCAGTTATTCCTTCTGAAGGTCCTCTGATGTTTTCTACATGTTTTCCCATTAAGCCTTATCTTAGAATTCCTCCCCCCGTAACGCTGGGTAGACACCTTTGCGTGGTGTGTTACGGTGTAAGATCTACCACGGTCACATTGTCAGCTACAGGCAAATCCTGACCCAACTAATACCTTCCCCAATATCTAACTCCGTGGTACTTATGAGGGTGTCGCTGAGTCAGGGGCCTCTCGTTAAGTGAGTACTACATCAACACTTCCTTCCCCTCCCAAGTTACGGTGAAGATGGGTGTGGCCAGGAGTAGTAATCCTCATTCTTTTGTGATTTTTATCCTAGATTGATATCAAGGACCACACCCACCTTGATTTCTGATAGCAATCTGAATAAGGCTTTCAAAAGAAAAACATGAGTATCACTAGTGTCCAATCTACGAAGTACACCGTAACTATGCTATGCTATTCTATGCTAAGCCTTATCTTAGAATTCCTGGTAATCCATAACTTGTAAGTTAAATTATTTTGATTATCTTTTATGAAAAGTACATAGATGTACACATGTGTTCAAAGTAATAGCAGTAATATAGGTTGATAACTTTTTAATTAATTATTTTCCAGATAAGCAGAACAAAAACTACAATATTTTGAATTATTTGACCTAGCGTGTATTTTTTTAGCCAGAGTTTCGAAAAATTTGATAATTAGTAAATGGAAATGTATTTGACTTATTTGTAGTTCACACATATATTTAACAACTTGTAATAACAAGCGGACAACACATCAATTTCCTTCAAGTTGATTAATCCTGTACGGACACACCTAGATAGCGTCTGTATTGAGTCTGGCAAATTCCAGTTTCTTCAACCTTTGCTGATTCATCCAGTGTTTTTTTAGTGCTGGGAAACCAGTAGTGTAAGGAACTGTTTAAAGCTTTTTAGCACTAGGAAATTAATCGAATTGCAGATTTTAGAGTTGTGTTGTTCGAACTTCTCGTAGTTGCAATTTTCATTATTTGTTGATATTGTGGAACTTACAGATGTAACATGGCGAAGAGTTTACCTTCAACATATTGACTTTTTGAGAGGAAGTTTAGTTGAGTTAGCGAAATCGAATAAAATTAATATAGAGAATACCGGGAATGCAACTCAATAACCTTCTTTGCTGTTCCTGTTGGATATTACCGACTTGCAAAGATTTTATTTATACTACTACAATTGATCTTTCTTATCAAATAATTTATATTGCTGTCGGGAGATTAGTTTTTTAGAACAGAAGCCAAAAAATATGAGTAATTCAAGTCGGCAATGTTTACGAATGAAACGTGTAACCAGAATATTTCTTGGAGTAGCTAATAGCAGGAACAGTTTTCGTAGATGAAGCATCACCGTGATATTTCCCACTTCTTCTGGAAAATATGTGTTCATAGGACAATGTATACCCTAGTTGACTAGTGACTCCGTTTGTTCATAACAGGTTGGCAATCGTTCAAAACATCTTGGTATCTTAATTTCCTCAATAACACGATCCTTAAAAGCCTGTATTCAAGCTCTTCCGCAAAACACAAACATCGTTGGACCGGTGCTACTGGTCCGGAATCGGAACTAATCTTCAGTCCGGTGCGGTGCACCGATTACGACTGCAAACGGATTGCATTGCGTTTGCTGTAGATATGTCACAATACCAGCAGCGTCAACACATCACATATGCATGCCCTATCGGATCTGGTTTAACCGGCTGGTGCCGCCTGGTGCCTGCTGGTTGGTTAGACTGAGCTTTAGGGTCCATTGAACCATAACAACGTAACGACAAACGGCGAAAATGGTCACAGCGGAAGAGATCAACGCAACGCGCGGCGACAGCAATCGCAGCTGCACATGACATCGGTCTGGCCATGGCAATGAAAGATTTGCGTCGTTCGTGTCTACGCTTGTGGGAAAGTGCGGTGCGACGCAAACGAGACAAGAAATGATTTGCTTCCGGACGGTTTTGTGCGCGGCGTGAAAATCCGACCTCCGAGCGTAGGAGCGCTAGTCGGTGCTGCTGCGGTGAAGGGGTCGTCATGTCGTGCTCGCCAGTCGTTTCGTTATTAAATTGACCGAAAGAGAAAGTGTTGAGCACGGATATTACCGAACAGGCAAGTTCACTGAAACTGGTCGCAGACTCCCGTAGTATGGGGATGCTGTGCCAGAGAGCTTAAGCTCCCAATGAATGGGGGAAAGGTACTATTCTTCATCTGCAGCACTCGAGGGGATAGCTCCCCGACCACCGCGGTTGGCAGTTAGTCCATGAAATAACAGACAGAGCTCGTATAATTTTCTGGTAGATGTAATGGCTCTAGTTTTTACACCTTTTTTCGCTTGTCTATCGTTTGTCTCTTCAGATGCGGCGTGAATGCGCTTTGCAACTGAAGAAGGGTTTTAAAAGGGCACAAGAAGCCATTAGAGTATAGGCATCAATTTCCGCCTTGATGTTCCATTTTCGACGTGATTTGAAAATTTCTTAAAACGAACTGCTGCAGCATTTGATTAATTGAACACGTTCTAGCATTAATAATATATGTAAATTTTCCCAGAATGTAGAGGAGCAACGAACAATCATTTTTTGTTTTTTTTTTGTTTTTCATTCACGATCACTAGATGGAACTTGTTTACACTGTTTGACAACAAAGCCGTCGAAATGTCTCATTACATAACTGATGGTCGGACACATTTCTTATATTTTACTGCCTTTAACGACATCCTACCGGTTATTAGGAGTGTTGACATGCGACAGAAAGAAATTTTCTCTCGTTCAAGTTGATTTGATGATGAGAAAACCGCTCATTTGAATTGCTAAATAAAAAGATTTCCGAAACTTGACAGCAACAAACCGCGTTTCTGCCATTATACTGTTTTTGGATTGTGTGATATATTCTGTAAAAAAGAGTCGTCTCCATATTGCGTTTCGACCGGTTTAAATAATAGCTTGATGATCTGCTGGAACTCACACAACTTTCAACATCTAACGCAATCGAGTCTAAAAATTGGTAGAGATATTTTGTGTATCCAACATTTTACAACACTGAAGGAAGGAGAGATTGGTCCACCTAAAATGGATTCAAGATTGCACAAAACTTTTTTGAAAACATTGCGCTTTCTAGGAAATTCAGAAAATCAGAAAAAAAAGTCATGAATGATTAGGAGCCTTCTCAAGTTTTCAAAACTCAAGAAACATTATCTACAGCGAAAAGGAGGCAATATGCAGTAGCTAAGCAAATGTTGCTAAATCCTACTGTTTAATAATTAATAAAAAAAATAGCTGATGCCATCTCAACAACTTGGTGTTGTAGCAGAAAAATTAAATAGCAATAATTAGGGATCGAAGTATCACGCATTCGCTTTCGTCGTGGATACATGTGGAGACGCACGATAATTCAAAGAATTGCATTTCGTGAGTATTCAAAAACAAAATATCTATCCAAAGCAGAACTAGGTACATAGTTTCAAAGCTTTTTTCTGAACGAATAGCCTGAAATCAGCAGTTTGAAGAAGGATTGTATAGCCTTAATCCGTTTCGGCCCGGGCTACGAGGGGGTCCCCTGGATCAAATGGGGTCAAAAATAGGTCAACTTCCTTTTAATATTAGATAACTAGCCGTAAACGCTATCAATAGTGCTGAAATCGTTTTCATTCATCATATTACAATACTGGAAATGGAAACTGCACGTTTGGACCTACAAAATCCGGTTACAAACGTTCCGGAAACGTGGTTTTGAAACCCAGCATGCGACACATCAAACTTCATGATTTTGCAATACAAATATAATAGAAGACTTTGCAGATCATCTTGGCACATTGGCCACTTCCGGAGGTTTCTTTGGAACCTGGTGCCCTCAGAGTAGTGGTCACTTTTCGATTGATTCTGAAACCCAGCTTGCGATATATCGAACCTCATGATTTAACAACGCTAATACAATAGCATGATGATTTTGTAACATAAATCAGTAGAAGGAATTTGCACATTTGCAGAGCATGTGGGGACATTGGGCTCATTCGATGGAAATCAGGTTCCTAGGAAACCTCCGGAAGTGGCCAATGCGCTCGATGTGTCGCAAGCTGGGTTTCAGAATCACACAAAACGCGACCACTTCCCTGAGGGCATCAGGTTCCCAGAGAACCTTCGAAAGTGGCCAATGTGCCCAGATGCTGTGCAAGTGCCTTCATTTGTATTTGTGTTGCAAAATCATAAAGTTTGATGTGTCGCAAGCCACAAGACGACTTTTCTGAAAAATCGAAAACAAAAAAAGTAGATCAAAACTACTATTTTTAAGGGACACCCTAATCCAAATGGATGAAAATGCTTTAAATCAGCCAACTTAAGAGCAACAGAAGAAGTTTTTTTTAGCAAAATTTAATGGAATAAGCTGCGCTACAACTTTTTAGAATATATCAGACGTCAGTATTCCGTGAAATAAACAAAAATATTTTTATATTTTTTTTTATATTGAGTAATTCTCGCTGAAACCGGGCCACTATTTACACGAGGTCCTTAAAAATGCCTAAATTTATATTCTTTCGAAAGCTTTCGGCGAGTATATTAAGGATCCGAGTTAAATTCTTTAGAAAGATGAACTCCTCGTTAGTTATACACGAAATCATTTTAATGGACCCCTCGATTTTTATCAATTCTTGACTCACCAAAACTGTCATAACTCCAACATTTATCAACCGATTATAGAGATCAGCATATCGTTGTAAAGAGGAAAAGTGTATCTTCAATTTGCCATAAAAAAATATAAGCAGCCATATTGAATTTGGCCGCGTTTTGGATTTCTTTTTAAAAACTTTGTTTCCGCCAGGTTCGCAACCACCGATTTTGAATATTAATACATCGATGGAAAGCTTAGCTTATATTGTGCATAGTGTCCAAAAATCTCAGGTGTATGTTTTTTTCAATCAAAAGTTATGTACTATTTACCAATACCACACTTCTTGAATTATTTAATACAATAACTTGAATACGACTCCGTTATGCTCAAAACTTCAAATAAATTACTGTTGTAGATATGCTCTTCATTTTCAAAACATATTTGGCTTAGAATAGTGTATAAAATCAAGGAACTGACGTCGTAGTATCATATTAACCATAAAATTAATGTTCGTTGGTCAGATGGCCTTTCAAAAAATAATTTGGTAAATCGTACATAACTTTTGATAGAAAAAACATACACCTGAGATTTTCGGACACAATGCACAATATAAGCTATGCTTTCCATCGATGTATTAATATTCAAAATCGGTGGTTGCGAACCTGGCGGAAACATAGTTTTTAAAAAGAAATTCAAGATGGTGGCCAAATTCAATATGGGTGCTTATATTTTTATTACGGAAAATTGAAGATACATTCTTCTTCTTTCCAACGACATGCTGATCTCTATAATCGGTGTAGAAATGTTGGAGTTATGACAGTTTTCGTGAGTCAAGAATTTACAAAAATCGAGGGGTCCATTAAGGTGATTATAGAATGAAGCCCGTGGAGAATTTCAAATTCACCACACGTTTATTTACATACATTTCCAAAAGCCCAAATCTGGCGTAATAGTTTTCGTACACTGCCGAAACTCAAATTATGATTGTTCAGTATAACTAAGCAAACGATCCACCATTATTTCAGCCCCATACGCGGTTCATCTCGTGCTCTTAAAAAAATATTGGAAAAGCACGTGGTTTACAAAATGGCCGAGTTCTGGCTTTATTGTATAATCACCTTAAAATGATTTCGTGTATAACTAGCGAGGGGTTCATCTTTCTGAAGAATTTAACTCGGATCCTTAATATACTCGCCGAAAGCTTTCGAAAGAATATAAATTTAGGCATTTTTAAGAACCTCGTGCAAATAGTGGCCCGGTTTCAGCGAGAATTACTCATTATAGCACTATAAGAATGGCCTTATTATTCCGAACAATTTTGTAGAATAACATTTTTATTTTTTAGAAAATAAAAGCTTTGGCGTAAAGTGCATCTTTTCGCGTAAATCAGTATTCTGGACCATAGTGTAATGGAAAGCTAGACAAATAACCCTATTACTAGCAAAATAATTAATTTATTTTGTCAATTTGGGACATTTTATTGACAATTTCGCAAATTTGATATTTTTGGTTATTAGGGAGGATATTGAAAACATTCGCGTAAGAAAAGTTCAAAACTGCACTTGAGGTAATTGGATTCAATTTTTTTCATTGATCAACGTTTATTGCATAAAAAAACCTTGATTAATTACCCTAGCGGCAATTATGCCTTTCTCGTTCATAATAAAAAAAACTATTTTGACCATAAATGTTGATGTCATAGTCCGATCTAACCAATTTTCAATGGAAATCAATAGGACAGGATTCCGCGTCGAAAGTTGAAACTTGTTCCTAGCAAATCGGTCAACGCTTAGTTCCAAAAACGAACAGTGGGTAATGTCTTTAACACAACCGCGAAGTGGACGTAGGACTTGACTTGAACATGCCTTCAAATATACATAATATGTATGTCCTAATCTCTCACATCAACTAATTTGTAGAAAATATCAACGATAACAGCCTAAACATTAATATAATAGTTTTCGTGAGCCATTCAGAAAAAATATCTCCAATACAAAATACATTATATTCCCTTCTTTGGCAAGACCTGTTCATCAAAAAACTACTTCGAACGTGAATATTCTAAAACTTTCCAGGAAGTATCTATCCGGTCACGGACGGGAAGCGGTGGAACTGCCTGTAATGAGCCACCAGTTGGCTCAGCAGGGATGTAGACTGTATCTCTGCCTTTCGACTCAAGGGTTTCCAAGTCCGTACGATAGCGACAGAAGGAGAAAATTATTTAACTCTTATAGCATTGAAAAAAAGCTGTTTGTTTCGGTTCAAATAAGTAAGTAAGTTCAAATAAGTAAGCGGTATTTTCAAATAATGATGTATTTCGCGAGATGGTATAAAAAAGACTGAATCCTCTGCGAGCGAATGCACTTTTCTTTTACACTTAATTTTGAATTGTCTCTGCTTCCCGATAGGTCGAACAATCAGTGAACGTTTTGTTTTCCCTTCATTATCGATGCGTTCGTGATGGGTTTCTTCTTTTTTACTCTTGTTACTTGCTGTTGGCGTCTATTTAGTACATCATCGTACAACATCGTTAGTAGTGGGGGACCGAAATACCCGCAGTCGACTCGGGATTTGATGAAATGTTATTGATAATATTTGGCGTGTTATCTTAGCTTAGATTAGCTTAGCTTAGACTGACTGTACATATCAATGGTTGCTACTCCGTGATTGATCAGAACTGGTGCAAATTGCACTATGATCCAAGTGAATAGTGGTTGAGATTTACCAACTATTCTCGAAGTGCACGTTTCAGCAGCTCGCAAGTGTTGATCAATAACGGCGCCGGCCAAGTCCTTACAGTCAGTTGGGAAAGGGAGGGAATGTGAGTGTGTGGTAATTGTTGCTACTAGAGACCGAGAATACCTCTGCATCTCCACATTTACCACGGGAAGGAAGTAGTGTTAGTTGGGTGGGGTAATCAGTAACATAGATCGGGATTCACCATGGAAAGTGATGTGACCTATGAAACTTCTACACAGCATTATTAGCATTTCCTTAATTTGTTCAATTGTTCATTCTTCGCGAGAATAAACAATCAATCGCTCAAAGTGAGCGATTGTTCATTTGAATTTCGGATTAGGCGCCCGCGTTATCATTTCATTAACGTAAGAAAAGTAAAAAGAAACGGGATTGAAAATAATTGATAGTAATCGAAAAGCTAATGTTATTCAGCAACCCTTATTTTATCTCTATTTGACGTTAAGTAAGAATGTAAATTTACGTTCATTTTACATGTCGTTTATTTTGCATTACTTTCGCGCGCGCGTGTGTGTTACTTGCCTTGACCAGTATACCGTAATCAGGATCTCACTGGTATTAATCCTGATGTGCCGGTTGGCACTCGTGTTGGGCTTGTGCGCTTTGAGCGGCACACGGTCGCTTCCCAGTCTACATAAAATCGCACATGGTGCAATACAAGATGCTAAATTGGAGACGATATACATACATGTTGTGTGGAAAAGTACCTCTATCGCCTGCACTTCAGCATCCTACACGACACCATATACGTTCATGTGTTGACTGGGTTTGATAGGGCCTGCTTATGGACACATGCAGCTTTTTGTAGAGGTTTAACAGAGCCCACTGTCAAACCGCACCACATCCTATGCAGGCCCCCTAACTCGCAGTGGCCATGGGGAGGGGTCGTCAAGCCCTTGGGCATAGTCCCTGCTGCCCCTTAATATTTGGCGTGTTATCTCCGATTTTTATATTTCAAAATGTATTTCATTATATGAGAGATTTGGACATATAAGGTATCTTTGAGCCCCTTTCCCACTGTTCGTTTTGAAACTATTTATAAAAAAAAATTGATAATCTGCTCTTCGCGTATAAAATATTATCTTTAGAATATTGGATTTGGTACCCAAGTACAATTTCTAACGCGAAGAGTATTGAAAACTTTGACATTGAACTCTTTAGTAAGTCTATTCTAAGTCAGTGATTCTCAGAAGAACCGTTTGCTTTAAAAAAAATACACTATCTTACTTCATATGTTGTCTATTGTTGTAGTGGAATGTAAAACTTGAACTGGGTGCTACGGGCTGGAGCACGAAAGGAAAGCAGCCTTCATGAGGTATATCCGCCGATGTGTGCTAGTGTGCGATGGACGCGAACTGCCTTAATGCAGCGACCGACGAACCAGTGACGAATTGCAAAAAATTGAGAAAATTATCATTAACTCTCTTGGCCCTGATAAGGGCCGAAAATTAACTTATCCAGGGACAACTGGTTGACCGAGTGAGTTTCTTGCTCGAAACCAAACCCATACAATTTCTTTTATAGCACATTGCAATTCCTTCTCTTGCTTTTCTTCAGCCTGTCTCGGCTCGATGCCAATGCCGCCCGGCCTCGGCTCGACTCTGCGACTGCTGCCGGTCGGGTCTACAGGGTGAGCTGCTTCTGCATCTTCTTCTGCTGCTGTACTGGTTTATGCTTCGGCTGATGCTGGCCCCGACGATGCCGATCCGAAAAAGCGGATGATGGGTACGATGCTACCTGGCTAAAAGGCTAAAGTTCCAATCTGCTGTCGAATCAATGCTGCTTGCTCCGCTTGTCCCAGTCAGAATGAAAGAAAAAAAAATAGCGATGCGCTATTTTATGCCTTTTCGACACACTCAGCGGCAGCTCATTCGCTGGAGTCTATACCAAGCAGAAGATGCTAAAAGAATGATGCAAGAATATTGCGGTACCCATATTTATAGGTTCCCTTGAGCTCACTGTTTTGCATTGAAAACAGTTTTAGGCCTATTGAAACAATGTTTTCGTATCTTATCAAGTATGTACATGAAAGGCATACTCATAATCTGTCAATTTAGAGGCTTACCGTATAAATTCGTTCACTGAGACGAACGATATTAACGATTAAAATCTTTCAACACAACGTAACGCGGTCGATTTAGAAATTTTGAAATGACACCCGGTATAGTAAAGAGAGACGTAAGTCCTACGTCAAAAGTGTGTGTGTACAATAGGGCAGTTCAAATTTCAAGAATGTTCGAAAATTCCAACTCCCATATGTCTATTAGCATCATTTTGATAATATAGGAGTCCTGGCAAAATTTCAGGCAATTCGGTGGCCATTTAGGGGTGGCGCGAAGTCAATTTATGTTTATATGGAAATTTGTATGGGAAAAACTTAAAATTTATTCAAGTCTCCCTACTACTGTCTAATTGTGATGAATTCAAATAAACATCCCCAACATTCCTTTTTGAAATCTATTGTGCACTTGTCGGCGAGTAACTGATCTGTCGGCATTCAGTTTACTGTGAAAATATCCTTGGCATGTAGCTCGTCAGCATCGGTCGAGATTATCGTGAGGTTCCTAACCTGTGTTCTTAGTCCGGCAATGATAACACTGGTCGACAGTAAATTTGTATTCGCGATGCTCATCTGTTGCATTTATAGTTCTCGACCTCTAAAATCGACTGGTTTCTGGCGTTTGTTGTTTGATTGGGAAAATTTCGAGATTTTCTTATTACAAGGTGGGAAGAAGATCACAGCTTTAACGGCGTTGAAGTCACTTGCATGTTTGCATGATTGTATGTTTAGATAAGTTAAAATACTAAATTATTACGATAATCGATTGTCCCCATGAGTGTTTTCCAGGAAAACTGTTCAGCTGCATTTAAGCATAAAAGCATATGGGAATGCATGCTACATTTATGCGATGATTCAATTTGTGACTAAATTTTTTACGCGAATTTCATATCATTTAGATTGGATATCAAGCGTAGCTGACCTGCTAGACCAAATGATCTGCACTCCAGAACGCTTTAGAGAACCTAGAACATCTGCATCAAAATAATTTGGACTGCACTTAATACGCAAGGGCTCTAAGGACTCGTTTGCTGGGTTGTTTTGGTTTTTTTTATTAGCTTATTTATTTGAAAGGCTCAGCACATGGCTAGAGCACATCTTTTTTCGCTCTTTCGTGCGCCTTGTTGACATCCGTCGCTTGTTATTGCCATCAGCTTCGTGTGGTGATGTACGATCGTTCTCGTCTCCTTTGCCGTCATCGTCACTGCTATTGGTTTGATTTTGGTCCGGAATTGAAACTGTAGGTACTATTGGTGGGATGATCTCTGTATGCTGTGATGAATGTGGTTTACGGATGATAGGAGAAGGTTAGGGGCAAGCCAGAGTAAACGCGACGTGCGATACGACGCGACGCGACAGTGCAATTTGACAGCCTGTTGATAATGATTGTTATTCTTTTACGTGAGTCGCGTCGCGTCGCATCGCTCGTCGCTTTTACTCTGGCTTGCCCCTTACTGGTATCGAGTGTTGGTGGGTTTTGGTTACATTTCGAATCTGCAGTAGTTTCGTTCATTGATGTTTTTTGTTCGTCAGTTGAAGATTGTTGGGTTATGTTATTGGCAATTTGCGTTACATCCGAACATTTCTGTTTTGGATGGGCCGTGTTATGGCATTTCTGGCATATTTTGGGTTGCCCTGGATATGTTATCAGGGTGACATTTTCAGCAATTGTAGCTACAGACGATATGGAATGCTTTATCTTCGTATGAAGAATTCTTACCCCATTATAAACTGCCGAAAAAAAACTTATTCCAACGATGCGCTCTCGTGTCACAGACACGACATCACCATACTTCTCCAGGAACGCAATGACTGTGGTGTGCTTCATCGCCGGCGGAAGATCGTGTATACGCACCGGGACAGCCTCACTCTCCACGTACACTGGTATCTTGAAGCCTTTGTATCCGTGATAAATCGACAATCGACATGCCTGTTATTATGCAGTTTTTGGCAGCGAGCTGCAGCTTCACTATCATTAAATTCAATATAAACACAATTACGTATATTGTGTAGTTGAATGTTTTCATTCTCTGCCAGTTGGAGTTGGATTTCTTTCTCCAGGAACTGGTAGACTTTTAACTGCATTGGGCCTTTCTGACAGAATGTTAAAATCAATCACCACCGTATATTTGTGCGCAATACTGATTATGAAGAGTGGAACCGAATCAAAACGATAAATAAAACACGTCCGCCGTCTGAGATAAGCGGTTGTTTTGGTTTGAAACCAGGCGTAGTTGACCTACTAGAACAAATGATCAGAACTCCAGAACTATTTGGAGAACCTAGAACATCTGTATCAAACTAATTTGGACTGCCTAAAAGACGCAATTACTATATGGTCTTACAGGGACTAGCTGAGTTGATTTCCGTTTTGAAGTTCTTCTTAATCGGTATATTCTACTCATATTGAATTTGATAAATCGAAATTTTCTACATTTTGAATGACAGCATCCGTACTAAAATTGTTGAATCGATCTGATGAAACGCGATTCAAACAAGACCGTGAAACTAATTGATTATTTACCATCACTTGATTCAAACCTTGTCCCTACTCATCCAACTTGCCATAGGCCCGGTTCTTCATCGACCATTATAGACCATTCTAGAAGTTAAAACATAATTTCCACTTAGACCATTTCTCCTCAAGTTTAATTCTATCCTATCTTTCCAATCGGTTGCAGTATATCGACTACAATAATCATCAATCCGAAATCATTGTAGTCCAAACTGGGGTACCACAAGGCTCAATACTCAGTCCATTACTCTTCTCGATGTTTATAAACGACTTACCATTTCTGTAAATTTGACCTATATGCGTATGATTGTCAACTGTACATCTCCAGAGAACCTAGCATCGCACCTGAAATCGTTTGCCGGATGAACTCAGATGTTCAAATATCTTAGTGTGGTGTGAACAGAATTTTTCACACTAAACGTGCAACCTTACCTTTTGTTCCTCCCATTAAAGTTGGAAATGATTTCATCACGTATTCTAATGTGGTTAAAAATCTTGGCCTTTTAATGGATTCAAAATTGAATTGGATAAACCAGACAAACGCAGTTTCCAGTAAAGTCTACAACGCCTTGCACTCTTTACTTTTGCTGCGGCATTGTACTCCTCAACACATCAGGATTCAACTTGCCAGGTCACCTTTAGTACCTCTATTCGATTATGGAGACATATTGTTTGGTTTTGTATCAAAGGCAAAGCCGTAAGATATGCATACAATCTGCCTATAAAATGTCTTTACTTGGTTGTGATTTTGTGAATCATCTTAAGCTAAGAACATGCATCCAAACATATAAAATCATAAATGATCCCCCAATTTACCTCCGAAACTTCTTCAAGGTTGCCCGCTCTTCTTGAGCATAACTACTTATTGTTCCAAGAGCCCTTTTTAATAATTTGAGAAATTCTTTTCATACCCGTGCTGTCCAAACTTGGAACGAATTACCTCGTAATCATAGAAGCGAAATGACATTTGTCTCTTTCAAACGAAATGTGAGCATTCATTACAATTCCCAATAGAACGTTGGTATAAAATTACTTATTTTATTATGTTAGAAAATAGTTGCGTAAGCTTTGAAAACTGGTTAGTGGTTATTTATGCGATTATAAAGATTATGTAAATAAATAAATAAAATAAAATAAGGATCCCTAGAAGCATAACCAACTAGCAAACTACAGGAAACTAGATGAGAATTATGAAAGAATTGTGAAAATCGCTTAGAAGACGCCCAGGGAGCCTGTTGTTTGAAATCATGATTCCGATGATTTCTTGATCGCAGTATTTGACATGTTAACCAAGAACATGTACTTCCCATCATGCAATTAGGTTCAGGTTTGCTTGCACACTTGTTCATTTATTTAATAAAACGGATGAGATAAAATTTACGTAAAAAGTTTAGACACAAGATGAATCATCGCAAAAATGTACCATGCGTTCCCATATGCTTTTATGCGTATATGCTGCTGAACAATTTTTCAAATCCCTACCAATTGTTTTCCTTGAGAGACCCACTTTTTCCTCTTAAACACTCATGGGGACATTCAGATATCGTAATAACTTAGATTATCGTAATAACCTTGGTAATAACTTAGTATTTTAACTTATCTGAACATGTAATCGTGCAAACATGCAAGTGACTTCAACGCCGTTAAAGCGAAGATCCCCTTCCTACTTTGTGACCGAATAATCTCGGAATTTTTCCAATCAAACAACAAACGCCAAAAACCATTCGATTTTAGAAGTTGAGAACTGAGGGGGTCAAACGCAAAGGGGTGTAAACGACAAAAAGTTAGTATTGGGAAAAGTGTGTGCAAAGTTTTTCAATATTTTTTCGCTTCATACAAATTGTATGAAAGTTCCAAAAATTAATAATGTTCCATAAATTTTAACATTTTTTTTAACATTATACAAACTATATCAACATATTGCCGCAAAGCTCGAGAATCATGTTTTGCTGTAGTCAACCTAATTTTGACCAAAATGTCATTTACACCCCTCTGCTTCTAACCCCCTCAACTACAAATCCCAAGCAGTACCACAGCAACTGTGGTGTGACTTACTAAAGGTCTGAATTACAGCGCGCCGTATGTGGTACTTTTTTGTAACATAGTGGTGCGAACTTACAGCAATGAAAAAATGGGCACACTTGCTTAACAATGCCACAATAACCACATGTAGTGTATTCCCTGAAATATTTCGCGGGCCGCAGGAAAAGGCTTGGAGGGCCGCACTTTGGGGATCACGGCTCTAGATCATTAGGGGCTTTCCTTAGCCGTGCGGTATGGTGCGCGGCTACAAAGCAAGACCATACTGAAGATGACTAGGTTCGATTCCAGGTGCGGTCTAAGAAATTTACGGACTAAAAATGTTCTCGACATTCCTGGGCATATAAATCTATCATTGTGTTAGCCTCATGATATACAATTGCAACCATGGTAACTTGGCTTAGGGTCCGCAAGTCATCTTCCACCTGATCGATCCACCTTGCCCGCTGCGCACCTCGCCTTCTTGTGCCCGTCGGATCGTTGTCGAGAACCATTTTCACCGGGTTATTGTCCGACATTCTGGCTACGTGCCCGGCCCACTGCAGTCGTCCGATTTTCGCGGTGTGGACGATGGATGGTTCTCCCAACAGCTGATGCAACTCGTGGTTCATTCGCCTCCTCCACGTACCGTCCGCCATCTGCACCCCACCATAGATGGTACGCAGCACTTTCCTTCCGAAAACTCCAAGTGCGCGTTGGTCCTCCACGAGCATCGTCCAGGTCTCGTGTCCGTAGAGGACTACCGGTCTAATTAGCGTTTTGTAGATTGTCAGTTTGGTACGGCGGCGAACTCTATTCGATCGGAGCGTCTTGCGGAGTCCAAAGTACGTACGATTTCCAGCCACTATGCGTCTCCGAATTTCTCTGCTGGTATCATTTTCGGCAGTCACCAGTGAGCCCAAGTACACAAATTCTTCTACCACCTCGATTTCGTCACCACCGATGCAAACTCGCGGTGGGTAGCTCAGATTGTCTTCTCTTGAACCTCTTCCTATCATGTACTTTTCGTTCGACGTGTTAATGACTAGTCCGATCCGCTTGGCTTCCCTCTTCAGTCTGATGTAGGCTTCCTCCATCTTCTCAAAGTTACGTGCCATAATATCTATGTCGTCGGCGAAGCCAAATAGCTGGACGGACTTATTGAAAATTATACCACTCGTGTTAATCCCTGCTCTTCGTATTACCCCTTCCAAAGCAATGTTGAATAGCAGACAGGAAAGACCATAACCTTGCCGTAACCCTCTGCGCGTTTCGAAGGGACTCGAGAATGCCCCTGAAACAGTTTATCCGGAAATCCGTGTTCGTGCATTAGCTGCCATAGCTGGTCTCGATCGATTGTATCATATGCGGCTTTGAAGTCGATGAATAGATGATGTGTGGGCACGTTGTATTCGCGGCATTTCTGCAGTACTTGGCGGATGGCGAACACCTGGTCCGTGGTGGAGCGTTCGCCCATAAAACCCGCCTGGTACTGCCCCACGAACACCCTTGCAGTTGGTGCTAGTCGACGAGGGAGGGTACCTTGTAGGCGGCGTTCAGCAATGTGAGTGCGCGGTAGTTGCCACAATCCAGCTTATCGCCCTTTTTGTAGATGGGACACACGACACATTCCATCCACTCCTGCGGCAAAACGCAAAGGAGTGTAAACGACAAAAAGTTTGTTTTGAGAAAAGTGGGTGAAAAGTTTTTCAATATTTTTTCGCTTCATACAAATTGTATGAAAGTTCCAAAAATTAATAATTTTCTATAAATTTTCACATTTTTTTTAACATTATACAAACTATATCAACATATTGCCGCAAAGCTCGAGAATCATGTTTTGCTGTAGTCAACCTAATTTTGACCAAAATGTCACTTACACCCCTCTGCTTCTAACCCCCTCAACTACAAATCCCAACAGCAACTGTGGTGTGACTTTCTAAAGGTCTGAACTACAGCGCGTCGTTTGTGGAACTTTTTTGTAACATAGTGGTGCGAACTTACAGAATCCCCACTGGCAATGAAAAAATGGGCACACTTCCTTAGCAATGCCACAATAACCACATGTAGTGTATTTCCTGAAATCTTTCGCGGGCTTGGCGAGCCGCACTTTGGGGATCACTGCTCTAGATCCTTAGATACTTTCCTTAGCAGTGCGGTATGATGTGCGGATATAAAGCAAGACCATACTGAAGATGACTAAGTTCCATTCCAGGTGCGGTCTAAGAAATTTACGGATTAAAAATTTTCTCGACTTTCCTGGGCATATAAATCTATCATTGTGTTAGCCTCATGATTTACAATTGCAACCATGGTAACTCGGCTTAGAAACCTTGCAGTTAACAACTATGGAATTGCTTAAGAAGAACATCCTTACAATATGGAAAAATGGAATAATTCTATTTTAAAATACATAAAATTGAACATAACTTAATAACTTTTATTGGACAGGAGGCAGGAAGCAGGTAATAAAATACAGAGGACAATTGTCGTTGTGGTTCTCTTTGTTCTCGTTTTCAAACATGCATGATTGTCAAATTGTGATTGTTGAAATTTAGCTAGCATCATCAGCAGAAGATGTTTCACTAGTGACGACAGTGACAATCGTTCTCTGTAGCAAATTACCTCTATCACTCATCCAGTTGATTCTTATTGCCTCTTTGTGAAAACTTCCTACGTCAATAGTGAATATAGTCTGTAACACTTGACCAAAGTAAATTCTCATACTTACACTAATTTTATATGTATCGTTCGTCATAAATGTACCTGAAAGGAAAGAAAATACTGATATAAATAAAACAGTACAATTACATTATTCAAGTATAATTATTACAGAAATGTCCTTCACATTCATTCGGACTAACTCAACTCAATCAATTAGAGTACCGTACCATGCGATATATACAGAGCGCTGAGAAAGGAAAAACAATTCATTGCCATCCAATCAACCACACATCAATCCAGTCCCGAAAGCCCTATGGCGTTCGCGGTGGAAAACCGTGACGGTTGGAGCATAAACATCGTCACGTAACGCGAATTGTCCCTCCGCGGCGAAGAGCGATTATGATGCGCGCGAACAATTGTTTTGTCATCTCGCTACACTCGATCCGACCGACGATGTTGAGATGGGAACCGGCCACACTTGGAATCTGGAATTTATGTGGTAGTCATACAGTTTCCCTTTCCTTGCCAGCCTTCAGCCAGTGTATGGTTATTGTAAATAAGCGAGCGAATACCGCTTGAATACCTGCTCTAGCTCTATGAAGTAATCCTTTCACTTTTCTCGAGGCGAACAAAAACAAATGACGTAGTTGTCGTGTGTCGTTCGTGCTGTAATGAAACGCTAATAAAGTAGGAACGACTTCAGACTCGAGATTATCAAGCGTAATAGTAATAGTTACAATCTACGGCTAGTGGTGATGAATGCATCCCAGAGTCACAATTAGATTCTAATTGCTTTGAAATATAGCCACCAGTGGATTTCAGCGAAATAACAACATGGTTATCGTACAACCTAACAGACTAACAGACGTTTTTACCGGAACTTAGCCTGCCCTTCCACTTAGTTTTTATTATTTGAAGAAGATTGCTATATTCCTCAACTGCATTGAATTTGAATTTTGTATCATAAGAGGCATGCATCAGGCGAATGTTTTCCATGCTTAAAAATAAACTAGCCTTCGTCGCCGTCGGATTAATAATTTTAATCACTAAGCTCATTGGAGAATAAAAAGGCAATAATAAATAATATTGTCTACAACCAGGACTGCATTTGAGTATTTGATGTTCTGATGATAATGATCTTGTTGCGTTTTGTATATCTGATGGGTTTTGTAGAATTCATATTGAAATCCTTGAAATATTTTATGCTTTTTTCACATCTTTATTTAGGTGATTCTATTTGGTGCTTTGCATATTATACAAATTTGGGTTGATCCAATAGAGCGCATTATCTGAGATACATGATGATGCTATTACACAAATGGACTAATATGATGTAATACACCGTAACAATTTTCAATAATACGACCCTTGGTAAACATTACATGCGAGTTGGATGGCCTGGAGGATCTACTATCATTTGATCAAAATCAGCATTACCAACGTGTAGGTATATAAATAAAGTCGTATCGGAAGGGTTGAATCTCCCATACATACCTGCTGGTTTCTAGAGATCATGAATGTGTTGAAGCAGGTTGGAGCTATCGGTCGCTGTAAGAGCAGTTAGTTATTGATCAAACGTGTACCTGCCTACGAAACTGCCGCCGCCATGTGATGAATAGAATGGAAGCTTCGTTCGGACAATTTGCCTTGGTGAGGGACACCTGGCCAGCAGAGCAAGCTCGCGATCTCGCACCTTCTCACTTGCGGGCGCAAAGTGTTTGGTATGGCAGCATCAGCTCGTTTCGATTCGGTACTCCGTCATCGTGAGGTTCGGTGAAGAGCCGTTTGTTTAGATGGCCGTCAGCAGCTCATATGTGTTTACCCTTATTACACTCAGCGACAACAAAAACGACTACGACGACGACTACGATTATACGAACGAGAAAAAGGCTGCCAAGGATGTTTCTATGCATGCTACTCAAACAATAAATACCGATTGGAAAAGATAGTTGAAGGTGGTCCACCATTGGAAGGTACAGCACGATGAAGCATGACGACGTTGATGGTGTAATTGCTTTGGAATGTGTGACAAGCAAGGGGCAAAGTGGAATAAATTTCAAAATTGGCTTTGGAAAGCTTAGATTAATGGTCGTTAAAAATAACACCGTGAGAATGCTGATAAAATAATAATAATGTCGAAATCAGTAGACGATAAGCGTGTTTCAAAGACAAATACAAATTTGTGTGGGTAAATATTGGGATATTGAATAGCTCAGTGCGCTATTTTCTTACATGAAACACGGCAAAAAACATCATACCGGATGACCCTGAGAAATTTCCATTTGGCTCCCTCGATAAATTACCGACAGATCAGACAACACACACATGAGCTTTGAACAACTTTCACAGTGATAGGTAGCAGGTTAAAGTGAAGTAAAGAAGTGCTCCAGATGAGGATCCAGGGTCAAATATATATTCGAAGGACTCTATACTACATATGACGATTATATCTTGATGGAGACAGAGTAAATCAAGTAGGGGAAGGTGGGTAGACTTGATCCCCGGGGAGACTTGATCACCCCCTGTTTTATCGAGAACTTAAGTAGTTTTGTTCTAGCATATTTTTTTTTGAATAGATCCTCTAGACAAATGACATTTATGTGGTGAGTTATTTTTTGGATTGACAACCTTATTTATTCTGCAGGGCGGTTTGTATGTTTTGACCTTCCCAAAGATTTTTTTATTGGCTACGCGAAATTTGAACAACTTTCCAAAACAATGACCAAATGCTTTCGTTTTTTTCACAGCACAAAGCCATAAATATGCTTAATGATCTGTACTAATGAAAATGTCAACATTCCATCAAAGTTTTAGTATATTTGGATTTGAAGTTATTACCTCAATATGGGGACACTTGATCCCCCCTTAGTCATCCATACAAAAATTTGGCGAACAAATTCAAAAAAATATAAATCTGTTCTCAGGCTTCTAATTTTTTGTAGATTTGACAGATTTGATGGAAGGATGGCAGGAAAAATTATTTATTGCGTAGATATCATAGAAAGGGGATCAAGTCTCCCCAAATTTTAAAATTGCATGTGATGTCGAATTTAATAACAAAAATCGTTCATGAATACGCACAGCAATTCGAAAATTCCACGTATTTTGAAGGAAAAATATTTAAAAAAAAAACCTGAGGGCACCTTTCTAATTTTATCAAAGCAAATACTTGGAGAGGGATCAATTTCCCCCGAATATTTTAAAAGTCGATTTTTGACAGCACTCCAAAAAATCGATTGGGTATCAATAACAACAACAATTTAAGGACTGTCATACATCAGTAAAGTTAAATACCGTCAACTGGGGGGAAGATGATCATTTTTAAGACAAAACATGCAATAACAATGTGTGTTTACATTTTAAATCGAAACAAATATTTTCAAAACATGTACTGCTATACGTTGCAATAATCATCAACTTTAGTTTTCTGAAATGCGTTCGCATTTATTAAAATAAATTAAATTATCACACATTTTTTGAGTAATCTGGTTTGGGGTGAAGTTAATCAAGACAGCTCTACTAAAATCATTATGACCTAGTAGTCAAAATACACTAGGTTATTTGTATGAATGTTGAATTTACTACGTAAAGAAGTCTACGAAGTCAATATTTGAAACGAAAATAGCGTCATTTATGACTATCTCTTTCTTTCTTCCACAAAATACATTTTCATAATTATAATCGAAAAACTCGGATTTCTACCTAGCGGTAACATTACTTGAACGGAGAATATTGTTGACTACCGTTTCATGAAAAAAATTGGCACTTTTGACTGACACATCAAATGATCATCTTCACCTCAATGATCATCTTCCCCCCAGTTGACGGTACTATATTTCTTAAAGAGTCTGTGTGGAAATCGCGTATGTTTATTTATATTTGGCTGTGATACATCGGAAATCAGAAAAGGGGATCAAGTCTACCCAGTCTCCCCTAAATCCAAGACCTGCTTGTCGATATGAGAGATTAAATTGAAATTGTTGTTTCTAGAACGAAAGTCGCCTGCTTAAACACTGACTTAAGTATACCGCAAACCTAATAGTTTACTTGGGATTGCAAATTACTAGAAAGTTGCTGAAAAAAATACCCTAAAGTTTCTTGTTCTCTAGGTCGAACTTTTAATGATCTTCTCTTGCAGATTTTGTTGCTAGGTCAAGTACCTATATAGGCCATTGCCAGTATTCCAAAATTTCCAGTAACTTCTTTCTGTATGTATTAGGTTTAGTACCGTATACTTGCTAAAACAAAACGGAACTTTTTAGAACTCGCATTGACCTGGCCCTGTCCTGTTCATAAGAAACGTATTCTCTTTCGATGACATTTCACTTTTTACAGCGGAGCGAGTCCCCGAAGATTAAAAAGTGAATACTTATAGATGTTGTGAATCTCTCCTCGAATCGTTTCAAATACTACTGAAATGAATTCAATTGATTGGTATTGCAGAGACCATACCGGTGTGATAGATTTTAAACAATAGCATGCCAAGTGATACGTAGAAAGGAAAATCTGAGAAACAAGAAGTTTAATGCGACATGTAAAACAGTGATGAATGATAAAAAAAATAACTAAAAAGTGAGAACGAGAAAGCGAAAAGTGAGAAACGAGACGTTGAAAGCTGTAAGTATGAAGTGGTAGATGGAAAGTGAGAAGTATAAATTAAGAATTGATAACAAATAAGTTAGACCTAAGTTAGTCATTGTACTGTACAGTACGCTAGTTACTCCCCGAGTAGAACTAGAGGTGTGCGCCGGTCCGAAAATCGTCAGCGTCGGCGTTTATCCGAATTTTGGTTAGCGACGCCGGTGGCAAATTCGGTGTCACGTTGAAAGCCATTTTAGCCAGCGATGGCGCACAATGGACGCAACAAGCAAAAAGAGCGCTTTTTTAAATTCACGTGTAAACTATTAATTTTACATGGGTAGTGTCTTCGGAAGAAAATCGCTCATTAGAGTGATCCATTTTTTTTATTTCCGTCCAAAAAATTGAGGCTCTGCAAAAGTGATGAAGTATAAAAATAAAAACAACTTTGTAGAATATAGCAACTCTCTATCTCTCAACGGTAGCGAGTTATGATGAAATTTCTAAAATCGTATCAAAAACCAGTTTTTAAGTTAACTTTTATGTTGTTGTTTTTCAATATGGACGTGTTCTACAAAGTGTATCAAATCACACTTTTTCCTGATAATATGGATATTTTGGAGGTAAATTAGAGAAGTTATTCGACTTTTTAATATTCTATGCAATTTTACTATGTCCATATCTTTAACAGGGGCCCTCCTTAGCCATGCGGTAAGACGCGCGGCTACAAAGCAAGACCATACTGAGGGTGGCTGGGTTCGATTCCCGGTGCCGATCTAGACAATTTTTGGATTGGAAAATATATCGACTTCCCTGGGCATAAAAATATCATCGTGTTAGCCTTATGTTATATGAATGCAGAAATGGTAACTTGGCTTAGAGACCTCGCAGTTAATAACTGTGAAAGTGCTAAATGACCACTAAGCTGCGAGGCGGCAATGTCCCAGGGGATGTAATGCCAATGAAGAAGAAGAAGAAGAAGGATGGGATTATGAGAATGTTTTTTTTTTAAGTTTTTCATCAAATTTTCACCTATATGGATTCGCTTTATGCGTTTTTCACAGTGTATTCTGTGTTTCGTCTTTGACGTTCTTGATACGATACCGACTTGGTTTCATAGTTGCTGTTCACATAAATGTTGAAGTTGTGGAGTGTATCCAGTATTTTGCGCTCGGTAATGGCGGCGTGAGCTCCCCCTAATTTGACGTTCAAGAGGTAGAAAACATTGGAACTCATCAAGTATGCCTTGATATCATGAAAATTGAAGAAGTAAACAAATGAACGTCAACTGTATTGAGAAGCTATAATCAGAAAAAAAAAATTTGTATTTTCAATTTTATCTAATTAATAAACTCTTTCAGGGTTCCTATAATGAATTCAATAGATGAAGATCAACTTGGTGCGACCGTAGTGCTTGATGAACAAAATCCACGATTTGAGCTGTATTTAGTTGACTCCAGTAGACGGACTCCATATTCGTTATTCCGCGAGACGGAACCAATGAAAAAATACGCTCAAGCATCTGTAGCGAATTTTATTAGGTTTATGAATAATAGAGTATAGTTTCTTTGATTAATTATTCATTGAGGTGACACTTCAACTATTCTGGGCATGGCGCTTGTTCGTCACTATTTATGTGCGGCTACGTAAAATGTTAGTATCCATGAAATTTCTTAAAGTTGTCCAATCTATTAGAAAAAGACAAAGCTCACTTAGGACATAAATAGAATTTTCTTCTAAATCGTTGCATAGACCAAGTATTGGAAATACAATTCAACATCAGACTGATTATCTACATAATGTGGATTCAAGATCGCGTTGCCGATCTGCTACAAAATAGCTTTTTGAATTGTTTCATTTAAGAATATTACATACAGTTACAGTCATCCAGAAAACAAACCTCTAGAATTGGTTAAAAGACTATTATTCTTCCATTTACTTCCACTATTAACTTTTTTATGTATCAACAATCAGATACGCATTTCGTTTCCTACTTGGAAACTTCTTCAGTGTTTGTTAATTAATCACTCTAGAATTGAATAGGTTTTTTATTTCACTATGCGATGGCATGAATGCGTTTTTGTTAAGCTTGTTTCGTTATTACTTCATGGTGGTCCCTGTTTTTATTCGAATATTCTTAAATATCTTATTGATAGAGCGTTATTTCGCTAATCCCAGAAAACCTGAAATATATAAAATTCATTATTATAACAGAAAATTGAGGCATGGTACCTAAGCTCAGCTGGTAAATTTGTTGACATTCAATTGTTTACTCTTCTTCTCTTCTTCTTCTCCTTTCTGGTTGCTCTCCGGGGAAATTGTTTACTCTGAAAACTTTCATACGATCAAGGCAAACTAGATGAGTTCCAATGTTTTCTACCTCTTGAATGTCAAATTCAAAGGAACTCACGCCGCCATTATCGAACGCAAAATACTGGATTATCTTAATTTGCAATGGCTACTATTAAGATAGCTCAAATCAATCTTTCGCATAAAAGTACAGCAACAATTAATCTTTGTAGACGTATACAAAATGGCAAATCTCAAGTGGCTTTGGTGCAGGAATCCTTTTTTCGCAAGGATAGCTTCTACCTTGGTAACCTAGTGAATCCGACTTATGCTGCTTTCAGTAATAAAATGGCAAACTCTCGATCAATTCCGTATGCATGTATACTTGTTAACAACGCTATCGTTGCTACACTTATCTCTGAACTAACAACCAGAAATATATGTGCTGTCACAATTGATGTAACTGGTGGAACCCCCGTTAGAAAATACGTCTACTGTTCGGTTTATTTACCACATGATGAATCATCCCCCACGGATGCTTTCAAACAAGTTGTCATTTATTGCACTTTAAAAGGCCTTTCGCTAATTGTCGGCAGAGATGCTAATGCTCTTCACAACATCTGGGGTAGTTCGGATATTAATCTGAGAGGCTCCAGCTTGATGGAATACTTAAATAGTACCGAACTTGGTTTACAGAGCAGAAGTACTAGACATAACTCTTCCAATAGAATCAGACAGGAGTGGACGAATTGGCATGTGTCAGATGAGGAATCCATATCTGACCATCGCTACATCTACTTTGATCATTTGAATGTTACTTCACATACCTTGTGTTTAAGAAATCTCCGTTCAACCAACTGGGATCTCTATACAGAGTTGCTCTCGACAAAATTTCATTAATATCTACCATCCATTGAAACTTCTACCGAGCTCGATGATGCCGTTGATACTACAACGTTGCATATCGTGGAAGCTTTCAAGAAGCTTGCCCTTTGCGTTCTGTGAAAACCTCAAGAGGAATCTCATGGTGGAATTCCGTATTGGCTAAACTCAGGAAGCAGTGCAGAAGTAGTTGGAACAGACGCTATTCAGCACTTTCTTGTGCTCACCGATTATGGGTTCTTGGTTTCATGGAAGAGGTTTGTTACAGCTCATGGTTGGTTGGGACAGAACTGCCCTCGCTCCAAGTGATCTCACAGTCGCTAGTAGTTTTCCTTATAGAACATTTTCATCATAATTCCCCTCGCGGGATGAGTAGACATCTGGCTATTTGTAGAGAAGTGTGTCGGACAGCATTATTTGTTACACTGATGGCTCCCTCTTCGAAGGTAAAGCGGGTGCAGGTGTATACTCGCGTGAGCTGAGATTGAAACAGTCCATCTCACTGGGTAGATACTGCACTGTTTTTCTAGCGGAAATATTTGTTATTATGCGTGGAGTGCATTCAGCACTGCAGAAACATGGTAATAGCAAAGTAATATACTTCTGTTCAGGTAGCCAAGCAGCTATTAAATCTCTCGCTTCGGCTAACTCAAGGCCGAAGTTAGCAATCGCATGTCGAACTCAAATTGAGGAACTGAATTCAGTTAATAAGTTACATCTTATACGGGTACCTGGCCATTCATCCAAAGGTGGAAACGAATTGGCTGAAAAGTTAGCTCGCACTTGAGCATCACAAGACTTTATTGGATCTGAGCCATCTATTCTATTATTTAAGTATTGGGTGACGCGTTTGATTAGCTCTTGGGCTTCCACTCAACACAAACGATATTGGAGTAGTTTAGATTCATGTCATCAAACAAAATTGTACATCACAAAGCCATCTCTGGTAGTAGCAAGCTATTCAGCTAATCTGTCTAAACAGAATTGAAGTGTCTTAGTCAAGGCCTGATGTCCATATCTTTAACTAAGGCAAATTGAGGCAGATTATACACCTGCCATATGAAGAGATGGACCTTCAGCTGCCAAATGCACAATTTTTATTAGAAGGAATTCGGAGCAACTATAGATTTGAAGAACATTAAAGTGACTCAAACTAGAATGAAAAAAGAAAACATATGTCCATATGGCTGGAAATTGTATGTGCTGAGCGAGTGAATGTCCAAGCTTGCGGCCCGTTCGGCCAAATGACATTTCAGGGCAAATGACTATTTCTGCCAAACGACCATTCCGTCCAATCAGGCTTGGCATTGGTCATTGGTATGCTTAGTTTTTTCTCCTATTGATTGTCGTCAACAAACGCAACGTTAGCAACCATATCTCATACCCATAACATCGCAACCAAGAAACCACTGGTAACCATAATAAGTTTTTTCATGCCTTGACCTTCAGTGTCTCTGACCGTTGTTAGTTTGATGGTCGCAACCAATATATTCTCCACCTTTTGTCAATCTATTTATAACTTATGTAAATACTTTTGCTAGAGCTCGCACTAGCTCAATTAGTCAAGAAACTAATCGATATAAACTAAAACTAATATATATCAAGATAAGAATCAATTAAAAATTAAAATAATTACAACAAAAAATATTGACTCAAAATATACTGGAGGATCGAACTCAGAACCTCAAGATCTGCTGGCTTACACGCTAGCATTTGTACCAATTCAGATCCGTAAAGATTTTGCGCTATAAAGCTATAAAATCATGTTTTCTCGTTTATTTCTTCCATTATTCGTAATAACAGACGCTACGTACTATAAAAAAAAAGTTTTTACATGGAATTAGATGATTTTGACAGTAAAATGGGTAAAAAGTTGGTTAATAATGCTTCAAATCCTGTGTTTTAAATTTAGCATAACCCTCAAGAATCAATCATACATCATTTGCAGTCTAGCATAAACTCATTTTACCCAAAAAAAATCTTAAAACAAACTTTTGAATTATGTCTTACATTTCAATTTAATTACCCAGCAACACGGCCAGGGTAACAACACGCAACCCTTTTGAAAATGTGATACAGCCGATCGAAGTAATCGATTGTCATTTTCACCCAATCAGCAACCGGTACGATTTTGACAGAAAATCGGTACGATTTTTAATGACTAATTGTCCCATCCTATCCTAGGACGTTACTAACCCAGAGACAAACAAATTATGTTCCCGTTCTGACAACGCGGATTAATAATTAAACGAGCCTATTGCGATTGAATGATCCTGCAAGTGAAACGTTGGTCTTTATTGTTTGACTATGATTGGACGGTGATCAATGACAAGCCTGCGTCCAATTCAGTCGTCCTTCCTACTAAGCGATTGTTTATGATAAGCGACCATTTTGGTCAAAACGCTTGCGGTCAAACGGAATTTTCGGCCAAATGACCTATTCGGCTAAACTGCATTTTAAGCCAAATGACCTGTTACTGTTGCCAGATCTAAGAACCATTTCAGACAAACGTCCAAATCGGCCAAATGGAGTTCTGCCAGATAACTTTCGACTTACCGTATTGTTCGGCCAAGTGGTATTCGAACCAATGGCTTTAGCAAAATAATGAAATCCCTACTGTGAATGCTTTCCCAGTTTGTTGTCCAGTATAAATAATTTTTATTTTGAAATCAACTTTTAAATATAATTGTCAAAACCACTTAGTATATTCTCTTGTAAATTCCTCCAGATATTCCTCCTAAAAATTGCCTCAAAAAAACCTCTTCATGGAATGCATACGAAAAAATTGTTTCAGAAAATTGTTTAGCAACTCCACATTTTTTTAACAATGCCTTTCGGATTTTTTTTTCAATTTCTTCGGAAATTCATCCTTATGAAATTTCTTCGGCAATTATTCCATGAATTCCTTAAATAAATGCTTCCAAATATTGCATAAGAGATTTTTTCGAAATTTCCCAAAGGAAATTCTTCAGCACTTCTTCCAGCAATTTCTTTAAAACATTCTCCATAAGTAAGTCCAATGGAAGCTATTTCATTCTCCAATTAAATTTCAAAGGATTTCCTGGAAAAAAATCCGAAAAAAAATATTTTAAAGAAATCACATACATTCTTGGCGATTTTAGATTATTTAAAGAAAAAAGCCTGGGGAGTTCTCAAATGATTTTTTGGAGGAGTTTTTGAAGAAATTCCTGGAGGGTTTTGTACAGGTATTTCCAAAGGCATTTTCAAAAGAAAGCCTGAATGGATTTTTGAAAATAATTCCCGTTAGAACTGCCTAAAGAGTTTTTGGACCTATTTCTGTACACTAGGTTCATATACCTAAAACTGGACGTATAGTATGACACAGTGCCGTCGAGTCACATAAATTGCTAAACGCCCAAAAAGTGTTACTTATATCTCGGTCAAGCAACATACACACATCTCCGTAAGCGACACCGGATGCTCCGCATCAAGTTAAATTGTTTTCTACCAACTAGCTCACGGAAGGAACGATTAGTCTATTATCCCCATTTCCGATACACTTTTCGTGTTGAACAACCCCCAAAGGCAGCCGGCTCCTGTGAACAATTCACCGAAATCACCAACGCTTTTCCTCAACTTATTTCTGTTTTCCTGTCGCCTGGCCATTACGATGCGGAGATAGCAAAACATAGTGTGACAACAATCAGCCCCCTCCCAGCAAAGAGAGAGAGCAAAGCGCCACACATCGTTGCACTTGATTGCACAACACAACAACAAGAGCCACATACCGAGGTACCATTTGGTTGGTGGTTTCCATGCAGCAGCTGAACTGTCCGTCCAGGCCACACGTCACTCCAGGGGATTGGTGCAACTGCCAACAGCACTTCGCGGTAGGACCATCTGCAGTATGTCAGTCGGTTGCTGGAGTTTGGTTTAACAATTCAAGTTGACCACCAGCACTTAACTATGGATGCTGCTCTGAATCCAATGCATTGTAGTATTAATGGTGCCAGCTTGTGCTGCATTATGACTATCTTAGGTTTCACTGGCCTAGTTGCATCCAGAAGATTAAAAACGGAAAGATCAAATTATATGCTCTTTAGCTTCAACGAAACTTTCCGCATAATTGCTAAATTGTTTAAACATTGTCAGTAATTTGTGGATACGTCTGTAAGCAATGTATTGTTTAAATTCCATAAAGGTTATATCAATTACTCTTCAACACAATTCGCTTAAAATGTATTGGGATCCACTCCGCTTCTTTGGAAACTAATCCAACCACCTTATCGCAATCATATTTATCGTTTCAATCCACCTCAAAAACATGAATGAATTGTTGATATCGATCTCCCATCTTTGATTTCGCTGTTATCGGAGGACCGCTTATGCTTGAACCGCAACAGCGACCGAAAATCCGGGTTTCCGTGACTGCTAACGGGTCCCTTCTATAATCGCCGGTGAATCAAATTTTGTGGGTGCCCTTCCGTTGGCCAACATGCATCATTCAGTCTCGCAATCCGATTGCACTTCAGCGCGTCGTCAACGATACCAATCCGGAAAATGCCTTTGATCAGCGCACTGATTGGGTATTCGATGGCAATCGATGATGTTGCGATACACATTGGTCTGGTAGCCATGGGATCGAAACGGATGATGTCGACGATTAAAATCCATCCAGTCAGTCAGTGATAGCATCGGAATCGGAGCAAATTGCTGCTTGTGCGCTGAACCGTTGCTGCCGCCAGTCGGCGGAATTACTGCTCATCGAAATGGTAATTAAATTAAAATTAAATCTCCGTTTATGGCTGGGGCAGTTGATTTGATTTTGTTTACATCCCAACTTGCCCGGCAATGGACTGGAAATGAAGCTTTTGATGTTTGGTTCATTAAACTAACATTGATGTAATTAGTTAAGTTATTCTGAATAAGGGTTCATTGCGAGGAAATATCGCAATAGTGGTATTTAATGGAAAGTACGGAAATCAATCAAAATTTATATTCAACTTTCCGTTCGGTTAACATAAAGTTTCTTCCGTCCATCGTCATAGGGGCTAAAACCAACGAAAGCAACGTCCATTTGCTAGAACTCCACTATAGCAGAACGTTTCTTCTGAGCTTCCGATTTGGTACGGATGAGTTTGACAAAAAAGTGTTTCTTTTATTGGTTTTCGAGACTATGACGAAAAGACGAAAATACCTGCCTTAACCCTAGTAAAGTTACGCAAAGAAGATCTGCTTACACTGATTCTCAACGATGCTCCTATTATTATGTTTGCAACTTGAATGTTTGATCAATCCTTCAAGTGGCTTCATGTCTAAAGCTTTTCAGTCCACTACCCACGTTATCCACAAACAGTAAAACCGTAAATTTCTTGTTAGCATTAGCATTGAGCAATTCGCACAAATTCGTAGGTGGTACAAGCGAAGACTATTGTATGAGAGTAGCATCACTTTCATCCGTTACCGCAGATATTGATTTGGGGCTAATCACTATCTCTTAGATGGAACCAATGCACTCTCCAATAGTCCAGATCTGTCCTGGCCACGTCCTTGGGAATGCTGAGGAAGGGGAAGGATGATTAGTTGCACACCTACTTAAGAAAGATGCAGAGAACTCTACGACCTCTCATAGTGCCACGGGAGGTTTTGGGATTGTGTGGAAGGTTATAACAGTAGGAATCGTTTTGGTAGAACGCGAAACACAGAAAGAACTAAGATAAAAATACAAAGTAGGAAAGGGACGAGCCTGGAATTGAACCCACGACCTCCTGCTTATAAGGCAGAAGCGGTAGCCACTAGACCACCGAGCTCGTCAGTAAAACCCGCAAATTTCTTGTTGCTACTTTATTGGGAGGTGTTTTTATTAGCATTTCTCTAGAACAAATCTTATACATTTGAGGTCTTGCATTTTTAACTGCCATAATATCAGGCGATATATCAGTGTTGAACTGGGCATGGGCATGAGCATTATAACCGCACAATTTGTAGTTGCTACTCCGTGATTGACTAGAACTTGCGAAATTGTACAGAGAACAAAATAAATGGGGCTTGGGACTAGCTATCCATTTTCAATGTACACGTTTCAGGAGTTCATATATCTAAAGTTAATAACGGCTCCGGCCACGTCCTCACGGTCATATAGGAAGGGAAGGATTGTTAGTCCCACTCTCGTTGCTACTAGAGACCGAGTATACCTCTGCATCTCCACGATTGTCTTATCGTGGATATCGTTTTAGTTACAAAGGATTCACTTCGGTAAATGATGCTATCTATGGGATGGGAAATAACATTATTTCGCTGTCTCGCCACGAGAAAAATGTAAAACCATGCACGCCCGGTGGCATATGAAAACGGAGGAGAAACGTTTTGGACCACCGAACGGACGCGCAGTACTCTGTACTTACTTGCTCGATGGCTACTGCTTACTGGAGAAACACGACTGTACAAGGAACAAACTTTCACTTTCTGATTTATTTACTCACCCGCACAAAGCAAAACTAAATTGCGATATATCAGTGTTGAACTTTTGATTAACTTAAAAAACACCTAGATAAAGTTTGAAAAAATATCATTTGATAACAATACTTCCTCACTACCAAGAAGCATTTGTTTACTTTACTCGATAGATAGACGGTTTAACAGTTCAATAGGTAGATTTGGCATCATCTCTGTGCAATTCTATAATATAGAATTCCATTTCCATAGTGCACGATTGACGCAACTGCAGTTTTGTTTTGTTTTGCTTTTTTGTTACATAGGGCGCTCCATGTTAAAGCGACTTATGTAACAGTAAGATTTCAAAAATAGAAATTTATACATACGTCGATTCTTAAGAACGTTGAATTAAAGAATTTTAAGATCTAAAATCAGTAAAATCGATGCGTATTATATAAAGTCGCGTGTGATAGTCATGTTGTATTAAAAACCTCGTTTTGTTTACTTTTGTTACACACGTCCTTATGAAAAATTATGGGGGGATCAAAGTATGCAATGATCGCGAGTAGACGTAAAAATTGTCGTGACATGTTTAAAATCTGCAAACTGTCAATTCAACGAAGAATTTAATTATGCAGAATAGCAAAAAGTCCCTGATGACTGCCATTAAGAAATCGTGCAATGCTGAAGGAAAAGACCTGTCATCCCGAAAACCAGACGGCCTGGATTGCGAGGCGGTTGCGGTCAAGCGGATTGCGAAGTTGTTCTTGCCGAAGTTTCGAGAGGGTAGTTGCAGCCTATAATGGATATACTTAGTCATCTGATGGGGATCATGATGGGATGGATGAGATGGGAGGCTGATATGTAAGGTGTTGCTTGCTACCTTGGTAAGTCCGTTCCTTTTTCATTCATACCTGCATGAGTTGACGATTCTATGTGCTTACGCGACATTATCGCACCCCAGTTGTCATATTTTGAATGTTTTTGATGCGGGCCCCTAGCAGTGTTGTGTTGGGTTTGTTTCAGTTGTTTTTTTGTTAGTGAAACATGAAAGAGGATTTGGTACATTGATTGGATTCCAATTGGTGTTAGGCGCACCGTGGAGATCTAATTTTCTAGTAGAACTTATATTTCTTTATATTCTTCATATTTATAGTATTTATTATATATGTGGGACACGGTAGTTGGAATACTTGGTAGCATAACAAATATAACCCCAAGTTGGGCAAACAGTTTGTACATATTAGCGATTTGTAGTGGCCGAGAAGGGCTGAATTAGTAGAGTCTCTTCTATTGAGTTATACTTCCGGAACCGGCACGCCAAGTTTTTGTGCAACATAGGAGATGTCCAGAGTTACTGTTAACATATGCTAATTGTTTTATTGTACCCATTTTCACTCCTCATTCACTTCGCGAAAATTTGTGGTAAGCCATTTCAATAAATTGTATTTTGACGGGAAAAATAAAACAAAAACGCATCCAAGCACAGAAAATATGGAGACGTTGTAAGTAAAAATTTGGTATAATTTTATCGTCTTGAGTTTTCGCTTGGTTTTCATCGCTTTTGTTTCCTTTTCTTTGTCTCGTTCCAGAGAGCGAGTAATGGCGCTCAAGCCTAGGCCTATATGTACACCGATGTACAGGGGTTAGACAAAAAGGTTAAGATAGGCAAAATTTTGTCGAAGTTCAAATCAGCATAACTTTGCGTAGAATAGTCCGATTTTGATGAAACCAGGACCATCGGACGCAGAAACTCTTCTAGTTTACTGCTCTCATGCAAAACTTCAGATTGGTCATTGGCCACCGGAGATGTTCCGGGTTTTCCGAGGGTATGTCAAAAATGCATTTTTTTCTTCTGCTTGTCATTTTATGTGACGTTTACTCGCATCATGTTTTATGCTTTCCCCAGAAACTAGAACTAATATGCTGACCAATGCTGGCTGCAGATCGAAAATCCGTTAGGTATAAGCAGATATATGGCTTTTTTCGTGAAAACGGTACGGGATGGGCCATACACCCTGAACAAATGTCACTTTCGCAAAACACCCGGAACCCGTTACCAATGGACCAGAGAGTCTTACAGTCCTCAAAATGTATGTTTAATAGAGATCCTATATTCATTGTCTTTGGAAAACATGAATTTTGACACCCATATATGCATGGTTCCAGATGGTGCCAAAACCGGCACCTCCTGGAAGGCCCTTGGAACCTGCTATAAGGGTGGCAGTGGACTCTATCATTCTGTAAATGTTTCTGTAATTATTGTATCGCAAAGCCATACTCATATTTGCATTATTCCAATCTGTTATCATTTCATCATGTTCCGGGAACCGTTTTTATGGAAATGGCCATAGGCCGTTTTTTTTTAAATGGCCGTTTTTATGGAAATGGCGTAGTTTTAATGGATTCTCGATCTACAGCCACCATTGGTCGGCATATTAGTTCTAGTTTTTGGAGAAAGCATAAAACAGTATAAAAGTAAACGTCACATAAAATGACAAGCAGTGGAAAAAATGCATTTTGAACATACCCTCGGAAAACCCGGAACATCTCCGGTGGCCAAGGACCAATCTCAGGTTTTGTAAGGGGACAGTATACTAGAAGAGTGTCCGCTTCTGATGGTCCTAGTTTTATCAAAATCGGATTATTCTACGCGAAGTTATGTTGATTTGAATTTTGACATAATTTTACCTATCTCAACCTTTTTGTCTAACCCCTGTACATAAGTATTCGTCACGCTTTCATAGTAATCTATCTGAATTTATGCGAATACTTTTGCCCATCAGTGTATAAGCCAGGGCACTAGACTAACACCTGTGTACCATCCCAAGACGTCGAGGACCCATGGAGTGTACATTAATCTTCTTAGCAAAGTCACTCCCAACGATTCGTCAATCAACTTTCCCCCTGAATGTGAAACGGTTGGTACGGCTGTCCCCGTTTCTTCCTTTCGTAGATTCAAAACTCTTCGTTGATCATGTTAATTATCTCTAAATAATCTGATTGCCGGGGAGCTCTGGATTTTCTCCCAACTTCAAGCCTCCACGGGCCTGGCCGTTTTAATACTTGTGTCATATTTATGATTTGCTGCAAATATTAATGCAGACAAGAAAATGCTCGGGAATACAACCGAAATTTCCAGAATGCTTTTCAATACTGGCTGTGCATGTGCTAAGACAAGACAAGACAAGACACGTCCTTATGAAAAATTATGCTTCATATAATAGGCTCTGGGTTAGGTTCAGGATAATTAGGGCGAATTTCGTTTGGCCGAATGCCATTAGGTCGAGAGGGTCATTTGGCCGAACACCATTTGGCCGAATGCCGTTTTGAAATACGTTTCCTTATTAAGTGTGTGAAGTGAGTAGTGAGAAGAAGAATGGTTTGTAGTGGGAAGTAAGAAGTGAGAAGTGATAAGTGAGATAGCGAGTAGCAAGCAATACGATGCAAATTTATCTATGAATGGAAAATAAACAAAAACGAAGGAAGGAGGATGAAGGAACAAGGAAAAGGGAAAAATAAAAAGATAGAAGGAAGAATGAAGAAAGAAGGAAAATGGTAGAAGGAAAAAGTAGAAGTTATAAAGAAGAAAAAATAAGGAACAAGGAAGAAGGAAGAAAGAGAAAGCAGGGTGGCCAGTGGATATTGGATTTCAAATTCCCGTTTTTTTCCCCAATTTTCTCCAGATATTTTGCAAAATTTCCCGATTCCTAAAAAAATATATACCTGCTTGCGGAGACGAGCCTGCCTAGGGGTAAAAGTCTCTTTAATAAAGATAATAAAAAAATACCTCTTTGAAAAAAAAAACATTAAAAACCCACGAATTTATAAATACAGGGTCCGGCAATTAAAGTGCTCCATTACAATAAACAGATAAATTGATCAAAATAAAAATATTTCATTTCAGTTTCATTCAATTTCACAAGAAAACATATCACTTTTTGAAATCTCACTGGACGCTCATCTTTTTCATCCTTGAGCTTAACTACTCATCGCAGACGACCGAGGAACGCATCGTATGTGGCTCGCAGGTTCTCTTGTGTTATTTTATCTGATGCCACCAGATGTCGCTTCAGGTCTAGCACAAAAACATGATGTTCTAGAGCAGACGTAGCCTCCAACATACTCTAGATAGTGACATTCATAGAGTTCAGGTCCGGCAAACTAGTTGGCGCCCTTAGCTCGTATGAAACATGAAAAACACTTTGTTGGATTTTCATTACATTTTGAGCTCACGTCTACTCCTGTCGTAAGACCCAACCCCTAGTATCAAAATAACGACATGACCACGATTCGACGACGTTTTGAAGAACTTGTTCTCAATGCGTATTTTGTATTATTATTTTTATTCAATTTTGTAGCTCAATTGCCCGACCTTGACTTTTCATGTAAACAATTATACTGCAATTGCAAAATTATGGACCGAAGAGTGGTTTCTGCATTGAGCAACAAATAACACCAATCATGCAAACGGTTAATTGAATGTACACAATTTGGTTTAAATCGTGCACGAGTTCTGAGATTTCAAGTTTTTCCAAATTATTTTGGTTGGAAATTTTATAACTGAAATAGGGGAAATGACGGCTTTGGCAGGTTTTGTTCTATTATTGTCAGGGGGATTTTTGTTGACTAAATTTTAAGAAATTTGGCCACAATATTCTTTGATATGCAAAGAATGTTTATGCCAAATTTGAGCATAATTGGTTATAGAAAACCCCCTGCCAATAATAGAACAAAACCTCAGTTCAATCAAAGTTAACAAAACCTGCCAAAGCCGTCATTCCCCCTATATGTTATCATAAACTAGTATAAAACATTTCGGATAGAATCATTTAAACTTTTTCAAGTAGCAATACAGCTATTTTTTTTTTATTTCTTCAGGAAGCTTACCATACCATGCATACTATTAATTTTCGTCATCACAACTCTAGTGCATCTTGTGAAAGACTAATTTGATTTTTTTGTTGAATACCCAAAACCTCTAAAACAAGATTATTGTGGGAAATTAAGGCGTTTTTCAGCTTTTTTTAATGACTTCTGAAATGTTGCAATTTTTGAGAAAATGGAAAGAAATACTAAATATATTCATGACAATAAATAAATTACAAATTACAAATTGGACAGCCTAAAAGGAATCGATTTCAATTACATTAAAAATTAGGTTAGGTTCAAATCAGATCAAATTAAAAAAATAATTAAACACGTTCGCAGTAAAATTTATATTTATAATTAAATAATGTTTGAGGTTGATGCACTAATTTTTACAAAGAGACAAATGCAGATTATGAAATTTTCCCGGTAGTAATCGAAATTCCCGCATATTTTCCGACATTTTCCCGGTGATTTTCAATTCCCGGTTTTTTCCCGGTTCTCCGGGATTTCCCGGTTCACTGGTCACCCTGAGAAAGGGAAAAGGAAGAAGGAAGATGAAATAAGAAAGAAGAAAGAAGGAGAATGAAAGAAGAAAGATGGAAGAAGTAAGATGGAAGATTGTAGAAGGATGAAGGAAGAAAGAAGAAGGAAGAAGGTAGAAGGAAGAAGAAAGAAGAAAAAATATAGAGGAAAGGAAAAAGAACAAGGAAGAAGGAAGCCAATATATTTAACAAAAAAATGATTTTCGTATGGCCGAGTTGCCAAATAATATGCAATAGGTAAGAATTAACCGGATACGGTAGAAAATATAAATGAAAATTACAAATGAAAAATTAAATAAATTTACGAAAATCTAACTTTCAGCGAGAAGTGATCATGCGTTTCTCGCATTTAGCCAAGACACAACCTTATATGGTAGTAATATGGTTTGATTTGCCATTTTCTTCAGGATTTTTGAACGCAACGATCGATAATTATCAAATTCAATGGAAAGGGACAGAAGGTCAAAAAGGGGAAAAAAATGCAGAAGGAGAAGCAATAAGGAAGTCAGAAAAAGAAGGGAGAGAGAAAAGAAAAGGAAATATGAATAAGTAAGAAAGGAGTAGGAAGAAGGGAGAAAAAAAGAGAGTAGGAGTAAGGCAAAAAAAAAAGAAAGAAGGATGAAGGAAAAAGGAAGAATTGAAGTGGAAAAATAAAAAGAATGGAGAAAGAAAAAAGAAATAGGAAAAAATCTATGGAAAAATAAAGAATGAAAAAAGAAGAAAGAAAGAATAAGGAAGAAGGAGGCAAGAACGAAAAAGTAAGAAAAATAAAGGAGGAAGAAAGAAGCTGTATAAAGGAAAAAAGAAGAAGCAAGAAGGAGGAATGAAGAAATAAGATTGAGGAAGGAAGAAGAAATATAGAAGAAAGGAGAAATAAGAATGAAGAAGAAAGAAGAGCAGTCCTCCTGGAAATCACGATTTTTTTGAAGAATTTTCAAGAATTGTATTTATTTTGTATTTTTTTATTTCCCTTAAATTTTGCATATACATACATCCTTTACGGCCAAAAAACATACTCTGCATCATTGGTTTGCCGTTTTGACTAGTATAACTTTTGACAAGGACCTAAGCAAAAACACCTTGAACACTTTAAAAAATATAACTAGAAAACGGCTTGTCCGATCGTTTTGATGTCTTCGACAAAGTTTTGGATAGGGGAACAGACGGCTTTGGCAGGTTTTGTTCTATTATTGGCCGGGGGGTTTTTGTCGACCGAATCTTATGAAATTTGGTCACAATATTCTTTGATATGCAAAGAATGTTTAGGCCAAATTTGAGCAAAATCAGTCATAAAAAAACCCCTGCCAATAATACAACAAAACCTGCCAAAGCCGTCATTCCCCCTAATCAATGCAGCTATTTAAAAAAAAATAAACCGTGAAAAAAATGTTCAAAGTTAAGAAAATTATTTTGAGCTTTTCAGTGGAATGTTATCACTTGTCATAAGACGAGTTTCCACTTGATTGTACCTTGACAGATAAGTTTTTCGACCTCAACTGTAAGGTCGTCTTCAGTGTCTCGTACTTGACTCAACTGAGTCATGCCAATCATGTCACTCTCGTTTTATAGTTGGCTATTAACATACAAACGTTTCTAACTGCGATAAGCAAGTGACAAGCTAAAGATAGTTCAGAAGGTAATAATGAAGTTGAAGTTGGATACCTTGTTCAACAATTCCAAAAAAAATGCCAGTGCCTTGGAAATGTTTTTAAAAGTTTATATTGAGAACAAAAGATAGATTTGAGAAATACAAAACGGGTTAGTTCTATAAAATAATTACGCAGTTTAAAAAAGTTTCCAAGAAAATTTACCTTTATGACGTATTAATTCCAACCCCTGACTATATTTCTATAACAGGAAATAAAAAAATATCGGTGAACTTTATCTTCAAACCGTTGTATCTCAGAAACGACAGACTTGAAAAAACGTCCTTTTCCATTGAAAATTTTACGTACTTCCGTTAAATTGAATTGATAAAAACGTGAAAATAATACATATTTCAATCATTTTTGAGAAATCAACTTATTTTTAAAAATTATAATTTTTTGTCCATCATTTCTCGAATATGACAAGAAGAAAAAAACAAATATTATCAATACCAAATTTCTAACACGACTTATCTGCTTTTGCGAACAAAGATTCAAACCTTGATTTGTCGAATCTGAGAGCACTCCCACGCAAACCAACACCTTCTACATATAGTTGAAGACTTCGGCTACCTGTTGATGGTGCTGGTTTACGTGACAGTGCTCTCAGATTCGACAAATCGACGTTTGAATCTTTGTTTACAAAAGCAGATAAGTCGTTTTGAAAATTTGGTATTGTAATCTGCTACATCATATGAAAAATTATTTTTTGAAAAAAACGAGTTTTAAGTTTTATTTTCAATATTTGAACAGTTTTTTTTCCACAGTGTATATTTTTTCGAATCCGACATTAAAACGATCGGACAAACCGTTTTCGAGTTTATATTTTTTTGAAAATGTGAACACAAAAACAGATGTTTTTGTTTAGGACCTTGTCAAAAGTTGCACTAGAGTCAAAATGGCAAACCAATGATGCAAATTATGGTTTTTGGTCATAAAGAATGGATATTAAAATTTCAGGGAAATCCAAAAATACAAATATAAATCGACATTCGATTTCACAGAGAATTGCTCAATTGAAAAGATTAGCAAGGAAGAAGAAAAGAAGATGGAAGAAATATGAAGAAAGAAAGAATAGAGACAGGAGAAAGAGGAAAAAAGAAGAAGGAAGAAGAAGGAAGCTTTCGATCTGTCGTCCCTTTCGACCTTTTGTTTCTTAAAACCTTTTGTCCTTTTCGACCACTTGTCCCTTATTATTCGATCTTTTGTCCCTTCGACCCTTTATCCCCAACCCTATAACACAATGGATCTTCTTCTAGTTCTTTCGTACAAGAAAGACGAAAACATGTTTGATGAATTTTCAAAATTTCACCTTGTAGTGACACTGCCTTTCTCGCATTAGCCAACCATTTTAGTTGAAACCACTATTTTCCCAGTTCGACGAGTAGAGTCGATTGGTCTATAACACTATGAATCTCTGATCCTTCTATAAAAAGTTCGTTTTCTGAGTGAAATGATAGCCTTTCGATACAACTTTGCTATAGTACAAGGCAAAAATCGATTGAGCGAATAAACTTTTTGACGGAAAAGGTCAATTATATATTTAAACCCATGAAATCAATTATACGAAAAATCTGATATCTTGGAATGAGATTGTGCGTTCTCTTGTTTCAAGCCTAAGCAATCGCATACCGCAAATTATCAACGCCGCGGATCTTAAGCTGCACAATGACCCTTCAGTGCAACAGCATCTCTTGAAAAGTTTATACATATATACATAAATAAACACCACACCTCGAGCATCTAACCGACTGACAGTTTAACACAGACAAGAACCGGAGGTACGAGTCCAGTGCCGGATACTTGGAAGCCATCAAAGTGGTTGGTTAAGTTGTTAAGTACGACTCATATTTTGTTTCATGTTTGAGAGGTACCAAAATAAAAATATTTTCCCTAGACACGTGCGATGTCCATAGCTCAAACGCTGTCAATGAAGGAACCTCTTATTGTGGTGAAAAAAAAAGTGAGCCGGAGTTCAATGCACCGAATGATCCGTGTCAAAATAGTTCTTTAATTGTTATTGAACCTATTTTGGGGTCAGAGTATCTCCGTACGTCGACGGTCGAAAGCAACCGTCACACCCCACCTTGATTGAGTTTGGAATTCCAACCGAATGTTTCCGTCATCCAATCTGAAGTGATCGTGCGTTTAATAATGGACGGTCTTTCCTGAAGTAGGCATGAGGCTAAGTACCTCACCGTATGTACACTTATCGTGGTGAGTTATGGTCAATTCGTATGATTTGAACTCTCCGATTAGCTTAATGATCGTGGCTGCCCGGCAGGTCCCAGCGTCACAACTGCGGCGGCTTACGGCGAGCCACATAAGTGACAGTTCAAGGAGTCTTGCTGAGAAAATGCATGTGTGTTGAATCGTGGTGGCAGATCGCAGTCCTACTCTTAACTGGCTAATTGGGTCTCAACTCACCAGCGAATGGCGACTCTCTTTGTTACCGTTCCAATATGTTGAAACGGGGGTTCATGAGCTTTATGCCGGAATCATACCGCGCCAAAGCAGTTCAGAATTATTAAGATAAATTTGAGCGATAAATGGCTGGCTGTCTCTAATTTCAAACGTGATTGATTGGTCAAGCCGCGCTGATTTGTTGCAAAACACTTCACAAAGCGTTCACAAATTCATTCTCTAATGATGGGGGAGAAAAAGTTCATTTGTGTTACGTTTTGTATGGGTGATAGTACAGAGTAGTAGATAGTTCATAAGAAAAAACACCATTTATAGGTCAATTGAATGCAGATTCCCGCACGTACTTTCATTGTTATTCAATTCTCTCTATGCCCACCGTACGTATGGTGGTTCAGTTGATGAGGTCCCATCATACGCGGTTGCTGCTATTTTTTGTCGGTCGAAAGACCGGTGGTCATCAGCACAGCCAACGTCGTCACCATATTTTTATCTTCATTCTTTGACCAACTTTGTATATTGAATGCATTATACACATCATCTATATAGTGGGTCTACGAAATCCAATTCCGTTGTATTATGTGCAAAGCGAATAGCTCTACAATACTACTTACTTTTGGCTAACTGAAGGAAAAGCAGGAGAAAGGAGGGCATTGTGAACAAGCTGAACAAATGCAGTTTTGATCATTCAATAGATTTATTTTCATGAGAGCGTTACATTATAATTCTAACAAACAATTAAAACAACCTATGTGATGGAGATAATACGAACATCCTATGGAATCGTGTTACTTTCACATTGAAACCTAAACAACTAACAATAATTTTAATCCCGATAATCTTATCCAATTGGCACATCAGCCCTGACTTATATTAAATCATTTATTAATGGGAGTTTAGTTTTTGTCATTGAAATTTAATAAGACATGTCAAATTCATGATTCCAGGCAAATAATATTAGCCAGTAGAGTTATTTTCCAATTGTAACATTTGGTTACATCACTGTCATTTTTACCCATAGTGTCCGTCTAACACCTCTCCCCTACAAGTCACAAAACTAGCAGAATTTTCAACCGCCTATGTCACACTCTTTAGATGAAACATCTGAAAATGTGTATCGATCGTGGAACTTCTCACAACGATTCCTTTTGTGAAAATAGCTTGTTCGATTTCTCGGGGAAATATTGTTTACTTTATATGCAATAAAAAGTTGTCTCCAAAAAAAACTCTGTTTAGAAAGTCATGACGCACAATCTTATGAAAATATAGTGATTAGGTCGTTAAATGAAGGTTAAATATTGCAGACACAAATTTTACTTTTAGAAGGTCAACCAAATTATCCCGTGCGTTTCTCTATGCCCGCTATTGCATAGATATATATCTTGTGTGGATCAAGAAACGTACTCATCATCTCCAAATTGGAAATTATGCGCCTTTTCCCAATCAGAAACTTATTCGGTAAAAAATCATTAACGTAAATCGCTTTAGAATCTTTTTTATTTTTTTTCTCTTTATTAGGGTGATTTTTTAATATTAATTTTATGTTCATCACCAAGCTTTTGAATCTATTTTCGAAACTACTTCATACTTTCAGGAGAACATAACCTCGAAAACAGGCGACAGGCAACAGTCAAAATTAATTGTTTTATCTCTGCATGCATAAAATGCATTTTTTATGCATGCATAAAAAAAGTTTGTAAGATGTCCTAATCGCCTATAAATTGTCTGATTCTGAAATATGTATTACATTTGAATACAATCTGCTATGGGCAAATTGTTGGCTAACTTCGTATTAAGATGATCCTAAAAAACTTCAATAGATTTCTTATCCCCACTTACAAAGTTAGTACCAAAGCGTCTGTCATAGAGATCTGGTTAAAGTGGAAGCTCTTGCTTATTGCTCGTGACAATACTACACTTTCTGTGAAATGCACGGTACCAAATAAAACAAATGCATTCAAGCTTACCACTTTACCTACCTATACAAAAAGGAGAAAAAAAAACATCATAAACTAAGACTTACTTTAATCGATTAAGGGTTATCCACTATAATACCTGAAATAAAAAAAAAGTTTTGTTAAAACAAATGTTATCGAAAAAATAATACAGAATAGGTTAATTTATATTTCGATATATTTCGCTCAACCTTCCGCAACTCACTTCAACTTTTATAACACGGAAACTCGCGTGTTGTTAAAAGTACAACAGTCCTAAAATCCGTTATAATGAAGCTAATTCAAATTTTCGTGATTTTTTCGGGAAAATAATAAAGGGGATATATACTCTCATTGAGGACATTTTTTAAGTCCAATGGATCTTCTGCTGGCCCTCCGGAAGATCCGGAACCAAAGGAACACCGGTGAAAATATTCCATCTTCTCAATAAATGGCGCAATGTTTCTTATAAGAATTCTAAAAACTCTAAAAAAAAAATTTAAATCCATCTATAATCCCATGCGGCCTTATGAGTCAAGAAAAAAAATTGATTTAGAATTCTCCCACTGAGCGGCGCTAGTGTACATTAAAATACCAGTTTGGTTCAATATTTCAGGATCTATGGGATTTAGGAAATATCCGTCTTCTATAAATTTTTTCAAGTATTGGAAACCAATATGCTGATAAACTGTTTAGTCCAGAATTCAGCCGTAAGGCGGCGCTAGTGTATATGAGTAATTAGTATGGTTAGATATCTCGGGATCTGTGGGAATAAGAAAGTTGCCGTCATCTACAAAGTTGTTCGAGGATTGGAATCCAATATGTTGAGAAGCTAATTAGTTCGAAATTCGTCCGCAAGGTGGCGTTACTGTATATGAGAGATCAGTTTGGTTTGATATCTCAGGATCTATTGGTTTTGAAAAGATGCCATTTTCTATAAAGTTGTTCAAGCATTGGAAACCCAGAGAAACTGTTTAGTTCAGAGTTGAGCCGTAAGGCGGCGCTAGTGTATATGAGAGATCAGTTTAGTTCAATATCTTGGGATCTGTGGGATTTAGTAAATTGCCGTTCTCTACAACGTCGTTCGAGTACTAAAAACCAATATGTTGATAAACTGAATAATTTAGAATTCATACGCAAGGAGGCACTACTGCATATGAGATTTCAGTTCTTCGATATCTCGGGATCTGTGGGTTTTAGAAAGTTGCCGTCTTCTACAAAGTTGTTCGAGGATTGGAAATCAATATGTTGAGAAGCTAATTAGTTCAGAATTCATCCGCAAAGTGGCGCTACTGTATATGAGAGATCAGTTTGGTTCGATATTTAGGGATCTATTGGTTTTGGAAAGTTGCTATCTTCTATAAAGTTGTTCGAGCATTGGAAACCAATATGTTGAGAAACTGTTTAGTTCAGAATTAAACCATAAGGCGGCGCTAGTGTATATGAGAGATCAGTTTAGTTCGATATCTTGGGATCTGTGAGATTTAGTAAATTGCCGTTTTCTACAACGTTGTTCGAGTACTGGAAACCAATATGTTGAAAAACTGAATAATTTAACAGTCATCCGCAAGGAGGTGCTACTGCATATGAGATTTCAGTTCTTCGATATCTTGGGATCTGGGGGATTTAGAAAACTGCCGTCTTCTACAAAGTTCGAGGATTGGAAATCAATATGTTGAATTATTGTGAAATTTAAAATTCATCCGTAGAGTAGTGATAGTACATGTGAGACCACCAGTTTGATTAGATAACCACGGATCTGTAATATTAGAGAGTGGCCGTCTTCTTTACAGCTGTTCGAGGGTGAAAACCATTATTCTGAAAACTGTTAAGTTTCGATTACATCCGCTGGATGTTGATATATGGATCAACCAGTTTTGTTAGATATCGCAGGATTTAAAAGTGCCGTCATTTACAGTTATTTGGGATTTGAAAACCAATGTGTTCAGAAAAGTGTGCTTGATAGTCAAGTAACTACCATTTCTTCCTCATACACAGGAGGCCTTGGGTTCAATCTCAGGCCCATTTCATTCGCCTACTTTGTATCTTTTGGATTTCCGTAGCGTTTCCATTTCAATCATGTACCTTCATCTTGACTAGTCTAACAGTAACTATTAGTATTGGAAATGCAGGAAAAACTTGTTTCTGACATCCAATTAGAATTCCGTATTTTGCGTTCCTATCACATCAAAGTTTTTGTTTGCTGAAATGGCTTCTTTTTGGCCAAATAACACCAATATCTCTAGAATACCTGATGTGGTTATTATCATCTATGACTACTATATAAGTATTATTATGATAGAATTCATCATTCATTTCTTTGCGTAGTACATATATTTTTGGGCTATTATTATACTTTTGGCGAAGGTGGAAAACTCTATACAATATTTTATGGTAAAGAGCATTGACTAACTTCATGGTCATTATCAGAAATGGTTTACAAGAAAATCGTTGGTCTAGGACGAACTGTACAAAACGACCATTCACGGACGTTCCAGATTTGCGGAAAGACCGTCTGGTAGCCACCTGCAGCCGTTGCAGAGTAAGAACTGTGAATTAACACTAAGACCACCATAAAAATTTCTTAGAAAAAATTGCGCTACTCTAGGACGAAACATCCAAAATGACCATTTTACGGGTGTTCTAAATTATTCGGAAGGTCGCCTGGTGGCCACCTGCAGTCTTAGCTGATTAAGACTTTGAAATATCTCCAAGATCACCGTCAGAAATGGTTTAAAAAAAATTGCGCTGCTCTAGGAAAAACTTTCCAAAACCTTCAATTCTACGGTCATTCTGGATTATCCCGAAGCCCATCTGGTGGTCACCTGCGGTCATAGCAGAGTAATGACTGAGAATTTCCCCCAAAATCACCGTCAGGATTTTTTTTTTCTAAAAATTGCGTTGCCCTAGGACGAACTTCCCAAAATGGCCATTACGGATGTTTCGGATTTTCTGGAAGGCCGCCTGGTGGCCATAGCGGTCGTAGCAGAGTAGGAGCTGTGTATTAACTCGAATATCGCCGTCAGAAATGGTTTATAAAAAATTGCGCTGCTCTGGGATAAACTTTTCAAAATTACCATTTTTACGGACGTTCCGGATTATTATAGCAGAGTAAGCAGAGTAAGAACTGTGGAATATCTCCAAAATCACCATCAAAAATGGTTTAGAAAAAAATGCGAGCAGGACGAACTTCACAAAATGACAATTTTTACGGACGTTCCGGATTTTCCGGAGGGCCTCCTGGTGGCCACCTGCGGTCATAGCAGTGTGATAAATGTGTTTTAGCTCAAACATCCCCAATGATTTAGAAAAAAATCGCTGCTCGCGGACGAACTTTCCAGAATGACCATTTTTACGGACATCCCGGATTATCCGGAAGGCCGTCTGGTGGCCACCTGCGGTCATAGCATAGTAAGAACTTTGCATTAACTCTACCCGAGCAGGAGCGACGACCTCAATAACATAAATTGGTATGAAGTAGCCTTGCATAAGAGGTAAAATACCAAAAAATAATACCAAAAACTTATATGCAGAATACTTGAGGCATAACATGCTTAGGTATTTCAATACCAAACGAATAATAATTGGTTATGCATTTGGTATTGAAATAGAATTTAATAACAGAGTATGTTATGGCTCAAGTATTGTGCATATTAATTTTTGGTATTATCACTTTGGTATTTTACCTCTTATGCAGGGCTAGTTCATAACAGAGTATGGTATCAATAACAGAATTAGGTATTATTTAGCCAATTTCTCCTGCTCGGGTAAAATCACCATTGAAAATTGCTTAGAAAAAATTGCGCTGCTGTAAGATGAACTTTCCAAAATGACCATTTTTACGAACGTTCCGGGTTTTCCGGGTGGCCACCTATACGGTCATAGGTGAGTGAGAACTGCGAATTAACTCCAAGGTTATTTACCCGAGCCTTCTATCGAATCACTTTCATTATCTTATCAATTGATGAAGAACTAATTTTTTTAAGAATACAGTGTTGACCCGATTTTGTCACTCCCCGATTTTATCTACCCCCGATTATATCACGTTTTCGACCCGATTTTATCACGTCCCGATTTTGTCACGTTTTCGACCCGATTTTGTCACCCCAAAAAATTTTGTCATTCTTTTTATTTTCGTAAATAATACCAAAAACAACATTGATTTTCATGAAATAACTTTAACCGCCTGTAGTTTATTACGAACGTCTTCTGAGTACCTGGGAAATATTCTTTAAGCAATTTCGACAAGAAATAACGGGTACCGTTCACGCATTTGGCCTCTCCAAGACATAAAATGATTCATATTTGTGGAATGAATTAAAAAAAATGAAAATATTTTTTTCCAATTTTGTCACATACCCTGTTTTATCACCCCAAAATTCACCAGGGGGGTGATAAAATCGGGATATTACTGTACATGATTCGTTTGCGGGAGGGGAGGATGTGTTGGAAATTGTCAAAAGGCAACGGTTTCACAAATTCTAATAAAAGCCATCAGTTCCTCCAGGAATTCATCCACAAATTTCTCCGGAAGTTCTGCTAGAGGTTTCTCCATCAATTCCTCCGGAAAATTCTACAAGAATTCTTCCAAAAGTTCCTCCAGGAACTTCTCCGGAAGGTCCTCCAGAAATTCATTCGAAAGGAAGGAAATTCCTCCAGGAATTTATCCGGAAGTTCCTCTAGAAATTCTTCCGTAATTCCGTTAATTACAAAATTTTTCAGGAGTCCCTTCGGAAGTGCCTATATGAATGCTTCAGAGTGTTTGCTCAGGAATTTCGCGACAAGTCCTGTACCTTTCGTAAATAATTACTCGAAGAATTTCTCCTGGAGTTCTTTCTGGAGTTCCTCCAAGAACATTTCATAAATTACTTCGCAAACTCTACAGAAATTACCACGAGGACTTTTCAGATATTTCTTCTGAATTCTTTCCGAAATTTACATGGAATTCCACCCAACCCACCTCCCGGGAGTTATTCCGGAAAATTGTCCAGGAATTCTTGAAGAATTTCTTTTCCAAGATATCTTGAAATTCTAGAAAATCCCTTAAGGAACTGTTCCGGGAAGTTCCTCTTTCATGAAGAATTCACGACGGAATTTTTGTGGGAATATCCGAAGGAGTTCATAAAAGATTTTGATGATCAATGCATGAAGTATTTCCTGAAGGAATTTGCAAAGGAATACCTGGTTTGAAACTCAGAAGAAATGTTTATTTAAATCTTTGAAAGAATTTCGTGTGGATTTCCCGATGGATTTACAGGAGAAATATTCCAAGGACTTAAAGACTGTCTGTAGAAATTCAAGAAGTAGACGAATCAGTTCATAGAAAATTAAAAATAGGCAGTTAACGGAGCCTGTAATGCTGGGTAAACACTTTTTCGTGGTGCATTACGGAGTAAGATGTACCACACTGTGCTCTAGTTGTTACTATTCTTGTTAATACTTATGAGTGATGGTTGGAAGAGTATGGAACGACTATAATTTGCTTTTAGATTACGAATTTTTTCCTCTTTTTGGGTGGAGTCAATGGAGTAAATTATAAAAACATAACTCAATCTTAGGCTGGTTTCGAAGGCGACAAAATGAATCTTCACGATTCAGAGCGTTGGTTAATTAGGAATGAAGCGGATACAAATTTGGTGGATCTGCTGAACTCTTTGACATATTAGAGCTCTGTGTAAAGGTGAGATTCAGAGATGCCTCTGTACAAAAATGAATTCGGAACTCAAAAAGAAGAAGCAAAAATATGTTTGAACTTCAGTACCGATGCAAATCAGTATTATCCCACTTATTTTTGTGCCGAAACTGATTGAGGGGCGCGCCTTTGAGAGTTGGTATAAGCCATTTCTCGAAGGGTATAAATAACGGTACCTTAATCTTGATTAAGCTTGAGAAAATATCTGAATAAAAACGAGTACTTCATTTCTTCTCAATAGAAATCGAGCAGAAAGACATGCACTAAACAAATGAAACGGGTATACTACAAAATTTCAATGAAATGGACGCAGTAGTTCATCCCGAACAAAGAAAAAAAAAACAGTTCCCCAACAAACAATTCAGGCTAAAAAAGCTACTTTTTTTCGCTGAAAAAAACTATTTTTAATGAAATAAGCCCTTTATCAGCTTTCAATTGTTAGGTCTAGACTTTATTGGAAATGAGATAAATGTTGCATAATTGTGAAGAAGATAATTATCATACCCAGGTAACCAGTAAGCATTATATAAAGCATTTAAGTGGCATTATATGCGCCTTTACTGCAAAACATTAAATGCCAATAAGCCCTATAGCCGCCTTTAATACTATTTTAATGCAGGTTTTGGCCCAATATATACTTTATCGATAAAGTAGAAATTTTGCTGAGTAGCATTTATTCAGCATCCGAAATGCTTAATTTTAAAAACAAGAAAAAAGGTTTTTTTTAATGGCATTTTTTTACAAAGTTTTTTTTTTAATATTATATCGTTATTGTATTTTCATATTTGAAATGGAACATATTTTTTTACTTTCTTCGAGCGGGATTCGAACTCGCGCTCTTGCTACCCGACGCTGTAGTTGTCATCGCCCTTACAAGCTGGCCCATAAGAGAGAGATGGTAGTGGGAATAATTTTGCCCAACATAAACTCTAGGCCCCTTTAGGAACATTGAAACTTAATCTAACTCATCTCAGAATGCAACCGTCACAAACGTCATACCCAGTTGCAATGAAACAGCTACAGTAGTGCTGCTTTAATGCATCCATCGAAAATAGTGCAATGGAGTAACAAAATGTAGCTAAACTATGTAATTAGTGATAGGGTTAGGTTAACGACAAGTACTCCTTGTCAATGGTCGGAATGGAAAAAACATTCTGCACGTACCGATTTCTATTTTCAAATGTAAGTTCACTGGACAAATAGTCCCCGCTATATGGTTCCATATTAGAGAATGTTTGACGTATGAACACTACAGGCCTTCAAGTAGCACTAATGTAGCTGTTCCATTGCACGTAGAAAAAAAACAACATTGTGCATTCAAAATGCACTCATGATTGCTTTGAGAATGCTTATTTAGAACAGCCAGGTTTTCGAAATGCTTATTTACAGCATGGAGCATATGCAATGCCAGTATAATGCTACTATAGTGCTTACTTTAATGCTTATTGATTACATATATACATATTTGCGACAGGAATTGTATTGCATTTCCGACAGACTAGACAAATCTAGACTTAACAGTAAAAATGCCATCGGCGTGATAATATTCGGCGGCGTGGTCAATTTTCATACGGCGGCGCGCCGATTTATTTGTGACGGCGATGGCGGCGTGGAAAAGTCGTCGACGGCGGCGTAACCTGTAAGCAACCGCTGAATTGGAGCTCATCAGGATATCGCAGCAAAGGCAGACTCGGAGGCACGTGGTGACAGATTCTTTACAAAGAAATAAATGAAGTTGATAGGAATTTGAATTGGGCGAGTGAGCAACCACATAGGCTGGAGATCTTTCATCTTGATCCCCTTTTCTGATTTCCGACGTATCACAGCCAAAAATAAATAAACATACGCGATAAACATGCACAGTCTCTCTAAGAAATATAGTACCTATTTAACATTACTGATGTATGACAGTCCTTAAAAATTATTGTTGTTATTGATACACAATCGATTTTTTGGAGTGCTGTCAAAAATCGACTTTTAAAATATTAGAGGGAAATTGATCCCTCTCCAAGAACTTGCTTTGATAAATTTAGAAAAGTACCCTCAGATTTTTTAAATATTTTTCCTACATAATACGCGGAAATTTCGAATTGCTGTGCATATACATGAACGATTTTTGTTATTGAATTCGACAGTTTTTCCTGCCAACCCTTCATCACATCTGTCAAATCTACAAACAATTAGAAGCCTGATAACAGAATTATATATTTTTGAATTTTTTCGCCAAATTTTTGTATGGGTGACTAATGGGGGAGCATATTTATGGCTTTGTGCTGTGAAAAAACGAAAGCATTTGATCATTGTTATGAAAAGTTGTTGAAATTTTGTGTGACCAATAAAAAAATCTTTAGAAAGGTCAAACCATACCAACCAGGACAGGGCACAGAAAAAACAAAATTGTCAATCCAAGAAATACCTCACCACATAAAGGTCATTTGTCTAGAGGATCTATACTAAAAAATACGCTAGAACAAAACTACTTTAGTTCTGGATAAAACAGGGGGTGATCAAGTCTACCCGGGGATCAAGTCTCCCCACCTTCCCCTAAGAGCACGTAAAACCCATGAACGAACCACTATTGGTGATTTCTTGACCTTTGTCGGTACTCGTTTTACAAGAGCTTATTCAATATGTTTCCACCATCAATCAACATCGAATCAAATATTCAAAATTGAATAATTTACAAACAATGGCTCATCGCATCTCGGTCACACAGATGCCAGTGATCATTCCATATTTACCCAGATGTACAACGCGCAAGCACAAATTCAATACTCAAACAAACAACGAATTTGTTTTCTACTTCTAACCAGTAGTACGTAGGTATGCCATTTGGTTTCGACTTGTTTCAAATATGTACACACTGCAGACATCAGAAGATACGGCCAAATGTGTCATCAAAATCGAAAGCTCTGCACAATCGCCATCGACATCGACTTCGACAACGACATCATCGAGCGTCTCTTGCATAATTCCACGGCATCAATCTACTCTCGGGGACCATGCCCGGCATGTGCGGGGCCGTCTTGTCTTCAGCCACATCTCTTCTAAGCCAAACGCGAACGTGACACGATAATGCCATGAAAAATAAACTTTTATTAGCAATCGACTCGGCACGCCGGCGGATCCCCTCAGCGGGATCCACCGCATCTATGAGTCGCTAATAAAATGTTGTGATACGCATGAAATGTTTATGCAAATCAATGTCATCGTGCGTTTCATCTTTTCTAGCCGGAGTCGTCTTTGTAAACATTAAACGTTCAAATTACCGTCGCCATCATCTTCTTTTCCATCCGAGCTACGCTCAGATCCGGAGATTTTCGAAGCCGGGCAGGTCACTAAACTCCTAAGCTGCGACCAAGAGACCAGTCTACGAGGATTGGTTCCAAATGTCATATGTTCAATCCCAATGGGCCAATGGACTAGCTGATGTCGAATGACAACACACTAGAGATAGCAACGCAGTGTCTCGCCAATGAAATCTCCCTGCTATTCTGCTGCTGCGTTTGTCTCATGTGGTGATAATCGTTGTATTGCAGGAGTCCTATCGTTAGGTCAAATTCGATTAGGCTGAATCGTTGCATATGAATACTGAAAAAAGTGTGGCTATTTCTTCAAGTAATCAGTTCATGTAAGTTAAAATTGGTTTAATTGGTTAACGTGTACGAAATACTTGATGTTTCTATGATAGATTTTTACACAATATCATGTTAGCCTGCCAAAAGCCGGAATAATATTCTCCATATTTAAAAAAAAATCGGTCCATCCAAATGATATTCGGCCTAATGGTCCAACTTCGCGGCATTGAAAAAGGTCCACACGGGATGAGACTGGCAATGGTCGTACACCATCAGACAATGGCAATCAGTGTCCCTTGGCACTAAATCCTACCCAATTTATGACACTGGGTTTCATTCTCGACGTGTGGAGCAGCAAAAGCGATCCCGCGCAGGGAGAAATGTGACCGTGAATGGAATTTCGAACGAGACGCGACACGCGCTGCTTTTGGCTGGATAACGGATCTCGCGCTCTCTTTGGGAAGTTTACGACACGCATTTGTGTTTATTGGGAAGAATGTTGCCGAATGGGGTGAATCGCTTTAATATGCTAATGGATAATCATTTAATTCTTCCCTTTTTTAGAGAAAAAAGCTGGAAACAGTTTATAGTTAAGGCCAATGAAATGAGAGGAATTAAAAGGTAAATGTTTATCCTTTAGGTTTTTGAAAACAAAATGAAAATGATGAGAGTCGATGAACATCAAATAAAGAAGCTCTTAGAATGCATTAACTTGCTGCAACATAATGTAAAGGGTTACTATAATGGTCATGTATGGGAACTGTTACGTTTTCCATCGCACTGAACAAATATTCATTTCATCGCTAAACAAAGAAATACAGCACTTTCGGGAATTTCGTCGCTCTTTTGCTAACATGCGTGCTCTGCTCACTGCTGAAAAAAATATAAAAATAGGAAACTAATCCAATACCATTTCATTGCTTTGCTTTTCATGGGATGAATATCGGAGCTATGAGATGAAGTCCAGGAGCAGTAATCCTATTTTAAGCGCGTAAGTTTTGAATGATATGTATATTAGAGTGATTCAAATTTTGACTTTTTTGTCCCCTGAAGCTTAAACGATTGCATTTGCCATTTTAATAGTGCTTCTAAATTTCTGACAAATTTGGATGTAATTTGATTGTGCACACGTTAATTAAAAATTTGCATGGAAACTACTATGGAAATCGACTCTTATTGATATTGTACTATGTACTTTTATGCTTTTAGAGCTTGGTGGGAAGCGTTGGGAACGGTTTTGCTTAAAAGTTACTGTTTTCATAGTAGTGTACATACAACTGCGCGTGTTCACTCAAATAAGACCCAAATTAGCTCCAAATTTAGGAATATTATTAAACCTCGCACAACCCTACAAACCTACTAGGGGCAGCAGGGACTATGTCCAAGGGCTTGACGATCCCTCCCCAGGCCGTCTGTGAGTTGTGGGGCTTGCCTAGGTGGGACGCTAAACAGCCCTGACACGACGGCCCTCCGACGAGACAGGAGGTTTGCGCAGGCCCAATAAGCCGCCTAGAAAACCAATCATTACGAACAATATAAGAGATAATGCGACTCGATATAATCGGCAAAGACCTAGGCGACGAATACAGGATCACGATTGGAAGCTTGGAACATGGAATTGCAAGTCGCTAGGTTTCGCAGGTTGCGACAGGATGATCTACGATGAATTACATCCCCGCAACTTCGACGTCGTGGCGCTGCAGGAGATTTGCTGGACAGGACAGAAAGTGTGGAAAAGCGGGCATCGAGCGGCTACCTTCTACCAAAGCTGTGGCACCACCAACGAGCTGGGAACCGGCTTCATAGTGCTGGGTAAGATGCGCCAACGCGTGATTGGGTGGCAGCCAATCAACGCAAGGATGTGCAAGCTGAGGATTAAAGGCCGTTTCTTCAACTATAGCATCATCAACGTGCACTGCCCACACGAAGGGAGACCCGACGACGAGAAAGAAGCGTTCTACGCACAGCTGGAGCAGACATACGATGGATGCCCACTGCGGGACGTTAAAATCGTCATCGGTGACATGAACGCACAGGTAGGAAGGGAGGAAATGTATAGACCGGTCATCGGACCGGATAGTCTGCACACCGTATCGAATGACAACGGCCAACGATGCATAAACTTCGCAGCCTCCCGCGGAATGGTAGTCCGAAGCACCTTCTTTCCCCGCAAAAATATCCACAAGGCCACATGGAGATCACCTAACCAAGAAACGGAAAACCAAATCGACCACGTTCTAATCGACGGTAAATTCTTCTCCGACATCACGAACGTCCGCACTTACCGCAGTGCGAATATTGAATCCGACCACTACCTCGTTGCAGTATGTCTGCGCTCAAAACTCTCGACGGTGTACAACACGCGTCGAAGTCGGACGCCGCGGCTTAACATTGGGCGGCTACAAGATGGTAGACTAGCCCAAGAATACGCGCAGCAGCTGGAAGTGGCACTTCCAACGGAAGAGCAGCTAGGCGCAGCGTCTCTTGAAGATGGCTGGAGAGATATTCGATCCGCCATTGGTAGCACCGCAACCGCTGCACTTGGCACGGTGCCCCCGGATCAGAGAAACGACTAGTATGACGGCGAATGTGAGCAGTTAGTGGAAGAGAAGAATGCAGCATGGGCGAGATTGCTGCAACACCGCACGAGGGCGAACGAGGCACGATATAAACAGGCGCGGAACAGACAAAACTCGATTTTCCGGAAGAAAAAGCGCCAGCAGGAAGATCGAGACCGTGAAGAAACGGAGCAACTGTACCGCGCTAATAACACACGAAAGTTCTATGAGAAGTTAAACCGTTCACGTAAGGGCCACGTGCCACAGCCTGATATGTGTAAGGACATAAACGGAACCCTTCTTACGAACGAGCGTGAGGTGATCCAAAGGTGGCGGCAGCACTACGAAGAACACCTGAATGGCGATGTGGCAGACGAAGATGGCGGTATGGTGATGGACCTGGGAGAACGCGCGCAGGACATAATTCTACCGGCTCCGGATCTCCAGGAAATCCAGGAGGAGATTGGCCGGCTGAAGAACAACAAAGCCCCTGGGGTTGACCAACTACCAGGAGAGCTATTTAAACACGGTGGTGAGGCACTGGCTAGAGCGCTGCACTGGGTCATTACCAAGATTTGGGAGGAGGAAGTTTTGCCGCAGGAGTGGATGGAAGGTGTCGTGTGTCCCATCTACAAAAAGGGCGATAAGCTGGATTGTAGCAACTACCGCGCAATCACATTGCTGAACGCCGCCTACAAGGTACTCTCCCAAATTTTATGCCGTCGACTAGCACCAACTGCAAGGGAGTTCGTGGGGCAGTACCAGGCGGGTTTTATGGGCGAACGCTCCACCACGGACCAGGTGTTCGCCATTCGCCAAGTACTGCAGAAATGCCGCGAATACAACGTGCCCACACATCATCTATTCATCGACTTCAAAGCCGCATATGATACAATCGATCGGGACCAGCTATGGCAGCTAATGCACGAACACGGTTTCCCGGATAAACTGACACGGTTGATCAAAGCGACGATGGATCGGGTGATGTGCGTAGTTCGAGTTTCAGGTCGAAGGGACAAAACGTCGAACAGGACTATTCTCGAGTCCCTTCGAAACCCGCAGAGGGTTACGGCAAGGTGATAGTCTTTCGTGTTTGCTATTCAACATCGCTTTGGAAGGGGTAATACGAAGAGCAGGGATTAACACGAGTGGTACAATTTTCAATAAGTCCGTCCAGCTATTTGGTTTCGCCGACGACATAGATATTATGGCACGTAACTTTGAGAAGATGGAGGAAGCCTACATCAGACTGAAGAGGGAAGCTAAGCGGATCGGACTAGTCATCAACACGTCGAAGACGAAGTACATGATAGGAAGAGGTTCAAGAGAAGACAATGTGAGCCACCCACCGCGAGTTTGCATCGGTGGTGACGAAATCGAGGTGGTAGAAGAATTTGTGTACTTGGGCTCACTGGTGACTGCCGAAAATGACACCAGCAGAGAAATTCGGAGACGCATAGTGGCTGGAAATCGTACGTACTTTGTACTCCGCAAGACGCTCCGATCGAATAGAGTTCGCCGACGTACCAAACTGACAATCTACAAAACGCTAATTAGACCGGTAGTCCTCTACGGACACGAGACCTGGACGATGCTCGTGGAGGACCAACGCGCACTTGGAGTTTTCGAAAGGAAAGTGCTGCGTACCATCTATGGTGGGGTGCAGTTGGCGGACGGTACGTGGAGGAGGCGAATGAACCACGAATTGCATCAGCTGTTGGGAGAACCATCCATCGTTCACACCGCGAAAATCGGACGACTGCGATGGGCCGGGCACGTTGCCAGAATGTCGGACAGTAACCCGGTGAAAATGGTTCTCGACAACGATCCGACGGGCACAAGAAGGCGAGGTGCGCAGCGGGCAAGGTGGATCGATCAGGTGGAAGATGACTTGCGGACCCTCCGTAGACTGCGTGGTTGGCGACGTGTAGCCATGGACCGAGCCGAATGGAGAAGACTCTTATATACCGCACAGGCCACTTCGGCCTTAGTCTGATTAAATAAATAATAAACAACCCTACTTCATTGAGCGCCGTTGACGGCCCGGTGCTGGGAATTTGGTTTCATCAGTATCCGCTTAGCTGCGGAGGACGATGGAGGTCCTTCGTAGCTTAGTATGGAAAGCACCTGTCTAGCGTACTGGGATCGTGGGATCAAAGCCCACCGAAGGGGCCATTACCCTCCAATATCTTTTTCGAACTAAATCTATCACATGTTGTGCATTAGCATAATCAAGTTTCAGACATAGTAATTAATTTCTACTCCGGGTGGCTTAATACCCGGCATATAGGCAATTAAATTTGAATGTACAAAATTTTCTTAATTCTTCCTGGCAGAATTACCCAGATGAATTCCCTAAAAAAAATCCTGGAGGATTTTTAAAAATAATTTCAGGAGAAATTTCCGAATGGATTTTTAAGGAATTCATGAAGGAGAACCTGAAGAGATTTAAAAAGAAATCTAAAGGAATTTGTGAAGGATTTTCGAAAAAATTCCCGAAGGAATTCCGAATGTATTTTTCAAAGGAATTCCTAAAAGAATTTTCAAAGGTATTCTTGGAAAAAAATCCAAAAAGAATTTCCAAAGAATTCCTTAGAAGGATTTATAAATAAATTTCGAATAGATTTTTATGGATATTTAAAAAAACTTACAAAGGCTCAAGGGAATTTCTAGAAGATTTGCTAAAATAAATTGATCAGAACTGTCCGAAGGAGTTTCCGAATAAGATATTAGAGGAATTTCCAAAGAAATACCTGGAACATTTTTTTTTTGAATTTCAGAAATAATTTTCGAAGAAATTCCTGAGGGAATTTATTAAAATTTTCAAAGCAATTCGTATCCAGTATTTTGCGCTTGATAATGGCGACTGAGTGAGTGCCTTTGTGCCATTCAAGAGGTAGAAAATAGAAAATACACTACCTGGCAATCGTCTGGTTACAGATTTCCTTTGTCGTTTTCTTGTGGCTTCATTTCTAGAAATTAAAATTAAATTATTACAAAAAATTCCATGACAAAAGTACCAAATCCTTGAAAAACGTAGAAAAAAAGTATGGCATTTGTTTGTTTGTTGATACCGGATAAGTGCCAATGTTTTTCAATGAATCAAGGCCTACTGTGATTGAAATATGTGAATATATTATCCCTCTTGAATGTAGAAAAGGCACTCACACGGCCGCCATTTTGGCCATTATCGAGTACAAATTACTTGATAGGAGCTTCCCAAGGAATCTCTAAAATAAATTTTCGAATGAGTTCCTACAAAAATCCAAAATAATTTTAAAAAGTTTTTTGAAAAAAATTTCATAAGATGTTCAACTCGTTAAAAAGTTATTTTATGCGATCTTATGTTTCTTTAAAGAAATTACTGAATTAAAACAAAAAAGAATTCCTAAAAAACTCCCGAAAGTATTCTAAAATAAATTTCCGAAGAAATTTCTGAAGGAATTCTTGAAGAAGTTTTAAAAGAATATCTGAGGAAATGTTCAAAGTATTTTACGGAGGGATTTTCTCAAGATTTGAAGGAGCCCCTAAAGGAATTGCCAAAGAAATTGCCAATGGCATCTCTAAAGAAATTTTCTAGGGAATGTCCGAAGCAATTCCGTGTGGTGTTTTCTAAAGTTTCTAAAGATATTTTCGAATGAAATCCTGGAGGAAGTTCGGAAGGATTTCCTGAAGGAAATTCCGAAGTAAGTCTCAGAATCCCTTCTTTGAAAAAAATTTTAATTCGAAGGAATCACTGGAAAAATTTTCGAAGGAATGTTTGATTGAATGGTTGAAATAATTTCCGAATGAACTTGCGAAGGAACTCTTAGAGGATTTATGAGATTTTTTTGTGAGTCCAGCAATAATTTCTTTTGAAAAACGTTCTTCACAACATTTACTTGATTATTTTACTGCAAAAGGCTATTTTTTATCTTTCGTTTATTTTGGAGGCTCAATTGCCGTGAAGCGTTACGGAGCCAAGAACAAGTTTAATATTACATTTCTTGATCCCCAACCATAGTGTTAGTTTTGGGGAACGGAAAGACTCGCGGTTTGGTCGAGGTTAGGGAATACAATAATACAGTAGGAAAGGGAGGGAATTTGGGGTGCTTAAGTAATTACGATGCTGATGCCCAGATGGTTGACATTCTTGGCGATATTTCACATCTGTAACGGGACAAACAAACGAGCATACGAAAGGGGTTAAGACAGACATTGAAATGAACAACAAGAGGAAGACATTCGTTATGGGGTACGACAGACAAGGGGATGGGCAGATTAAGATTACAGTCTTACATCAGCAACTTTCAAAAATTGGTGAACAAGGGACATATATTCGAGATCAAGGCCCGTCAACACTTCTCTAATAGGCTTTGGTTGTTTTCCTCGGACCCGGAGATGTTCAGTTAATGCAGATCTGGAGCCGCGATGCTCCTCGCACGCCCACACGACATGATCAATGTCCTGATAATCCTCGCCGCAGAAACAGAGATTGCTTTCCGAGAGCTCCACTCTGAAAAGATATGCATTTAAAGTGTTGTGATTGGATATTAGACGACACATCGTTAGAATGAGGTTTCGTTCAGTATTCAATTTTGTGAACCATGGACTCTTCGACACCTGCGGGCGAATTGAATACAGCCATCTATCCAACTCCCCATTTGTCTATTTCTGCTGCCAGCTGATAAAGGTTTCCTGGCGAACTAATGAGAAAAAATTATCGAAGGTGATTTGCCGTCTCCGTAGAAACAAAGAGGAACTTTGAGTGGAAGTATTTCTCGATGAAATCTAAAGAATTTATCGTTGAAATGGATTTTTATTTAACGGAGAAGGGTCGTTTGGCAGAAAGAGATTTGGCCAAAGGCAATGTGGGGTTTGAGTAAAATGCCTTCAGCGTGTTATAATAGATTCGCACATCAGCGTGTCAATCGGCGAGCAGCAAGCCATGATTTTGCCTCTTCCAGTCAGACCTTCGCGGCGTGCACACTCATCCACGGGGAGGGCCCCACATTTTGGCGATCCTGCCAGTCGATTTTTTGGATCCTGTCGCTGATTTCATGAGGTGAGTTGAATTCAAATGGTTAAATTGTGACGAGTGATAGGATGAGCGGGATTACCTGTAGGAGTGCTCAGATATCTTGGAATTTGAAAAACTAATAAGGTTGCCGGATTTTACAAAGCTATTCGGAAGTTCGAATCCATTATGCGTAAGATTAGTTTGGAGTTATTGGCTAGCAATACTAGTTGATGGTTGGTTGATGGTGTACCGTACGCGAAACTAAAAGTTGGATTAAATGTACGGATTTGGAATGGGTTTGAATTGGATTTGGATAAGGTTTGGATTTGGAATGGATTTGGATTGGTTTGGATTGGATTTGGATTGGATTTGGATTTGTCAGTCAGACCTCCGCGGCGTGCACACTCATCCACGGGGAGTTGCCGTCATAACTTTGTTCCGGCCATTTAGGGCCCCACAGGCAACAAGGTTGAAGTTATTTGGTCAAATGTGTCATGTACATGTGGTCAAAAATGTCGTTCGACCGAACAGTTTCTTTTCTTAAAAAAATCTATTGGCTGAATAGCTCATAAGGCCGAAATAGTCATTTGGCGGTAAGCACCATTTGGCCGAAATTGACATTCGACTGAAAGTATCTTTCGGCTGAATTGGTCATTTTGCCTAAAAAAAAGTCGTTTATTTATTTATTTATTTATTTATTTATTTGATATTAAATCCATCTGACATTTTTTGTCTTAATGAATATCTTAAAACTACCAACAAAAACGCATTTTACATTACAATCTGAATCGGAACAAATGACGCTTTTTACAAAAATCACAGCTCAAATACGATAAAACGAAAAAATCAGAATCTACTTCGATTTTACAAGAAAACAGGAAAAAAGAACAATAATAATACGAATAGAATGTTACAATGATGGCCTCCAAGTGTTGTTATGCATATTGACAAATTCTCTACATTTAATATTTTCTGGCCACGTCAAAGGATCGAGCGCTCTAGATTTCCATTTTTTATTTAAAATCACCTTGAAAGATATAAAATCTGGTCTTCTTCCGTTCCAAAATTTTGTTAATTTAATAACATCATTGCGCTTGCATTCGATAGTACCAAGTGCTCGAAAAACCAAACCATGAATATCACTCTCTGTAACGCATGGATCGATGTTCGAAAGGAACAGAGAAAAACTATTGTCCGTGTCGTCACTGTTCGTTATATTTCTGGATCGCAGCAGGTTCTCCTCATGATTAAAACCATCTCTTTCATTTGCTCCGGCAGAAAGCGCGTACGGCGATATGGGTGTTGAATGCAATAAATTTGTGTTGCTTGCAGAAGTCGGTATCGGCATAATTTTAGATAGAGAATCTAGAATCCCTGCAACCGCACATTTTAGCTCCTTAACATCTTTCTCCATTGATTTAGCTTTATCCGTGTCGTCAGAAGAAGCAGGCAAAATACCTTCTCTCGCCTTACGAAACTTGTCCATGCATGCATCACACATCCAGATTACATTGTTCGAGAAAACGTCCAAATCTGTCTCACTCAACCCAACGCAATTGGCATGGAAAAGGCACGCACATTCACCTTCACACACGGTGAACAGATCAACGCGATTGTCAATAGAGTGAGAACACTTTTTACACATGTTACCGTCCATTGTAATGCGATGATTACTGCCTTTGAAAATAAATTGATTTCTACCGATTTTGGCGCAACAGTAGACGAATTCACGATAGGCAAACGAGAACAAAACTAATTTTGCTTCAATGCGAACCGGCTAATCATTTATTACGCGCAAAGAACAACAGTTTCCATCAATCGAAACGGAGCAACAGCGATGACGACCAACAAACGCAAAACTCAACAAACGTTTTATCCGAATAGGTCAGATGGTAGAAAAAGTCGTTTGGCCAAAATTATTGTTTTGCAGAAAGGACATTTTTGAGCCAAATGGCTCTTTCTGTCAAACGACCATTTCTAACAAACTTTATCCGTAACGCTGGGTAGACACCTTTACGTGGTGTGTTACGGGGTAAGATCTACCACGGTTACATTGCCAGCTACAGGCAAATCCTGACCCAACGAATACCTTCCTCATTATCCAACTCCGTGATACTTATGAGGGTGTCGCTAAGTCGGTGGCCTCTCGTTAAGTAAGTACCACATCAACACTTTCTTCCTATCCCTAGTTACGGTGAAGATGGACGTGACCAGGAGTAATAATCCTCATACTTTAATTTTTTTTTTGTATAAGACTGAACTTAAGGACTACCCCCTTCTTAATTTCTGATAGCATTCTAGATAAGGATCACAAAAGATAAACATGAGTATCACTAGTGTCCAATCTACGAATTACACCGTTACAATGCTAATGCTAACGACCATTTCTAACAAACTTCATTTTCGGCCAAATTCGGTCCGACGACACTTTCGGATTAACGATCATTTCAGTCAAACAACTTTGTTGGCCAAATTACCAGTTTAGCCGAATGTCCCATTCGGATGTATGTCGCATACGGCCAAATGACTTTTTCGATCAAACCATCCCCAGCAAAAACAACCGTTTCGGACAAACGTTCAATCCGACCAATTGGAATTTGGTTAGATGACTTTCGACTTGACGTGTTATTCGCCCAAGTGGCATTCGAACAAATGGCTTTTCGCTGTATGACTTTTGGCCAAACGACGGGAAGGGCTATTCGACCGAAAGATGTCTGGGTAAATATGTCATTTGGTCGCATAATCTGGCCGAAAATGTCATTTGCCGAAATGGAAATACGGCCGAAAATGCCGTTCGGCCGAACTGGTGATTTGACCGAAAATGTCGTTTGCCGCAATGGTCCTCTTACTGAAAAGGTCATTGGTCCATGTTTAACCAAATTACTTGCTCAGCAATTGACATTTGGCAGTATGATCCGTTCGGCCAAATAACCCTTTCTTTCAATCTTAAGCCTGTCAAGGCTAACCCTAGCAGCACACATGTTCCGGCCAAATTACCAGCTCGGCCGATTTTGATTTTGCTAAACGAAACTTTTAACCAAACCGTCTTCCATCTAATAACCGTCTAAAGGAATTTCGATAGGAATTGGTAAATAAATCCGACGGAATACTTGAAAGAATTCTAAAAAGAATTCCTGAGGGAAATTTCGAAGGTATTTCAAGACTTTTTTTTCTAGAGTTTCCAAGGGGTTTATTTGAGAAAGTACTGGCAGAGTGCTTAAAATTTATTCCGAAGAAATTCCTAAACGAATTTCCAAAGATAATCCTACAATAATTTCCGAAGGTTGTAGCATGATGGCTATTGTAAATATGTAAATAGAACTATAATAGATGATTAGGGTAAATGAATGAAATAGATATTAATTAATTTAAATTGTTTTGGTTCTTGTTATGTAAATCTTGTATTCAAGTTATGGTTCAAGTTCATCCAAGATGAACACCGCCAAAACTTCACGCTTTGTGAACTTCCACGACCGTCTGAACCAAGGGGTGGGACTTAAGAGGGTTCAGAAGGATGAGAACCCTTTCAGATCCGATACGTTATGAGGGAATGAGATGGCAATTTTCATTCGTTGGTTTATGATGGCTAAAGATTTAGATCGGGAAGGTTGATGGCCTTTGAGAAGGTTCAACAACCCCGGACACGATTCGAACAACCTCACGACCTAGCTGAGGCAATTTGGGACCACACTGGATCATTTCAACCGAGACCGTGGAAAGATCCGGGAGTGCGAGTTTTTTAGAGTCTAGTATCGTGAATCTGTTGTGGTATGTTAAAACGACATTAGAAGTCTTTGGTGTTTTAGATTTTACGTTTATTCCTTTCCGTTAGGCTAAAGTCCAGTTAAAGAGTGTTGTGCGGTTCGTTAGTATTTTTGTGCGAGTATCCTAGAAATAGAAGGTAATTTGTAAAATATGTGTGTTCCAAAATGTGTGTGCTTATACGCGTCAAACAGCCGTTTGGCGGCTTCTTATTGCCAGTTTTTAGAACGAGATTCGAACCGACGCCTCTACCGACCTCTGGATATCGACCGCATCGCCCAAGCCTCTCGGCCACCGTTTTCGTCGATCCACGCGCTCTCGTTGAAGACTCTCCGAGTTGCGGCTTTTGGTCCGTGAACCGGAAAGGGACCGAACCGTCACCATTGCGTCCGTCTTGGCCACGCCGGCCACCTTCAAAACGAATTATTTCGTCGGTAGCCGAGCAGTCATTCCGGCTGTCCACGGAATCCATTTTGTTGCCATCTTCGGTGGCGCGTTCCACGAGACGCTGTATTGTTCGACCATCGTTATTGTCCGAACCCCGCCATACGTCCGCTATTGTGTAGCAGCCATCGATCGCCATTGCGATCCGCAGCGTCCAACGACACGCGTTGGCAACCGTTCCTCAGCAAGAACAACCATCATCGAACAGTCCGTTCGCCGGGTCGCAAACCTCGCGGTCGCTTGGAGGAGTTGCCGCAATACCATTTCGACAGCGAGCCACATCAGGAAAGGTCGGTAAAGCAGAGCACCAGAAAACATCCACGGTACCGTAAGTACAAATGCGCATGCGTAAATGAATTGATACACACACATAAAAGCTAGCTAGAATTATAAATACCGCACACATGAAGTAGACAGACAAGATAAAGTAGAGAGAAAGGAAAAGAAAAGAGGAAGTGAAATGATCCTAGGATAAGTTTGTAAATTCAAATAAAAGCATGCTTGTTAATCGTTGCCGTTTTGCCCTACAAAAATAAATGTTTTTTCCATTCAAATGCAACGAGTTTGTAATGTCTAGGTACTAAAGGTTTTTGATGTCGTTCGGTTAGTGTTTTTTTGTCGTATTTTGTGATTTTTTACTCCTAGTTGGACTGCTAGGGAAACTCAGTCCCTCCTTTTCCGTTCTTAAAGCGAGAAGGAAGAATTGTGAAGGTTGGTTCTGCCAATGATGATAATTTGAGCTACAGTGACTAACCGAACGACGATCTCTAGCCACTGTAAATTTACGCGTGGGACGGTCATCTCGTCGAAAAAGAACGGAAGTACTTTATAACCGTTCGGGTTTGCTAGTGCGTTTCTCATCCACTGAATTCTTTCAAGAAACCTGCCCTGAGGTTTGGATTCTTGCCGGGCACAAAAACAGACGGGCGGCCCTCAATGTTGATTGAGGTGGCGCTTAAGCCGCTCGTTTACGGATTCAAGGTCGAGAGACCCCATAGCCGCTAAGGCGTGCTATAAGGTTTTGAAAAAAAATCCTAAAATGATTGCTTTATTGAATTTTTGAAGGAATATTATGAGACTTCCAAAGGAATTTCTGGATTCATCTCAAATGCCATTTTTGGAGGATTTTCAGAAGAAATTTTAAGACATTCCGAAAGAATTCTTGGAGGAATGTCCAAGGAAATTCTTGCAGAAGTTTAAGAATGTTTGACATTCCTACAGAATTTAATTTGGAAATATCGTTCGGAATTTCTTTTACGAATTCTTCTAAAAATTCCTCCTGAAATTCCTTTAAAATTTTTTTTTGGAAAATTCTTCGGAAATACCTTTGGAATTCGAGAATTCCATCAGGAATACCCGACCAGTAGATAGTAACAGATTTATATCAGACCTTGTTATTCTGTTACAGTAGTTTTTCATAACAGCGGTTGTTATAAAACATGTACCATTAGTAGTTAAAATAACAAAAATTGTAACAAAATCTCTTCTAGTTTTAACAAAAAATATGTTATTTATTGAACAAAAATATAACCCGTTGTGTTACATAAAAAGTGGTGAAAATAGCTTGAACTATAACAAATTATGTTCTTGAAAAGATTATGATTATCCATAAAGTAGGCAATTAACTTTTTCCAGCTGGCTCAACTTTGAATGTAGGTTCGAGTTATACTGTAGGTGGTACCTTTGGTTTTTTCCAATTCCTATCTTCCAAAAATGTAGGCAATTTTTTTTCGGTAGAAATAAATATAATACATTATGTTATAATCATGTTATGACGATCATGAAACTTTCTTTCTTCCATCTTTGGTAGAGAATTTATAACAAAATTATTGCAAGTTTTGTTATTTGTAACACATATTGATATAATTGTGATAAAATTTTGTTATGACTAACTGGTCGGGTACCTACGGCAATTGTTTGAGGAATGCCTTCGTAAATTGTTTTAGGAGAAATCCATAAGAAATTTCTTCAGGAAATCCTTGGAAAGTCAAAATTATTTTCCGAAAAACCTTGCGAAATTTCTTGGAAAATTCCTTCAGAAATTCCCTCGGAAATGCTTCTAGAGATTCCTTCACAAATTCTTTTAAGAATTTCTTCGAAATTCTTTCAGAAATTCTTTAGAAAATTCTTTCAGAAATTTGATAATTCCATAGGAAATTTGTTTGCAATTCCTACGGAAACCTCTTTAGAAATTCCTTTAAGAATACCTACGGAAATTGTTTCAGGCAAAACTTCCAAAATTTCATTAGATAAATTCTTTTTTTGAATTACTTTAGGAATTCCTGCCGAAATTGAATAAGGCACTCGTTCATATTTTTTAATGATTTTCTTCAGCAATTATTCCAGGATTTTCTCGAACAAACTTTTCCAGTAATTCCTTAAGAAATCTCTTTCGAAACTGTAGGAAGAAATTCTTGGAATTCTTTAAAAATTCCTCTTAGGTATAACTTCATAATTTCACCCAGGAATTCTTGCGAAAATTAATTAAATATTCCTCCAGAAATTTTATTAGAAATTCATTTGGAATATTCATTTAGAAATTCTTCCGAAAATCTTTAGAAAATCTGAAAAATTCTTTTAGGAATCATTCAGAACTATTTCAAGAGATCCTTCGGAAATTTCATCTGAAAATTCCATTGACATTTCTGTTAAAAAAACTCCGAAAATTCCTTTAGGATTTTCTGTTTCATTCTTTAATTTTAAAAGAATTTTGTATGGTTTTACTAAAAGCAAGCGAGGTTACCTCTTCAGATAATTTTCCCAAGGAATCCCTGTCGAAATGACAAAAGGAGTTAATGGCACAATTTCCTATATTATTCCTGGAGGGAATTCCTGTAGTGGAAAGATTTTCTTAAGGATTTTCAAAAGAAATTATCGAAGAAATTCCTGGAGCAACTTTAGAATGAATTTTCAAAACATATGCATATGAATTGCTATGAATTGTTATTCCCGAAGGAATTCTCACAGGAATCTAAAAGAATTTTCGAAGTAATATATATTGCACGAAGTCCATTACTAGCACTCCTACCTATAGAATTTCCAAAGAAATTCCAAGATTTATCCAAAAAAAAATTCGAAAATAATTCAATAAAATTCTAAGAAAATCATTTTTTTTTTTTCAAAGCAATTTTGGCGTATATAATTAATTTGACTCTACGACACTACCCATAATTCCATTACCCATAATGCCATTACCCCGATGGCCACTACCCCGAACGCCACAACCCCGAATGAGTCACTACTCCGAATGCCATTACCCCTAATGGGACACTACCCCGAATGAGCCAGTACCCCGAATTAGACATTATTTCAAGTTTATGTATATTATACATATGAATGAACAATAATGGATTATTGGCAGTGGCTGATTTTCTACCCGCCGCTTCCACATCCAGGCGCTATCGTATATGCGCCAATAGCCAGCATGAGTTAACCGCCAGAAATTTGTATGGTGAAAGACATCTAACGCGGGTTTTCTCAAAATTAGGATCTTTTCATGAAAAACTATTTGGTACCGGTTATGTAGGAAGGTGTCCGCTACTACGCCTACCAAATATTTTTCCGATGAAAGTGCTTAATTTTGAGAAAGCGAGCCTTAGATGCCTTTCGCCATACTGATTTCAGAAAGTTAACTCCTAGTGTGCCGCTGTAAGAACGCTCAAAGCAGGCGATTCATTGGAACTGAAACTGTTTCAAGCAGTACAGAACTAAGTATGTGTTCTTATGGGCCAAACACAATTGATACGTTTGCGTGCGTTTTGACAGTTTTCTCATGGGAAAACTGTCAAAACGCACGCAAACGTATCAATTGTGTTTGGCCCATTACTCCGTAAGATTCCGATGGCACTCTTCAAGAGTCCTGAACGGCAGGGGGAGATTATGCTGCACGTTTTCATGCACAATGCAGATTTGGAGGCAACTGCGGTCCACGTCAGCATGGCACGTCAGCTAGGGTATCAAGGTAGAAGTTGTTCCTTGACCTTGGTAGAAGTTGTTCCTTGACCGCTGTAGTAAAAGCAACGAATTCTGGATGAAGCATGATGTCTGAATCGACGAGTGTGTGAGTAAGAGTGAGTAAGTTAGTGAGTGAGTGTGTGAATGAGCGAGTAAATGAGTAATCGATTGAGAGTAAATGAGTGAGTAAAAGTGGATGAGTGAGTAAGAGTAGTTAAGTAAGTAAGAGTGGGTTAATGAATGAAAGTGGGTGAGTGAGTTATAATTAGTGAGACAGAGGAAGTGAGTGAGTAAGGGGATGTGTGTATGAGAGTGAGAGAGAAAGGGAGGTTTTGTTTGTCTTCGGGAAGTTGCGTTGACTTAAAAAAGGCATCATCTCGGTTCGCCTTACTTTTAAAAAGGCAGTATTTCCTCTGTGTGCCTTATCGCGGTATAAGCACGTTCATTGAAAGGAGGTATCATCTCCTCTGTCTGCCTTATACCGGGTAAACGCGTCCATTTAAAGAAGGCATCATCTCCTCTGTCTGTCTTATACCGGGCAAACACGTCAATTTAAAGAAGGAATACTCTTCTGTCATCTCCTATGTCTGCCTTATACCGGACAAACACGTACATTTGAAGAAGGCATCATATCCTCTGTCTGCCTTATACCGACCGAGCAAACGCGTTCATTCAAAGAAGGTATCATCTCCTCTGTCTGCCTTATACCGGGGAAACGCGTTCATTTAAAAAAAAAGGTCATATTTGCCCTGTACGCCTTATACTGGGCAAACACGTCAATTTAAAGAAGGCATCATCTACTCTGTCTGCCTTATTTCGTAGAATAGTACTTTTCCAGGTCATAATGACAGGAATGACAGTTAAAGCTAATTAGAAGTAAAATAAAAACTGTTGGTTAAACTGGTTGGTTAAAAAACTGTTGCGATTCATCGATATCTGTTGGTGTTGAACGACTCTACGACACTACCCATAATTCCATTACCCATAATGCCATTACCCCGAAGGCCACTACCCCGAACGCCACAATCCCGAATGAGTCACTACCCCGAATGCCATTACCCCTAATGGGACACTACCCCGAATGAGCCAGTACCCCGAATTAGTCATTATTTCAAGTTAATACTTCTTTTCAATGAAAAAAATGTCCCGTTCCACTTCGTATGGCACTCTTCAAGATTCCTGAATGGCAGGGGGAGATTATGCAGCACGTTTTCATGCACAATGCAGAGAGTTGGAGGCAATTGCGGTCCACGTCAGCATGGCTACTAGGGCAACAAGGTAGAAGTTGTTCCTTGGTCGCTGTAGTAAAAGCAACAGATTCTGGATGAAGCGTGGTCTAAATCTCAAAATCGACGAGGGGGTGAATGGGTGAGTAAGAGTGAGTGAGTGATCTAGTGAGTGAGTGATCTAGTGCGTGAGTAAGAGTGAGTGTGTGAGTGAGCGAGTAAGAGTTAGTGAGTGAGCGAGTAAGAGTAAACGAGTAAGAGTGAGTGAGTAAGAGTGAGCGAGAAAGAGAGAGCGAATGATTGAGAGTAAATGAATGAGTAAAAGTGGATTAGTGAGACAGAGGATCTGAGAGAGTGAGAGTTTATATATGAGAGTGAGAGAGAGGGAGATCTTGTTTGTCTTCGGGAAGTTGTGTTGACTTAAAGAAGGCATCATCTCTTTTCGCCTTCTATCGAGCAGACGATCCTTTTTAAAAGACAGTATTTCCTATGTGTACCTTATCGAGGTATAAGCACGTTCATTAAAAGGTGGTATCATCTCCTCTGTCTGCCTTATACCGGGCAAACGCGTTCATTTAAACAAGGCATAATTTCCTCAGTGTGCCTTATACCGGTGAACATGTCCATTTAAAGAAGGCATCCTCTCCTCTGTCTGTCTTATACCGGGCAAACGCGTTCATTTAAACAAGGCATTATTTCCTCGGTGTGCCTTATACCGGGCAAACGCGTCCATTTAAAGAAGGCATCATCTCCTCTGTCTGCCTTATACCGGGCAAACGCGTCCATTTAAAGAAGGCATCATCTTCTCTGTCTGCCTTATACCGGGCAAACGCGTCCATTTAAAGAAGGCATCATCTCCTCTGTCTGCCTTATACCGGGCAAACACGTCCATTTAAAGAAGTCATCATCTCCCCTTTCTGCCTTATACCGGGCAAACGCGTTTATTAAAAAAAGATCATATTTACCCTGTATGCCTTATACCGGGCAAACTCGTTCATTAAAACAAGGCATCATCTCCTCTGTTCGCATTATACCGGGAAAACGCGTTGGAAAAAAGTATCTCTTACTCCATTTCGTAGAATAGTACTTTTCCAGGTCATAATGACAGGAATGACAGTTATAGCTAATTAGAAGAAAAATCAAAACCGTTGGTTAAACTGGTTGGTTAAAACTGTTGCGATTCATCGATATCTGTTGGTGTTAAACATAATAATAGAATACTATAGATTCTAAATGTTTTCGGGGTAATTGCCTTTCGGGGTAATGGATTTCTGGGTAGTGTCCCATTCGGGGTAATGACTTTCGGGGCACTGTCCCATTCGGGGTAGTGGCCTTCGGGGTAATGGCATTCGGGGTATTGGGATTCGGGGTACTGGGGTGGAGCCGTGTTGAACATAATAGAATACTACGGATTTCTAATGTTTTCGGGGCAATTGCCTTTCGGGGTAATGGATTTCGGAGTAGTGTCCCGTTCGGGGTGATGGTTTTCGGGGAACTGTCCCATTCGGGGTAGTGGCCGTCGGGGTAATGGCATTAGTGGGGTGGAGCCAATTAAAGTTCTTAGAAAATATGCGATTTGCTGGGTCACGTGCCCCATCGTGCCCTAGCTTAGATCCACCAGAGCCCACTGGGATTGCCGTTTCACAGCTAAGTATTAATTAAGGCACTTCAACAGTTATTATTTTCTGGGTTTCTAAGCCAAATTATCAATTTTGCATTCGTATATCATAAAAGACTATGGAAGTCAAGAAAATTTTCAACTCAAAAGTTTTCAAGACCGGGTCTAGAAGTCGATCCCAGACGCCTTCAGCATGGTCTTGGTTTATATCCACGCATCTCACCGCTAGGCTAAGGATCGTCAGCATCCCTTGTCCTACTCAAATATCAAATCAGCTCTAATGACATCTAATAGAATTATTTTTTGCAAAGTATGTCGCGGCACCTCATCTTCATTTCAATCAATCATTTCTTCATCTCTATCATTAGTATTAATTTATACAAATCAGCAATGCCATTAAGATTACACTTCATTCAAGAAGTGTTCCGCATCTCAACAAAATCTCACATCAAACAAAATAGTACTGGAGCAATTTGTCATGTCACTACACTTTTCAACATCGTTCCATAGCCTAATTAAGACATCTCACTCGTTCGTTTGCCGCACTGAGTATCTTTTCCTGAAGCAGACCTCGCCCATTTTATTCCGCACATCGGATCTTCTCTTGCTGTGAATTGAACTCGAATAGGTTGCAATAATTAGTCGCATTCGCTATAGCCGGAACACGCCAGCAACAACGAGCCGACCTGGTCTCAGTCATTATGCATCGACCAACAGCGACGATTTGCGCGAGGTAAATCAACCTTGTTGCACCAACCAGCCCACAACACACACTGTGGTCGCGATGACAAGTCTTAACTTGGCAACTAATTATGAGGGAGAAAGTCGGATGCTCTTTATCTTAACGTTTGTACTCGTTTAGTGTGAACTCCGGCGAACGGATGTTTGTTGGCTTATTAGTTTATTTGTTCGGCGGTCACTCTTTGAGCAGTTTTCTGTACCATCCTATCCGGAAACTTATGTTTTTAAAATGGATTAGAGTCAAATCGGGCGGAAAACTAATGGATTCATAATCGATGCGACTTCCAGACTAAAGTGGATATTAATTCACAACTCAAACACTACTGTCTGTTGGCCTATAGGATAGCAGATTGAAAAGATACAAGTGAAGAATTAGATTAGAATTCAGGATAGCCTAAGGCTCGATGTCCACGTAGCGTATTTTCAACGCAGAGTACACGCGGCGGTAAAACGTCGCAAGTGTGAATCGGGAAAAAGCGATGCACACATTCGTTATTTTAGCGCTGCGTTCACGTGGCGTGGAAATGCCGCTACGGGGGCATCGAACCTAAGCGTGGGCTCTGACGCATTAACATTAACCAAGAATCATCCAAGGGTAAGTCGAAAACTGAGTCATTAAGTTAATTTTTGAACCAAGAATATATCATTCTAACAATTTAGATCTTTTTTTTTGATACAATAAAAGTCTACATAAAGCATCAAAAGAGAAACTTGGCATAAATATTGAATAATAAAAAAAAGTGATAATAAATTTTTGTTTCATTAGAATGGCTTATAAAACATCGAACAGACCAACCAACCGCTGCGAAAGAACTTGGGTCGAGACCGTTTGGTTTGCCTCCATTATCAGGCATTTGAATAAATTCCAATATCCAATTCTCCCACCCTCGCCGGTTTCCCATTTCCCCAGTAACCCAAACACAGGTGGCTCTCAATATTCCAAGATGTCCCATACCATCCCATCATACCAGTGCTATTGCCACTTTCAAAACATATACTTATTATTAGCATCGGTTCCCGTATCGATATTCCATCGGCAACCAACGACCAACCGAACGCTATTGAATATGCAAATTTATGTGAACGAACCAAGATAGCAGCTCTTCTTTCCGAAATGCTGACTTTAAAAGACTAGCTCTGCCTTCTGCTTCAGTACCAACTGCCAAGACCCACTGCCGGAGATGAACCGTGAAACAACAAGACATAGGTCGTCGGCATCCAGACATAGGCAAACGGGATTGTTCGAGTGGAGATTTCAAATTGCTCATCGACTTCGTCTTCGGTATAGACCTGTCAAACAGCAATGAGATTACGTAAAATCAATTGACGGCACTGGGCATTGCGATTGGACCGCACCGATTGCGCTTGAGATGGATGAAATGGGCATATCTGGTACTGAGATACAAATCTTTTGGCTAAGCATTTATTTATCAGCTTGACTTTTCTTCCCAAAATGAAATACAAATTATTTCAATCATAAGAAATTGAATATGAATAAGAACTATGAGTTTTAATAAAGATTACTGGGATCATCATCGCAGTAAGAAATTCGGATCCTTCGGATTATATTTTATTTTGGAATTGTATTCAAAAAGAAAATGTGCCATAAGTCGTTGAAAAATTTATTAACTTTTTGTTTATCGCTCTGCCTGCGATATCATTATAATTTTGTAGATGTCCAATGCCAATGGTTGAAAAGTAGTTTTCAATTCTAGAGAAACGATTACATATTTCAAGCCTTTAAATCATAATTCATTTTTGAAATAACAGTTTGCCTTCTTCTAATAGTCCTTGATGTGGAACATAGTATTAAGCATCGAAGCTGTACGACCTTGGAAATCTCAAAACCGTACATACGCCTCCGACATTCCTAACCATCAGTCGCTAAATAGGCATGAGAAAAATATATTCATAGACACACTTTAACACGGTTCAGCACCACACCTCAAGTATTCACTTCTCTCAAATGCTCACCCTTTCAACGAAGACGTACCTCTGCAAAGCATCAATATACTTCTTTCAAGAGTATACTTTTCGTATTCGATTATCATCTGAGTAAGTTGGTTCAACAAATCCACTGAAGACCATCAATTGACGCCCACCACAAAAAAGTGATGACCAACGAACGCAGCAAGTGGATTCCGCTTTTTTTTATCTCTAAGGCAGAATCGATGATGAATTTCGGATTAACAGAACAAGTAAATAAGTAAATACGACCCATAGGAGAAGAGGTCCATCAAAAATTACAACCAAGGGCTCCAGGATGTAGCCAAACTAAGAAGAATTATGTGTTCCTTTCGGCAACCAAATAGCAGCTCGGATAAATAAAGTTATGAATTGTTCAGGAATTGTTTTGATGAAACTTCTACACTTTATGTATGAAATGGTGAATTCGTTTAAATTTCTGTCATAATATGAGAAAGGATGAAAAAATATTCTTGCTCTATTTGATTTCTAACATACTCTGACGAATTGTGATTCAACTTGTAAAATTGAGGTATCACACAAAACGTCGACTTTAATGCGACAGAAATTAGCTTACACGAAGAACCAGTCCTTAACTCTAGCGCGGTCTTTGCCGTTGCGGATGACTTGGTACATACGCAAAAATCGCAAAGCAAAAGTTTCCAGCCTACACAGCTCATTCATCCATTTCTAGGAGCGTTCAAAAGCACCTGAGCTTTTGTAGCGGTAGAGTAGATCGAGGTTATTTGATTCGATATTTTTTATAAGATACTTGTTCTATAGTTTATAGTAACAACATTAATTGTTCTTTATTACCGTCTGGTTCACTTTATCTGAACCAATGTAGCTTAAGAAAATTATTTAGCTCTTTGTAGCTTACTTTAAATTATGAGCATTTGATAACCAAAATTATGATATAATCTTCTTCTTCAATGGTTCTACATTCCAACTGGAAATTGACCTGCTTTTCAACCGCAAATCGAACTCGCCATCTCCGGATTGACAATCTTACGCCTTTGCTCGCAAGTCTATTGGAGACCCCTGCAACAATACAATAATTATAATATTTTTGTACTCTTAATTGTAAAACAGTATTTCAAACTAATAACCAATATTGAAAGATAAGGCAACTCAAAATAAGGCAAAACCGGAATAAATGCAATGTGACAAGATTAAGCGCACTGACTAAAGTGCATAACTTTCTCGAAAACTTCAGATGACCCCGACTCACCCTTCTTACATTTGCAATCGTTTATTTCGGAAGTGGATTTTTTTCGACAGAACTTCTGGCAGCCCCAGCTCATGGCATGGAGCACTATAGCAATAAAACGCCGAGTAAAAGTTTCCAACTTCAACTGGCACGCCACAGAGAATTTGTGGCTCTTTGTAGTCCCAAACAAGCGGAAGGAGGTAACTGAGCCTCGATTCCAACTGTCTACGGTAAAGCAATACTACTCCATCTTGTGGCGCTACAAAAATATCGATTCACCCATGGCAACGCTACCGAAGAAGGCGGAAGGGCGCAACAACAACCAATCTTATCTTGACGGATCAGATCGAAGATTTATTTGAATCTCTCGCGCTTAGTTTCATAGGGGCGTAACTGTATTGATCGATTTCTCTTCGTCAATGTTTCCTTTTTATTATTTTATCGAATTGACATAGTTTGTCGATGATTTAATGGTTTGGTGTGATAAAGGATGATTGTGTCTTGCACCAGAATCAAGCATCACGGTTGTAGCTTTTGAAACAATTGAGTTATTAACAAAATATAAAATCGATTAAGAGAAATCGATCAATACAGTTACGCCCCTATGAAACTAAGCGCGAGATCTGTTAAACTTTGTGCGATGCTGTGCACGAGTCCGGCAAATAATAAACGGAAGGTTATACTTATTGGCTCTTCTGTTATAGACAAAGAACCGAAAGCTCTGCCTTTGACAGGGGTGTGGCAGTGACTTACTTTGCATAGTATAATGCCGACTGAAAGGTCACGATTCGAACGGGAGTTGTTCCATTGCTACGATCGGCAAAGTTCGACATAATTTCCAAATTGAAAAGCCGCCTGGACTGAGAAATCAATTCAAAACAGTAGCAACGAACGACGTTGAGTAATGATAACTCTTCGGTTGCTATTTAATTTATTTCATGGCCCAACGATTTATATCTTCGTCTTTGACGGACTGAAAATCGAACTCGGCATCTCCGGATTGGCAATCCTACCCTACACCTTGCTTTGAATGCAGGGCTAACAGGACACGAATTACCACAATCATTTCTAGGATTACATAATTTATAGATCCTTGAGTTATAATTTTCACAGGAAACTTTCCATCTCCTGGAAAAATGTTCGGACTCCCAAGAAAATTTGTTCGAATATCCATAGGAAATTTATGTTTTTTTTTTGAGATTTCGACTATATTCGGCTTTCATTCACATGAAAATGTTGATACATTTTGAATCATTTCCAACGTTTTGATCCGCAAGTTAAAATTTTCGCTCCTTTTTCTTGAGAGATACACTTTCGAGCTTTTGCATTGATTGAGGTACTCCTATGTTTTTTTTGCTGTAAATAACAATAATCGTACATATGATATATGAAAAAATTGACCTGAAAACTAACGAAATATTTGGCTCTCCATAAACTTTTCTAAAATTTTCATTTGATTTGAAACTTCCCAATTCAAATTAAGTTCATACATCAAGCTTCCTACAGAACTATTTTGACTATTAGAGGCTTCCGAGTCTCTTAAAAGTAGGATTCCGCGCCTCTTCGAAGAGAACCTTCCAAAAGAGAGACACTTCCTAGTCTCTTAAAAAGCTGTTTTTAACCCACTTAAAAGGAAGCCTCCGACCCTTGGAAGGACGCTTCTGAGCTGCTTGAAAGTATGTTTCCAAGCCTCTTGGAAAAATAATTCCGAGCCCCTTGAAGAAAGGGTTCCGAGCCTCTTGAAAGAAACATTCTGAACCCCTTCAAGGGAGGCTTCCGAACGTCTTGAAAGTAGGCTTCCAAGCCTCTTGAAAACCCTTAAGAGCCATTTTATGGAAGGCTTCCGAGTCACTTGAAAGGTGGCTTCTGAGTATTTTGAAAGGACGCTTCTGAGACTCCTGAAAATACGCATTCAAGCCTCTTTAAAAAATAATTCCAAGAATCTTGATTTACGGCTTTCGAGCTCTTGAAAAGAGGCTTCCAAGCCTCTTGAAAAGAGTCTTCCGAGAGTATCTTGAAAGGACGCTTTTGAGGCCTTCGAGAGTACGGTTCCAAGCCTCTTGAAAGAAAAATTCTGAGCCTCTTTAAGGGATGGCTTCCGAGCCACCTAAAAGGAGCCTTCGGGGCCGTTTGAAAAGAGCTTTCTAAGCCTTTTGAAAGAAAGAGAAAAGAAAAAAAAAAGAAAGTTTTAAAATGAAAGCTAAAAAGAATACTTCCGGGCCTTCATAAAGGAGGCTTCCAAGCCTCTTGAAAGTAAGCCTCCGAGCCTTTAAAAAGGAGGCTTTCGAGCCTGTTGAAAAGTGCCTTTTTTCTGTTCCGGTGAACACACTGCGACCAGTTATTAGATCTATTGTAGCATTCCCCGTATCCTTAGTGTAAGAGTGCATGTCAAATTACTCCATTACTATTGAGAAGCAATCCAGTATCGGTTTCGATACAGTTTTTGTTTTGTTTTTTTTTTTTTCATAAGTATCATGACAAAGTCCCGCTATTTAGACCCTTCACAGAGAAAAATCTCATTGAAGGCGCGCCCTTTATCAATCTTTCCTTGAGAAAACAGAACAGTAATACTGTCATTTGGTCGGAGCCCTAACATCCTTGCCTTCCTTCTAGAATATCACGAGTAAAGCTATAAACCCGGGATTTATCTCTGTCTACAAAACCATTTCTAGCTAAAGAATTTGTTCAGTAACAAGACTTTTCATTTTTTCTTTAACTATTTGCTTGAAAAGTTACTTCCGCTGCATATAGTTTAGCCTCAAATGGAGGCAATTCGAGTCTTTTAACCATCTGCAGAAAAAAGATAATTTAGTTATGATTCAGAGACTGCAATTGGTAGCGAGGACTAAATACGATGAACCCTTATTACCACAACTTATTGTCCTAGCTCGAAAAATAGGTTAAGCTAGGGCTCGGTTTGTTTTGAAGAACGCCTTCCGAGCTCCTTAAAAAGATCCTTCTGAGGCTTTTAAAAGAAGCAGAAAAAAAGGAAAGTTTATAAAATAAAGCATAAAAGAAGGCTTCATGGTCTCTTGAAAGATAGTTTCCGAACCTCTTAAAATGAGACTTCCGAGTCACTTGAAAGGAGTCCTCTGAGCTACTTGGAAGGAGGCTTCCGAGAAGCGTAGAAGGATGCTTCCAATTCTCTTGCAACGAAGCGACTGACCTTTTCGGGAAAAAGTCTTCATGTTTCTCAAATGGAGGCTTCCGAATATGTAGACTCTAGGTTTTAGTTAAGAATCATATTCTTAACATATTATTCAACATTCTGTGGCAGAGAAGATTTTTAAAATTTGTTCATTCGAGGTTTTGCGCTTTTGATCTTTTCTCTCACAGACCTTCATCCAATGTACTGGTTGTAAAGGGTTCTACAGGGTTGTAGATTCAATAGGCCATGATTTACTGATCGCCATGCATATGTTGTACAAGACAAAGTTTTGAAATAAAAAAATACAAAATTATCAAAACTCTATCAATAAGTTTTATGTAATTAAAATTTTAATTCATCCGCCATTATGCATTTTTGTCCGAGGTACCCCCTGGGCCCGGCAAAGGTACCCCCAGGGGTACATGTACCCCAGGTTGAGAACTGCTGTGCTAAAGCACCTGGTAGACTGAGATTCACTGGAAACATCCTAGCTTTTGTTCACAACTTGCTCCCCCGCCTATCCTTCCGGGTATTTCTTGGCAATTCTGCTTCTAGGACCTACAGACTGAAGCCTCGCAGGGGTCTATTCTGGCGGTGACCCTGTTTTTGGTTGCCATAAATGGGGTCTTCTATGCCTCCCCAAGAACATCTACGTCTTCGCTCATGCGAACGACATCCTGCTTGTGGCCGTCGGAAACACCCCGGCGTGAACGCGTATCCGAAATCAAGCAGCGGTTAGTGCAGAAAACCGTAGGAAATAGGATATCTAGAAAATTTGTAACAAATTCGAACAATTAAAATGATTATTCGAGCGTCTTTTGAACCTGGAGAATAAAGTTTCGATTATTTTAAAGAATCTAACCAGTTTCCGTAAGCATAAAATAATATAGGGATTCTAAAGGATCAACAAAAGTTAAGTTAGGGAAACTGAAGCGGGTATTGAACCCTATCTTCATAGTACACATTATACTATACACTGAGAGAAATGGCTGATACGATTTCCATAGGATTGATCAAATGAGTGGAAAGGGTCGTTTGGCCGAAAGTCATTCAACCAAAAGCACAAGTGAGTCCAAATGCCACTTGGTTGAATATCGCGTTTGGCTGAAAATCATCTAGCCGAATTCCATTTGGCCGAAACGGAGATGATTAATGATTAATTAATATTGAGCGTCTTAGGGGAAAATGTTACAAAGTTAAAAGACTTCACTATTCCAATTACATCCACTATATGTATTCACTATGTATCCGCAAATACGTATTTCGTTTTCTACTTGAAAACTTCTTCAGTGTTTTGTTATCGACTTTTAACTTTGTCGAAAATGTCATTTGGTCAACGAGAACATACGGCCGAAAGGGAAACAATATTTTCGACCAAATGGCCCTTTCTGCCAAACGGCTTTTTTGGCCAAATTACATGTTAAATGGCCCTTTTTTAAACAGCATTAACGGCCAATTGATCTGTTCGGCGAAAACAACTTTTGGTTTGGACCAAATAGTTTCAACCGTAAGACTTTTGAAAACTCTTCCAACAAAAAAAAACTTAAAAAAATAACTTTTTCCATCGATGAATATGTAGGGCAATCACGCGCCTCTCACATTTTGTTTTAAATTTGATACTCTTTGCATTTTACCGTGGACCTCCGGTAATATGACCGTTTTTATTCTGAACACTCTTTAATTTGAACCCCGTTCGTTTGAACATCATTCAAATTAACAATGGTTCAAACCTCATGTAGCACGTAGAATCGTGAAAAGAAAAATGGAACATCGTGAAACGGAACGCAGAATCAAAACAAACCAGCAAAGAGAGCAGCCAGAAACCAGTTTGATATAGAGTAACCAGAAGTCAAATTAAAAATGAACCCCGTTAATTTGAATGAGGTATCGTTTAAAATATCGGTAGTCCACGGTATAAGTTTTTCTTATTAAATGTATTTTTAAATATAGACATATGGAAATCAACACGTTTTCTTATGTCGAAATTCTAAAAGAAAGTCTTATGATGCTCATATGACCAGTTTGCCTAGTTTGCCATTGTCGTGAGCCGCTATTAACATGGAGAACAGACGCTCGATCAGATTTGCACCTCCGGAGAGGAGAAAAACTCCCATTTCCTGTCAGCATACGACCATAGTTCCCACCGGGGTTGATTACCCGATCTTGCCTAAGGTTGCTCGTATCCCGGCCAGCTCCACGAGGAGGTAGGAATAGGAGTTGCTGGGTAAGGGGCTAAGGACCGCGAAGGTACGCATTACCCACCATTTGCCATGACATCGACATTAACTTAGGTCGAGGATTACCTTAGATCAAGGCCGCATAGGTTTAAGATTTTTTGACAGTATATAAGTTAAAACATTTTGACGGGAATTCGGGTTTTTAAAAAAGATTGCTTCCGACTGCGCCACTCGACTGTTCGTATCGAGAATAAAAACTATATTGATTCAGTCTCTTACTTGCTAGATACAAAGAGCCCTGACTTGGTCCCTAAATGTGCTGACCTAGCGCCTAGCAGCAATGGTCCGGATATCGCGTGGTCCGCCGCGATCGATGTTGCTGAACTGGTGGTTTTGATAACTGCTGATTTAGCAGTTCCGATGTTCGCATGCGTCGTTGATTGTGAGCGTGGTGTTGCTACGTTGATTGAATTGGGTGATGAGTCGAGTTCGCGTTTAACTTATACACTAGGTATACAACAAAGCTCTGTCTGTCTAAACAGAAACTTTTTGGTGTGCTCTACAAGTGTTGTGAACATTGCGATTCGTTCCGTTCACGTTTTGACCATGTTAAAGTGATTTTCGAGCATTTAAGTGCATAAAAACAATGTTTCCCCTGAAAGTCGTTGATCTACAAAATTCTTGAGTTTATTACAAATCGTTGCTTATTTATTATATTATTATTCCACTTTTTTCTCGGGACATTTGAGCAAGATAATTGCCAATGTGCGGCTTACCGTTAAATTCTTAAAAATCAGAATCTGAACCTTTGTCATAAATTTGCACGTTAGGATTTCGTCAAGCAAGAAGCTTTGATTTTACTTGTTACTACGATGCACTCAATGGTAAAAACATACAAACATATGGTGCAATGAACCAAGTTTTGGGAGTCGTTTGTTGTAAGCATCAAATATAACATAACATAACATGCAAATATATGACAAATGTTCAGCTTCTGATTTTTAAGAATTTAACTGTAAGTCGCACATTGGCAATTATCTTGCTCAAATGTCCAGGGAAAAAAGTGGAATAATAATATAATAAATAAGCAATAATTTGTAATAAACTCAAGAATTTTGTAGATCAACGACTTTCAGGGGAAACATTGTTTTTATGCACTTAAAAAAAGCTCGAAATTAATTAATTTAAATAGGGGGAATGACGGCTTTGGCAGGTTTTGTTCTATTATTGGCAGGGGTTTTTTTATGACTGACTTTTTTTATGACTGACTGGCTCAAATTTGGCCTGAACATTCTTTGCATATCAAAGAATATTGTGGCCAAATTTCATAAAATTTGGTCGACAAAAACCCCCTGCCAATAATAGAACAAAACCTGCCAAAGCCGTCTTTCCCCCTATGTCATTAATATGCGCTAAATTCCCCCACTGGTGCACCATCCAGTGGCACAATTTCAAAAAGCTCGAGCAGGACGCATTTCATGACATAGGAGTGAGATTAATATATCAAAAGAAAGCCATGTTTATCTGTAATCGATTGACATTAACGTAGAAATGGTTAAAATAGTAACATTTATGCAATGTAAAAGAAGTTTTTATACAAGAAAAGATACGAGAAAAGATGTTCAATTTTGATACACATAGTTAAGTTTTCCACTTTAAGGTGTTTTTATGCGATATTGCAAAAAAAATCGGCTGCTGGTGGGACTTGAACCCACACTATTCCATTAAGAACACGGACGTATTACCAATTCTACAACAGCTACCCTTGCGAGAAGTTGTTCCATTACCAGCTAATAACGATGGGATATCAGTCAATTCCCCGTATCCATCGAATCTACTTTGGCAACATTTCACACCTTTTCCCTCTACCCAACTATTAGCTGGTTATGCTATTAGCTGGTTATGGAACAACTTCTCACAAGGGAAGCTGTTGTACAATTGGTAATACGTCCGTGTACTTAATGGAATAGTGTGGGTTCAAGTCCCACCGGAAGCCGGATCTCAATATCTCATGAAAGCACCTTCAAATGGCAAACTTAACTATGTGTATTAAAATTGAACATCTTTTCCAAAAAAAAGTAAAAGAAGTCTGACTTCCCTCACAAGTCATCAATCAAGAAAAAGTAATTATAACATCTACTCCCTCATACTTTGAGTAAAACTGACCGATAAAGCCGATAAACAAATCATTCATCACAATCACGGTCGTAAAATCTGTTTCAATTATGAAAATAAATTTGGCTAAAAACAAAAAAATGAGGTTCTATCCAATAAGATCGAAATCGGGTGATTGGAAGAACACGTCACGATGTGGACATACCTTCATGAGTGGTAGTGCGAATTCCGCATAAACCGCATAAATATGTGAACCCAGGCTGTTTTTAGAAAGATAATGAACTAAGCTTCCGTATAAACCAGCGTACCCTATTGGGTTCCTGGACACTGTATGGCACCGAAAACATATTTTTTCCGGATATTATGTTTGCCTAGGGGAAGGTGGGTAGCCCCGGGGAGACTTGATCACTCCCTGTTTTATCGAGAACTGGAGTAGTTTTGTTCTAGCATATTTTTATTATAGATCCTCTAAACGAATTACCTTTATGTGGTGAGTTATTTTTTGGATTATTATTTAACTATTCTTAATTATTCTGAAGGACAGTTTGTATGTTTTGACCTTCCTAAAGATTTTTTTATTGGTCACGCAAAATTTGAACAACTTTTCATAACAATGACCAAATGCTTTCGTTTTTTCACACTTGATCCCCCATTAGTCACCCATACAAAAAATTCGCGAACAAAATCAAAAAAAAATATAAATCTGTTCTCAGGCTTCTAATTTTTTGTAGACTTGACAGATTTGATGAAGGGTTGGCAGGAAAAAATATTTATTGCGTAGATATCATAAGAAGGGGATCAAGTCTCCCTAAATTTTAAAATTGCATATGCTGTCGAATTCAATAACAAAAATCGGTCATGTATACGCACAGCAATTCGAAAATTCCGCGTATTTTGAAGGAAAAATATTTTAAAAATCTGAGGGCACCTTTCTAATTTTATCAAAACAAGTTCTTGGAGAGAGATCAATTTCCTCCGAGAATTTTAAAAGTCGATTTTAGACAGCACTCCAAAAAATCGATTGTGTATCAATATCAGGGTTGTTAACGTTAATCAACGATTAACGCCGTTGACGTTATTTCATGAGCATCTAATAGCCTATTCAGATTGGGCTATTTATGACTTTGTTAAGTGAGAGGGTATCCAATTATTACGAGGTGTTCAGACTGCAGCAAGATAATATATCTTGACGTTTCCATTTTTCCTCATTTGCACGCTAATACAGGGTTGAATTCAAGGAGAGTTTTAAAATTTAATTTGCGAAATCAAGCATTTGTGTGGCGACAATTGAACATTTTTTCTGAACAAAGTTTCCCCGAAAAAAAAATATAAAAAAAATATGAAAAGGAATTTTCGAAGAATATTTGAAGCTCTTATTAAGGATAATGAGCGAAGCTACATTCATTAGTTGGGTGCGCCGTTCTTCGGGGAATCAGACTATTCCTCAATTTATTTTTAAGTTTAAAAAGTATTTTGATTCTGTACTATGATCGAACGGAGATTTGATAGAAAAATTTAGATACTTTTGGGAATTCTCACAAATAAATAAAAAATGGACGATTGGACCAATTTTCAAGAAATATTATCGAACTAAAATGTATTTCCACCAGTGTCTCCATGTATGAAGGGCAACTCAGCAATTTAATTTTTTTTTTCAAAAATGGAAACTGACCCAAGTAACACCAAGCATTACAATATTGCACATATATCAATCACAAATCGACATGCTAAATGCTAATTGCATTAGATCTGTTTTAACGATGTGTACAGTTGTCCCACGTGAAAAATGTTGAAATCCAAAGTATATTAAGCCATTCAAGGAGCAGAATTAAAACAATTTATGAGATCATGTTTATTCATCACATATATTCGTTTTACAACCATTCCTACGTTTTAAATTGTCTTCCGCATTGGCCCTTGAACTTTGAAAATTTATTCGATTTGTTCTATTAAATCTAGGTTTAACCCTTACCTTCCCATGGTAGCTGTAGAGCTCCATCAAATTTTGCACCTTCCAACATTCATAGAATTATTTCAATCACAAAAAGCAGTATTTGGCAAAACTTTATGGTTCCATTAGACTGCAAATATAATCAATTTTGAGTAAAAATAGTGAAACTATTGAAAACAATCAAGTAACTATTGATTTACAATCAAAAACTTTTTTTTTCGTTTTCCACTAATTTTAGCTATGCCAAACAACTTTTGTTCAAGCATTTTTTCCATGATTCCTTCCTATTGAAATCTTTGAAAAAAGTCGTGGGAAAGAGAGGGTTAAGTTAAATACTTCATGTTAATTCTAGTGAGCATCTGTTTTTTAAACAATTCATGTTGAATAAGTGGAGAATAAATAATTATCATCATTATTTTTCATCATATAAAATGCTTTCCACAAAACCATCACAATCCGAGTTATTCTTCAGCGCTCAGAAGATTTCCATCGAACATGCATTCGACCCTGCTGCGACAGAAAGAGCATGTCTGTCAACTACGAAACGAAATGAAAACAGAGAGAATTTTCTCTCTGGCAAAGAGAGCGTGACGCTTGTCAGTTTTGTTTTGTTGAATTTCTCCCTGCATTCCAGTTAGAACGAAAGCTCTCTCGTAATAATTGTTCGTAATAAATTCTTCATGACTCTTTTTAGCGGGTATCTTTTGACAGCGCAAAATGTATGGAATATTACGTAAATAATGACATCATAAAGCGTATTTACCCTGAAACGCCAATTATTATGTCATTAATGGCGTAATCTGAATAGGCTATAACGTCAACGGCGTTGCGTTGAGTTTTCTGCAAATAAACGTCAACGTAAACGAAGCATCGTTGAATCAACGTCAACGCCAACGATGATCACGTCGTTGATTTTCGCTCAGGAGTGAAAAAAAATCGGAGGCGTTGTCATGGCCAACGGGTTTGTCAACAGGTGAAAACTTCACGGGTACACATAAGGCAAATTAAACTTATTCTAAATTTGTGGGGAATATCGCTACCAAGAAAGTGGTTTTAGCATAAAAAATAAGCTGCTGGATATCATCAAGGTAAAAGTTGTGAAATTCATGAATTTGAAGTAGTGCAAAACCACTAAAAGGTTGATTCCCTTTGGTCAACGGGAAAATCAACGCTGGACGTTAACGTTAATTAGCGAGCTACGTTTACGTTGTCGTTAACCAAGGGCTTCAACGCACGAACGGAGTTTCCGTTGAACGTTAAAGTTAACGTCAACGATTCAACGTAACGCCGTTAATCGTTGATTAACGTTAACAACCTTGATCAATAACAACAATAATTTAAAGACTATCATACATCAGTAAAGTTAAATACTATATTTCTTAGAGAATCTGTGTGGAAATCGCGTATGTTTATTTATTTTTGGCTGTGATACATCGGAAATCAAAAAAGGGGATCAAGTTTCCCCAGTCTCCCCTAAGGATTGCTCGTCACAGATAACATTCGACGGGGGCCTTCTTTTTTTCTATTGTTAGATCGATCAATCGGTTCAAAAGCAATGACCAAAATACTAATCTTAGAATTTGTAAAGACAAAATCACATTTTTGGCATTTATACCAAAATTTGAATAATGGGACACATCAACCAATCAGAATTATTTTGAATTTTTCTAATCTGGATTGTACCTTTTCTAATCAACGAGAAAGGAGCTAACATTGCTAGATGGATTAATCAGGTATGAAGCATACAGAAAACAATAAGACACAGTACAATTTCCTATTCACAAATCCAATTTCAATTTTAATATTACTTAAACATTTTCCTATATACAAATGAATTCATAACCGCATAAAATACAATCAACAAATACAAATTTCTCCCATGCTTCAGGATGTAGAGAAGAGTTAAATGAAAACAAAAGTATTTTTCAAGTTTGGAGTCACTAATGGCTGCATAAAATCAATCAAGTTAATCTCAAGTCCATGCACAATGCACATCAGCGTCACGCAATTTCGAATGAACCAATCAAACCACTGGATCGCACGTGCTATTTGTTCGACTAACAAATGGACAAAGTCTACAAACCAACAACCATATTTAATAGTTTTTTTTGTCTGAAACGCCGCCGCCGCCGCCACCGCTTCCAAACAATCAAACGCGTAAATACTCTCCGAACGAATTCCGTATTCGATTAACACATACCTGAAAATTGAACGAGAGAAAATGAAAATCAATTAGCAAAAAAAAGAAACAACCTTGGATGTAAGTTAGTATCGACTATTAAACATAAAACGTAATATTATTAGTAGCTTCCGATATCATAGAGAAGAAAAAAAACGAACGAAATTTAATAGTCAAGCTGCATAGGTGGAACATTGACGTAATGAACCTTTGAAGCAACTTGCTCTACATCGTTCCAGCGTTGATCAGCGTTGATCGACCGGCTATGAAAGTGAAAGCGTACGGTGCGGTGCGGTAATGAGATTAACTGTAGATCTGTAAATTATCTACCAATCAGTCGATTATTCGGTGTCTTAGCGGTTTCGAAGCATGAAGGTTCAATTTTTACTGTCACCGTTTTTTTAGACAGTTAGGTCGATTCGTTGAGGTCGGTTTTGCGCAAAAATCTGAAAAATGCGCTTCAAATGCAAATGAGGAATGCTAAAAAAAACGTTTCTGGTCCTCATCAAAACCACATCCGAACCAAAATCAGAGCGATCTTCCTAAGTTTTTGTTGAATTTAATTAATTTCCTTTCTGAGGGATTTAAAATTTGAAAGTTGCATTAGGAACACACATCCAATTTGCGAAAGTTTTTGTAAAACATTTATAACAACTTGAGAACATATTTTGATACACATTCGGATAACCCGCATTGTCTCGAGCCTATAAAACAGAGAAAAAGACTACCGTTGTTGTGGTATACACGCGGCGGAAGCATATAGAAACCATAAGAAGCGAGTCTTCCCTCGATGATGGTCAAGTCGTTATCGAACGCATGCCTAGTTATCACACAACAGTTGATTGTTTTGACTCCGATTTCGAGATGATTATAATGGATAATGGAAAACTGCCACTGTGAATGAAGTTGCCGGCCAGCTATCAGCTGATGGTACGTAGCAGCACGTGATTCAATTTCCGCTGTGCTGGCTACATCGAGGTACAGTAATATCCCGCTTTTATCATCTCCTGGTAATTTTTTGGGTGATAAATTAGGAAATATGACCAAATCAAAAAAATACTTTCAATTTTTGAATTAATTGCACAAATATTAATCAGTATGCCTTGGCAACCATAAATTCGTTAACGATATCCGTTATTTCTAGTCGAAAAGGCTTGAAAAAATCATGATAACTAACAGGCGGTGAAAATTATTTCATCAACTTTATTTCATTAAGACTTACAGTAAGAACGAGTAATATTTTAAAACATTTTAGTAGTGACAAAATCGGGTCTATAAAGGTGATGAAATCGGGTAGTGACAAAATCTAGATAACACTGTCTTTCCACTGTTCGCTTGATTCAATGAAAATGGATTGAAGCAAAGGTTTATGTAAATTGTCTGTATCATACCGATAAGTATAGGATGGATATCAGATAATCAGGTTGTTAACATCTATCAGCTATCATCAGCAGTCGAAATCATAATTTGAGTAGACCACGAAAACGAAATAGGATAACGACAGGTGTTCTATGCATAGGGATCATTCCTGGTTTTTCTTCACTTTACACATGCAGACAAGCAACACCCATCAACAGTTATTTTTTAGAAAAAAAAATCTTTGAAATGGGCGTGCGGTATTGCATTCGATTAACAGATGTCAGATAACATTTATGTTCAGGCAAGTTGAGTAAGAATTATAGACCGGGAAACCCTTTTAAGGGAGGCTTCCGAGCCTCTTGAAAGGAGGCTTCCGAGCCTCTTGAAAGAAGGCTTCCGAGGCTCTTGAAAGGAGGCTTCCGAGCCTCTTGAAAGGAGGCTTCCGAGCCTCTTGAAAGGAGGCTTCCGAGCCTCTTGAAAGGAGGCTTCCGAGCCTCTTGAAAGGAGGCTTCCGAGCCTCTTGAAAGGAGGCTTCCGAGCCTCTTGAAAGGAGGCTTCCGGGCCTCTTGAAAGGAGGCTTCGAGCCTCTTGAAAGGAGGCTTCCAGGCCTCTTGAAGGAGGCTTCCAGGCCTCTTGAAAGGAGGCTTGAGCCTCTTGAAAGGAGGCTTGAGCCTCTTGAAAGAAAGCTTCCAGGCCTCTTGAAAGGAGGCTTCCAGGCCTCTTGAAAGGAGGCTTCCGAGCCTCTTGAAAGGAGGCTTCCGAGCCTCTTGAAAGGAGGCTTGAGCCTCTTGAAGGAGGCTTCCGAGCCTCTTGAAAGGAGGCTTCCAGGCCTCTTGAAAGGAGGCTTCCGAGCCTCTTGAAAGGAGGCTTGAGCCTCTTGAAAGGAGGCTTCCAGGCCTCTTGAAAGGAGGCTTCCAGGCCTCTTGAAAGGAGGCTTCCGAGCCTCTTGAAAGGAGGCTTCCAGGCCTCTTGAAGGAGGCTTCCAGGCCTCTTGAAAGGAGGCTTCCGAGCCTCTTGAAAGGAGACTTCCGAGCCTCTTGAAAGGAGGCTTCGAGCCTCTTGAAAGGCGGCTTCCGGTCCTCTTGAAAGGGGGCTTCCGAACCGCGTGAAAGGAGGCTTCCAGGCCTCTTGAAAGGAGGCTTCCAAGCCTCTTGAAAGGAGGCTTCCGAGCCTCTTGAAAGGAGGCTTCCGAGCCTCTTGAAAGGAGGCTTCCGAGCCTCTTGAAAGGAGGCTTCCGAGCCTCTTGAAAGGAGGCTTCCGAGCCTCTTGAAAGGAGGCTTCCGAGCCTCTTGAAAGGAGGTATCCGAGCCTCTTGAAAGGAGGTATCCGAGCCTCTTGAAAGGAGGTATCCGAGCCTCTTGAAATGAGGCTTCCGAGCCAAAATAATAAAAAGAAGGAAGAAGTAGGATGAAAGGAAGAAGTAATATAAAGGAAAAGGAAGAAAAAAGGAACAAAAAAGAAAGCCTTTTCTTTACACCTTGATGAGCTTGAGCTAGCAGCTACTACTAGAATAGTCAAGTTGAGTATAGCATTGAAAATGGAAACGGAATGGAAGTCCATTACTGAGATTACTGAGAAATATTGAGAAAGATACAAAGTATAATAATGGGACAGACCTGGGATTGAACCGATGACCTCCTGCTTATGAGGCAGAAGCAGTAGCCATATGACTACCAAGCCCGTTACACCTTTATGTACTAGACAGGCAAAAAGGAAGGAAGAAGAAGGAAAAGGGAAGAAGGAAAAATAAGGGAACGTCCACAAATCACGTAACGCTGAAAGGGGTGAGGGGTGTTGAGTGAAATGTGACGATCAATTTAAATTTTCAGAAGCTTCATATAAAAAGTGTGACATAGGGGGGAGGGGGTTGAAAAAGTTCGATTTTTGCGTTACGTAATTAATGGATCTTCCCTAAGGAAGAAGAACGGAGAAAGAAGAAGGAAGAAGCATGAAAAAAGGAAGAAGAATTGCCAAGGAAAACACATTAAAGAAGAAAACAGAGGGAAGAAGCAAGAAAGAAGAAAAATAAAGAAAGAAATAAGAGAGAAGACTGAAGAAGACTGTGTTAATGAAAAATAATCGGAATCAACTCAATACTGAGAAATTCATTTTAAGCGTGTAGCTTATCGTGGAATGGAGTATTAGCCCCATGGTACAATAAAAGCAACCGAGCTAGCAAACTTTGTATGCTTACTCTTAAACCGAGTACAAAAAATATTTATGGCAACCATACGAACGTTTTACTTTCCCTGTGCTAAATTTGATTCTCTTCGAGACAAATAGTCAAACAGGCTAGAAACATAAAGCAGCTATATCAGTACTCAATAACGCTCCAAAAGGATGAAAAAAGCACGTGGGTCCCGATGCGATTGCATGCAACGAATCAATGCCATTGATACGATTTAGACGGATTGGACCCCCGTTGAATAAACCCGCCACAAATGATAAATGATGCCCACGGTAACAGTTACCGTGTTTCAGCTTGATGTTGATTGATTGACCAATCCAATTGAGTGACTCAATCCAGTCCCAAACTTTCGTGACCTTCACGGAGTTATGGCGCATCCGTCCAATTAGTATTCGTTCTCACCGGGAAGTAACCCACTATTATGATGACATCACCGGCAGTTCCGGCTCGCTCCGGTGAAAATGCTCTGCAATCAAACGGACTGGACGTGTATACCACCTTCTTCGTCATCGCCGTCGTCGAATCGATTGATGGTTTCACCTAATCCAATTAACGGCATGCCACTAATTTCCACTCCAGAAAACTAATGATTTTCTCACCTGTTTCGAAACTAATTAGAAAGCCCTGAAGCGCTGTCGGTATGACACCCTGCAACGCACGATTCCGACCGGACCCGATTGATTGGCCTATACGACGAGAAGTTGAGCGGTGGTCGGTTGGATCATATGATGATGGTCAAAAAGAGCGAGACAGACATGGCGGATTTGAAGAATGAGATTGCAGATTGCAGCAGTCAGCTTCAAACGGTTGTCCAAGGTTAGCCCTCTTCAGCGTCATTATGCTTTCGGAATGTAGAGGCATCGAAAGCAATCGACTCTTGTAGGGAACCTTCTGAGCGTTTCACCAAATCGCTGGTTTCACCACTTGGTATAACTAAGGCTTTGCATCTCATTAATCATGCGTAGCAGATTGAACGAGTCGATAGTTCCGGCTGTAGAACTGCTCGCAGGTAAAATGTTCCATAAAGACGTCAAAATTTTCCATTGAAACAATACAAAATTACCACAAATAAATCTAGATTAGCCTTGATCATGATTCAACAACCGCATTAGTACCTATCGGTAGATTTTCAAGCTCTCGGTAACATCATGTATCCAAAGGGAGGAGACATTTCATAAAATTTTAATATTCGATGTCGTAATTGAATGATTCATTTTCACCTACCTTATATCTAAATTCATAATTTATTCCCTTATCAGTTTCCCTCTTAGCCTTACTTATTTGTGCAATATGTCCTTTGAACCTTATGTCCAAAGATCTTTTTGTTTGACCTACAAATAATTTATAACACTTTGAACAATTGATTTTATAAACCCCCTGCCTTATTCAATATTTCTACTCTGTGTTTTGTGGAGCCCAATAAATTGACTGCTTCTGCTGGAGAAAACTAAATCGATGCCGAATTTCCTTAGTCGATGGCGTAGCTGGTTGGTGATATGTTGATCATAGGTTCGTTTCTCCGTAGGTTTCTTGTCTTCTTTTTGATAAGAAAATTATTTTGAGCTTTTTAGTGGAATGTTTTCACCTGTCATAAGACGAGTTTAAACAATCCCATTGAATTCCACCACTTAATTGTATCCTGACAGATACGTATTTCGACCTCAACAGTAAGGCCGTCTTCAGTGTCTTGTACTTGACTCGACTTGTCGAGTCAAGTACAAGACACTGGAGACGGCCTTACTGTTGAGGTCGAAATATGTATCTGTCAGGATACAATTAAGTGGTGGAATTCAATGGGATTGTTTAAACTCGTCTTATGACAGGTTCTTTTTGATGATTGCTTGTATTGTCCTCTCCTTACAATTTCAGCGTTTCATTCCTCTTCAATCTTCCATCGTTGGAAACTGGGACGCAAAACTACCCGAAGCCCAACGGAAGCCTCGGAACCCCCCCCCCCCCTTCACAGCCGTGCCATACCAGTCAACGATCTTCAGCCGACCAGGTCCCGTGTTTGGGGTTGATGATACGGGCGAGTACAATACGGGCAAGTACAATTATTTTTCGAACTACAGTGTCCTGAAATATCATTGACTTCCAGCCAAACTAGCCGTAACCAAATAGTCATTGAGTCCCCGTAAACTCCACTTTAATAAACCATCGTTGGAAACCCCAGTCAACACAAAATCGTATATGATGCAACATAAGATGCTAAAGTGGAGGTGATATACGTACATATTGTATGAGGAAGTACCTACATATATGGCCTCCACCTTAGCATCTTATGTGACATCATATACGATCTTGTGTTGACTGGGACTGGGATGCAGGACCGCCCGAAGTCTCTTGGAAGCCTCGGATCCTCCCTTCGCAGTCGAGCCATGCCAGTCAACGATCTACAACCCGGTCATGTGTTTGGGGTCAGCGAAGAGGTCTTTCATAATCCAAATTCCGGCAAGTTCACTCCTTTCTCGAACTTTTCGTGTCTTGAAACATCTTCGACTTCCAGTCAACAGTCTACAGACGAATCGAACCGAGCGTTTTGCATCGAGTCACCGGGACGCAGACCTGCCACAAGCTCTAGGGAAGTCTCTAAGCCACTCATCGCAGTCCAGCCCTTCCCGTCAACGATGTACAACCGTCCTGGTCCTGCGTATGGTGTTGGTGATGAGGTTTTCAAATTATTCGAGCTGGTGATTTTGGAGCCACTTTCAGGCCCATTGCAAACCATTTCTCAGTAACGATCAACATTGCTTTACACCCGGGTGATCTACAGCCACTAACTTGCACTGCTTGACTTCCTATATAACCGATATTATGGTTCAACGTGCAGAGACTGATGTGATCTACACGGACCTGACCTCTGTATTCAATAAAGTGAACCACGGATTTGCGATTGCAAAAATGAAGAAGTTCGGCATTAACGGTTGTTTCATAAAATGGTTTCGTTCATACCTCACATACCGTAAGACTGTGGTTGTCATCGGAGATTGCCAGGCACCCAGTTTTATTTCAACATCAGGAATACCTCAAGGTAGCCACTTGAGTCCGTTCCTGTTTCTACTGTATTTGAACGACGTGCATCTAGCTCGGAAGGATGCACGACTGTCATTTGCAGACGACCTGAAAATGTTTTGTCTCATTCGTTCTACTGAAGATTGTCGTTTTCTGAAGCAACAGCATGAAGTGTTCGCTGATTGGTGCAGGCTCAACCGTATGTACACTTAAAGAAATGTTCAGTAATTTCTTTTTCACGGAAAAAAATCCGATTTGCTTTAATTATCCTTTATTGATTGCAGAAATCGAACGCGTGGACCATATCAAGGATTATGGAGTGATCATGGATTCCCAACTCACATTTAAGCAGCATGTATCGTACGTTGTGGACAAGGCTTCTCGATCTCTCGGATGTATTTTCAGAATTGAAAAAAAAAAAAATTGCAGACATCTATTGCCTAAAAGTGTTATACTGCTCCTTATAGCGTTCCATCTTAGAACATTGTTCTGAGGTATGGAGCCCAAACTACAAGAACGCCGTTGAAAGAACGCAGGTTTTTGCGCTTTGCACTACGTAAGTTACCCTGGAGAACCCCTGTTTAACTGCCGAGTTACCACGATCGTTGTCAACTAATTCATGTAGAGCCCATGCATGTGCGTAGGAATACGGCGAGGGCTTTGTTTATTGTTGACGCTCTTCAAGGTCGCTTAGATTGTCCAACGCTGCTGCTTGGGCAAGTGAACGTCAACGTTGCCCCTCGGTATTTGAGAAATAACTCCTTGCTCCGTTTACCGTTTCTACGTACCAATCACAGCATATACGGTGCGATGCATGGACTGCAAAGGATATTTAATAGATGCGCTTCAGCGTTCGTTTTAGTGTTAGTCGCCTAAACCTTAGACGTCGGTTTTCCAGTTTGGTTGCTTCTCGTGCATAGTTCTACGATTCTGTTTGTTTTGTAACATGTTAAACCGCTTAAGTATTAGTTATTGCAGCCTTATTTAACATCATTTGGGCTGTAGAATGCCTGTTGATATACACATAAATATATAAATATATAATATATGACTCTCACGGTGTTGATGGGCTTCCTGTAGATCTCAAAGTCTAATGTTGCATTTGTTCCCTCGATCACCAGTATATCCAAGTAAGATAATTTACCTTTTTTTTCCTCCTCGTAGGTGAATTTGATGACCCTTTGCACGATGTTTATCGCTTCCAAAATCCTGGGTAGATCCATCCGGTTTTTGATGTTGAAAATGTCGTCGATGTATCTCCACCATTTCTCGGGTAGTACTCTTGTTCCTTTGTCCTCCTAACTCGCCATGAATAGTTCGCACAAAAACGGTGATAGCGGATTGCCCACCGGTATAGCCTTCGTCTGTTTGTAGAAGCTTCCACGGAATATGAAATAGTTCTCCGTCATGCATAGCCTTCCCAGCTTGAGGTACATCTTAACCCTTCCTCGCCATGCTGTTTCCTTCCTTTGTGTTAGCAACTAATTCTCAAGAAGATTCAGAGCGTCTTTCACTGGAACGTTTTGGAACAAAGCCGTTACGTCGAATGATACCAACCAATATGGCCTCTTCTTCGACGTGTACCGATTCCAACAGTTTCCGGACGAACTCCTGGGTGTTGATGACTGACCTGCTGGGAAATGGTTTCGGCATACTTTGAAACTCCTTCACTAACCATTTGGCCAGGTTTCGGGTTAGGGGCAACAACTATTAGTAAGAAAGCGGAATCGAATTTTATGAAGATGTCAATCAGGGGGCACTACGCCAAACTATAAAGGTTGAACTTAGGGTGCTACAACCTGCATCTGAAGCTGGCAAAGGAGATGTCGGAATCGTTTGAGATATTCCCGAAGAAAGTAAAGCGGGCAAAAGAGTGCGAAACGAACAGGAAGAGGAGACTTCACAGGAAAATATTGACCAATCTACGAGGGAATCCAGCGACTGAACGTAGAACAAACCCCACGGTACAGATAATCGAAGGATTCGTAGTTGACCATTCGACACAGCAGCTTACAGAGGAACAATTAGCACACCTCAACAAGGGATTAGGATATGCGAGTACACAAAACGCAGATGTATTAAATTTCTTTTCTAGGGAACTTTTGATCTTATGAATCTTTGAAATGTATTATTGGAATTCTTGTTTTTCAATTCAAGAAGCTGCATGTGACGCATATAAGAAAAAAAGTTTGTAAATTTGTGATAGAAACGAGACTTCTACAAACGTACTATTTGTTTATTGTGTAATAGAAAGAAACTATCATCGATTAATTTACCGTCTGATTTTTATCACTATAACTCATGGGCACCATATGACCAACATGATACCGAGAGAGCTCAGTGTAAACATTTTAAATTAAGCAACATCGCTGCTCTGGTCAAAAGGATTATCATCAATGAGCTGCGTAAAACATCGCATTTTTCATCACTCAAGATTACGATAACTAGTGAAACATCATCATCGAGTCGGTGAGCCACTCTCGGACACAAAACTGTCGCAACGGCGACAGTGCTGCGTTAGTAAAAGTCACGTATTTATGCAAATATCCGATGGAAAGTTTCCGAATTTTGTGCTCTTCCACCTCAAAGGTCAAAACACCCTCCGGGAAATTTCCTGGACAGTGAATAATATATTCAAACTCAATTCCAACTGACTGACGGCGAAAACCACGGATCAGCGGCCAACTGTGTTGGCGATGATACCCGTTCCGAACAACCACGGAGGAGGGAAAATATTCAAATGATGACCGGTGGTGTTTTTGTTTTGGCGGCGATGGTCACGATGCGTCAATTATGTAAAATATTATTGCTTAATGATCTCTCGGTGAAAACAAATGTTTTACATAAGTGATTGTGGGAAAATGGCTGCTGATGCTACTGGCAGATATTACTCCACTCCTTCGGTTTGTTTTCATTGAAAATGCTCTCAATTTGGGTTTCTTTCAACCCAAGATATCATATTTCGTGATTGAAGATAGCACAAGGTATACTTCAGTCCGTTTATGCCATTTCTGTGTTTTCTTTGTCAATTATCTTGGCCGGGATTTCTGGAAACTAACAGATGGAAGGATACGACATCGTCCTCGTTTTGCTCAGGAACGCTCAGTCAGTCCGTAAACCAAAAACCCCACAGACTAACACAAATATTTATCTCGTTGGTTTTAATGGTTCGGGACCGTTCCGCAATCGATGGACTCAATCAATGTTAGCCCCATTGGTGCGACTGGCAAAAGGACGGTTGCTATTAGACTTCAAAAAGATTTCCGAAGAGCAAAAGAACATGGGTTCTAAGTCAAACCTGCCTTCATGTACGGCAGTACGTTAGAATCCATGTCCGTGTCCGATTGCAAGGATATTTCAAAATTTAAATTTAACAATTTATAAACTTATTTGATCATACATTATACACATACCCTAGTAACATTTAGGTTTTATACTGGTTTTATAACACTCTTTTAGAGTAAGCGCGTCTTCAAGCCTTCAAGTCTTCAAGCGCGTGAAATCCCAGAGATATAACATTATATTTTTGTACTGAGTTACAAAATGAGTTACTAGTATGTAAGTTTATAAGACAAGTATGGAATTTTACTTTCTGATGAAATACAGACAATTTAACCGTGGGTCAACTGGTCATCTAGATTAAAAAAAAACATACTACCATCAGATTTTAGATGAATTTCATTAATCAGCACGGTTCATAATTAAATTATATTTAGTTTTTATTATAGGGGGAATGACGGCTTTGGCAGGTTTTGTTCTATTATTGTCAGGGAGGTTTTTTATGACTGATTATGCTCAAATTTGGCCTAAACATACTTTGCATATCAAAGAATATTCCATATTCCTGCTTTATTACACCCCTCTATTCGGGAAATACCCTAAAGTTTGGGCAGATACGGAATGCTAGACATCACCATTTCTGCTTTTTGTCGAATCAAACTGCAAAGGATCAATCCTATTAAAATTTGTAATTGAAGCACTGGTATAAAAGATATATTACTAAGCAAATTCGAATCGCCCATACGTCGTGATTATAAACAAATGTAAATAAACAACTGACAAATAATAATATTCCATTCTATTATTAGAAGGAAAATCACCAAGAATTTTTGGAGAAATGCTTTTTTTCTCACTGTGTACTTATCTCCCAAAAGTCTGGTAAAAGATCCTTTACCATCGTCCAGTACACCAGAGAGTAACCTTTTGCCATCATTCACCAAACGAGACGAATCATGGGCAGCCAAAATCGGTAGAGCCACACATGTAGTCACCTCCTTTGGGACCAATACAGCATGGTATGACTTTATCCAAAGAAAGAGCACCACATTTGATACAGTCACGTCGCATCATCACACCAGGGCTACGTGTTACGTCGCCCCAGCTGGGCAGATTTTCTGGAACACTTGCTTTGCTAGAAATTAACCCTAATCAACGATGCGATGGTCCGGTGGTGCGGTGGATAGATGGATGTGCACCGATAGAGTGCCTCAACGAGCAGACAGCTATCCCACAGACAAAACTAAATGACGCTTGAAGACATTCATTTTAGGTTGCTTTTGGTATGGGCTGCTGCCGATAATGAACGACTGACTGTCTGTTGACTTGATGGTGGGCTTCTGGTTTTTGGGACGATGATAACAAAGGGTAAACTGCTTCAAGTAGTGGCACGAAGTATATTGGTAAAATTTTATTTTAAAGATAAAAGAGGAATGTCTGTTGTCCAAGTAATGTGGAAAGCCATAAAGCTAACATCTAATACGAATGAAAATATGAAAATATACTCCCGATGTGTTTAGAAAAGATTGAAAATAGAAGGACACATACGGGAAAATCCATAAAGTACGTCACGCTAAAATTGACGATTTTCAACCCCCCTCCCCCCTTCGTCACACTTTTTGTATTAAAACTCTAAAATTTTGGTTTGAATCGTCACGCTGCTCGGAACAACCCCCCTTCCCCCCTAGGAGCGTGACGTACTTTGTGGATGGCCCCTACCGAGAAGCTTAAAATGTTTTTAAACCAAACTCACCGTTGAAACTAATGTATATACCATAAGTAAACGCTATTAAAAATAACATTTTTTATTCATATTCGGACGTTTATATCAAATACTTCTCGATACCAACTTAATTCTCCTGGTAGGATCAATCTTCCAAATATGGCAATATTCGATGCCCATACTCTCTATATTAACTTAAATAAAACTAGTTTCGTATTTTATTCTTGACATTAGTGCTCTTTAATTTTTTGTTTCGTATAAACAGATTAAAAAATTGGCAAATATTTCAAAAGTTAGGATTTAAAAAAACGTGTATTTTCTAAAACGTCGATTTTTCGCCCATCCTTTCTCGCAATATAATAAAAACGGTTCTAACTATCTACGAAAAAACTATTCTACAAAACATTGCGAAAGGCAGAAAAGAAGAAGGGAGAGGGAAGAAAAAGATCAAGGAATGAAAAAGAAAGAGCAAACTTTACTTTTCTCTTTCGGCCTAATAACCATTCGGTCTAATAACCTGATATCGTTCCCCGAATGACGATATTATAAATATGAATCTCATTGTCAACGGAAAATAATGATTCTACCAAATATTGCGAAAGTCGTAGAAATCGTACAGCAATTCCACATGGAATTGTTGGGCTGCAAAATGGTTGGTTGACATCAAGGAACGAGCGCCCAACATAGCTATATGGTCCCCACAAGTTCCTATCTCACGCTTCCACGGGAAGGCAGAAGGTAGGAGTGAATGTGGCCGCTATTCAAGAAGTCCGATGGCCTAGATCCGGAGAACCTAAATTCAGAGCCGTGGACCTCACGACACTGCATTGAAATGCAACATCTATCATAGCGACGGCGAAATAGCAGAGCATGGAGTTGGTTTCGAAGTGATGGGCAAGCAGATGAAGCGTGTAATGAGGTTAAACCCCATTAGCGAACGGATCTGTTTGTTGAGGATTACAGCCTAATCAACGTTTACGCACCAACAAACAATAATTCCGACTACGTGAAGGACACATGTTATGAATGTCTTGATAAGAACAAGTGATTACTGAGGCGCAGGAAAGAATGGAGCAGAATGATATGCGGAGGTTTTATGAAACTGTCAACGGCGTGTGGAGGGAAACAGCGCCATCTTCCGTCATGTGCAATGACCAAGAAGGGAACTTGCCGGCAGATAAAACCGCAGTGGAACCAACACTTCGAGACTTGAATAGTGGAAGTGACGATGCATCGGTGAACAGAATATTAGCTACGATGGATAAGACGTGGAGTCGCCTACACTAGATGAGGTTAGAAAAGCTATTAAAGAGCTGGAAAACAATAAGGCTTCGAGTATCAATCTACTGCTTGTTTAAGTTCGTTCCACAATGGATGCAACATGACTCGGACCAGTGTTGTCCCAACATTCCCCGACCCGTAAGTCTGCCCGGTCCCGGCTCAGGGTTACTTTCCATTGTGCCCAACTGAGGAAGCTCCGCTACTTGCTTTCTGATACTCCTATTTATCCACGTCCGGCCCCTATTGATTTCAACAATATTCTTATCTAGCAATGGGTTTATGTTCCGCCGTAATTCAGCTCTAGTACGAAGATCGATTAGTTCAACAATTTCACAATTCACACGAACTTTTTGTTTTGATAATTCAGCAAGCTTTAGTTTTCTCGACGGGTTGATAGAATGTAGGTTTACGTAAGCCTGTGCACTAGGCACACGTTTCTCGGGACCGTAAATTGTCCAACCCATCTTCGAACGAACAGCGATTGGTTCATTTTGTTTCCCAACACGTGATTCCAACGGCGCAAATAGATTGTCCAATCCTAGAAGAATCATTGGTAGCTCTGACGAACAATTCTTAACCGGCACACATGCGAGATGCGTGTGTCGCTTTACCGTATCTTCATACCGAACTTTTTTTTGGCAGCTGCATCTTCCGTGTATTCGCCAAATCAAATTTTTCTTTGGATCCCTTTGCCGAAATCTTTAATTTTATGCTTCTGGACTGGTTCCCAAGTCGTTTTATGTTTCCTGTTCACGTGACAATTAGCGCCACAGGAGTTCCTTCGGCTTTCAGTCGTTCGGCCACCGTTTCGTCCACTAGAGTAGCGATCCAAGAAGGCGATCGTATAAAGCTGGCGTTTACCAAAATGAAGCGTCACAGGCATCATTCGAAATATGACGGAACAGTTCGAATTGGCCCTTTGCAACTGTACCGATTCTTCTACTCGATGCGAGAGAGGATGGTGGTTTCCATTACATCTCTGAACCATACACCGGATCATCGAATAGCAGCGTTCACCACCATGTTTATTCAAGCAGACTTCGCAGAGCTGCTGCCTTCTGACCGCTATTAACCTCTCTACAATGTTCATGTCTTTGAATTTTGGGCAAGTCCGGATCAGATGATCTGAACTTCTGCAAATCCAGCATGACCGGACGACTTCACCACCACTTGAGTCTTCACTTTGCTCGTGAACTCGTGATCACACAACTGCTTCACTGTTATTCCGAAGTTGATGAATGTTTCCAGTCTGTTAGCATTCGGAGGGGGAGTATTCCTAACCTTTACCATCAATGTCTTCAGAAGTTTCTCCAGCCTGCCAACAAATAGGTTTCGAAGATCGCAAATCACATCTGGAACCAAATCTGGCAAAATAAGCCGACTTCTTACTGCTTCAAGCGCATTTCCTTGAAAACAATCCTGTAGACGTTTCATATTTTCAAGGTTTGAAAATCCACAAGCAACTGTAGTGTACTCGAAGCTGCTAATAAACAACGGCCAGACTTCTGGTTCACCGCGAAACGTTGGAAGGCGGTGTGACAGTGCATTCCGAGCTGCTAGCTGATTTCGCGTTAATCGGCCTACTCGCCCCGACCCATCACAAGCTTTGCTGCTACGTACACTGCTATGCCGGCTCCGGATGCGTTTCACCTGGTCCTCCGGTTCTTCGTCTGTTTCACTTCCATCGTCCGATTCGTCTTCACTCTTGGAGGGTATCGGCACTTTTTTCGCAGGCTTTGGCTTTTCACCAACTTTCCTAAACCTGTACTCGCTTCCAAAGGATCTGTTCCCTTCGGATACGCTCCTCGAAAGTCGACGGTCGACGGCTGCTCAACTGCTTTCTTGGTGTGGTCTTCAAGCCACTTATCCACTTTCCGCTTGGGATTGTCTTCCTTCGTCCGGCTGACAACACTTTCTTGATCCTTCAAAGCTAGGGTCAAAGCTCTGTTTCTCTCAAACTGGTTCCGGATCGCCTCCCGCTTCTCGACAAACTCCTGCTCCGCGGTAAGCTGACCATCTAGAATCTTCGGCTCGTTCTCTAGCTGCCTTTCCTTCAACTCGCGCTGAGCCTGGAGTTCTAATTCCTGCATCTCCCGTTCTTGCTTCAGCTGTTTTTCTATCCACAATTTCTGTCTAACGAGTAGCTTCTTCCGCGCCTCCATCCGATTTGTGAAGGCCTTCTTCTTGGCGAGTTGTTCCACTTCCAACTGCTCCTCAGTCGGATGTGCATCTGAACCTGATCGGACCCTTCATCGCCATTGCCACCTCGCGTCTTGCTTCTCGTGTCCGAATCGGCTTTCACCACCTCCTGGTCTTCACCAGCGCAGGAGAAATGAGCCCACTGCTAGCATTTCCCGTATTGAACCCAATCCACATCGTCTGACGTCGATTCTCTCATTGAGCAGAATAAACATTGCTCTATCTTGTTAGGAGAAGACGCCATGTTGAAGTAATCCGATTTAAAATCCTTTGATTTTGTTAAGATTAAATCGATACAAACTGTCTTTGATAATCGGCCTTCATTAACGGCAGATCAAAGCTGCAATTGCGCTAAAATTTAATTGTATTGTATTGTATTTAATTGTATTGTATTAACAACCTATTGTATAAATATTAATCTTCACCTCGAAACTAAATCACTATTTTTCTTTTCCTGCAAACCTGTATTCAATCTAATTTTCGTTTGTTCATGTTTTCCCGAATGACACTATTTTCCCTTTCCTTTTTTCCTAACTCCTTCGAGTATCAATCTGCTGCTTGTTTAAGTACGCTCCACAATGGATGCGACATGACGCGGACCAGTGTTGTCCCAACAGATGGATTGAAGCAGAATGATACAATCTCGAATCGTATTAAAAGAAATTTCCATAAAATAATGAAAAGATACTTTTTTTTTAATTATCTATTGGAGGGTTTTCTGGAGAAATTCCGGAAGGAGTTGCAGATAAATTCCTGGAGAATTTATTTGAAGAATTTTCGGAAATAATACCGAAAGAATTTCTGTTGCAATTTTGGGCAAACTTTTGGGAAAAAATCCTGGATGAACTTCCGAATAATTCCCCAGATGGAATTTCCTAATAAATTTTCACATGAAAGGAGAAGCTAACGAAAAAAAATCTCGGAGGAATTTTCTTAGAAATTCGTGGAGAAATAACCCAGAACAATTCTTGGTGGAAATTTGGGAAAAAAAATCCGTAGCTACTCCCAAAGGAATTTCTTACATATTCCCGGATTTCTTGAAGCAAATTATGCAGAAATTTCGAGAGTAGCTCCGAAAAAATCGTTCGAGAGTTTGTCCAGCAATTTCATGGAGTGTATCTTCGCAAAATTCATCACAAGTTTCTTAAAAAAAGAATTCCAAGGGTCTCCGATTTTTTCCCAAAAATCATTCTGGAAACTTCTCTTCATGAATAAACTCTCAATAATTTCGCACTGGAGGTTTCTGTGGATTTCTGTAAGAAAATCCTTCTGCCATAAACTTTTTTTTTCATCCCACCGTAATGATTTAGTCGTCGCCTGCCCAACAAACACTGGAGGTGTAAAGCGTTATATGACCAAAAATAGTCTTCTTCGGCTAAAAAAACTAGCTTATTCAGCTGCAATTGTTTGTTGGGTAGGTTGCCAATTTTAATATCAACAAATTAACGATATAAAAGTTCACGGTGACCCAAACCCTACCTAGTGTGCACTTTGAGCCGTATACGGTCGTTTTGGCGCGGCCTGCTTGCAGATACATACAGCTTTTTATAGAAGTTCAACTGAGCCCCCTCGAACCTCATACCCCTCCACATCCTACACAAGCCCCGCAACACGCAATGGTCTGGGGAAGGATCATCAAGCCCTTGGACTATTTCCCCCGTCAAAAATGTGTTTGCAGTTTTGTTTCTTTGAGTTTCTTTTCGAAATTTACAAATTTCCAAATTCTATCGGAATCTTCCAATCTCATCGGGAATTCTTCGAGAACTTCATCGAAATTCAATCGGAAATTTCTCTGAAAACTTTTTCGGATTTTTTTCAAGAAAATTCCGTTTACCGTTATTCCGTTTTTATTTCTCCGGGTATTTTTCCTTCAGGTATTTCGGAATCTTTGGATATTTCTATATTATTTTCGGGGATTTTTTCAGTGATTCCAACGGTTGCATTAACGGAAATTCTTTGGGGCCGTACACCAATTACGTCAAGTACGAGACAGTGAAGACGGCTTTACAGTTTAGGTCGAAATGCGTATCTGTTAAGATTACAACGTGTTGGAATTAAATTAAATAGTACTAAAATCGTCTCATGCATGACAGTCACACGAATTATTTTTTATTTAATATGAAGCGTAAACAAATATTTCCCTTTTCTCCATAGGCTTTTACTTAATTAGTGTGCGGTCCCCTAAGAGAGCTTCCTCTAGCGCTTCCTACGGAAAGAATTTTTGGGTTTTTTGGGAAACTAGAAGCTGCTTCAGGGTTTCCTGGGAAATCGAAAGAATTTGAATTTCTGAATGCATGATTTCTGATAGCAATCTGCTGAAAGATTTCAAAAGAAACATTAGTAATTGAATTTATTTGCTACTAGTGGATACTGTGAAATTTCTTTTCGAGCCCTGTGGGAAGAAAGAATTCGGCTTATCTCATACCTTTATTACGATTTTTGAACAACAAGTTCTGTTCTGTTCTGGATATTATCAGCCTTTCTCTAGATTCAAAAGTTTAAAAGTGTTAGGATAATCATTCTAACAAAAATCATTCCAAGAAATCTCTAGTTTAAACTTAAAAATTATTCTACAGCTGTCAAACAAAATCGACGAGACTTCAAATCGAGGATTCTGTTTCGAAATACTCAAAATAGCCTCAAGCTTATCATCTGGCTTGGGAATTCTCGAAAAAACAAGATTTTTGATGAAAAAATAGCGAAACATTATCGTAATATTAACAGAATGTTTAAATAAATGTTACTATTAAATATTATAATCCGCATTTCAACACCATACGTAAAGAAAAAAATATGGTTGTTTATTTATGTTTTCGAACCTCATAATATCAATCACTACCCACGACAATACACCAGTTCGAGTTCCACTATTTATCTGCAACATTCCAAAGCTTTACCACCATTAATCGAAACCCAAAACGACAAGTGAAGTATTTTTCAACCCCCTTCCACCGGCTGCTCCATCAACCTGTGTCAGGGCCCAGTTCGAAAGTTATCCTTTAACCATCAGATATACCGCAAACAACACGGCGATCAACAATCCAAACCTGTTCGCTCATTCACCTTCGGAGGAACGGTTCGATCATGCCCCAGCATCTCGTGGTTGCCAAAGCGCACCGCACAGTCAGCTTAATTTTTTAAACATTCTCAGATCCAACCAGTCAAGTTGAGAAGTCCGTCCAAAATCCAGCTGTGCGGCAAAACTAACCGTGCTGTGTCGCCGCGGGCCAAATCCGCATGGCAGCCGTTCACCTGGCCAATGTTCTTTTTTTTAGGTTCCTCGACGTTCCATGACAGTGCACTGTTATCCAAAGGGGCTGAAAATGAACTTTTGTTCAGCAGATATCAACGTATAATCCAATATGATATCTTATTAAAACATACTTTCAAAACGAATTATTCCATGATTTTTTTTAACAACGCTTTTTGTGCAATACATTGAATAGGTGAATTTCAACAGTGAGTAAAAAATTTTCGGATTCTAACCATGTACTAAAAATGAACCATCGTTGTAAAGAGTCCAACATTTTCGAAGAAATAAGGCTTGTTATACTCAACACGAGCGGGACGTTATTAATACGAATTAATATTAATACGAAATCAGTATTATGCGAGTTCGGGAAGGTTAAGTAAATAATTCGATTTTTTCAGATAAGCAATACGCCCTTTCGAATCACCGTGCATCGAAGCAGTACTAACAAAAAACGTTATAATTCCGACCTATGACTGCAGCTCAGCAGAATCGTCAAAATAAAACCCCAATTCGATGACCTCGCTGTAGTTCTCCTTGTTGGGTGTTTATTGCTTGGTAGTAGGACGATCGAATAGGGTAGGCAGCACGGACAAGGCGAAGAGGCGTGTACTGCTCGGTGCCAATTTTCGTATTTTTTTCTCGTGGCTGCAGTACATATTCAATTATATATGCACATACCAACTGGATATGGGACAAGTTGGCTGCTGCCGTCGGTGCGGCTTATTAGTTGGACATTTTTGGAGACCCCAACAGGCATTAGCCCTGGCACATGCAAACCAATATATGTGTAAATGACACACATTAGTGCTGATTTATGCATTAAGCGCCAAAGAACGCGACGACTAGCGAACGGTTTCCAGCGCAGTGCATTAACCGATGAATTGCAACCAGCGCGTATCTCTGCTGGGCATCGTGACTGAGACATGCTATAGGTTAAGGGTTTTGTACGAGTTCAGAGCTTGCAGCATCGAGGGCAGGAAATCGAGTTTTGGGCGGCGTGATTCACCCTGAAAGCCGCAAGCCGGCTTAATTAATAATAATCGAGGAACTGATCAAGGCTTAACTTGGAAGGAAGGGTCCCATTTAGTTTTAAGATCGGTCCTTCGGTTTCATGACAATCGACTTTACTGCATAACTGTTGGAGCAAATATCGACCATGACCTGCTTTTTCTCTCGTGTGCTACTCATAATAAGAGGCATCATCAGCAACAATAATAAAAAAGTAAGTGCTATGGTATAGCTTTGCTTAGCGCTGATGAATCCGATGGTAATGATCATATGTGCACTTGAACTGGCTTATTGCTAGTAGGCTCTTAAGTAGTATTTATTTACATATGAGCAATACATTTGTGATTATATGCCTTGAAGCAAGGCGTTAATGAACTAAGCTTTGTATCGGAAGTTGTTCATCAAACCATCTTCTTGTACAGACGAACAGAAATTGGTTATTATTGAGACGATTTTTTTTCTAGTGAGGCAATTCGTCAAATAAAATCTTAAAGCATTGGGAAATTACTGGATAGGTATATGAAGTTAGGAAGCAATATCACGACTTTTGAATTTTGCAGAGGCGTCGCGTCCGCATGTGCAACCTGTGCACTGCACATGTTGCAATTTTATCCCCAACATTTAAACTCTAGGTTTCTTGTCTTTTCTAATCCAAGCATGTATTTGAATTATGTGCATTTGAAAGATTTTTCATGCAAATTTTACTATTAGATACATAAACGGAAAATATGCATGTTATTTTTATAGACGGCATGTGATGACCAAATGCTGCGATGGGGACGCATTATATTTTTCTCTACGATAACGAACCGACCCACCGACACCACATGTTGTATCAACACGGAACTTTCAGCCGAGAACGTTTTGTCATGCATCATACACGTATTATTTTGTATGTGTGGATCATCTGCTCTAACCGCAATCGTCGATGTATAGGTAGTCAAAGCGTTCGTCGCAGGCGTTCCCCAGGGCAGTATCCTCGGGCCCCTGCTTTTCAATCTGTTCACCTCCGACATGCCAGAACCTCCAGAAGGCGGCATTCTGTCTCTGTTCGCAGATGACACATCCATCGTCTACAACGGTAGAGTGATCAGAGCGCTAGTGGCAAAACTCCAACGAGGCCTGGATGCCCTGACAGAGTACCTCACCAGCTGGAAGATCTGTATCAACGCGGCGAAGACCCAGGTCATCATTTTCCCCACTCCAAATCCCCTAAACTTGTTCCGCCTGGGGACTGTAAAATCATCCTCAATGGCACGACCGTGGAATGAGCCAATGAGGCCGGCTACCTTGGCTTGACCCTCGACAGCAAGCTTATTTTCAGGCAACAGGTTGACAAAACGGTGACAAAGTGTAACGTCTTGTTGAAACTACTGTACCCTTTGATCAACCGCCGGTCGTCATTGTCCCTGAAAAATAAGCTTGCTGTCTACAAGCAAATCATCCTCCCTGTGATCGAATATGGCATGCCGGTCTGGGAGAGCTGCGCTAAAACCCACCACCTCAAACTTCAACGGGTCCAAAACAAATTCCTGAGGATGATCCTCAACACCACTCCCAGGACAAGAACATCCGAGGTCCACCGTCTGGCCGGAATAAAAACCTTACATGAACGCTTTGGTGAGTGTAAAGAAAAGTTTAGGGTCCGTTGCTTGCATTCGGATCAGGCTCCAATTAGGGCGCTAGTTCCAATCTAGGTTATCAAATTTCTTATTGTAAATATTAGTGTACATAGTAGTTAGGTTATCAAATTTAAAAAAAAACAAACCAGCGCCTCCTAAAGGCCGTCATGATATATCATATTAACACTTAAATAACAATGTAAACATAAAAATTTAAAATTGAAGTTGGAGGGCCAAGCCGGCCGAGCACTGTACATGTAAAAAATAATTGTAGAACAGAAAATGAAACAATAAAGAAGAATTTTACTACTACCTATCGAGAACCGCTTCAAACAGCGCATGCGCGATTCAGTGAAGAGAGCGCCATCGGAACAAAATCGAAAGAGAAGAGTAAAGCGCGCGCATTTTTGCTCCCTCAAAGCGTTCCATGACGAAAGTTCCGCTTTGTATAAGCAACGCGAAGCAAAATTACACATTACACGCCCAATTACACATCTACTAATCCTGACGACAATGTAGGTACTGTCCGATAATACTAACGCGACATTAGCTCAATTTAAACAGAAATTGTCATCTGCTAATAAGCGCAATAAAGCCTGTTTATAAATACGCCTATTATATTAGACATTGATGATGATGATGAAAATCTATATTGTCGCAGAATTATGAAACGGGTCAACATTTTTTAAGAAATTTATTTTTAAAGGTTTTTTTTCGAGGAATCCAATATATTTAGTTAGGGAGGGGGTAAGTCAAATGTCAATGGTCATGGTCCACAAAAATTTATGAATTTTTTTATGAGCAAGATTCCATGCTGATGGACGGAAAACTTCTCGACATCTGTCCAGTCCAGAATATTGATCAAAGATATAAATTGTAAATAGAATAATTATTAATTGAGAAGAGTTAAGAGCTATGAACTTCATTGTTCTCTTCATTGTACAGACTTTATTTTTCTGATATGACATGCTAATTACAAATTATTATTAGAGCCTTTGCATGATTGATATATTCCAATTTCCATTTCTGTATTTAATACTTCGTCTCATTTTACGAATAACTCAAATTAGAATTGAAAGTGCCAGCTCAATAATTTCCGAATAGATATATTGCTTATTTGTCACATTGGAAACGATTCTGATGATAGTAATTTTTAATCACTTTGAAGCTTAGTTAAGTTTGAGTTAATTCAGAAAATAAGAAGTAGCTAAGAACCAGTTAGATGCAACAAAATAAGCAAACATATTGAGATACGCGCTGGAAAATAATTTGTTTATTATTTCAGGTCCCTTTTATGTGTTTTTTCGAAATATTAAAATAGTGCACAGGTTGTAGAATTGATCACGCGACGCCTCTGGAATTTTGAAATTTTTTAACAATCACTTGGTAGTTTTTGGGCCACCGTGAACTTTTATATCTTAAATTTTTTGATATTTTTCGGTGAAAACTAAACACACACTTCCTATTTTGCATGAGGTTTCGGCCTACTGCTTTTCAGCCATCATCAGATTTGCAATAAATTAATTCTAGACATCATTTGAAAAGGGCCTAAAAGCCAAAATTGATTCGTTCTGATTTTTCGTCTACATATCGTTTTACATGTTGGTCTAGAGTTGCTCACCAATATCAACATATTAACGATATATTTTAACAATCTCTGAGGAAAAAAATAAGTTAAATCATGGTTATGCAAATTCAGAGAAATGTTTCAAGGTTTTAGGCTTATTTTTGTGATACAAAATTATTCCACAATAAAATGAATAAGAAAGTGAAACCATCAGTGCAGGTCAGCATAAGGATGGATTTGGAAGTATGGTAAGCTTTATTGTAAAACTGTGAATCAAAAATAATGCCTTTTATCACTAAATACTTTCCGTAATGCTGGGTAGACACCTTCACGTGGTGCATTACGAAGTAAGATCTACCACACTGTGCTCTAGTTCTTACTATTCTTGTTGATACTTATAAGTGATGGTTGGAAGAGTTTGGAACGGCTTTGCTTTTAGATGACCCACCTTTCGCTCCTTTTGGAAACTCAATCTTAGGCTGGTTTCGAAGCCGACGACATGAATCTCCAAGCTCCAGAGCGCTCAATAATTAGGAATGAAGCGGATACGAATTTGGTGCATCTGCTAAACCTGGCCTGCCCAACCTTTTGAAGCCACGGGCCAATTTTAAGATTGACCACTTGCTGGTGGACCAGGAAATGTTCGGTACATACTTTTATACACTTCCAAAATAACCAAAGTAAAATTTGTTTTTTCAAAATCGAAAGATCTATTCGTTCCTTATAGAAATCAAAAATGCTCTTAGAGATCATTTGACTCAAATTGGATATGAATTGATTGCATGTTCCGTTTCAGGCTATCCTAGAATTCCAAGAATTGAACTATAGGCCTTAGGGTCAATATGCGTAACGGAAAATCTATTTGCTTCTTTCAGAAAAGCAACATACTCTTAGTGATCATTCGAATCGAATTGAAAATGAATTGAATACATGATCCATGAATTCATAGAGTTGAAGGACAGGCCTTCAAGTCAATTCGCGTAACGGAAAATCTATTTGCTTCTTTTAGAAATGCAACAACCTCTTAGTGATCATTTCAACCAAATAGGATATGAATGGAATGCATGTTCCATTCAACGCAATCCAAATTTTCAAGCATCGGAGTACAGGCCTTACGATCAATACACATAACGAAAGATTCATTTTCTTCTTTTAGGAATTTAACGTGCTTTCATAATTATTAAAATTCGATTTCTTGTTTAATACTAATATTCCATTTTGCAAAAAAAAACAGCTCTTTGGGTACGCGTGACGACATCAAGGCCTATACTCCAGTGAATTTTTGAATGACCTTGAAAAAATACAATTGTTGAACGCTCATCCAATTTAATTCTATAGATCGCAATCAGCATAAACAATATAAAAAAAACCCAAGTAGCACACGCAACATCTTTCTAAAAGCTCCTTGTTCCTATTCAGTTTCATTAAAGGCATTGGAAAAACATCAGGCACGAAAAAGTTGCATCAAGATGTCAAAAACGTTCGAATTGTGATCAATGTTTTATTAAAATTGCAATGCAGTACGTGTTTGACATTTGGAAACAAACAAACAAAGAATACTGCACTTCATGTTGCAAACACGAAACAAAATCATTTGGTTGCATATTTTTCACAATGTAACTTCAATGCGTCTTTCAACATTTAATTGTTTGTTTGAATTAAGTTGCAGATAAGTTGAATGTGTCTTCATGTTTATTTTAGTATCGTTCAACGTTTTGACAACTCACATTTTTTCCTGTGATGGTGCAATCAAGTAACAGGAAACCCGAGTACAAAACTTCATAATCGTATGGTTTTTATTGTGAGTCAACATGCAGTTCCTTCGAAGTGTTGAAAAGTGCTGTGCTAGAGTGAAGGGCTATCAATCACAAGATCCATAAATCGAATCCAGTTTTATATTTTTGTTTTATTTTTTTTTCCGCTGTAGTATTCTGCAACATTATTGCAATTTTCCTGCAATCGAAGGATGTTTCCATAGGCTCCACCTCTTGCGCTTTTTAGATTGCAAGAGAGTTATATTTGATGGCACATACGCAAAGATTGTATCTTTCCGAATAGTTGCAACACAGTGAAATGTTCAGTAGTGAAACAATTTGTGCTGCTTGGGAAGCTAACAGCTCTCAAAGAGCTGAAAGCCTTTTCTTCAGGTAATTCTTGGTTGTACTATGGATCACAAGGACATTAAAGTTATTAGAGAACTTATATCATGTGCTCCAGGGAATTTTTGGATGACTCTTTGAAACTAAAAGTGCGCAAACTATTGTTAAAATAGAAAGCTGTTTTTTTGCTACGCGTAGACCTTAAAGGGCAAGCCAGAGTAAACGCGACGTGCGATGCGACGCGACGCGACAATGCAATTCGACAGCCTGTTGATAATGATTGTTATTCTTTTACGTGAGTCGCGTCGCATCACATCACTCGTCGCGTTTACTCTGGCTTGTCCCTAAGACTCATACTTCAGGGAATTCCCGGATGACCTGGAACCAGGCGATTATTAAAGGCAGGTCCAGGCGTACGGATTAAACAGATCATGCATCATTAAACAAACAGGCTGTTGGGGCGAGTTTCTGGCTTGAATAAAACCATCTTGACAGCAGTCTTCATGATGAACAGCTTCAAAGCTATAATTTATTACTTATTAGTTCATAATTCTAAACGGTAATACAAACAAACTTACATTCTAGTGTACAATTCAAGCTGCCCAGAAATCACCCTCTCATCTTCTCTCTATTTCACTTACAACTAAACACTTCAGAAGCAGTTTCAGTGGCGCACGATTTCACTGTTGCCAGATTCACTAAAAATTCATTCTAACATTCTCCCTCCCGTGAAACTGGTAACGAGTTGATTAATTGTACGACTAATTAATTTACATCATCTAACTAATATGTGCTATTATCATGTTATAAATGTGCACACCTCCAGGATCGAAGATTTTCGATTCCACAAAATATTGAATCTCACATTTCAACAGATACAGCTTCAATTCTTCCACTGCACATCTTTCGTACCACTCTCCGTGCGCGGAGCACTCTTTTCCAACACGCGCCGCCTCGTATACAGTTGCATGCGACTTACAACGTACTTGTTGACAGAGCGTCGATTCATTTATCCGTTCTATACTCCTCCCGGTGCAAACAATAGAAACATCAGCCAACTTTTCGGGAGCAGTTGAAACGTTTGCATTTTGATGGAATACGGTCTCCAAAAGTTTGGCATCATCAGCAACAAATCGAGTGGCAGGAAATTTGCCTGTCGCTCGCGGTTCGGAATGGTGATGATGAAACGTTTTTTCTTTTAAAACGGCCGGGCTACCGATGGCATCCTGCTGTTTCGCTTTGTCGAGTGAAAGAAGTTTTGTACTTTCCGTTCGTGTGCAGCTACCTTTTTCATTGTACCGCTTTATCAACGCTACTTTTCTGGCACTAAAATCGCAATCAATTTCTCTTACCGATGCCAAATAATCCTCGTTTAATTTCGCGAATCGTCGTTCAAAATCCTGTTTGATTCTCGCAGAAACCTCTTGTTGTTGGGTTCGCCATGACTTGTGTTGCTCTTCAAGCAGTTGCAGCTTGCTTTTCATATCGTCCATGGCGAAACACTTCAAGATGAGCTTTAGAATCTTTGAAGAATGTTGGGGCGAGTTTCTGGCTTGAATAAAACCATCTTGACAGCAGTCTTCATGATGAACAGCTTCAAAGCTATAATTTATTACTTATTAGTTCATAATTCTAAACGGTAATACAAACAAACTTACATTCTAGTGTACAATTCAAGCTGCCCAGGAATCACCCTCTCATCTTCTCTCTATTTCACTTACAACTAAACACTTCAGAAGCAGTTTCAGTGGCGCACGATTTCACTGTTGCCAGATTCACTAAAATTCATTCTAACATTTGGTAGGGATGTTGCGATGGGATTTTCCTGGCTCGAAAGAAACAGTTTTGACAGCAGTCTTCCATTACAAACAGCTTCAAAACTGGAATTTATTATCTATTAATAAATTATAAACTCAATATACATGTGCATGATTTACAATCTAGTTTCACTTCAATTCACTAATCCCAGGCTCCATCGCCACTCTAAATCACTAATCTGATATTATTGAACCACCAGTGTTGCCAGTTTCACTCAACTTATTAAACTCCTCTCAACACTCCCACCCGTGAAACTAGTAACAAACTGGTATATTTAGTGTTTCTAAATTTCACCTTCTCAAAAAAAAATGTTCCTATAAATCCACCTGGATCAAAAACCATTATTTTGACAAAACGATCCACGATTCCTCTCACAATTTTCTTCGGCGCACCAAACAAATCGCTTTGTTTCGGGTTGCACGCATAATCGTCCATAGCTCCTGTGTAAACGAATTCGTTTCTGCCTTCATTCTGTGCGACGGTATACGAATTGATGCATTCATTCGAGTTTTCTCGATGATCAGGACGGTGCACAACTGTCGCCGCTTCATAACTAGTGCTTTGCAGAGCTTTACCTATCAGTTCAATTTCACTGCTTTTGTCTTCCGATACGTGCGGGAACAGAACGGTTTGTGTTTGATAGGTAGCAGTCTGGTGGGAAGCTGCGGTGTCCAAACAAAATGCTCTATCCAATTCATCGTCTGATTTTGTTTCGTTGCTGTTAGATATTCGCTTTTCTTCTTCGTTCAATGACTTTTCACAGATTCTCGGCCCGCAATATTTTAATACTATTGCTTTCCTACGTGCATCAAATTCTACATCAAGTTCCCTTGCCGCTGTCTCGTAGTCCTCATCCAATTGTTTTAATTTGCGTTTATAATCCAGCCGGATTCTCTCCTCATTTTCGTGCTGTTGCGCCCGCCATCGTTTGTTTCGCTCCTCTAGCAGCTCGAGCTTTCTCCTCAGTTCGTCCATGGCGACACCTTTTCACTCGGGTGATAGATTTTTTGAAGAATGTTGCGATGGGATTTTCCTGGGTCGAAAGAAACCGTTTTTGACAGCAGTCTTCCATTACAAACAGCTTCAAAACTGGAATTTATTATCTATTAATAAATTATAAACTCAATATACATGTGCATGATTTACAATCTAGTTTCACTTCAATTCACTAATCCCAGGCTCCATCGCCACTCTAAATCACTAATCTGATATTATTGAACCACCAGTGTTGCCAGTTTCACTCAACTTATTAAACTCCTCTCAACACAGGCCTTTAGTTACGCGTGAAGATCCGAGGCCTATATTCTGATTTTTGGAACACCTGAAGGAATATTCAATTTGGTATAATAGATAAAATAGAACACGACAGCAAACAGTTTTGTGTAAAATTGCAGCTAATCCTAACAAACGAATTAACATTCGATATTCAATTATATTTGACTGAATTTTACAATCGAGTTCAATTGATTCAATATTTAGATTATTTGCATTCTTCATAAATGTGCATTTAAATACATTTTAAATCACAGCCTATTTCTATCTGCGAATTTTCAAAAAAAAAACCCTTGTGTTATGTGTGTGGATTTCAAGGCCTATACTCCAGGGAACTCTTGGATGACCTAAAACGCAAGGTTATTGAAGGCGTATCCAATTTGATTTCATGGGACATAAAGTAGGACCTATTTAAAAATATATAAACCATCTAGTTACGCGTGTAGACCTTCGAACCTATACTCCAGGGAATCCTTGGATAACCTGAAAAGGAACAGCTATTGAAGGCATATCCAATATGATTAAATAGATAAAATAGGGCATGAACCATTTTTAAAAAGAGATGATAGCCCTTTGGTAACACCCGTAGCTCTTAGCGCTTATAATTATACTTATAGGGAATGAACCATCAAAAAAATAATCAACCCTTTGGTTACGCGTGTAGACCTCAACGCCTATACTCCAGTGAATTCTTGGATGAGCTGGAAAGGAATGGCTGTTGAAGGCGAATCCAATCAGGTTTTCTGGATCAAATAGGACATGAAAAAGTTTTTAAAACAGATATCAGATATATGTGTAGATTAGGTTGGCTCAAAAAACACTTTTTCAAATTTTTGTATGGGCCGCCCTCTTATTCGGTTCTATTTGATGCCCTGATGCTCTGGACGAAATTTCAGCCAAATCGGTCAACGTTTGGCCGGTGCTAAACTCGTTGGAAGTTTATATGTAAAAATGTATGCAGAAATATTCAAAAACAGTGATTTGCAGTTAGACGGCTCAATTTACGATGAAGAGCTATGGTGCTCATTCAGATCGTGAAGAATTGGAAAGGACGAAGTGAGAAATATGATATAAGGAGAGATAAAAATGAGAAGTGAAAAGGTAGAAAGAAGGAGGGAGGAAAAATATACGGTAAGAAAGAAAAAAGAAGAATGAAAAGAACAGAAGAAGAAAAAAGAACAAAAAGAAAGAAGGAAGATGGAAGAAGGAAAAAAGAAGGACGAAGGAAGAAAGAAGAAGGAGAGAAGACACAAGGATGCAAAAAAAAGCAAGTAACAGGGAATGGAAAAATAGAAAAGAAATAACGTACAAAGAAGAAAGAAATTAGTAAGAAAGAATGAAGAAAATAGGAAAAAAAAATGAAAAAAGAAGAAGGAAGAAAGGAAGAAAAAAAGAAGGAAAAAAGATGGGATAAAGAAGGATGAAAAAAGAAAAAAGGAGTGAAAAGCAAAAAAGAATGAATGAATGAAGAAAGGAAAAAGAAGGGAAAAAACAAACAGAAAGAAAGGAAAAAAGAAGGAATAAAGAAAGGAGAGAGAATGAAGAAACAAAAAAGGAAAAAAGAAGAAAGAAGGAAAAACGGAGGAAAAAAGAATGAAGAAGAAAGAATTAAATAAGGAAGAAGGTAGAAAGAAAAAAGAAACAATAAGAAAAAAGGCGGAAGAAAGGAAGAAGAAAAAAAGTAAGGAAAAAAGAAGTTAGAATGAAGAAAGAAGTTAGAAGGAAAGTGGAAAAAGGAAGGAAGACACAAAGAAACAAAAAAAAGATGGTAGACAGATGAAGCAAGTAACAGGGAAGGACGAAAGAAAAATGGGAGAATTAAAAAACAAGAAGGGAGAAATAAGGAAGTAAACAGGAAGAAAAAAGGAAGAAAGAAGAAAAAATAACGAAAAAAGAAGGAAGAAAGAAGGAAAAAAGAAGAAAGAAAGAAAAAAAAGAAGGAAGGGAGAAGAAAGAAGGAAGAGAGACGGAAGAAAAAAAGGAGGCAAAAAGAGTGAAAAAGTAAGTAAAGTAAGTGAAGTAAGAAGGAAGAAGTAAAAAGAAACAAGAAAGAAAATAGGTGGTAATAGAAAGAAAGAAGTTAGAAATAAGGAAGATAAAATATGGAAGGAAGAAAGAAGAAAGAAAGAAGGAAGAAAAATGGATGGAAAGAAGCATATGAAGTAAGAAGGAAGAAGTAAAAAGAAACAAGAAAGAAAATAGGTGGTAATAGAAAGACAAAATAAAGAAGAAGGAAGAATAAAAAGGACTTTCTTCATTCCGACCTAGACAGAATAACAGGTAATAGAAAGACAAAATAAAGAAGAAGGAAGAATAAAAAGGACTTTCTTGATTCCGATGCTACAGCTCTCAGACTGTGCACATTGAGGTTGGGGACCAAATCCCATGCTTTCATCCATTGGTTCCCTGTGCAATTGCAATTGTTCTGGTCAATCACGAAGTACTTACCTGGTTGACTACAGCGTCGTTACACCAGCCCACTGAAGTCTGCCGTATTTTATGAGATTCTTAATATTTTCTCCTTTTTTTACTTGATACAGCTCACGATTCATGCGTCTGCGCCACACACCATTGTTTTGTTTCCCTCCGAGTATTGTACGCTGAATTTTTCGCTCGAAAACCCCGAAAGCTCTCCGGTCTGCCTCTTTTAACGTCCATGCTTCATATCCATAAAGGGCCACTGGTAGAATCAGAGTTTTGTATAGAGCAAATTTCGTTTTCGTCTGCATGTTGCGGGACCTAAGCTGGTTACGTAATCCGTAAAAAGCTCTATTCGCAGCAGCAATATGTCTTTTAACAACACGGGAAACGTCATTGTCACATGTCACAAGCGTACCAAGATAAACAAATTCTTCAACTACTTCACAACACATCCCCATCAAGCACTACCTCAACACCAACACCACTAGGTCTTCCTCTATCTCTACCTGCCATTATGTACTTTGTCTTCTTAGAGTTAATGGCTAAGCCTATCCTCGCCGTCTCCCTCTTCAGTGGGACAAAAGCCTCCACTACTGCTCTGCGATCGATTCCAATGAGGTCGATGTCGTCCGCAAAGCCCAGGAGCATATGCGACAGTGTGATGATCTTGCCATTCCTCTGCACGTCAGATCTCCTAATAGCGCCTTCGAGTACAATGTTGAACAATAAATTTGAAAGTGCATCACCCTGCTTCAATCCGTCAAAGGTCACAAACGAGGTTGACACTTCGTCTACAATCCGAATACTTGATTTCGAGCCATCCAGCGTTGCACGTATCAGTCTAATCAGTTTCGCCGGAAAACCATGTTCTGCCACAGCTTATTTCTTTTCACTGAATCCTACGCTGCTTTGAAATCAATGAACAGATAGTAGGTAAGTCTGCAAGATGTGCTCCGTTCAACAAATCTTCAAAGTGCTCCTTCCACCATAGTCTTGTCAATCACGGAGTAGCAACTACGAAATGCATGGTCATCATGCTCATGCTCATAAATCTGGATTCGCAATTTGGGGGTTCAGTCGAGGAATTTTTGTGGATGTCTTTGCTTGAGTTAATTACAAAATAGGGGTCGAATCTAAGGAGGACAGATATAAAACCTATAACGAAAATCCTATTTCGTTTTGTACAAAATTCATAGTTTTCTATGCGTGCGCCTCGACTCGACACATTGTGATGAGTAGCCGAAATAAGAATCTTAAGCATAACTACGTGATTGAGATTGCAAAGGTTTTGCGCACGCTAATGGAAAAGTTCAACTGCAAAGAAACTGTAAACATCTAACGACTTTGAACGACTATTAAATTAATCAACGATTTCAGGTTAAAGGGATGGGTTCAGACTCAATTTCTTCACAGGTGCTCTCGCTTTATTCTACAATTTTTTATTAATATGCTGAAAAATCCAACAGCATTGCCAAATGTGGGCTGCTATCTGGCTGTAGGTATGTGCGAGCCGCTTTGAACACTTTATGTCATTTGAAGGTTGTCGAAGCATTGCCCGATTACTTTGATTGCTAATTATTTGCCGGTCAGTTGAGATTTGCATTAGGCCTACTTCAATGGTTTCCAACTGGGAGGGAGCTCTCGATACTACACATCAAATTAATTATATACTGTCGTCATTTCTAAATTCATCTTTGCGTGTTATTGTTGTTATATTGCCTTCAAAAATTTGCTTGCCGAGAGTTTCGTTTTCGGCTCACACTGACAGCTAGATTTCGGCTCGGCTTGACAAAAACACATTTTTCGTATCTGTTTCTCCCTCCCAGGTTTCCAAGGAGCGATTCCAAGCAACAGCATCAAAATTTAAGAAAATTTTTAATTCATGATTTTCTATTGAGTTGAAACTTTGCACAGTTTTTCAATTTCATCTAAATCGTCATTTTCGATATCAAATCTTCATATTGAGTCACGACTAACTTTTCAAAAGGGTGTATGTGAAAATGGTTCAAAAATATTTAAAAAGCTGCACAGCAAAAACGGAATGTTCGATTGTTATGATTTTTCAGCAAAGTTAGACAACTAAATGGTGATTCTTAAGAAAATGTGCACAGTAAAAAAAAATTTTTGCCTTTAAAAATATCATTTTTGTCACAAAAACTCAAATATCTCAAAACCCTATCTTTTTTCGAACGTAATTTTTTTTAGGGAAAACGGTGATGGTAAACTAATAAACAAAAAAGTTATGACATTTCAAACATTTCACAATTTTCACATATAGTAAACAAAAAAAAAATTTCCGTGTATTTTTTTTCAAGAATCGCAGTTTGATGCTGATTTTTTTGTTAAGGGCCTTGCGTGAGTTAAACAAGTTGTTTGTATGATATTCCATATTTATGTATTCATCGATATTATGTATATTATATGTATAAATATTATATGTATAAATAAATAAAAATGAATTAATATTATCCTAAGTATTAAATTAAATGTGGCAGTTACACAATGTTGTTATAGAAACTCTAAGAGTTTTGGGTTTGAATTTTGGTATGGGTTATGATATCATGAAAACAGTTTATTAATACTTATTTTTTATTTATTTTATTCAAATTTTTTAAAATATCGAACACTTTTGAATTATTATCAGCACAGTTTGAGTATAGTTTTGCTTTAATTTTATTTTCCGACAATGGAATGAAACAGTGAAATTTTGGGTTCCTTGGATCGTTTTCGCGTTATTAAATTGCTCGCTGAGCTCTGAAGCCTTTATTTCGTACTCTTCAGTAGTAGTAAAACAAAATGATAATTTGGTTAAATCTTTTTCTTTTCTACGATTTGCCCAATCAAAAAGTTCTTTCGCAGTTTTAATTGGATGCTCACGTTCTTTGGCTAAACTTGCTCTTGTGGCCATGCGCTTTATTGTTCCTCAAATAGCATCACAAGGACCTTTGCCATGTGATGTAGCAAAAAAATGCCATTCTGCATCAATTCCGTACATTGATTTAAATTGACATTGGCTCGAAAAATTCTTACGATTTTTGTACTGCGACGCTGCTCCATCAGACATGAAATATATCTTTTTGACTTCTTTATGCTTATCAACGCGTAAAAGTTAATCATTTTCAATGAACAAGTTTACGGATACTGAATCGTGTCTTAAATCTTCGGAAATTATAATAAAACTTAAGTGTTCAATTTGCGTACTTCCATTAAAATAAATAACGAATGGATGAATTGTAGCTTGTTGTACGTTCAGTGATGGGACTGCACTTCATCTTACAATACAAAGCTGTAATTTTCAGAAAAATCACAAATGACTAAAAATTCACCATTTTGTAATGTATTTTTCGTATTTTTAAAAAGCTGGAATGCTGGATTGTTCTGTTTTAATGAAATCGTGAGGATTAAACTTTCTAATTTCAAGCAAAAATATGACACAAACTCATCTACAGGTTTTACAATAGTTTCTATGTCACACCTATCCGTGGTCACCCATTGCTCAAATGATAACTGATCAATATATTTTTCTTCAAACTCAGCGAATAAAGTATTTTCCAATGATGAAGAATCTGGACAATCCGAACAAGATCGTAGATAGCAATTTGATGTTGTATTTTCACACAAAAGACTACCAGTTAACATTTTAATATCATTTGTTAAATTGATTCTTTTCAAACTATGTAAAATAAGATTAATATTCTCATGGGTTGTGCACACACACACATTATGTGTTCCTGAATTGGAAAGAAGCTTACATTGCCTTGGCCGAAGGCTTGCAAATGAGGAAAAACCTATTTTAATATTATCGTGAATTTCCTTGAAGCGTGTGTACGCTTCTTTCAAAATCGTCATCATTAATCGTTTTGGATTGCTTGACGCTTTCCATCTTTTTACTGATACATAATCTTTTTGACCAGGCATAGCTCGACTTACTTCATCATCTTCAAAATATTGAACTACTATTTCTTTTGTCTCATCTGTTAATGCAGTACTAGACCTAGTATTTTTGGTTGAAAGACAGTTATTCTTCAATTGTTTTGCCTCTTTACTGTATTTCTATTGGTTTTGAACTCATCAATGGCATCCTGAATAGACCACGAACTTAGCAGCATCGACAAAATCAATAATTTTTCTTTCCTTGTCGTGGCTGCATTCGAGAACCTTTCCTTCATATTTATAATTACCTCATCGTAGTCTGTATTTTCCACATCATCAGGTCCCTAATTTGAAGAGGTTTCTTCGTACAGCTTCGTTTATTTCACGGTATTTTTCTCCGGGTAATAAACGTAGTCCATCTTACTCCATTTAATCAGGTCACTTTTATCCCAGCTATGCCCTCGTTAAAGCGTTCGATGTTGACCTTTTGGATACACTCATCTTCCGATTGATTTGTTGAAACAGATTTCGCTGATGGTACGGTGGCAAGGCTCTCAGCACTTAATACTTCTGGTAATTCCTCAGTTGTTGTCGATACATCTGGCAATTCCTCAGTTGCTGTCGTTTTCGAACTTCCTGCGCTCTGCTCAACCGATGATATACAGATTGCTCTTTTGTCAACGTTTAGACGGCAGGACGTGCAAATGCGTAAATTTGTATTCAATGTGGACATTGGAGCATAACCAGTCGCTTTCAGTTTATCTATAGTGCTTTCGGTGAGATTTCGTAACTCTTTTGAACACTTTTTTCCATCAAACGGCCTTCAACAGTTGAGAGCCGCTTTCTCATGTTGTTCGTAATATTTCAATAAACAAAATCACTTTTAAGTTTTTACTGACTAGTTTGGTGTCATTTGCTTGACTGAAGAAAAAAATTACTATAAGATCTTTAACAACCTTAGTAGTAGTAATTTTTTTGCTTTTTCGTGAGCATTGTCATGGTATGTACCTATCATGCATTTGTTGTTATTGAAGATACCCGTTTCCTCCCGATCATAAAGTCTATTCTCTAAGAGGTATATTTTTTGCAAGTAAACTATAGACGTACACGTGTATATAAATCTTTGATTTTGCAGCTTTTGTCTTAAAAATAACATTTCTGATATGTTTCTATCAACGTTATTATCAACAGGTTTCAACACTATTAAAAGAATTTTTCGCCAGTCACGTGCAATGAAAATTATGACACTATCAATACTTTTGATCACAACACTGGATCGTGTCTAAGTTTCTTATAGATGCTATGAATAATTAAATCAAAATATCATGAAAACAACTTGTTTAAATCACGTCCCTTAACAATAAAATCTGCATCAAACTGCAATTCTCGAAATAACACACAGAAAAAAATTTTTTTACTAAATGTGAAAATTGTGAAATGTTTGAAATGTCATAACTTTTTGTTTATTAGTTTACCATCACCAAATTTTTATGGTAGATAGCTAATATAATGGACCGTTTTCCCTAAAAAAATTACGTTCGAAAAAGATAGGGTTTTGAGATATTTGAGTTTTTGTGACAAAATGATATTTTTAAAGGCAAAAAATTTTTTTTACTGTGCACATTTTCTTAAGAATCACCATTTAGTTGTCTAACTTTGCTGAAAAAATCATAACAATCGAACATTCCGTTTTTGCTGTGCAGCTTTTTAAATATTTTTGAACCATTTTCACATACACCCTTTTGAAAAGTTAGTCGTGACTCAATATGAAGATTTGATATCGAAAAATGACGATTTAGATGAAATTGAAAAACTGTGCAGAGTTTCAAATATTTTCGAAATGGTCGCTCAGGATCGACTGACATGCCCCCGTGGAATGCCTCATTGAATATTTGCTTTATCCAGTTTTCCGCGAGCGGTAATGGCCTACGGGCTAGTCTCTGATTTGACATTTGTGGAGGTCAACTGCACCCATCGTTCCGAGCATTTTGATCAATATGGTATATAAGAAGGCTTGAATTCACCTCATCAGCACCTTTTTATATACCATATTGATCAGAATGCTCAGGCAATGGTGCAGTTGACTCCTAACATCAAATCAGAAACTTCTTTCTGGTAAGCTGATAACCATTACCCTCGCGGAAAACTGGATACAGTACTGGGTACCTTACACCTCGGGAAATTTTTCCTCCGGATTTTGTTTCTCGTGCATTTTAAATGGGGCCGGGACTTTGATGTTCCGTTCCGTGATGTTCACGAAAACATCACATACGTAAAAATACATGAGGAAAAAATCCGCGGATCGAGTTCCCGAGGTGTGAGGCTACTCTCAACGGCTAGTACTGTTTCACTGCCTTTGACTAACCGGGAAACTTTCAATAGTTAGGTTTTGGACAGGTGTTCAGCAGACGACAGATATTGTCGAAAAGTGATGTGCGTGGCTCGTGTTTCCAAGCGGCCCGAGTCCCTGCAGAACGCGCACAGTCATGACAAAGATGATGGTCTTTCGTGCTTATTATTTAACATCGCTTTGGAGGGGATAATACAAAAGACAGGGATCGACACGAGTAGCACGATTTCCACGAAGTCCGTTCAGCTACCTGACATCGTCGTTAACATTGACATTATGGTACGTACTTTGCGAAGCAGGAGGAAACCTTCTACAGACTTAAGAGAAAAGCTAAGTGGAACGGACTAGTCATCAACACATTGAAAACAAAGTACATGATAGGAAGAGGCTCAAGAGAGGACACCGTTAGCCATCCACCATGAGTTTGTATCGGTGGTGATGAAATTGAGGTGGTTGAAGAATACGTGTACTTAGGCTAACTGGATACCGTCGGAAACTAAACTAGCAGTGAAAATCATAGACACATCACGACAGGAAATCGTCACCATACAAAACTGACTATCTACAAAATGCCCATTAGACTGATAGTCCACTATGAACACGACACCTGGACAATGCTTGTTGAGGACCCTCGCACACTTGGGTTTTCGAAAGAAAACTGCTCTGGTGATTAGGTGAAAGAAAACATTTATGGTGGATAACAGATGGAAGACAATACATGGAGGAAACGATTGAACCACAAGTTGCATCAGCTGTAGGGAGAACCTTCCATTATTGTTCACACCGCAAAAATCGAACGACTGCGGTGGGCTAGGCATGCAGCTAGAATGTCGGGAAAAAAGCCAGATAAAAATGGTTCCATCATTAATTTGCATTTTCTTTTGTCTTTATTAAAGATATTTGCAGCCCTCGGCTGGCTCATCTCTAAGTGTATATTTAATTTAGACGTTCCGGTCTGAAAAAACGTAGCAAAATCTAGTTCATGAAGTTTGAAAAACTGTCTTGTGAAAAGATCTGCGTTGTTAGAAACAACGTTTTAATGAGATGAAAGGAGATGCGAAGAAAAGAGGGTGGCACTTTCCTCGTGATTTTTGCTTCATTTCTAACACACGACATTTCCCGTACAATGTATAATAAATACGTCACCTTTTACCTAATAATCGGAAACTCACTCTCCCGGTTTGAAAATGAACGATGTAATCAATTTACGCCCACAGGCGACATAGGATAGGCGAACGTATTTTTACCACCATGATTGGCCCTCTAACTAGGTACCTGAGCGGTGCTTGCCATCGTACCAGCTTCTAGGATGTTGCTGTGCTGAGAAAAACGTGCAATTTCCCTGCTCGATGAACCAACGCTCCTCCTGTTTCGCTCGATTCCATCTTCTGATTTCCGAAGAAATTTTGTTTTCCATCTGTTCGGCATCCTCTTTAGCACACCCCTCCGGATGTTGTGAATTGAAAGTAGCTACTTATTTTTAACAAACGGATAATTCAATCTGGTCCTTGTTGTCATCACTACAACGCAAACAGCACCATTGGCGAATTTTCCGATAGAATCAACCGGATAGACGAACTAGGAAATGGTGGATTTTATTTTCAGTCAAACCATAAAGGAGAAATGTCGGTCAAGTCACCCCTACATTGGCTGCCGGCGGTCCATTATGCGTATGGTAGGTTGGAGCGAAATGTGGACATAAAAATTCTGGGGGAGCGCAATTTACCGAGATTTATGAGTATTGGCCGTAGGCCACTCTTTTTGCGCTATCGTTATTGCCATGGTTGTTGAGGATTTTGATCTAGATACTAAACAGAAGGTTATCGAACTCAAACTAGCTTTGAAATGTAATTTCTGCCTAACCTTCGGGCGGAACAAATGAAATAGAAATAAAAGTTCGTGCCAAATAAATTTATAACCTAATTGGTTTGCTCTTCATCTTCACTTTCCCAAACCTAACAGAGTCAAGCAGTGGGAAGCTGTCTGTGTGGGGTGATTAAATTTCCAGTGGTGTTGTTTCCTCAATCTAGGCAAGGCTGCTCGCATTACAATTCAAGGTTTTTATGCTAATTTGTTATGTTTTCGGAAGAAGTTTAAGTGCTCATTGCGTAAAGTATTTGCCATCGGCGAACGAGTAGGTACATATATTGTTTCACGAGCATGAGTTGAGTATGAACAGTTGGTAGAGCAAATACAATTTGTTGAGTAGTTTCTGAATGAAGTGAAAAGAAAATAATTTATTATAGGTTCTTCTTCAATTCGCAGATATGTATCAGACAACCCGGAGATGGTGTTAGTAAGGGTTTCATTGTATAACATTTCCCGCATTCAATTTTGAATACAAAAACGTTGTCTTGTTTGCTTTGCCTTGGCGTAGCACTTCCAGTACGATAATAGCCAACGACACTAGTTTTGGAACAGCCAACGGGGTTATTGAAATTGTTCATCCCAACTAAATCAAGCAGGGCAAAACGAATGACATCATTTGACCAAAACAAATGACAATTTACTCTGCCCAAAGTGTGTTTTTGTGTCAACAAATAACCATTGCTTCAACGGATACGGCCATTACGAAGTGGTTGGTAAATAAATATTTCCAATTCCGATGGGCACCGATCAGTTGCGCAATGCTCTATACCAATATAACTTCGTTGAGCATGACCAAACGAAATTGAAATCTATTTACAATCCGATCATTAATGTGATCGGTTCATTTCAAACGATCGTTCAACAAAATACTGATCGATAATTATGTTGTATTGGCTTACATTCCACACACAAACGTACCCTGAGTGTGGCCAGTATGGCTGGGCTTGGAAAGCCTCCGGAGGAGAAATTATCGATCGCGCCAAATTTGGGAGCCAAACGAGACGGAGTTGTGCAATTTAAACGCCGCGGGAGATGAAAGTGGTTTGCCTCTGCGGCTGTGGAAAAGCTATGCAGCAGCTCGTGTCTTGAAGGAATTTTTGGCAATTGAATCGACGATTTTATTGCTTAATATTGGCATTTCTTCCTAGCTATTTAAGCTCATCAAACGATACAACGTGAGCAGATTTCGTTCATTAGTAGGCGATAGGTAAATGAAGCGTTTTTGATTTTTTCGCATAAAGCATTGACGCATTAAAATTAATTTTATTGTACGAGAAAGGAAACACCAAGTTACGTAAACCAAATATAGTATATAAACAATATAGTCCACTTCGTAAGTTCCCATATATTAGGCAAGAGACAGCACATTCACATCATCTTGCGTCACAAAAGATAACTAACGCACAACAATTTGAAGACATTTGAATCTCTGTGAAGACATTTATTTTGTGAAGACATTTTGAAGACTTTCCAAAATATTTGAAGCCTTATATACTTATTAGAAGAAACTTGAAGACAATAAATAAGCCAGTGAATAGAAAATACAATTTTATTGCTTACTAATAAATTTTGCGACCTCTATAGACTAACTATATAAATATTACAAAAGTTATAATAGTCTTAGTCTCGGGCTTAGAATCTCAAACATAAAAATACATTCACACTAGCCGGTTGATAACTGCAACGCATTTTAGACCTCATACACAGAGTTAAAATAAAAAGTTTCGTTGGTTCTTTTTGGTAGAGAGTTGCAAATGTTTGTAACAAAAGTACGCAAACTTTTTTACACCAGTTGTACAAAAGTTGCATACCGCTCTGAAATTAAAAGTTTCAACTTTCAAAAGAAAGTTGAAACTAAATTACCTAAAATGAAAGTGGAATATTTTTATTCTAAAACGACAGCTGCTTACTCAAAACAAAATCTCCCAAATTTTACCCTCCATGTTTTGTTTTTGAATTCATAGTAAAAGAATTAGTATGAGTTTTTTTTTATTTCATATTATATTCAATCGGTGTTTAATCATAAACACAAAGTTGATAGGATGTTATGTTCAGCATCCGACCAGCAAGCAACTTGGTTCAAAACTATGAAAATAATCCATCCACTTGTGGTGCGCATCGTAAACATCTAGGCGATCTATACATTGCGCCGTAGTATTCCTGCCAGTTGAGAATGCCAATACAAGTAATTTGTCTGTAAAAAAAAATAGAAAATCAGATATTCAACATTATGTGCACTCCAACATTGGAATTTCAACCAGAACTAGTTTCACGCCATTGATGTGAGTCTCGGTGTATGAGTTGGGTGGTTTGCTCTGGGCAATTGTATCAGGGCGGCACACTGGTAGTGTACATTTTCTTGCTCATAAGTGTAAAATTATGACCTACCTTCCTGTTCCATGTGAAGCTCGATTATTTCCTGCAGAAAAAATAAAGAAGGTTCATGCCAAAATCTGCGAAAATTATTTAACGTCGAGGCAGCACCGAACATAACTGCTGCAAAAAACTTGGGATAAAGGAATGACTGTGATTTGTTTTCTTTTGATGACTTCGCTACTGTCAGTCAGTCCACTTGTTGTATACATATTGATATTTTAATAATTTTATACTTGAAAAGATGATTTTTAAAGTTACACTCAGAAAAGATGGAAAATACTTTTGAATGAAACGTATAACTTTCGGCCAAGCAAATTTGACTTTTATTTTAAAGAAATTTTCTAACTTTTTCGATTGAAAGTGCATAAATTTTGAAAGAACAGTTTTTATTTTTTCTGTGTACGCACTTCACTTTGAGCTGTGTGCTGGTTAAAAAATTCTCGATGGCAGCATTTGTTTATTTTCCTTGGCGGTGGCATCGTTTTTGACGTGTCTGTGAAAAGGTATTTCGATCATTACATCGGAACGCAATGGCCGATCTAATATGCGGCAAATGCAACCGTTGAGCTACAACCAGATTTTTTTTTCTCAATTCCTTCTGAATTCATCTGATCTTTTCGGCATTTACATTCCATCATTCAACATTCCTCTAAATATCCTTCAAGAAACTCTTTGAATTTCCCGTGGATTTTTAGAAGAATTTTCAGTGAAAATTTTATAGATTTTTTCGTGTAAAATAAGAAGAATTTACGATGAAGAACTTCTTGTCTAAATTTAAGAGAATTGGGAAAGTTTTTGATCACCGTACATGACTCAATCATTATTGATTTGTTGGCATCTATCGGGGAGTACAACATCTAAAGCTCAAAGTAAGAGGGAGCGCAACAATGAAGAACAGTATGGATAGGTGTCACAAGCTAGCGACGAGTATGAAGTGAACAGAAATTGAAATTTTAGTAGAGGGCCAGTTGTGAGAACAGCATTGTTGAAATCGCTGTTATTCTGCCTAACGTCCACCCAGGAACGGCTTGGGTAGTAGCATGGTGACTACTCTTACCCAGACAGGCACAGGTGACTGTCTTGGTAAGGTAGTCATTAATGATGATTAAATTTAAGAGGGTGAAATTGAAAATTCAGATAAAATTATCGAGGAAATTTATAATAATGTCCGTAAAAAGAAATAAATGAAATCCTCCAAATATTAAGCGGAAAATTCTTCTCAATTTCTACTGAACTCCCACAAAAAATCCCTTTTAATTTCCACAAGAAATTTGTCCAATTAATTTCCATAGAAAAAATGTCGACAAGAAATTGAAATTGTTTTGGTGTTAAATGGATATTTCTCAGAACTCCATGGTAAATTACTACAAGAAAATGTTCTTAAAAAACCCAAGGAAACTTGTTACACACTTTTGTTAAATTCTTACTTGAATTCCTTTGGTATTTTTTTTTGAGAATTATTTTATGAATTTCTCCTAAAAAATCGTTCTGGTATTCTTTCTGAAATTCCTCAATGAATTTGTTCGGAAATTTCAGGGATTTCTCCAAAAAATCCTCCAGAAATTCCTTTGGAATTTTCTCTAAGAGCTCCTCCGTAAGATCGTCTAAGAATTCCAGCGAAAGTATATCCAAGAATTCCTTCGGAAGATCCTCCAGAATTTCTCCAGTAGTTCCTTCACGAATTTTTCCAGCAGTTCTTTCAGGAATTCCTCCTGAAGTTCGTCCAGAAATTCTTCCGAAAGTTCCCCCAGGAATTCCCGCGGAAGCTCCTACAGGGATAACTCCGGAAGTTTCTCCAGGAATTCCTCTGGAAGATTCTCCAAGAATGTTGCAGAAAGATTATCTAAGAATGCCTCCGGAAGTATACTATGGAATTTCTCTGGTATTTCCTTCAGGATTTCTTTCGGAAATTTCTGCAGCAATATCTCAAGAAGATTCTCCATGAATTCATTCAGAACTACTTTCAAGAAGTCCTCGAGAAGTTTGTTTAGAAATTTCTTAACAAGAAGGAATTCCTGTAGGAGCTTTCTAGTAAGGAAGTCTAGGTAGGAAGTTTCTCCAATAATTCCTCCTGAAAATCCTCCAGCAATTCCTCCGGAGGTTCCTTCAATAAATTCTTTGGAAGTTACAACAGGAATTCGTCGGGAAATTTCGTCAGAAGTCTTAGAAGTAATTAGAAGCTCCATCCAGAAGAAATTAGTTAAAGTAATAAGAAGTTCCATCAAGGATTTATCCAGAAGTTGCTCAGAAATTTATCCGGAAGTTCCTCCAAAAAATCTCACGGTAAATTTTGATTGCCTACAGGGTATTCTTTAAAAATAAATTTGGAAGAATTTCATTTGGAAATTCAGTTGAAAAATCCGGTGGAATTTTAACCAGACTGAATAAAAATCCAGGGAAGCTCGTTATACACTATCTCGTGAAAATTTTAAATTAAATATAAATATTTAAAAAATATATAAATTATCTTTAAAAAATATTCTTTAAAATTCTAACAATTTAAATGTTAAAAAATAAACATTATTCCACATCAATAAAATAAGGACTTAATTGAATTTACAATTGATTTTGAAATTTCTCGCTGATAATCATAATTTTAACATTTTAATATTGAAGACATTTGAAGACATTTCTAAACAACTGTGAAAACATTTGAAAATATCATCTGGCATCCCTGCTAACGCCTGAAAACGATAACCAAGGGGTGCGTTAATTGCAAAAAATACACTAATTTAACAATTTTTGAATATTTAAAATTACATTTTTCAAAATTTTATTTTTAAACTCAAATTGGGGTCATGGGATGATTTCTAGCATAATATTTCGAAATGTTATATTGCATATTGAATTATACGTTTAAGCATCCCTCGGAATGTCTCTTCACTACACTGCTTGCCTTTTGTGACACCGCGGCGCTACTGTGTTGTCTCTTCAAATCAGCCAGAGTGAACTATATTGGTAATAGGTTATATTTGCGTAAAGGCTGTAGGAACACACAAAAACCGAATTTGGGATAGAAGGTCCGGTGACCCATTATGTAATTTTCCAATCGAATCAGATCGACAAATTAAAGTGATGGCTGTATGTGTGTAATAGCAAGTAGCAAGTATGATATCTTTCCAAAACAGACTCCATTCTATTTTAGCAACAAAACCATTCGATTTTGACAATACATACAAAAAAATTAATGCAATGCAATCACATGGGTGACACCGTGGGTCCACAAAGTAGCCGTCTAACTGCATATTTTTCACTAAAATAAAAAATTAATGCGTAAGAGAAGCGGAATCATCAAATTTCCTTTTAACTTTAAATTTCATAATTATTATTCAAAAACAGATAGAAATCCGAATTCCTATTGTTGTCCAGTATTTTTTTGACTATCTCGTATTTTTTGAACTTTGTTTATGTATTTTTTTTAATCCACAGATTAAGATCAACACCGATGTTGTTGTCCAGGAGGAAATATCTAAATTTCCGTATTTTTGCTCGCTCAGAAAGTGTTCGTCTATTTGAAAAGTTTTCTCGTAAAACTCGAATATAATAGTCGAATATAATTCCATGGAGAATTAGGAAATTTTCCAATCAGGGTATGAGCAATAGATGAATAAAAAATTTCCACACATTTCCATTCTTTATGGAAAATTCTTCTTTTATAATTGGAATTTTTGCTTTTAAAACTGATGGTTTATTTTTGTTTTATAGATATTTTTCAATTGTTTATGAAAATTTTGTATTGTTTCTCAAATACTTATTCAAAAGGACCTATGTAATTTTGTAAACAAAGATTCAGACGTCGATTTGACCAATCTGATAGTACTTCCACGCAAACCATCACCACAGGCAGGTAGGGGAAGCCCTTGCCTACATGTTGATGGTGTTGGTTTGGGTAGTAGTGCCATCAGATTGATCAAATCGACGTTTGAATCTTTGTTTACAAAAATCACATACGTGCTTTTGAATTAGTAAGGAGAAGATTTGTGGAAATTTTATATTCAATAATTTTTATTTTATTTTTTTTTTTTTCTAGGGAAAATTTCTAATTTTTTTGGGGAGTTTTTATTTTAGTCTATAATAATTAATAATTATTTGCGAGCTTCTTAGGGGAAAATGTTACACGGTTTTGAAAAATTTGTCTTCCTTTTACTTCCACTAATTCGTTTTTGGTATCTACACAGATACGTATTTCATCCACCACTTGTGGACATCTTCAGTGTGCTGTTTATCGTTTTATAGTCTATAATAGTTATATTCGGGAGCGGGTCATTTGGTATAAAATCATTTGACATATAGGCCAATTGGCATAGCGGTCATTTAGCATAATTTTGAACAGCGTCAAAAGTGATGGTCATTTGGCAGGATTGTACCCCGTTTGGCATAATGTTGTTCGGCATATTGTCGTTTGGCATAAAGTCGTTTGGCACAATGGTCATTTGGCATAATTTGTTATTAAAGCTTTGCGATTGATGAATAACATTCAACCATTCAGCTTCTACTACTTCAATGGCTCTTCATTTCAACTGGAACTTCAACTTAGTTTTCTATAAGCATTTCCTCAGTAATTAAAAGGCATTTCTAAGCCTTTGCATTGCATTGATGTATATCTTGTGTGGCAAGTACAAATGATACACTATGCCCAGGGTGTCGGAAAAGTTTCCAACCCGAAAACCTCCTAAACAGGACCGAAAATCGAGCTCGTCATCTCCGGATTGGCAGTTCTTCGCCATTGCTCGTAATGATATTAGAGACCCCGATTTTATCAGTCAAAGAAATCCTGTTCGCTCAAGCATTCTGAAAAATATTCTTTGAAAAGGAATCTTTTTTTTTTTATTTCTTTATTAAAGAGGCTTGCAGCCCTAGGCTGGCTCACCTCTGGCTAAAAGGAATCTCATTCGCTCATACATGAAGACATTACTTCTATTTGTCGATCTTATCATATGCTTCATATCCTAGCTTACCACCAGTCGGGCAAATGCACTCTTCTCTTTCCTTTTACTAAGCAAATGCCTGAATTAAAAGAAGGAATCATATCCTCTTTTGCCTTCTACCGGGCAAATGCATTCCTCAAGAAGAGATCATATCTCCCCTTGCCTTAAACAAAGCAAATGCCTGAATTGAAAGAAGGAGTCATATTCTCTCTAGCCAAATGCATTCCTTGAAAGAAGGGATCATATATTCCCTTGCCTTGAACAGGGGGAAATGCCTGTATTGAAAGAATGAGTCATATCCTCGTTAGCCTTCTGCCGGGCAAATGCATCTCTCTAACATGATGAACTTATAAATAATAAAAAATCACAATAATAAAGACGCACACAATGCATCTTTTCAAGAAGAGATCATATCTCCCCTTGCTTTAAACCGAGCAAATGGCTAAATCTAAAGAAGGAGTCATATCCTCTTCTGCCTTCTGCCGGGAAAATGGACCCGTTGAAAGAAGAGATCATGTCTTCAGTTGCCTAAAATCAATTGAAAGAAGGGATCATACCTTTCCGTGCCTTAAAGCGAGCAAATACCCGAAAGATGGAATCCTAAACTCCCTTGTCTTCTGACGGACAAAAAAGATGGTAAGTGGAAAAGGCAGATATAAAACACGACTCTACGACACTATCCATAATTCCATTACCCATAATGCCATTACCCCGAACGCCATTACCCCTAATGGGACACTACCCCGAATGAGCCAGTACTCCGAATTAGTCATTACTTCAAGTTTATACATCACATCAATGAAAAAAAAAATACTCAATAAAAGTTTATTACTATTATTGTCGACTATTATTACGAGGTTTTCGGCCCTAGACCGGTTTACCTCGAGTAATAAAAGTTAATTCATTGTTCACATGAATGAACAACAGTTTGTCCTTCGCCTGGTACTGTTTCAATGCAGTTTAGGGCTAAGTATTCTTACTCTTTACGATCCCGTTCCAGGGGCAGATTATGCATTATGCACAATGCAGAGAGTCGGAGGCATCTGCGGTCAACGTCAGCATGGCTACAAGACACCAAGATTGAAGTTTTTTCTTGGTCGCTGTAGTGAAAACAACGGATTATAGATGAAGTGTGGTCTTGGAATCGACGAGTGGTTGCCCAAGCAGCACAACTTGTTTCACTACTGAACATTTCACTGTGTTGCAACTATTCGGAAAGAAACAATCTTTGCATATGTTCCATGAAATTTAACTCTCTTGCAATCCAAAAAGCGCAAGAGGTGGAGCCTACGAAAACATCCTTCGATTGCAGTAAAAATGCAATAATGTTGCAAAATTCTACAGCGGAAAAAAAATAAAATAAAAATTTAAAACTGGATTCGATTTATGGATCTTGTGGTTGATAATCCTTCACTCTACCACAGCACCATTCAACACTTCGAAGAAACTGCATGTTGACTCACCATAAAAACCATATGATTATGAAGTTTTGTACTCGAGTTTCCTGTTACTTGATTGCATCATGACCGGGATAAATTGTGAGTTGTCAAAACGTTGAACGATGCTAAATCAAACATGAAGATACACTCAACATATCTGCAACTTAATTTAAACAAACAATTCAGTTTTGAAAGACGATAATGAGCAAGTAAGAGCGAGTGAGCGAGTAAAAGTGAGTGAGTGGTATGAATGAGCCAGTGAGCAAGAGCGAGTGAGGGAGTAAGAGTAAGTGAGCTAGTAAAAGTGAGAAAGTGAGTAACAGGGAGTGCATGAGGGAAAGTGCGTAAGTGAGTAAGTGAATATGTAAGAGTAAGTGAGTGACTAAGATTGAGTGAGTGATCAAGTCGCTTTGACTTAAAAAAGGCATCATATCTTCTGTCTGCCTTATACCGGACAAACGCGTTCATTCAGAGAGTGCATCATTTCCTCTGTGTGCTATATACCGAGCAAACGCTTCCATTTAAAGAAGGCATCATCTCTTCTGTCTGCCTTATATCGTGAAAACGCGTTCTTTTGAATGAATGCTCTCTTACTCTATTTCATAGAATAGTAATTTTCCAGGCTATGATGGGGTAGAATGTCAGTTTAAGTTAATTAGACGAAAAACCAAAACTGCTGGTTAAACAGAATCTTTAATGCATTTCTCTAAGTAATTCTATTTTTTTTATCTTTTGCAAACATTGTCATTTTGCGATTCATCTATACATAATAATGAAATAATACAGATTCGAAATGTTTTCGGGGTAATGGATTTTGGGGTAGTGTCCCATTCGGGCTAGTGGTCTTCGGGGTAATGCTATTCTGGGTACTACCATTCGAGGTAGCGGGGTGGAGCCATAAAACACAACATCTCTCCTTTGACGTAAAAACGACAATAATTATAAAAAAAATTGAACATTCTTTACATTATACCAAACGACATTATGCCAAAAGGCGTTATGCCAAACGACTTTATGTCAAATGACCTACCACCTTTGGCATAACGGGCTTTTGACATAAACTTTTCGGTGTTCTCTAAATTAGTTGCTTGACTAAGTAATGCTAGCAAAACGAAATGGTAAACATAACACCGGTCAATAATAATATTAAAAATACATAATCATTGCGTAGAAAACTTGCATTAGCCGAGTATAAAGCAATGATAATTGGATTCAATATTTGCCCAGTGAAAAGCCATGTTTATTAATCATGGTAATAGTGGATGTGATCCTTTCTTTAAAAAAAGACGCTTGCCTGGATTAAGGCAATGGCGGATGTGATTCCTACTTGAAAACTGAGCGTTTGTCAGGATTGAGGCAATGGCGGATGTGACTCCTACTTAAAAACTAAGCGTTTGCCAGGATTGAGGCAATGGCGAATGTGATCTCTTTTTGTAAATAAGGCGGTCAGTCGGAATAATGCAATGCTAGTTGTGATTCATTTTTTCTAAAGCAGGCGCTGACTCGGGTTAAGGCAATGATGGATGTGATCCCTTCTTTAAAAGAAGGCGCCAGTTCTGGCTGAGGCAATGGTAGATGTGATGCTTTCTTAAAAATTTGGCGTTTTCTTGGTGTAAGGCAATGATAGATAGGATCTCTTTTTTAGAAGTAGGCCTTTGCCCAGACTAAGGCAATAGCGGATGTGATCTCATATTTAAAATTAGGCGCTTGCCCGGATTAAGGAAATGGCCGATGTGAACGCTTTCTTAACCTTTTGTCTTAACCTTTTCCATAGATTCTCCTTATTTTGGTAGTTTGATAAAACTCGTCGAGATCTGTCCCCTAGGTGAAAATTCGCTTTAAATACAGTGTTCTTTTATCAAAAAGTTTACGTTGTCTGTGATCTGGAGTCATATTGACCCCAAATGGAAATCATTTTCAGATGTTTTCGACTGTTTCGAAAGATAATTTAATCATCTTTCAGGACGCTACCTAAGATTGATAATGGGTGGGCGGGTATATATAAGGATAAAAGTTTTAATAATTAAGAGTTCCCATCACATCACAACACAGTGTTTCATGCTTATTTTATTTAAATCTGAAAATCATACTTATTCTGAACTACATATTTTCAAAAAGGTTCGATTAGAACTCGGCCACTAGATGGTCGTATATATGAAATCATTATTTTAGACTAACTCAAGATATTTCGATATATGGAATGTTCTACATTGTAAATATTCCTATCGCACAAATTTGACATTTATAAAAATTATGTCTTCAGCAAAGTTGATCTGGAATGAACGGAATGAAATAATTAGGAATTTACAATTAGGCGGCGCTAGGGTGCCTGCAATATTCTTACATGTGTGAATAATTGCCCTAGCTTGAGATCCCTCGTACCTGCACCCATGTTGCATTCTCCAGGGTTTTTTTATGGATGACCTGAAACATATTCTGTGAACGCATTATATTATTTGCATCGCTGGAATAGTTTGAATACAAAAAAAAACTTTTGGTGGACTCTACCACAACAAATCACTGTTTTTGCACCGTTTTTCACGAAAACTCTCCCCTCGATGTACCCGCCTACTTATGATCAATCTTAGATAACGTCCTTAAAGATGATTAAATTATCATTCGAAACAGTCCACAAAATCTAAAATTGGCCAAACAATGAAAAAGTTATAGCAATTTCAATTTGGGGTCAATATGACCCCAAGGCACAGACAACGTAAGTTTTTTTGAGAACGGATAGAAAGTTAAAAAAGGCGCTTGCTTGTAAGCTTGACCAGAATAAGCGAATGATGGATTTAACCCCTGTTTTGAAGGTGAGCGTTTGCCCGAAATTCGACAATAGTAGATATGACTCTTCTTTAAAAGTAGGCGCTTGCCTGGGTTAAGGTAATGGTTATAAAGGCAATGGCGATGTGACTAATTCAAAAGTAGAATTTGCCCAGAATAAAGTAATGGTGGATGTGATTCTTTATTTGGAAGTTGGCGTTTACCCGTATTGAGACAATGATGGATTTGATTCCTTCTTTAAAAGAAGGCGTTTGTCCGGCATCAAGCAACGGGAATTGAAATTCCTTTTATGGAAGTGGCCATATGCCTAAAATAAGTCGATGATGAATGCAACCGCTTCCTCGGAAGAAGTTCTGCTGTTTTGTTTGCCCGTCAGCAGTTTTGTTTGCCCGCCTTTTCTTGTGTTTTTCCGTATTTTCACAGTGTATCACTCGAATTTGACGTCACACACTCTGTTGCTTGGATTGCAACCGTGACGTCATGCTCGTTTTGCTACTCTCGCCTTCGCCTCAGCTCGTCTATATGGAATCTATGGTGCCTATCGTAGTGACACGGTGATGTCTACACGGAACCGCAAATTAACTTACTTTATTGTTCCTTTCACTCAAATCCGCCCTTGCATGGAAGAATTCGAAATGGAGTAAAATTTTTAAAAAAAATCCCGTTGGTACTTTACCTTTACTCCCGTATTGAATTTAAAATGGTAGGTTTCACCAACTCAGATTTATATAATTTTTACTCACTTGGAACTATGGTGAGAACAAGTTATTTAAACTTTTTTTTAGGAATAGTTTATTTTTCCTGTGTAGCATCAATTTACTCAACACTAAACGACAAATCAATCAGTGTTATTATCAATTCAGTAGAAACCCGAAATGGGCGATTAGCGAAGTTGGATTTTTCTCACTATACGTACGCTAAACCTAACTTCGGAAGTGGTGCGCTGTTCGAAATTAGATTTAACGTATGGATTGTGAGAAAAATCCAACTTCGCTGGCGGCTAATTCGGTTTTCTACTGAATTGATAATATTGTTTTGATTGAGTTAAGTGTGAAAAGATAAAGGCACCATGTGTCGGAAAGGTAAAGAGACGAGTCCTGATGTAAGAGAACTTATCCCTTGCCTACATAATCAGTGCAAGTCGGTTTACAAGATTGTAAGAACTATGGGTGAACTCTGACACACCGTTCAATCGATGATTGCACCACAAAAACCATGCAAAACAAACAATAATGGAACGGATGACCACGCGAGCGTTTACTGATCTTGATGATCGATTTATTGTGGGGGAAATCAAGAAAACCCCGAAAACGAGTGCACCTAAGTTGTCAATTGAGTTGTAGAGAAAAGGTATTATGATATGTATCAATACAATCAGAAATACTTGTAAAAAGTATGACTATAGTGGGTGAGAAGCGTAAAAGAAATTTCGCTTAAGGAGGATTACTTTTGGTATCAAGTCTTGTTTTCTGACGAAAGCAAATGTATCATATTTGGATCAGATGGTCGATGCATGGTATGGCAAAAAAAAAATGAGAACTCATTCCAACAGCAAAGCATGACTGGGTTCTGTTATGGTCTGGGGGTACATGAGTGCAACCGCTGTAGAAAAATTGCATGTCATTGAAGAAATTGTGGATCACAAAATGTAAATTCGCTTTATTAAAGAAAGTTTGAGCGCTGGTGCTGCGAAATTAGACTTACAAGGAGCATATATGTTTCAGCAGAATAATGACCCCATGACCCCAACCGAAAATACTAAGCTGTGGCTACTTATTATAATTATTGTTTTTATTTAGGAAATGTTTAGCCCTAGGCTGGCTCACTTCTTACTATGGCTTCTTTATAATAACATCAATTAACCCACCTCTAAGAGCGTAGATATGATCCCAATAGAGTATCTTAGGAAGGTGGATGATAAAATTTCTAAAAGACACATTTTCAACATAAACGAATGGGAATTAGCTTTAACTTCGTAAAAAGCGACTTCATCGAAAATAAATTTTATTCTCGTGTTTCCTTACCTTTAAAAAAACCGCGTCAAAAAATCTTTTTGGAACATCCGCGTGAAAAAGCGCCTAAATCCTAAAATTCGCATAAAAGGCAACCAGCCTAAAAAACGACCTTAGTGTACCATTCATTTTGTTTCTTTTATTATGCACTCAAATAACACCTGTCACATAAATTCCCATTCCGCAACATTCCACGGCAGCAGAACTAGCCGGACCACACGGAACCCCGCGGGTATCAACTACGAAAACGATGGACAAACTGACGGTGTCTCATTTTAATTGAATCAATTAGCGAGTAAAGTGCGCCTTACCTTCATCACTCCATGTAGGCTGTGACCTGGCTGGTTCGCTCAATCCGTGCTCTCCGCGCTCGAGGGGGCTGCGATTGAAACACTACAACACTGCAGATAGACGACTCTGTCACTTTCTGTTTTCAAAGTTTTCACTTTTCCAACGTTTGTTAAAAGACACTGCAGCTGACGGACTGACACTGAATTATTTTTTTTCCCGCGAGAGGGGCTTTTCTTTTTATGAACCCGCCTTCCGGTCTTCGTTCGACTGAGATTGACACCCAGTACCCGTGTGCAGCTGGGTATGACTACAGTTTAATCACATTAGTCTCCCTGAAGCGAAGGTTGCGATTTCCCACCGGGTCTAGTCCAAAAAGCACCTTTGATGCACTGTCGTCTCCAATGGGAAGGAAAAATTGATCGTAAAATAAATTTCAACTAAAACAGTCGGCAGTCGTTGTCAGTGTCTTCCTTTGCCACTTATCTTTCGATTTGATTCCGTTGCAGACACCAACGTCTACACACCAGCTACCGCCACTACTTCTGCACCTTCATCAGGTTTGTTTAGTTTTAATTTCCTTCCGCTCTTCGTACGCGAGCGTTCCAGCTTCGTTCCAGCTCGTTCACTGATTTTCACAAGTTTTCCAACTCTAGCCCCCTCGAAGAAAAAGTGGAGAAGCAATTCTATTTCCGCTTCCTTACACAATTCAAACACTCGCAAGAGAACGTTTCCACTTTTCAAAAGAACCGAAGGAACACGACGAGATTTATTCGATTTTGATTGTTCTTCGCTGTGTTCGGTTTCGGTTGCTTAATCCTCTCCGGCGTGCCAAACGGAAGGGGAAATTAACTTTGAGAAAACTTGAGGATAAGTACACGGTTTCTTCGTTAGTGATTTGTTGGGAAAAAGTTTCGCTAGTTCTGCACGGTCATTCACGGAATAATCTGCAAGAAAAATGAAGAGGAGAAAAATGTTTATCAGTGATGTAGGAATAAAAACGAGCACGAAGGTAGAACTTTTTCTCGGACTGTAATTACACCCTTGAGAGGAGTTTGATGAAAAGCCTTGCAAGATAATAATACGGTTATTGGATGAAGTGTAGAATTACTTTAGCTAATTAATCCTAGTGCTGAGGCGATATGATATTGCTCTTAATGATTTTATTTATGCTTATGTACATTTAAATGCGGCGTACAAGGCTGGTACGTTATTCTATTCATTTAATTTTCCGCATTCATCGACGTGGGAATTAATAAATATGTACGTCCATGTATTTGGATATCCTAATAAATTTGACAATAACTAATGAATATTTTAAGAAATATCTATGATTACGATGTGCATCTTCTTCTTCTTCTTATTGGCATTACTTCCCCACACTGGGACTGAGCCGCTTCGCAGCTTAGTGTTCATTAAGCACTTCCATAGTTATTAACTGCGAGGTTTCTAAGCCAGGTTACTATTTTTGCAATCGTATATCATGAGGCTAGCATGATGATACTTTTATGCCTTCTTAAGGGAAGTCGAGACAATTTCCAATCCGAAAATTGCCTAGACTGGCACCGGGATTCGAACCCAGCCACCCTCAGCATGGTCTTGCTTTGTAGCCGCGCGTCTTACCGTACGATGTGCATATAGGAGCTTATTCCAGAAAGCTATTCCAAAAAGCCCATAATTAATCCACCTAGCGATGATGGTGCCTTTCTCCAGCATTTAAAATGATTAAAACCCATATAAGGAAAAATAGAAGTGTAACTTATAGGTGGATAGGTCATATTTTTACATTCAGTATTTTAGTGTAAACTTCAAACAAAGCATGAATGATGGCAAAGTGAACCGTACCAAAAACACCGTGGCCGTGGGTATTTGGAATTACCAAAAGGGAAAAGGGTCGTTTGGATGAATGCCATTAGGCCGAACAAACTATTAGGCTGAAATCCATCTGACCGAAAATCATCCGGCGGAATAGGTCATTTGGTCAAATAGGACATTTAGCCGAATAAGACATTTAGCCGAGTAGGTCATTTGGCCGAATAGGACGACAAACGTCTCACTACTCACTTCGAGCTTCTCATTTTTTACAGTGAGAAGTGAGTGGTGAGATGTCTCACTGAATCATTCATTCAGATAATTTAGCTTTTCGAGAAAACTGTACCGTTTGATTCGAATAGACTCATGTACCCAACACTCATTTATGTGTGGAGCTACGATTGAAATCTTTCATATGCTATTACCTGAGTATGATGAAATGATTTTATTATCTAAACATGTTATTTTGTAAAAATAAACCTTTTTTTTAGCTGATTGACTTAACAGATTCAATCCGGATATACCAGTTCTGGAGGTGATACAAACTATGAAAAAATAGAAGCACGTGGTAAAATATGTTTTTAAATGTTCTAGTGCTTCCAAACCATTCTTGAAGATATACATGACCAACAAAGCGATTTGCGGGGTTTCGGAGGTAATTTGCTGTTGGAACAGCTCGTTGGATCAAATTTACTTCTACGTTTCATCAATACTTCAAATTATCCTTGATCTAGACCGTCTGCATGATCATTAAAGCGTTATAAGTTTTTTTTCAGAACATCAATGGTATCCTATTTCTAGAGTACCGTCAACTGGGGGGAAGATGATTATTGAGGTGAAAATGATCATTTGATGTGTCAGTCAAAAGTGCCAATTTTTATGAAACGGTAGTCAACAATATCTTCCGTTCAAGTAATGTTACGGCTACGTAGAAATCGAGTTTTCGGTTATTATCATGAAAATGTATTTTGTGAAGAAAGAGAGAGATAGTCATAAATGACGCTATTTTCATTTCAAATATTGACTTCTTAGACTTCTTTACGTAGTAAATTCAACATTCATTTAGATAACCTAGTGTATTTTGACTACTAGGTCATAATGGCTTTAGTAGAGCTGTCTTGATCAACTTCACCCCAAACCAGATTATTCAAAAGATGTGTGATAATTTAATTTATTTTAATAAATGCGAACGCATTTCAGAAAACTAAAATTGTTGATTATTGCAACGTATAGCAGTACATGTTTTGAAAATATTTGTTTCGATTTAAAATGTGAGCACACATTGTTATTGCATGTTTTGTCTTAAAAATGATCATCTTCCCCCCAGTTGACAGATCTTGAAGTACTGCATGGTCAAAAAAGTAATCTACAAGGTCTTTGCCTTTATTCTATAGGTGGTATAACTCCATAACATCATGTCACAGTACACAGGATTTTGTTTTTACACGATTTTTTTTCGCTCGTATTTTTGTTCGTGTGACTTCAATTTGCCACCAAAATCTTCGCAACATGTTTCAAAAAATCCTAAATAATTCAAAGAAAAATCACATGGTAATTAATATGCGTTAAGCATTTAGGATGGGTGAAAAATTAAGAAAGTGTAAATCGCGTAAAAACAAAATCCAGTGTATTCCTAAAACATCAACGGTACGTCTTACTATTCTTTAGTTCAGATATAGAAGGTCTATGTGGTCTACGAGGTATCGGCCTTACAATTGTGTTTTTGGCTTCATGGGACACCAACTCGCTATTATGAACATGACACAATGTTTCCAGGACATCAGCTGAACTATTTTTGAGTTCAAATCTTTAAAATCTGCATGAAGCTTTGAGTTAAAATAACTCCATAAAACATCATTTCGCTCAACCGTCTAAAATATTTTTTCTGACCATTTCGCTATTGAAATCAAGTCAAAGAATCCCAAAACATCAATGGTACTTCAAACTCTTTTAAGCTCGATTTTCATATACTCGTGGTTATATTGAGTTGGAATATTTTCTTGGGACATCATTTCTTGGGACAGCACGGTACTTCAAACCATTCTTTAGTTTAGGTCTTATACTGATCTGTACTAAAAAATTTACTTTGCTCGAGTCAAATAGGTATGAGACGCTGAAGACGGCCTTACAGTTTAGGTCGAAAACTGGACGCTATCCTCCACCCGGAATATCCCGGGCCGACTTCGGCACACAACCGGTCAGTCACTCGCTGAAGTGTGAAAGGGCTCTATATATGCGTCGATTTGGCAAACACTAAAGAAGGCTGTTAGAAAAGCTAAAAGAGTAGATCTGCCGGGGATCATCTGAGTAGTCTACGACTAAACTGGGAGCTAAATGGTGCAACGAAAACGCGGTTAAAAATGGCATAAGAATTACGCTGGGAGTTGAGTGACTCAATGGTTGAAAAAGCTCAGTTTCGGTGGAAGCTTCTAGTCGGAGTATGCTAGATCCATCGCTGAGGTCTAGGCCGAGCAGATCGTGATGCATTGTATAACCGGTTTTGGGTAGTCGAAGCGGCATTGAACCGGTCGCTATGCTCCACCCGGAATTCCTAGACCGACTTCGACACTCAATCATTTTCTCGTTGAATTAAGAAAGTGCTTCGGAATTACTCTTTGATATATAAATATGCAAACCATGTGAGAGAATAATGTTGGTTACGCCAACGAACATCCACGGACACGGGCCATTGGTTTCGGGGAAGCTCTCGCTGCCAGGGAACTTCCCGTCGGAGTAGGATAGATCCGCCATAGGGGTCTATTTGAGTAGATTGCAACCACGCCAACATGAAGCTTCAATGATTAAAGGTGCAACAACAAGGAAGCCGAAGGGCTAAGAAATCAGAGAGAACACAGAAGAATTGCCTCGAAATATTGCCGTAAGGCAGTCACGAGGATTTAGAGTCGTTTGGCCAAATGCTATTTGGCCGAAAGGGTAATTAGGCCGAACGCCATTTGGCCGAATGGCGTTTGGCCGAATAGTTGAAATACGTTTTCTTACGAAGTGAGAAGCAAGAAGAAAGAAGGAAGAAAGAAGAAGGAACACGGGTAAAGGGAGAAGGAAGAAGGGTAAAGGAAGAAGGAAGAAGGAAAAAGGGAGAATGAAGAAGGAAGAAGAAAGAGGGAAGAAGGAAGAGGGAAGAAGGAAGAGGGAAGCAGGAAGAGGAAAGAAAGAGGAAGGAAAAAGAATGAAGGAAAAAGGCAGAAAGAAGAAGGAAGAAGGAGTAAGAAGGAGGGATAATGAAGAAGGAAGAAGGAAGAAGAAATAAAGAAGAAGGAAGAAGGAAGAATGAAGAAGGGAGAAGGACAGAATGAAGAGAGAAGAAGGTTGAAGGAAGAAGGCAGAAAGAAAAAGGAAGCTGGAAGAAAGAAGAAGTAAGAATAAGAGATAAGAAAGAAAGAAGAAGGAAGAAAGGGAAAGGAAAAAGGAAGAAAGAAAAAGTTAGAAAAAGGGAATGGAAAAAAGAAAGCAGAATGAAGAAGGGAAAAGAAAGAAGGAAGAAAGAAGAAGGAAGAAGAAGGGATAAGAAAGAAAGAAGAAGGAAGAAGGAAGAAAGAAGCAGGGAGAAAGAAGGAAGAAGAAAGCAAGAAGAAGGGATAAGGAGGTAAGAAGAAGAGATAAGGAAGAAGGGAGTAGGAAGAAAGAAGAATTAAGAAGAACGGATAAGGATGAAGGAATAAGAAAGAAAGAAGAAAGGAGAAGGGAAAAGGAAGAAAGAAGAAGGGAAAAGGAAGAAGGAAGAACGAAGACAGAAAAAGGAAAAACGAAGAAGGAAGAAAGAAGAAGGAAAAAAGAAAAAGGAAGAATGAAGAAGAAGGAAGTAAGAAGAGAGAAGGAAGAAAGAATAAGGGAGAAAATGAAGGAAGAAGGAAGAGGGAAGAAGGAAAAAGAAAGAAGAAAAAAGAAATAAGGAAGAAGAAAGAAGGAATAAAATAGAAGGAAAAAAGAAGGAGGAAGAAGGAAGAAAGAAGAAGGAAGATAGAGGATGGAAAAAAGAATAAAAAAGAAAGAAGTAATAAGGAGGAAGGAAGAAAGAAAGAAAGAAGAAGGAAGTAGGAAAAAGGACCACTCGTAAACTGAGGTCAATTTTTTTTAACTATTCGGCCAAACGACCCGTTCGGCCAAACGGCATTCGACCAAATGCCGCTCGGCCAAACGGCAATCGGCCAAATGGCCTGACATCATCCCGAGGGGAATGTACGTTAGAGCCCAAGGAGAGTTTAGTGAGTAGGACCAGTCACGGCTGGAGGAGTCCCACACTCTGGCACCAGGGCTGACAATAGTCATTCTCGTCGTATGAAGAAAGCGAAAAAAATGTAGTCTTCGTCATAACATTGCACGACGCAACACCTATTCGTTTTCTTCGCGCCGCATGCGTACCACGACGATAGTCGCGCAGCCAAAAGTTATGACGATTTTCGTCGTCACTTCTTCGCACAATTGATTACACGTCATAACATAAACATAATAGCGTCACTAATAAACAAATAGTAGGTAATTTGGTAACATAAATGTATCGATAACATTCATAATGCTTTCATACGTTGCTTCAAATTCATTATTACAAAGAATTAGTAAAAATCTTCGCATGGCAGCTGCCGCTTGAAGAATAACGATATGAAGTCTTCGTTCTTCAATGTCGTCAGAACGATTTAGTTACACGACGAAAGCTAACGTCGTGCGCGTCATTGACGATGTGTAGAGTAGCCATGAATGCAACTCGTCGCTACTGTGGCATTTCGTGCTATGACCAGGGATGCCAGATGATATTTTCAAATGTCTTCACAGTCGTTTAGAAATGTCTTCAAATGTCTTCAATATTAAAATGTTAAAATTATGATTATCAGCGAGAAATTTCAAAATCAATTGTAAATTCAATTAAGTCCTTATTTTATTGATGTGGAATAATGTTTATTTTTTAACATTTAAATTGTTTGAATTTTATAGAATATTTTTCAAAGATAATTTATATATTTTTTAAATATTTATATTTAATTTAAAATTTTCACGAGATATATAACGAGCTTCCCTGGATTTTTATTCAGTCTGGTTAAAATTCCACCGGATTTTTCAACTGAATTTCCACGTGAAATTCTTCCAAATTTATTTTTAAAGAATACCCTGTAGGCAATCAAAATTTACCGTGAGATTTTTTTGAGGAACTTCCGGATAAATTTCTGAGCAACTTCTGGATAAATCCTTGATGGAACTTCTTACTACTTTAACTAATTTCTTCTGGATGGAGCTTCTAATTACTTCTAAGACTCCTGACGAAATTTCCCGACGAATTCCTGTTGTAACTGCTGGAGGATTTTCAGGAGGAATTATTGGAGAAACTTCCTACCTAGACTTCCTTCCTAGAAAGCTCCTACAGGAATTCCTTCTTGTTAAGAAATTTCTAAACAAACTTCTCGAGGACTTCTTGAAAGTAGTTCTGAATGAATTCTTGGAGAATCTTCTTGAGATATTGCTGCAGAAATTTCCGAAAGAAATCCTGAAGGAAATACCAGAGAAATTCCATAGTATACTTCCGGAGGCATTCTTAGATAATCTTTCGGCAACATTCTTGGAGAATCTTCCAGAGGAATTCCTGGAGAAACTTCCGGAGTTATCCCTGGAGGAGCTTCCGCGGGAATTCCTGGGGGAACTTTCGGAAGAATTTCTGGACGAACTTCCGGAGGAATTCCTGAAAGAACTGCTGGAAAAATTCGTGAAGGAACTAGCGGAGAAATTCTGGAGGATCTTCCGAAGGAATTCTTGGATATACTTTCGCTGGAATTCTTGGACGATCTTACGGAGGAGTTTTAGAGAAAAAATTCCAAAGGAATTTCTGGAGGATTTTGGAGAAATCCTGAAATTTCCGAACAAATTCATTGAGGAATTTCAGAAAGAATACCAGAACGATTGTTTGGAGAAATTCATAAAATAATTCTCAGAGAAAATACCAAAGGAATTCAAGTAAGAATTTAACGAAAGTGTGTAACAAGTTTCCTTGGGTTTTTTTGGAAGAACATACCATGGAAGTTCTGAGAAATATCCATTTAACACCAAAACAATTTCAATTTCTTGTCGACATTTTTTCTATGGAAATTAATTGGACAAATTTCTTGTGGAAATTAAAAGGGATTTTTTGTGGGAGCTCAGTAGAAATTGAGAAGAATTTTCCGCTTAATATTTGGAGGATTTCATTTATTTCTTCTTTACGGACATTATTATAAATTTCCTCGATAATTTTATCTGAATTTTCAATTTCAATTCTCTTAAATTTAGACAAGAAGTTCCTCATCGTAAATTCTTCTTATTTTACACGAAAAAATCTATAAAATTTTTACTGAAAATTCTTCTAAAAATCCACGGGAAATTCAAAGAGTTTCTTGAAGGATATTTAGAGGAATGTTGAATGATGGAATGGAAATGCCGAAAAGATCAGATGAATTCAGAAGGAATTGAGAAAAAAAATCTGGTTGTAGCTCAACGGTTGCATTTGCCGCATATTAGATCGGCCATTGCGTTCCGATTTAATGATCGAAATACCTTTTCACAGACACGTCAAAAACGATGCCACCGCCAAGGAAAATAAACAAATGCTGCCATCGAGAACTTTTTAACCAGCACACAGCTCAAAGTGAAGTGCGTACACAGAAAAAATAAAAACTGTTCTTTCAAAATATATGCACTTTCAATCGGAAAAGTTAGAAAATTTCTTTAAAATAAAAGTTAAATTAGCTTGGCCGAAAGTTATACGTTTCATTCAAAAGTATTTTCCATCTTTTCTGAGTGTAAATTTAAAAATCATCTTTTCAAGTATAAAATTATTAAAATATCAATATGTATACAACAAGTTGACTGACTGACAGTAGCCAAGTCATCAAAAGAAAACAAATCACAGTCACTCCTTTATCCCAAGTTTTTTGCAGCAGTTATGTTCGGTGCTGCCTCGAAGTTAAATAATTTTCGCAGATTTTGGCATGAACCTTCTTTATTTTTTCTGCAAGAAATAATCGCGCTACACATGGAACTGGAAGGTAGGTCATAATTTTATACTTATTAGCAAGAAAAGGTACACTATCAGTGTGCCGCCCTGATACAATTGCCCAGAGCAAACCACCCGACTCATACACCGAGACTCACATCAATGGCGTGAAACTAGTTCTGGTTGAAATTCCAATGTTGGAGTGCACATAATGTTGAATATCTGATTTTTTTTACAGACAAATTACTTGTATTGGCATTCTTAACTGGCAGGAATACTACGGCGCAATGTATAGATCGCCTAGATGTTTACGATGCGCACCACAAGTGGATGGATTATTTTCATAGTTTTGAACCAAGTTGCTTGCTGGTCGGATGCTGAACATAACATCCTATCAACTTTGTGTTTATGATTAAACACCGATTGAATATAATATGAAATAAAAAAAACTCATACTAATTCTTTTACTATGAATTCAAAAGCAAAACATGGAGGGTAAAATTTGGGAGATTTTGTTTTGAGTAAGCAGCTGTCGTTTTAGAATAAAAATATTCCACTTTCATTTTGTGTACCTAGTTTCAACTTTCTTTTGAAAGTCCAAACTTTTAATTTCAGAGCGGTATGCAACTTTTGTACAATTGGTGTAAAAAAAGTTTGCGTACTTTTGTTTCAAACATTTGCAACTCTCTACCAAAAAGAACCAACGAAACTTTTTATTTTAACCAATGATTTTTTTAATTTCATATATGATTTTTCTTTCTGTGTATGAGGTCTAAAATGCGTTGCAGTTATCAACCGGCTAGTGTGAATGTATTTTTATGTTTGAGATTCTAAGCCCGAGACTAAGACTATTATAACTTTTGTAATATTTATATAGTTAGTCTTTAGAGGTCGCAAAATTTATTAGTAAGTAATAAAATTGTATTTTCTATTCACTGGCTTATTTATTGTCTTCAAGTATCTTCTAATAAGTATATAAGTCTTCAAATATTTTGGAAAGTCTTCAAAATGTCTTCACAAAATAAATGTCTTCACAGAGATTCAAATGTCTTCAAATTGAAGACATGTCTTCAAATCTGACATCTCTGGCTATGACGATGACGATTGTCAGCCCTGTTTACAACTAACAATGTAGTACAATCTTCATCTTATCACCAATCAGTCAACCATCCTCATCAATAGATCCAAAACGATGACACGGAATACAGAATATTCGCAGCAGATAAGTATCTTACTTTATGTTATCGTTGAAATGCGCAGACAGTAGGTATGCGAACAAAGTAGAACCAGTTTTCCGTTTTTTGTTGTCTCTCCATGTTAAAAATATGTTCCATTAACAAATGCTATGAAAGAATGAGACTGATTCAAGCTGATATTGAACAGCAGATAAACAACCTGTTATACAAAACAAATTATCATGCGAAAAAGGCCGAGTATCCGGTTAGTATGCACTACGAACGAAAAACCACACGAAAACAAACAAAAAAGTATGAAACCAATATCGTTGGGTTCCAAAATTGCTGAAGTAGGTAGGTATCTTTTATCATTTTATTTCTGTGAATTTTGAATTATTTTGTGATATCTATGAAGATTACGATAAACTGTTATGAAAATACAGCACATGAAAATTGTCTCAATTTTAATCAAAGTGAATTACTTTTAACATAATGAATAAATATTTGAAGGATAATACGGGCGCTAGAAATGTTATCGTTGCGATGTAATAAAGCAGGGTCAAACGAAATGAAATCAACCTCAGATGGCATTTATTATATCCACAATAGTTGTGAACGCAATATGCACAGCACATGGGACGATCCAATCAGTGAAGAAAATGATGAATTATTAAACACTTTTGCATCCGGATTATGTCTCGCAGTGGCGTCAAGTCTGACAATTTGATCAAAAATACGCTTTAATTCACCTAATGGTGAATCTATAGAATGTCTAGTTCTGCTCACCAATCTCTTTTGATTAATACAAACCTTTCCATAAAGCCGACCCTTAACAGATTACAATAATTCGATGACTCTTGAATGCTCATAAAGAATCGGTTCAATCGCATTAAAACACCAATCGCAATTTTTGGAAAGATTTATACATGTTACTAAAAATGCTGGGTGGTCTAATGACTACTCCTTCTGTCTTATTAGCAGGAGGTTGTGCATTTAATCCCAGGTTCGTCTCCTTCCTACTTTCCACATACTTCTATTGCATTTATTACAACCATTGGGATATTTTTAGAGGAGATATGATCTTGTTCTTATGTAGCATAAAATTATGGGAACATCTTATACAACTAATTTCAGAAAGAATGCAAATTAATATAATGTACACATATATTAAGCGCCAACACATTTTTCATAAAAAAGTGCTAGCTCTTTCGAGATTTTTCAAATTATGTTATCACTCTTAACCTTCTTCGGATATTAGAAAAAACTTACGAATAAGATGTTGGGGTCATATTGACCCAGAAATGTAAATGCTTATAAAACAGTCAAAGATAAACTCATCAATTTTGTGGCTATGTGGTGATATGCTGGTTCTGGAGACAATGGCCACCGGGAAACGACTTCCACGGGGACCTTATCGGTCATATAAGGGGAGCATAAAAATCGCTCCATATATGCCTTTCGATCGCTAATTCTTCATAGATTCTCCTAAAACGGTAATGTATGGTCCATGAGAGGGCTTCCGATGAAAGTGGCCACTCCTGGTACATGCAAGGTGCCCCCGGGGAACCCGCAGGAGGGGACATTTCCGTTTTAGCACCAAAATATGTCGTGCGACAGCTCTTTCGTCATGATTTTCCACAAAATAGATGATTATGTGCTCGAAATCCATAATTGACCGCAATGGCCACTCTTGGAACCTATGAGGTGCCCTTGGGGAACCCGTAGAAAGGAATATTTCCGTTTAAACTCCAAAATATGCCATGCGGTGGCTCATTCGTCATGATTTTCCACAAAATAAATGATTATGCGCTCGAAATCGATAAGTGACCACATTGGCCACTCTTGGAGCCTATGAGGTGTCCTCGGGGAACCCGTAAAAGGGGACATTTCCGTTTTAATACCAAAATATGCCGTGTGGCGGCTCTTTTATCATGATTTTCCAAAAAAAAAGGAGGGTCATGCGCTTGAAATCGTTAAATTATCACATTGGCCACTCCTTGTATATGCAAGGTACCCCCGAGGAACCCGTATGAGGGGACATTTCCGTTCTGGCACCAAAATGTGCGGTGCTGCGGCTCTTTCGTCATGATTTTCCACAAAATAGATGATTATGCGCTCGAAATCGATAAGTGACCGCATTGACCACTCTTGGAGCCTATGAGGTGCCCCCGGGGAATCCGTAAAAGGGGACATTTCCGTTTCAACACCAAAATATGCCGTGCAGCAGCTTTTTTTTTTTTAACTTTTTGTATCGTGATTTTTTATTTTACAGATAAGTACCGTGCGGCAGCTCTTTCGTCATGATTTTCCACAAAATAGATGATTATGCGTTTGAAATCGATAAGTGACCACATTGGCCACTCTTGGAACCAATGAGATGCCCACGGGGAACCCGTAGATGGTGACATTTCGGTTTTTATACCGAAATGAATAAGTTACCACATTTTCCATTTTGGAACCTATGAAGTACCGCCGTGGAGCTCATAGGAGAAGACATTTCCGTGCTTACTCTTACTCTTACTTAGGGCCGGTGCCCACGTAGCATGTTTTCAAGCTGCGTGCACGCCGCGTCCACGCAAGGTACCCGGCATCAAATGTAGTCGTGCACACGTTTACGTGTGCATTACTCCATTTGATGCTGGGTACCTTGCGTGAACGCGACGTGCAAGCAGCGTGAAAAAACTTTACGTGGACATCGGCCCTTAAAGACATGCCGTGCAGCGGCTCTTTCACTATAATTTTCCATCAAATAGTTGGTTATGCTCTTGAAATCTAATATCAACCCGGGGAACCCCAGGCCCAGTTTCGGTAATTGTGGAGTGCCGTGAAGAATTTATTGAAAGTGTCTGTGCACACAAAATCTCACTCACTTTTTAGGAACTTTTCCTCAATCGAATTGCTTGCAGTAAATAGCATTCGACGAAAATCCTGCCCTATTGCTTCCTATTGAAAATTGGCCAGATCGGACTATGGGTTCCAAAGTTATAGCCAAAATACTAATTTCAGCCGCTGCATGGGAAAATCACTTTTCTGGCACTTATGCTCATCCGATTGGCTTGCAATAAGTTGCGTTCAGCAGAAAATTTTAGAATGCAAATAAACAAATATGAAAAATAAGAGCTATCTACCTATTAGTGTTATATTAGACTTTTCTTATACATTTCTCAACACTTTTGAACGAACGATAAAGGCATCATCACCACTAGGTAGATTAATCTTGTTTTTTTCTATCAAATAGGTCATTCATTCTGAACTCAATATCTACAACCTACAAGGTACCCCAGGAGTCTCACAGAAGGAGAGATTATTTTTATATCGAAATGTTCCGTTTTCATATCATTGTCATCGGTAATATCGAGATGCGGAATAGAAAATCCTTGGAGAACTATTCGAAGGAACCATCACAGTAGCCCAGAAACTATTTTTAATTTGACTCAGTACTCAATTTCAAATGAAGAACAATTTCAAAGCGCATAACCAACTTTTTGAAGGCTTGTGGCCAGGGTAGACAATGATAGACGAAGATAGAGCTGCCGCAAGCGGCACAGTACATTTGATATAACCATGAAAATGTCATCTCCTACGGGTTCGCAGGGCATCTCAAAGGTTCCAAGAGTAGACAATATCACTAATCAACTCCAAGCACATGTTTGGTAGAAAATAACAAAGAAAGAGCCACCGGATGGCATATTTTGGTGTTAAAATGGAAATGTACTCTTCTACGGGCTCCCAGGGCACCTCATAGGCTCTAAGGGTGGACAATATGTCAATTATCGATTTCGAGGGCACCTATTTGGAGGAAAATCACGACGAAAGAGCCGCCGCATGACATATGTTGGTGTAAAAATATAAATGTCTTCTTCTACGTGTTCTCCGAGAGAGCCTTATAGGTTTCAAATGTGGTCACTTATCGATTTAAAGCGCACGTCCATCTGTTTGATGGGAAAACACCAAAAGAGCCGGCGCACGGCTTATTTTGGTGTAAAAATGGAAATTTCCCCTTCTACAGGTTCCCTGAGGGCCCCTCATAGGTTTCAGGCGTTGCCAATGTGGTCACTTATTATTTCAAGCGCATTATCATCTGTTTTGTGGAAAATCATGACGAAAGAGACGCCGCACGGCATATTTTCGTGCTAAAACGGAAATGTCCTCTCATACGGGTTCCCCGGGAGCACCTTGCATGTACCAGGAGTGGCCAATGTGGTCACTTATCGATTTCAAGCGCGTAACCATCTGTTTGGTGGAAAATCATGACAAAAGAGCCGCCGCACGGCATATTTTGGTGCTAAAATGGAAATGTCCTCTCCTGCTGCTTCCCCGGGGGCACCTTGCATGTACCAGGAGTGGCCAATGTGGTCACTTATCGATTTCAAGCGCATAACCATCTGTTTGGTGGAAAATCATGACAAAAGAGCCGTCGCACGGTATATTTTGGTGCTAAAACGGAAATGTCCCCTCCTGCGGGTTCCCCGGGGGCACCTTTCATGTACCAGGAGTGGCCAATGTGGTCACTTATCGATTTCAAGCGCATAACCATCTGAGCCGCCACACGGTATATTTTGGTGCTAAAACGGGAATGTCCCCCCCTGCGGGTTCCCCTGGGGCACCTTGCATGTACCAGGAGTGGCCATTGTGGTCACTTATCGATTTCAAGCGCATTATCATCTATTTTGTGGAAAATCATGACGACAGAGCCGCCGCACGGTATATTTTGGTGCTAAAACGGAAATGTCCCCCCCTGCGGATTCCCCTGGGGCACCTTGCATGTACCAGAAGTGGCTAATGTGGTCACTTATCGATTTCAAGCGCATAACCATCTGAGCCGCCACACGGTATATTTTGGTGCTAAAACGGGAATGTCCCCCCCTGCGGATTCCCCTGGGGCACCTTGCATGTACCAGAAGTGGCTAATGTGGTCACTTATCGATTTCAAGCGCATAACCATCTGTTTGGTGGAAAATCATGACAAAAGAGCCGCCGCACGATATATTTTGGTGCTAAAACGGAAATGTCAATCCTGCGGGTCCCCCGGGGGCACCTTGCATGTACCAGGAGTGGCCAATGTGGTCACTTATCGATTTCAAGCGCATTATCATCTATTTTGTGGAAAATCATGACGACAGAGCCGCCGCACGGTATATTTTGGTGCTAAAACGGGAATGTCCCCTCCTGCGGGTTCCCCGGGGGCACCTTGCATGTACCATGAGTGGTCACTTTCGTCGGAACCCCTCTCATGGACCATACATTACCGTTTTAGGAGAATCTATGAAGAATTAGCGATCGAATGGCATATATGAAGCGATTTTTATGCTCCCCTTATATGACCGACAAGGTCCCCGTGGAAATCGTTTCCCGGTGGCCATTGTTTCCAGAACCAGCATATCACCACATAGCCACAAAATTGATGAGTTTATCTTTCGAACGGTATATAAACTTTGTAATTCGGTTATAATTTGACTGTTTTATAAGCATTTACATTTCTGGGTCAATATGACCCCAACATCTTATTCGTAACTTTTTTTGTGGGGTCGTTCCTGTTGCACCTTAAAATACTTTTTTCATGTCAGATGCTTCATTTCCACAAAATATTAAAAGTCAAGAAATTTCAGAACGGTCGGATTATCAGGTAAAAAGTTATTCTACTTTGAAGTTTCGTTTTGGGTCATATTGACCCCAACATCTTACTAAGGTTAAAGGAACCACCGTACGTCACCGCGTGGAAGCTCCACTCCTCATACATTGGAGACTGGATGCAAGTTGGTGTTAAATTATGTTGGTATGTGCATCGACGTGGGACAGAGCGGTCGGTGTCCTGCAGTAAGATTACTTTCACCTCTCTGCGGCTTATCGTTGGAGTATCACATAATATCATACTATGTGGTAGACTGTTGTCAGGTTGAGATTGGTCAACGATGATGACCGGTATGACAGCGCACTGCACCTGTTGATGAACGAGCATGCCGTTATGCAAATGTGGCGAGACACCAGCACCAGGGAAATCGATATGCAAGTTAATCCGATTCAGTACCTTGCAGGGCTTCCGATGTAGGAAGTAAACCACTTTTAGAAACAACACGATGCTCACTACAATTGTCACTTCTTGAAACACATTCAATGAAAGCATTGGAAATTGCTTAAACAAAGTGCACAAATTTTAAAAACCGCACATTTTTTAGTTTAATTATTAGAACAACTCACTCGTATGATTTTTAAAACAACATTGCTCAAAAAACAATTCGCCTATACATTGGAATTCGAAGAAAATTTGCGTGCTGTATGTTTAATTTCACTTCGCATGCTCAGATTGTTATGCTTCTAAAAATTGGTAACCAGATATTCAACACGACATTTACTGTCAACAGTCGAAAGAAGACTGACAAGTCTTCATTCGTTTCGGTTCGTCGCACTCGTTCTATGGAAGGACAGCTCATTTCTGTTTTTCTTCTATTCGCGTTCCCCTGCAATCTGGTCACTATTCAGTCTTCGTCTAGAAGTCCTGAATTACATTGTGAAATATAAGAAAGTGTTTGATTTTTAATCTTCATAATATTTCCGGTACATATTTTAAATCAATGATAAATAGGATTTAATTGAGAGTTAATAGAATGGAATAGAAATTCCAGTCTAGTGGTTATAAAGCCACTCCACTTGTTTGAAACCCCATATAAAAGTGATGGCTTTATAATTATTTCCGAATAAAACATGCCGTTTCAGTATGCATACACATAACAATCATTAATTGAAAATTCAGGTAAGTAAGGCTGGGAGCCAAAATACATGTATAACTATAATCTAATAGCTAGAAATCGAGATCTTGATTCTCAAACATTACCATTTTGTATGAAGAACAGCGCTGGCGTTTTAATTATTTTAAACTTTATGAACAAGATTTATCGTATAATGACCGTATAATTCGTAGTTGTTTACTCCGTGATAGACTAGAACCTACAACATTGTACAACGATCTATTCTTATCATACAGAATTGCATAGTTCATGCCCCTTCATTTGTAGCAAATACTTGTTGTTTATTTATCTGTATCATTGTATAATTTGTAGATTGTAAATGTTATACGTATTTAACTATTAATTAAATAATTAAACTTTATTATGTCCATTGCTGTTGTTCAATATTTGCCTTTCTCGTACAACAACTTTTAAAAACTGGATTGAATAGAAGCAAGTGTTTGAGAATAAAAGAGTCTTTTCTAAAATTTAATATCAATATCTCAACCACTCAACACTACAACTCGAAGGAATTAAAAAAAAATAGAGTTCTCTTATCTTGCGCATCTACTATCGAATGAAAATAGTAAAAACTAATTTGGTGAAAGCCAGGAGGCTAATGAACCACGAGTTGCAGCAGCTGTTGGGAGAATTATCCACCATTCACACCACGAAAATCGGGCGACTGTAGTGTCAGAATATCGGTGTCAGTATATTGGACAGTAATCCGGTGAAAATGGTTCTCGACAACGATCCGACAGGAACAAAAAAGCGAGGTGTGTAAGGTGGATCGAAGACGATTAACGAACCCTCCGCAGACTGCGTGGCTGGCGACGTGCAGCCATGGACCTAACTGATTGGAGAAGACATTTATGCATAGCACTGGCCACTCCATCCTTAGTATGAAAAAAATAAATAATAACTGGGTGAGGATGTAAAGTGATCGACACACCAAGGTTGGGAACTGATCTTTTTGCTGAAGCATAGGTAGGTAGCCTTGGAGATCATGGGCGAAGACGTGGACGTGTGGTCTCGGGGAACTGAAGAAGGCAATGTGAGCAACTGGACGAGGTTATGGAGATAGACGACCTCAAAGCTGTGCAGAGTTTGAATGGAACTTATGCCTTAGAGGTGGACCTTTTGGCATGCAGGTAAGTATATTGGTTCAAGTATCCGGTCGCGGACGCCAAAAAGATTCTGGCAGTAGGTAAGCTGAAGGAAGGCTGGACGAGATGCTCAGTAAGCATATTTAAGTAAGCAAGTCTTACCAGATATCCTGGGACTATAAGGGGTCAGATCATGGCAACCTGAGGAAGGTTTGAAGGACAATAACCGCCCTCCTCGCTGATCCGAACAACACAACACCCCTGCGGCAAATGTGTCTGTCCAGAAGGTTGTACCCACACATACTGAGGGTGTCGCCACGGCTGAGATCAGTGAGGTGTTCTATTGTAACTACTATGCCGAACCACGACCAATAGGAAAATTCACCTTGGTGGTCGATAGGTCGTCGGTAACGTGGGCGACTTCAATACTTGGACAGCAGTTGTACCAACAAAAGATGTCAGACTTTGCTAAAGGGTCACCGCTCCATAAATCGTCAGTGGCGGCGGCATTTTCGGCTTCACGCCAAAAGTCAGTTTAACCGGCAGCAGCATCAGCGTGAATCGGCGTGACAATATTTTTATCGCATTTATTTGACCTTTCCCATCAATTGTATTTATTTATTCCATTGATTCTATATTTTAATTAGGGTCAACTTTCCCAATGAAACCATATAACGCCTTTAACTATTTGGAAAATTTTAAACAAAACACCCAAAAAGTTCTGTATTTCAAGTTTAGACTAACATTCGTTTGATTTTAAACCATCATTAGTTCAATTTTTGTTTGAGATTTTTAAAATAGTTAGAGGCTGCAAAAATATGAGTTCTTCGTGAAGGTAGACCTTAAATAAGTCTAAGAATTGACTGATACATTAAAACGAGGATACATTTTTGACGGGAAGGTCAATTCGCAGAAAATGAGTTCGCGTTCGATCGTGCTTCCTTCGGCATGCAGAACGATCACGCGATCATCGAAATATTTGTTCTGCGTTGTGCAGGTGAGTAAATTGATTAGCGAGACAAAGTTTAGTTCACGTCCGATCGAATTTCAGGAGATTCCCCGAGGAAAAACTTGTAGACATTCTAGAAGAATATCCGTACAAAATCTAAATTTCTAGAGGAATTTACGGGAAAATTTTGTAAAAGCTCCTATGAATTATCTGAACTGGAGAGAAATTTTTAAAGGGATTTTGGAGGAATAACTTCAAGAAATTCCGGAAGAATTCCTGCAGGAATCTAAGGAGGAATAATCTGAGGGGCATCCGGACGAAATCTTGGAGGAACTTCCAGACGAATAAATGGAGAAACTGTCTGGATATACTTGCGAAAAAATACCTAGAGAAACTTCCAGACGAAATCCTGAAGGAACTTACAGACGGAATCATGAAGGAACTTACAGACGAAGTCCTGAAGGAACATCCGAACGAAATCCTAAAGGAATTTCCGGACGAAATCCAGAAAGAACTTCCAGGCGAAATCCTGAAAGTACCTAAGTCGAAATATTGAAGGAACTTCCAGACGAAATTCTGGAGGAACTACCGGAGGAATTTCTGGATGAACTTTCGGAGGAATTTTCGGTCGAAATCCCGAAGGTACTTCCGGATGAAATACTAGAGGAACTTCCGAACGAAATCCTGGAGAAACCTCCGGACAAAATCCTGAAGGAACTTCTAGAAGAAATCTTGAAGGAACTTCTGGACGAAATTCTGGAAAACATTCGGTCGATATCTTGGAGAAACTTTCGGACGACATCCTGGAGGAACTTCCAAACGAAATCCTGGATGAACTTCCGGAGAAAACCGTAAGGAACTTCCGGACGAAATCCTGGGGAAACTTCCGTGGAAATCTTTAAGGAACATCCAGACGAAATCCTGGAGATACTTCCGGACGAAGTCCTGGAGGAACTTTCAGACGAAATCCTTTAGGAACTACTGGAAGAATTTTGGATGAACTTTCGGAAGAATGTTCGGGAAAAGTCCTAAAGGAACTTCTAGATTTAATCCTGGAGGAGCTTCCGGATGAAATCCTGGAGAATCCTCCGGACAAAATCATAAAGAAACTCCTGGACGAAATGCTAGAGGAACTTCCGGACGAAATCCTGAAGGAACTACCGGACGAAATTCTGGAGAAATATTCGGACTAAATCTTGGTAGAAACATTCAGGCGACATGCTGGAGGAACTTCCAGAAGAATTCCTGGAGAATGTCCGAAGAAATATGTGGAAAAAATTTCAGAGGAATTTCTTAATGAACTTCCCATCGAACTCGATGAAAAAAAAATTCCTGAGGAACACGTTGAGGAGCTTCTGAAAAAAATCCTGAGAATTTTTGACGCTTGAAATTAGTCCACGCCGACCCACGCCGCCGCGCCGCCACCGCCGGTCATGAGCGGCGTGACGCCACCAAGCCGCCCCCGCTGGCTGAAAATGATCTATCACGCCGCCGCCGGTAAATTTTCAATCGGCGCACAGGTCTAGCCCTACCTCGTTTTTGGGGCCGAGGAAGGTTCTTAAGATGGTTCGAGACCCCTCCCTCCTTTGGAAAGGAGGGCTCCCATAAAAATGAAACACCAATTTCTTCGTAACTTGAGAATTAATCAAGCAATTGGAACCAAATTTGGCATGTGGAGGTTTTGGAAGAGAAAATATGTTTTTGTTCTTTTCGACTTCTGAGTCGGAAAAAGTTTTTACGCGCTCAGTTTTTACGCGGCATAACGCAAAAACCATCCATGCGGCACACATTTCTTAAAAGCGCTAGCGAAGATGATAGTTGACGACGACTCAACCAGCATATTCCACTGTAATGTGCTAAGCCCGATAATCGTAACGTTGTACAGTTCTGGCTTGGCCACTGGAAGGTGGCTTGTCGAGGGATCTCGTAACATCCGTGAGTAAAGGCCTTTCTTATCGACAGTGAAGTTCTCACCTGGGACTGGACGCTAATAACAACAGTCAAAACGAGGAAGCACTGATAGCTGTCTTGTCACGCTATTAGCAGCACTAAGATGAATGTTTCGACGACCTATGTCAGAGTGCCGATGCAAATCCTCGAGGCGATGCCTACAGTTTTGTAACGTTCTAAGAAACCTTCCACCTCCAAGCAAGTTCATGCGGATCATCGTGGTACTCTTCCCGGCCGCCGCGACAAGGCACCATGGGTGTGGCCGCGAAGCATCACTGGTAACGAACGAAGAGTTGCTTGCTGTCAAAATCTCTGGCAAAAGATAAAGAGCCTGAGTCTGGTAGTGTACCGCACTATGCTGCCAAGACACCGATCGTATAGAACCCTGGACGAGTTTAGTTGTGCTGATAGGTGAGAGATGCATGAGAGCAGTGAGAGCAGTGTTCGTATTACCCCAGGAGTTCTTTAGCTTCGAAGGTCCGTTGCTATGAAACGCTATGTATGACAGTGTATTTAGGCTCAAGTTTTCTCCCGGTGTAAACATCGTCGGATTCGCTATCGAGGATGATGCTCAACAGCTCGTGTTGGCTAGTGTCAACACAAAATCGTATATGATGTAACATAAGATGCTAAAGTGGAGGCGATATACGTACATATTGTATGAGGAAGTACCTATATGGCCTCCACTTTAGCATCTTATGTGGCATCATATACGATCTTGTGTTGACTGGGCAACCAGACATTCCTGTAAAACAATAAAGGCAGCGTCGGCTGCCAAATGGAAACGGGAATGAGATAACTTTCCAAAGGGTATATAAACTATTAGATGTATCAAGTGGAGTGAGTAAACCATATGCGGAAGATCACTTCCTCCTGACACAATCAAGCCATGTCTACTTCAGGCGGTACCTACACAGGTGCGGGCATGCAGAATTTTCAGTCTGCATTTACTGCCCAAGGGTGGACGAAACTGCCGATCACATAATCTTCATATATCCTTGTTTCATCGTCTAGAAAGCGGAATGTTCGACGTTAGCGAGTGGATAATATTATCCAGAGGATGTGTCAAGAGTTGGAAAGGTGGAATGCGGTTTCGAAGACATCCTCAGATTCCCTGTATTTGCAAATCAATCGGCGTGTCGAGCAGCAGTCGGAAAGCGATAACAAGTGGGTAGCTAGTAACATGGTACCGCGTAGTCACATGGACCTCTCCCCGAAGTAATACTGAAAAACGATACCAGCGAGTTAAGTCTCTGTTAAGGTGTTTAACGGGTTGATGTTCCAAGCCCGTTATCCTATTTTAGCCTATTTTAGCTATCTGGATGCAGATTCCTTTCTATTGCAAAAAAAAACATACCAAGAAAATGCATTTGGTCCCAAAGACAGCATACATATATCATGTCAGGATGCCAACATTAACGCATGACCTACAGCCAACGACCTGCTCTTATTGCAATCTATTGCAATTGCATTAAGCATTTTCTTGTCTGGCATTCCACGCTTGTCAAGATTCTTAACCAGCTGGCTGATTGATTTGAAATGTTAATTGCACATTTTTGACAGTTCAAAACTTCGCCGTGTCTGAGGAATAATTGTAGCGCGGAATCCTTCACATGGGTTCGAGGGGAGAGCAATTTTAATCCGTGAAAAATGTCATAACCAACAGCGTCTTAATATTGTTTTATTGCGTGCAAAACAATGATCGAGAATTTATATCGCGCTAAAATGCCAATGGGAGGGAAGTTTAGAGGTTCTGTCACGAAGTAATGCTCAAAGTAGTCATGGAACATGGTTCTCCAATACCCATAGGATAATATTTCGGATCATTCCAGTCATCACACGCAGTTTATTGTGTTTTCACTATTTGCTTTGCTATATTTTTCTTATCTACCTATCTGTTTCGTTGCCGAATAATTTAACCGTGTACGTTCTGTAGCGCATTGCCGTGAGCTTAGGCCTTCTCCTCGGTGGCGGTGGTGGCTCCGGAAGCAACCGACTGGCTATCGTTGCTGCTCTCATGGGAATCCTGGCACGACAGCCATGGGTGCTTCTGGTACAGAGCAGCGCGGTACTTCGGATGGCTGATACCGTACACAATTGGATTGTAGACGGCGTTGGCCTTGGCGAACAGCGATCCCCAGATGGTGGCCAGTGGGCTGATCGGAGCGGCCTTGAAGATACCGGTGAAGTTGATGACCAGATATGGGGTCCAGGCCATGAACCACAGTGAGATGGTCACCAGAGCAACCTTGGCGAGCTTGATTTCGGCACTGGTTTGGTTGGCTTCCGACGATCGGAGCGAGGCGACGTTCATCTTCTTGGCTTGTTCACGCATCTGAGCCTCGTGTGCGGACACAGCTTTCAAAATGAAAGTATACGAGTAGATGATCGTGAGTAGCGGCGTCCAGTAGACGAAGACGGCATAGATGATGATGTACGAACGGCTCAACCAGGTGGTGGTCAGGTAATCAGTTCCGCAGGCAGTCATGTTTCCTTCTGGCACATATCGGTTCCATCCGAAGAAGGGAGCAAGAGTCCAGAAGAGAGCGAATGCCCAGATACCCAAAATGCGCAGCATGGCACCGTTGTTGGTCAAAGGCTTGGCTGCCAGACCCTTCACGATGACATTGTATCGGTCAAATGCAATCATAGTCATGGTCCAAATCGAGGCACAGCCGAACAGTGATCCAAGGCAGGCATAGATTTCGCAAGCGAATGGTCCGAAGACCCAGGTCTCGTGCCAGCAGTTGATCACCATGGGCGGTCCCATCGTGAACATCATCAGGAAGTCCGAGAAGGCTAGATTGACCACTAGCAGGTTGGACGGGGTGCGGAGGCTTGGGGTGCCGGTGAAGATGGACATCACGAAGCCGTTGCCGATCATTGAGACCATTCCCAACACGAAGATAGCAAATCCGAGGATCGAATGCCACAGTGGGTTCATCGGTGGGAACTGGTTCCAGTGCGGGTGGACCAGGTGCAACATCTCCGGTGGGACCTTGTCCACAACGGTCATGTTGCCGCTGGCCGCCTGCCAGGCGTCAAAATGCGGTTCCACAAAGGCTGCCATTGTCTGAATATTTTCAATCGGAGTCGAAATTAGTGTTGACAAATAACTAATTTGGGTAATTTAACACTCACCTTCTCCTCCGAACAGTACTTTTCACAGAAGTTACTTGCACAAGCAGGTGATTGTCACAAATATGTTACTTTTGTTGATAAACTTTTCCGGTAAGCTGAAGAAAATCGTCCCCACAGCGAACGAACTACTTCAGACTTAAAGGCACACGAGACGTACTGTTGGAATACCCAGAGCAACTCGAATGAACTTACCGGCCACGAGCGGTATTTATATGGTCCTTTTGTCAGAAATAAATTCAATTAAAGAGTTATTCTAAAATATTTTTAAAGCGATTTCTTTCCGCTCCTTCATTATTCTTCTTCGCTTTTTGGCCACTCGGTTGTTTCTTAAGCAGAAGAGCCAATTATGATTTGAAGTAGGGTAGTAGTGCTGTTATGAAGCCGCAGGAAATAAATCACGGCCCCGGTATGTATTCATATGGAAACTACGAAACAATTTTGAAAACCTGAGAAATTTAGATATTACATCTCGAATTCTGATATTGAAGATCAAATATGTTTCATAAAAGAATTAGCAAAAAACTAAACAGTTTATCAATAGGTATGGCAATCTACATAACCAGCACTCCAACAATCACAAAAGCGCATATTACCCTTCTTTACAATTATGCATTCAGATTTCCCGTGCATCCTTCCGAAGCCATCTAAGGTACTTCTTACCCTACTTTCAAGGCGTAACGGCATTGGAATTTCAGACATTGTTCCAACCAATTGAACATCTTCATTTGCTAGCAAAGGCCCTACACTTGACAATTGCTCGGGAGGTTTTCATTTGTAAGAATATCACGGCAGAAATCGGAACGATACGTTTATTGCTCAGGTAAGCATCGTGAAGGAGTTTTTTCGCCTCAAATTAGCTCACGTCTGTTTGTTATGAACAGTATCATTGAGTTTCTCTTCGAGCCAGTCTACATATCAACCGATTTCGATACGCATTTGACCATAAATGTCATAAAATTTTCAATTGTCATATTCATCTGACTAACTTAAATTAATTCTAAATTAACTTCTAGGTTGTGGCTAGTCTGATTGTGTGATTTTGCTTTTAAGTGATAAATCTATCTTCGTGGGCTTCGTGGCCGTGCGGTTAGCGACGTCAATCGTCTAGACGCATGTGCTGTGGAGTGTGGGTTCGATTCCCGCCCGGAAAGGAGAAAACTTTCCAAAAATCAACACAAAACATTCAATAATTTTGAGGATCAGTGGCATAATCACTGGTAGAGTTAAGCTGGGGCACGATGGAACACGTGGCTCATCAAATTAGATATTATTCTAAAATTTAATTATATGTTGATGATAATGATCTACAATCTACCATCTATTGTAGCAAGGTACCTGCCGATAGCGCTGCCCATATCTGACAAACAATTTGATCACGATTATACTAATGTTTGTATTTCATCAAACTCCTGTATGAAGGGCCAAAAATGGGTGGGGTGGTTCCATAAACAGAGACACTTATGCGAATCCACGGATTGAAAAGAGAATCTCATTCCAGAAGAAAGTAGTACATACAATATTATTAACTAGCCCTCGTTTCCCAGACTGATTCAATAGATGGGGAGAATAGCTCTCCTTTACTCACGGAATGTTAACAATAGGAAGTTAGCAATCTCACGCTTCAATCCTAGAATTTAATTATATTCGAAAAAACTGTTCTGGCGGAGTTCAAGGCTGGTTTACAGTCCGGAAAACGTGTCACGGGGTTTGGTCTCGCATGTATTTTGAAATGGGCGGTAATATCGTTTTCCGTGACCAAATCCCTTGAATCCCGCCCCTTTAAAAATGCATAGGGGGACCAAATCCTATGACACGTTTTCCGAACTGTAAATCAGCCTCAAACATTTCCACCAAAATTTTATATTTTCCAGCAATTTAATTATTTACGCTAAAATTGTTCTGTAAAAAAACATTTTCTGCCAATTTTGATTAATCATGGAGAGGAACCTTCCCAAGGAATTCTTGGAGTCTTTTTAGTAGAAATCTTGGAGTTCAGTGGCGTAGCCACGGGGGTGGTTTTGGACATTACCCACCCCCAGAGACAAAATTTCCCCCACCCCCACACCCAATTTTCTGACTACACCACTGTTGGAGTTTATTTGGAAATTTCAATTGGTATTTCTCGTAATTCAATGTACATTCCAGTAAGAATTCCTTGAGAAATTTCTTTGCAAGATGTATGCGGACATCTTTTAGGTTTTGTCTTTAGATATTTTTTCGAGAATTCTTCTGAAATTCTTTCCACTTCAGAATTTCCTAAATCTAGAAAATCATGCCATAAATTTCTTTTGACTTTCATCCTGGGATTCCTTCGGAATATCCTCTGGAAAGATTTTGTAAATTTCTTCGGATCTTGCTTTGACTTTTGGCAAAACCATTCGAAATTCTTGCCTGAATAATTCCGGAAATGTTGTTGGAAGATTTTTTTCTTCTTCTTCTTCTTCTTTTACTTCTTCTTCTTATTTTACTTCTTCTTCTTCTTCTTTTACTTCTATGGCTCTACATTCCAACTGGAACTTGGCCAGCTTTTCAACTTAGTTTATTCTATTAGCTTTTCCACAGTTAATAAATGAAAACTTTTCTATGCCCGCCATTGAGTATGTCTCTTGTGTGGCAAGTACAATGGATACACTATGCCCAGGGAGTCGAGAATGTTTCTAACCCGAAAACATCCTAGACCGGATTGAGAATCGAACTCTCCAGATTGTTAATCCTACACCTTTACTCGCAAGGCTACTGGAAGAATTTCTATGAACATTAACTAAAGAATGAAATAGGAAATCCTGAAAGAATTTTCGGAAGGGTTTCTAACGGAAATATCAAAGGAATTTACAGATGAAATTTCCGAAGGAACTCTTGCAAGTATTTTTTCAATAATTCCTAAAAGAATTTCTGAATGAATTTCCATACAAATTTCCAAGGATTTCTTCCTAGAGTTTCGAAAAGGATTTCTCAAGGAATTACTGGAACAAATTGTTTGAGAAAATCCTTTGAGAAAATTTACGATCCTGACAAATAAAGGAGTGGTTGATGCAATTTCCGTAGGAATTTCTTATACAGCAGTACAGTTTTTCAAGCAGTCCATGAAGAATTTCATAAAAAGAATTCTCCTAAAAGAATTTTGGAAGGTAATCCTGAAAAAAAAATCTTCACGCAGGTAGGTATTTCGAAATTTCTGAAGGGTTCTCCGTAGGAATTCCAAACAAATTTCCAATAGAATTTACGAAGGAATTTCTAAAAGAATTTCCGAATATATTCCTGAAAAAATGTAGAGGAATTCTCAAAGGAATCCTCGAAGGAATTTTCTTGGAAATTTCAAAAGGTATTTCCGAAAATGAATTGGAGTACCAAAAATAAATTGGAGGAATCCTTTGGAAATTCGTCTTAATATTCCTTCGAAAATTCAAAAAAGGAATTATGTATAAGAAAATTTCGAAAAATTTCGGAAATCCTCTCAAGAAATCCCTTTCCGAAACTCAAAGAGGAAATTATTGGAATTCCTTTAAAAAAATATTATGAAAATTCCTTTGGTCATTCCTCTGGATCTTTTTCAGCAACTTTTCCGGGAAACCCTCTAGACCAGAGGTTCCCAAACTGTGGGTCGCGACCCCCAGGGGGGTCGTGGGCTGTTCAGTGGTGGGTCGCGAAAGACAAATCTTAATTCATGATTTTGTTACTATTTTGTCCCACAAATCTATTCCATATTTTGAATTAGGATCTAACTTATGATTGGATGATTAAAGAACAACAAACCTGACGAGGTCAACGGCCTTTTTTTGTTATACGATATTTGAGCAAGTAGAAAGAAGTCTTATACAATCCAAAAGTAAGCCCCGAACTCAATCCAAAACCAATCCTAATCCAATTCGAATCTGATCTAAATCAAATCCAAATCTATTTAAAATCCAATCCAAATCTAATTCAAATCCAATCAAAATCCAATCTTCATCAAATCGAAATCCAATTCAAATTCAATCTGAATAAATTTCAAATCCAATCCAAATCCAATCCAAATTCAATTCAAATTCTATCCAAATCCAATCCACGTCCAATCCAAAAAATTGGCGGATTTTTTACAAATACCATGATGGGATATAAAGCAATTTATTATAATTTTCCAATCTAACGCGAACTCATTTTTATCCAATTTCACAAAATCAATGGTACCTGGTGCTGGTGGGTCGCAAGCAATATGGGATTCTGCTAGGTGGGTCGCATATCCAAAAGTTTGGGAACCTCTGCTCTAGACCATCGGAGATTTCTTTAAAAAGTCGTACGGAATTTCCTTTGTGCACTTTTACGGGAATCTCTTCAAAAATCATTTAGAGAGGATCACAGCAAACCATGCGCGCGCAAGAAATTGATTCGGCTGATGTTTATATTTTACATATGTACTCGGAAAAAAGTTTAAGTTTGACATTTACGCATTTGGTGACCTTTAATAAAGTGTATTTCTTAATTGAGTGCGTGAAATCAATTGTGTAATGTGTATACGGGAATATCTTTGGTTAAATATATGTGGCTGTGTGATAATTACGAATCAATGACGACACATCTATTCAAAAATCCTTCAGAAATTAAGAAAATAATTTCTGGAGGATTTTTTGGAGAAATTTTGAAAGAAATTTCTGGATGAATTTCCAAATGTATTTCTGCAGGAATTTCCTAAAGAAATATTAAAGGAATCCTCGAAAGAATTTTCCATGGAATTTTCAATTTTCATATAAAATTATGTTTTCAGACCATAATTCTACAGGAATTTATTCGGAAATTACTTCCGAAACCTTCAGGGAAGTCTTCTAGGTATTTCTCTAGGAATTCATTTTAAAATCCGGGCAGTAGTAAAATAAAAGCTTAACACAATCTGGAATTATCGGAAATGTTGGAATTGCAGTCGATCCATCATCATATTTCTTCGGATATTCTCAAGCATTCCTTGAGAATTGACTGCTTCGGAAATGTCTTCACTATTCATTCCTCCTTCACTATAGGAGGCTTCCGAGCTTCTTGGAAGGAGGTTTTCGAGCCTCTTGGAAGGAGGCTTCCGAGCCTCTTGGAAGGAGGCTTCCGAGCCTCTTGGAAGGAGGCTTCCGAGCCTCTTGGAAGGAGGCTTCCGAGCCTCTTGGAAGGAGGCTTCCGAGCCTCTTGGAAGGAGGCGGCTTCCGAGCCTCTTGGAAGGAGGCGGCTTCCGAGCCTCTTGGAAGGAGGCGGCTTCCGAGCCTCTTGGAAGGAGGCGGCTTCCGAGCCTCTTGGAAGGAGGCGGCTTCCGAGCCTCTTGGAAGGAGGCGGCTTCCGAGCCTCTTGGAAGGAGGCTTCCGAGCCTCTTGGAAGGAGGCTTTGAGCCTTGGAAGGAGGCTTCCTGAGCCTCTTGGAAGGAGGCTTCCTGAGCCTCTTGGAAGGAGGCTTCTGAGCCTCTTGGAAGGAGGCTCTGAGCTCTTGGAAGGAGGCTTCTGAGCCTCTTGGAAGGAGGCTCTGAGCCTCTTGGAAGGAGGCTCTGAGCCTCTTGGAAGGAGGCTTCCGAGCCTCTTGGAAGGAGGCCTGAGCCTCTTGAAGGAGGCTTCTGAGCCTCTTGGAAGGAGGCTTCTGAGCCTCTTGGAAGGAGGCTCTGAGCTCTTGGAAGGAGGCTCTGAGCCTCTTGGAAGGAGGCCTGAGCCTCTTGGAAGGAGGCTTCTGAGCTCTTGGAAGGAGGCTTCTGAGCCTCTTGGAAGGAGGCTCTGAGCCTCTTGAAGGAGGCTTCCAGCCTCTTGGAAGGAGGCTTCTGAGCCTCTTGGAAGGAGGCTCTGAGCCTCTTGGAAGGAGGCTTCTGAGCCTCTTGGAAGGAGGCTTCTGAGCTCTTGGAAGGAGGCTTCCTGAGCCTCTTGGAAGGAGGCTCTGAGCTCTTGGAAGGAGGCTTCTGAGCCTCTTGGAAGGAGGCTTCTGAGCCTCTTGGAAGGAGGCTTCTGAGCCTCTTGGAAGGAGGCTTCTGAGCCTCTTGGAAGGAGGCTCTGAGCCTCTTGGAAGGAGGCTTGAGCTCTTGGAAGGAGGCTGGAGCCTCTTGGAAGGAGGCTCTGAGCCTCTTGGAAGGAGGCTTCCAGCCTCTTGGAAGGAGGCTTCTGAGCCTCTTTGGAAGGAGGCTTCTGAGCCTCTTGGAAGGAGGCTTCTGAGCCTCTTGAAGGAGGCTTCTGAGCCTCTTGGAAGGAGGCTCTGAGCCTCTTGGAAGGAGGCTTCTGAGCCTCTTGGAAGGAGGCTTCTGAGCCTCTTGGAAGGAGGCTTCCTGAGCCTCTTGGAAGGAGGCTTCCGAGCTCTTGGAAGGAGGCTTCCTGAGCCTCTTGGAAGGAGGCTCTGAGCCTCTTGGAAGGAGGCTTCCTGAGCCTCTTGGAAGGAGGCTTCCGAGCTTCTTGGAAGGAGGCTTCTGAGCTCTTGGAAGGAGGCTTCCTGAGCCTCTTGGAAGGAGGCTTCTGAGCCTCTTGGAAGGAGGCTCTGAGCCTCTTGGAAGGAGGCCTGAGCCTCTTGGAAGGAGGCTTCTGAGCCTCTTGGAAGGAGGCTCTGAGCCTTCTTGGAAGGAGGCTTCCTGAGCCTCTTGGAAGGAGGCTTCTGAGCCTCTTGGAAGGAGGCTTCTGAGCCTTGGAAGGAGGCTTCTGAGCCTCTTGGAAGGAGGCTTGAGCCTCTTGAAGGAGGCTTCCTGAGCCTCTTGAAGGAGGCTCTGAGCCTCTTGGAAGGAGGCTTCCGAGCCTCTTGGAAGGAGGCTCTGAGCCTCTGGAAGGAGGCTTCTGAGCCTCTTGAAGGAGGCTTCCTGAGCCTCTTGGAAGGAGGCTTCCGAGCCTCTTGGAAGGAGGCTTCTGAGCCTCTTGGAAGGAGGCTTCCGAGCCTCTTGGAAGGAGGCTTCCGAGCCTCTTGGAAGGAGGCTTCCGAGCCTCTTGGAAGGAGGCTTCCGAGCCTCTTGGAAGGAGGCTTCCGAGCCTCTTGGAAGGAGGCTTCCGAGCCTCTTGAAAGGAGGCTTCCGAGCCTTTTGAAAAGAGGCTTCCGAACTTTTTGAAAGGAGGCTTCCGAGCCTCTTGAAAGGATGCTTTCGAGCCTTTTGAAAGAAGGCTTCTCAGTCTCTTGTAAAGAGACTTCCGGGCTTCCTTAAATTACCAAAACTTTATCAATAAGTTTCTATTGGAATTGGTATACATCCGCCATTACCCATTCTTGTCCGATGTACCCCCTGGAGCCAACGTAAGTACCCCCAGGGGTATATGTACATCAGGTAGAGAAGCGCTGTCTTAGAAGAATACCGAAGGTATTCCTTAAACAATATTATACTGGGTAGTTCTGAAGATATATCCGAAGGAATTTACATTGGTATTTCCAACGAAACTTCCAAAGGAATTTAAAAGAAGTTCTTGAAAAAATTCTAAAAAAATCTTTGGGTAAACTACTAAAAAAATCATAAAGGATTTCAGAAGGAATTATCTTCGAATACCTTCTTTGAATTTTCAAAGGAATCTCAAAGGATTTTCTGGATTTATTTCCGAAACAATTTGCAGAGGATATTCTGGATAAATGCCTGGGGGAAATTCCGAAAGAATTTTTACAGGAATGTGCAAAGAAATTCTTGGCGATATTTTAGTATGTCGGAAATGCTTTGAGAAGTTCCTTTGGAAATTCCTGAAATTTCGTAATACAATTGTGAAAGGAATTCTTGCTGGAAATTCGGGTGGAATTACTGGAGGAATTTACGAGGGAAATAATGAATACCTGAAAGTAATACCTGTAATAGTTTTTGAAAGAGTTTATATTGGAGTCTAAGTCAGCGTCATGTGAAATGTAAATTTCAACAGACCATTATGACCAAGTTAAACCACATTATTCCAACGGATACTAATTTTCTGAATATTAATGCAAAAGCACTCATAAGCACCAGAACTCGCATTTCAACAACGCAGCATCCCAGAGGCCAAAAGGTTAATCACCTGCGAAAATAGACCTTTCACACAGTAACATAACTACCGAGCTAAAGCCTGCCACACTGCTTCTAGCGCGGCCTTTGCCTCAACAACAGTCAGCCGCTAAAGAGCAGCACTTTGTAGCAATTTCCGCCCCCGCACGCTGGCCGATGCGACGACGACGACGTTGAGTGCTGCTTCAGCAGCTATGTATGCTTTATTTACCTACATTTTCGAAAACATTATTGGCATTACTCTCACACCCGCCGCCGCCGTGACCGCGTCCATTACCGCGCGTCGCCATTCATGCATGACATGTGATCGATCGTGAAAACCATCGGCGCACGCGATTCAATTTGGATTTGTTTTCCTTTCTGTCAGATTTTCGGCACCAGAGGATCGCTTTTTAAAGTTTCCAATTCGAGTGTTGCCACATCACTTGCCTTTTTGATCTGTGATAATTAGCTTGAAGGTAATATAATATAAAAAAAACAACATGTGCTGGGAATAGTTAACTAATTTAAAAACATCTCTCAACATCAAATTTTATGTTCAACCTACTTTGGATAAATCCGACAGCACTGCGTCCCTTGATGGGATAAACAATTGTAAATAAACCAAAACCAATATTCGCGCCTCGCTGGGATCAGTGAGCAATTTTCCGACTTTTTAAATCCCCCAATAGGTTAGACAGGGTGTGATGATGACCAAGAGGGCATTTTCACCATTACGATACGTCCTCTCCGGCTCGGCTAAACTGCTTTTTATGAGATGAGTGCTAGATGATGCGGCATCCCAGCAGTAGCAGCTGGAAATGAAGCCAATTTTCCAGACAATCGTTGATGTTTGCCGTTGTTGGACGTCGCATCGTCCGTTCGCAATTCGTGATTTTGAATGTTTCAATAATGATGTCTCAAGTTTGGCCTTTTCGAACGTAAAACCTTATGGCTGATGTTTACATTCTTCTTTTCATTGGTCGCAGAAAGAAGTGAAAATTGCTTTGGCATTTGGAATGTTTTTTTTTGTTTCGTCGTCTATTAGCGATGAATCAGGAAGTTCAAATGAAAGACGGTAATTGAGTAGTTGCTGGCAAATGGCATGTCTTTACATGGTGTAATTGCTGCTGATGCAAAGCAGAATCGAAGGTGAGAAATATTTTTTTTTTTTTTTTTTGCGTGCTTGCTGTAATTCTGGCGGACGAACAGATCGCAATTGAAGGCACTGACCTAAGTTGCAATTCAAAACACTGAATTCTACAAACATTTGTGAAATTGTGTGTTCTTAGAACTCATGATGTATACTACAAGAAAATTGAAGCTGTGGCGCACATGGTCCAAAATTATTCCAGCTGATTTTGCTACCAAGAAACTGCTAATTTTTGGAAGACTTTCATGACAAACTTTGCCTAATTTCTTAAATATATTCGTAAAATTAAGAAGCTACAAAAGCTTTAAAATGGAATTGGGAGGTAAAACTATTGCAGATACTCAGATCAATTCTGAATTTGATAAAGTAACTGAGTTCGAAGCAGCTCGGTGGCGCGCTGATTCTTTTTCGACGGCGACGGCGTGAATATCGGTGGCGACGCACAGGTCTAGTCAAGCATAAACGAAGAATTACTTCTCAAATTGTTTATGCCACCGAATATGTTTAACACACCGATGGCTAAAAACTTTTGCGGTAGTAGGTTAATGGGATCTGTACACTTTTCAGAAAGAGCATTTTCTTAGTTGGGTACTATTTTTTGTGAATGACAATAATCATTAAAAGGAATGTGATCCTGTCGAAAAACATAAAACCTATTTTCATTTCAAATGGACTCATTCGTTAAGTCTTTGCCAGTAAAGCCTATGAATTGCAATTATTGGCTCCTACCCACAATGAAAAATGGGAGATATTTTTCAGAAATAGAAGGAATTGCAGCCAGAACGACTTCATGGATTTCAACTAGAATACTTTCGATATTTCCGCCTGAAATCAGGTCGAAAATATCTTTAGAATTATTTTAAAAAAATACTCCCAAAAACACCAATTTTTTTTATTATACCATAAAATTCCATGGGAAATTTTAATTCCAGAATTACTTCAATAGTTTCTTCTAGAATATATTTAGCAACTCCTCCAGGTATTCCATCTGAAATTTCTTCATTCTTGCTGGAAATTTTTCAGGATTTATTCAAACATTCCTCCACGTATTCATACTAATTTTCTTTTCTAAGAATTTCACCAGAAATACCTTTGTATATTTCTGCTCGATTTTCTTCATGAAATCTCCCAGGAACTTCATCAAAAATTTTAATGATCAAAAATTACTGGGGGTGTTTAAAAAAATCCAGAAGGAATTTCTAGGTAAATTGAACTTTTCTGTTAATTTTATTTATGGAATTTATTTCACTCAATTGTTTATTTAATTTATTTGAGCTTAACTTTCCCAAAAAACAAACATTTTTTGACGCCTCTAATTTTTTTTTTTTCAGATTAGAAAAAAACCGAAAAAGTACTGTATTTAAAATTTCGTCTAACATTCGTCCCATTTTTTGAACCAACATCCGTCCAATTCTTCAGGCCATTTCCCACGTGCAGCACTTTTTCGTTTTTTTTTTTCGAATAGTTAAATATTTTAAAAAATGAGTTCTTTGGGAAAATTGACCTTGAATATATCACTAAAACTAGATACATTTTTTGACGGGATAAGTCAATGCATTGAAGAAATTTAGGAGAATTTTCCCATAGAAATTTGAAGAGATTTCCAGGATTAAAGAAAATTTCGAGGAGCAATTCTGGAATAATGGAACTTATGAGGGAATTTCTTGATGAATTCCCGGGTAGTTTTCATAAGGAGTTTTTAGAGGATATTTGTGGAGTTCAAGGGTGAAATACCTTGGAGAATTTCTTCAGAATTTGATTTGACCTACTTTTGACTTCAGAACCACCAAACTCGGTTTGGAAGGAAATCTAACGCCAATTCTGCTGATCTAAAGCCAATGGCAGTCTGTGGGGTGGGTGCTCAAGACCTCTTTTGGGGTTCCGGATCTCAGGGCGTACGTATAATAAGGAGCTTTCGGATCACGGGAAGATAATTTACGCGAATTACTCACGGTCAGTCGGCGCTTTTTTTGGGCTGTCTCTTTTGGTTTCCGCCAAATGTCAACGGGGCGGACCGACTTCGAGGTAGGCGTCGATAATTGGCGTCGTTGAATGCTGCCGACGGGGAGAACTCCCACAACTTGCCATGACTTGGACAATTTCGGAGCCAGCAAGTGAAACGAGGCGGGAGTCTTGGACGGGATCTCGTCACGGCGATCGCCGAATGTGGCAGAGGTGATAGCCTCATGTACTTGATTTATACGTTTTCGGCGGTAATCCACCAGGGAGGAATTGGTCACTTTTCTTCAAGATAATACTCGTTTTACAGTTTGACATCGACGCATTCAACAGCATCTCTTCACCCAAAAAAACAACAATATCTAGAGGAATACCCAGTCAACTTTTGGAGGAGTTTTCAAAACATTACTTACTTAACATTCTTTGGGGAATTTTCTGAAGAATTTTCAAAGGAATGCTTTGAGGGCATGCCTTGAGTAATTTCTGGAACAATTCTGGTGGAAACTTCCGGAGGAACTCAGGGGTGAATTTCCTAAGGAAATCGATGGAGAACTTCCGAAGGAATTTCAGGATAATTTCTAGAGAAACTCTCGGTGGAATTCCGAGGGAAAATTTCCAGGTGTTTTCGGGAATTCCAAGGAGATACTTTAGAGTTCGGTGAGAATTCCGGGGGGAATAAGAAGGGGAAATTCCGGAGCTCGGGAGGAATTGCCGAAGAAATTACGTGGAAAGTAGGGCAACTGTACCAGCTTTGGCCATGTTCCTAATTTGGCCAGTTTCTCGCATAACTCCGAAAAAAAAGCAATTTTCCCGGGTTTTACTAGCTGTAACAGGAGATATATTCCTAGTGCTTCTTCGCTTTTGGAACTGATCGATACTTTTTGTGAAAGAAGCGTTTTTCAGGGATGGCCAAATAAAGCACTAAGCTGACCAAAACCAGTACACTTACCCTATCCGAAGAAGTTACGAGGGGAATTTCCAGAGGAATTCTGGCGGTAATTCCAGGAATTTTTGGAGCAATTAATAGGAGAATTTTTGGAAAAATTCCAGGAGGAATTCCGAGGGCCATTTCCAGAAGTTACGGAATGGGAATTCCATAAAGATTTTTTAGATAATTTCCGGGAGGAATTTAAAAAAATGTAAGACAATCTCCGTAGTTTGGGGAGCATTTCTTGATGAAATGCGGTGGGAATTTCAGGATGATTTTTTCCAGAGTTCGAGGGTAAATCATATTTCTACTGATATGAGGGGAACTTCCAGAGAAATATCGGGGGGAACTTCCCAAAAATTTCCGTAGAAATTTCGGGGGAATTTTCAAAAAAAAAAAACACGAGAAGATTTCTGGAAGAAGAATCCCAATTCTCCAGGCGGAATTCTGAGGGGAATTTCCGGAGTTTGAAAGGAAACTTTCCGAGGAGTTCTAAGAAGAATTTGCGGAAGAATCACGTGGAAAATACCCGAAAGAATTCTTGGGGAATCTCTGGAGGAATTCTGGGAGAAATAACGTTGTGATTTTAAGGAATTCCGTGGTTATTCGATGGGTCATTCCGGGGAGATTTTTGAGAAGAATTCCCAGAGAGTTTTCGGAGGAACTCTAGGGGAAATGTTTGGTGGAGTTTCAATGGGAATTCCGAAGGGATTTTCTGAAGGTATTCTTGAGGGAATTTCTGGAAGAATTCCGAGGGGAATTTCCGAAGGAATTGGTAGGGGAATCTCCGGAGCTCGAGAGGAACTTCCCGAAGAATCACGTGGAAAATATCCGGAGTTATTGAGTGAGAACTTCCGAAGAAATTGTGGGGGGAATTTCCAAACGAACTGCTGGGGTAATTTTCAGAGGTACTACGAGGGGAGTTTCCAACGGAATTTCGAGAAAAATTCTCAAAAGAAGCAGGCGCCGGTTAGTTTTAGTTGCTTTTTGGTATAGATTAAGGAAGTTTGTTATTGATGATTGTATATACCTATAATAAATAGAGTTGCAGCTGCTGGCAGAAGGATCAGTCAGTAGTCTGCCATGGAGTGAGAGGGAACTAAAGTAATTGTTTTTTCATGGTGAAGGGTTTCCCTTTCTCTGCCCAACAGGTTATGGGTCCAGATGGGTCAGCCGCATAAAGGTTGAGTAATTTAATATTGGGACGCACTTTTAATTTTACTGTAGCGCTCCTAGTGGTCGCAACTGGAATGTTTTGGCAGCAGTTTGTTGTAAAATGTCTCCTCTTTCACTACTGAAAATTTCGTCGCGATTCATTTTGTTTTCGGGTAGAGTTATACGCAATGGAAGCCGCGAACCGAAAGTTAATTTTGGACACCGGCTTCGAAAATATGACGTGGTCAGGTTAAAAATCGCAAAATCGTTGAAATTGGATTTTGTGCAGCTTCCCGGACACAAATTTTATAAAGCTACTGGACGAGGTGATGTCCCAAGCAAGTTTTTGCCAATAAATTCGCAAAATCCCAGGTTTTCGTGACAAACAAGACTATGAATTTCCAAACAGAAGTGTCTAAAAAAGCGTACTCTTCCATACATAAAAGCCCACAAAGGACCTGTAAAGTTTTGGCATGACAAGCTGTCATTACAGCAGAGAAGTGCTGCAGTGGTATCGAGATAACGGGGTGGATTTCTTCGACAAGGACGTCAATTCGCCCAACTATCCTTAGTTTCGCCCAATTAAGAAATATTGGGCAATTGTCAAGCGACAGAGATGAAGAGATGGTAGAAAAAAAGGCCGCTCAGGTAATCCAACAGAGTGTCCAAAAAATGATGAATGGTGTTCGAAGAAAAGTTCGAGATTTCATAAAAACGAAATGGGAGTAATTTTTTCGCTATTTTTCCTTTAAAGGAATATCAATAAATAACCTTCATTTTCAGTACCTAACATTTTTATTTCAATAATATGGCTCCGAAATAAATCAGTTTTTTTTGTGTCCCAATATTAAATGACTCAAGCTTTAAGTCGCGTGGCGCAGTGGGATCGTGGATAGGACACGTAAGTCGTGGGTAGCGCCAGGCAGAATTCATCACTAGGTCGGAACGTTCGGTAAGATGGCAGGCGTTCAGCAGGAGTCCAGGAGGAACTACGGGTCGAAACGGGTCGTACAAGCATCGGAGGCGGGCCACTAGTACGGGCTCATGTGCTAGTTTGCGTACAAACTTCGGAGTGAAGGCCATTTGTACAAGGATTTGAACCAAGAATTTCGGCTAGGAGGAGCTCAGGACTAGAGGCTCACTCCTGCTCCACTGTTAGAAGGAGCCTTGACAGTGGCGAGTCCTGCACACTAAGGAGGAGTGTTGGAATATCAGGTAGTGTGCGACGCTTCGCAGTAGATCGTAGATGGTTTAATAAGAAGTTCCACTGAAAACTTTTTTTTCTGATCACAGGCTGGGTTTGCACTTTTTCACGTTCAAAAACGACATGCCTAATTCCAGCATATGAAAACTTTATTTTTGACGTAGGATTTTGGCATCAATCGATCGACGAACTCTTTAAGATTTTGCATAAATATTATAAACATTGATACATTGAATTTTGCAGGCACTGTTAGAAATCGGTAAATCAACCAGTCTCGTATACGCATTGCAAGCACTAACATCAAAATCGTGTAACTTATGGGCTGTTTGATCAATCAAGATTTCACGGAGAGCAGACAGGACAGTCGCACAGTACTATCGTCATGGTGACGCCTGTAGCAGCAGTCCCAGCAGAAAGCGGATCATCGAGTGGCCGTCGCCTACAAAAGCAGCACTCAAGAGAATTTTTAAAGCAAGGTTCGGACTAACGTTTGGTTGCTGCGAGTGATTCGATAGACGCACCATTTTACACCATTCTCAGAACCACCATTTTACACAACAGAAGGTCAAGCTGAGACAAATTTTCTTCAAACTGTAAATCATAATCGCGACGACATATCAAATCGTCGAGTGGCAGGAATTGGCGTCAGCAGCATTAAAGTAAAATGTCTGATTTCGGTTTTGTTGCTATTTGTGATGGGAAAGGTGCATTACTGAAAACGAATCAGTTGTTTTCGGAATCATAATTTTACTGAAGATATGGATGAACCGAGACAAATGTTCTTCAAAGTGCAAATCATTATCGCTTGAAGACAGCAGAAATTCTCTGTTGGTAGCAGCGAAAGAGCTCTTTGAAGGGAGACGCTGCAAAAATGTATTCGCATGGATGACGTCTTATATTATTCAGTGGCTGACGTTGGCGTCAGTAGCCATCAGGTTAAATTTTCAGTAGATTGTTATTCCCATTTTTTTTTTTTGCTGTTTATTCGCAAGGATTGCGTTTATCGTGTTTCAGCGGTAAATGGGTAAACCATCGAGTGGCTGACGTTGGCGTCAGTAGCATAAAAGTGAAATTTTCTTTGATCTGTTTGTGATTGGAAAGGCACATTATTGAAAACAAATCGGTTCTTTCCAGAACCAATATTTTAAACAAGAGATGGTTGAGCCGTGACGATTTTTTTTTTCTAAATGCAGATCATAATCGCTTGGCGGTGGCAAAAAATAGCCGTCGGTAGCAGAATCGCAAACGCTCGTCAGAGGAAGACGCTGCAAATTTTATTCGCATAGATGGCATCTATCACGTTTCTGCGGCAAATCATCGAGTAGTTGGCGTTGGCGTCAGTAGCAGTAAAGGTTTGATTTTGTTATTGAAAATATATCGATCCTTGTTCGAACCACCATTATATACAAGAGAGAAGTTGACTTAATTACAAAATACAACCACAGAGAACTCATAACGTGTAGTGAAATACACACATTTTCGTTCTTCAATTTATGGCATCGATAGCGGTCACAGCAGCCTCAGATCCGCGAAATTAGACATATTTCAATCTTTTAGAATAAATATTTTACAATTTACTTAAGGTCACTCCTGACGGAATCCAAGTTTCAAAGTGTTCACGTTTTCGGGGGCACACCACTCGGAAGCAACGCACAACTGTCATTTTTGTTGATTTAGTTTTGCTGCGTCGCAGCATGCGTGAAAAAATAAAAATGACAGTTGTGCGTTGTTTCCGTAGCCAGTGGTGTGCCCCCGAAAACGCGAGCACTTTGATACTTGGATTCCGTCAGGAGTGACCTTAATCCTACGTCTAAGACGAGTTTAGTACTTTCCATTTAATTCCACTAGGTATTGTTGTCTTTGCAGATACGTATTATATACTAAACTAAATATATACTAAACTCGTCTTAGACGGTTGAATAGGGAGTGAGTGCTAGTAATGGACCCCGTGCGTATAATGGACCCCCTGAACAAAACCCAAAAGTTAACGCTGGAACTGGAATCAACGATTGCCTGCAAATTTCCAATGGATAAAGTTGCCTTACATATCAGGGTAGTTGTTTCATGCATTTGTTTTGGCTTGGGATGCTAAAATTAAGTTATTTTAACTAATTCGTAAAAGTAAATACGTTAGAGGGTCAAGGGGGGGTCCATAATAGGCAACAGGAACATGTGGAAATGGAACATGTAAATCACATGGGGGGGCATAATACGTATGTAAACAAACTCTATGTTGCGTATTATGGTCCCGGGGGTGGCCGTAATAGGCAATCTGGCTACATTATTTTAAAATACTTATTTTAGTAGTAAAAATGAATGTTTTAGCATGTTTCATGTACGAAACGCATTGCTGATAACTGTTACTTGTCATCTGGTGCTACAGAATGGGAATATGTCATGAGTCTGACTCTAGCGAAGCAATTGAAGTAAATTTCCGTCCTTAAGGGGTCCATTACTAGCACTCACTCCCTACATTCAACTAAAAAGAGCTTAAAATATTTTTTCTTAATCCTACGTCTAACTGGCGGTCGTGTCTAGGATACAACCTTCTTTTATATTTTTTGGGGCTTCTTAAAAAACAATTGAAACGCAAAAAATATTCAAAAAAGTGCCAACTTTATCACGCCGTCGTTGTTAATCGGCGTGGCACCGTCGACTGTAAATGTTCTATCCTATCACGTCGTCGATTCTCCCAAACACACGCCGTTGGTATGGTAGCGTAAACGAAACATTGCACGCAGCGAACCAGCGATGTAGTTGCGATGGAATCGCTCACCTTTGGGGGAGTTTTTCATCGGCGCATAGCTTGGGTGCAAATTACAATGCACTTTCTATTACACGACCATTTATATTTTTGACAACTATTTCCAGTGTCGCAGTGCTGGTGTTCTGAAGTGTTCTGGTTTTGGTTGAGTTTTGAGATAAATTCAGATTAAAAAAAAAACTCTAGATTGAGGAGGATTTTTCGATTTCTCAATTCAAAATCTATAAAAAAAAATTGAATTGTTAAAGACAATAAATATTAGACCCGTTTGTATGAAGGAACATTGTCCGTTTTCTAATTATATTTATCAGAATAAATCTTACAGCTCTTAGAACTTGTTCCAATTATTGGCAAAACGTTTACATTGAATTTTGGTTGGAACGTTCGTGAACGAAAAAGAAAAAAATAGTTAATATATCCTATTATAGGAATCGCGAATATCTGGAGGAATTTCCAGCAAAAAAAAATTGATCGTTTTCAAGAAGATACTGTAGAAAAAAAAAAACACTGGAGAAAATCCTAAACAAGTTGAATGGAAAGTGCGCATTTCTATCTGTTTCTCTTCTTATCAATCTGAATAAATATTACAATAGTTTTTATTATGCTAGAATTTTGAAAGAATGCCATCTGAAAAATTTATAGTAACATTGCTAGAGGACCCTTTGAAATTAAACATAGTTCTCACAACTCCATATAAATATTAGCATATATAAAATTGGTAGACTTTTATATATACTGATATTTTGGGTTTTTTTTTACAACAATTATAAGAATATCTGGCAATGATTGATTGGAAGAACTAATGAAAGAACGAAACAGTTTGTGCAAAAGGAAAATGTTCTGAAGACATTCCTGTAGGACAGCGGTTCTCAACCTGGATTACATGTACCCCAGGGGGTACCTTCGCCGGGCCCAGGGGTACCTCGGACAAAAATGCGTAATGGCGGATGAATTACAATTTTAATCTTGTAATAATTGTCTTGTACATAATATGCCTGGCGATCAGTAAATCATGGCCTATTGAATCCTGCCCTCCACAACCAGTACAATGGATGAAGGGCTGTGGTACAAAAGATCAAAAGGGGAAAACCTCGAATGGACAAATTTAAAAAATCTTCTATGCAATCTACCTGATCAAAATAGAATGTTGAATAATACGTTAAGAATATGATACTTAACTATAATCTAGAGTCTACAGATTCGGAAACTTCCGTTTGAATGACATGAAGATTTTTCTCCGAAAAGCTCAGTTACTTCGTTGCAAGAGAATTGGAATCACCCTTCTACGCTTCTCGGAAGCCTCCTTCCAAGCGGCTCGGAGGACTCCTTTCAAGAGGTTCGGAAGGCATTTTTCAACAGGCTCGAAAGCCTCCTTTTAAAAAGCCCGGAAGCCTACTTCCAAGAGGCTTGGAAGCCTCCTTTCTAGAGGCTCGGAAGCCTTCTATAAAACTTTCTTCTTTATTTTTTCTCCTTTTAAAAGGCTCGTAAGGCTCCTTTCAAGAGGCTCAGAAGCCCTTCTTTAAAGAGGCTCGAAATTCTTCTTTCAAGTGGGTTAGAACCGTACTCTCGAAAGTCTCAGAAGCGTCCTATCAAGATACTCAGAAGCCTCATTTAAAATGGCTCGAAAACCTGCTTTCAAGAGGCTCAGAAACCTTTTTTACAGTTGTTTGGAAGAATCCTTTCATCAAATGGCTCAGAAGGCTCTCCTAAAAAATCTCGGAAGGCGGAGTGAAGAAATTAAAAATTTAAAAATTCACATAAATAAAGGAAAAAAAACTCGGAAGCCTCCTTTTGAGTGGTTTGGAAGCCTTCTTTTAAAAAGCCTTCCTTTAAGAGGTTCAGAATTCTTTTTTCAAGAAGCTTGGAAGTGTCCATTCAAGAAACTCCGAAGTCTCCCTTAAATGGCTTGGATGCCTTCTTTTAGAAGGCTCGGAAGGCTCCTTTCAAGAGGCTCGGAAGCCTGCTTTCGAGTTGTTCGGATGCCTCCTTACAAAATGCTTGAAGCCTTCTTTTAGGAGGCTCGGATTTTTCCTTCAATCGTCCATTCAAGATACTCCAATGCCTCCTTTTAAGTGGCTCAAAAGCCGCCATTCAATAGGCTCGGAAGACTCTTTTCAAGAGGCTTGGAAGCCTCCTTTTTTTAGGATGCTTGGATGCGTATTTTCAAGAGGCTCAGAAGCGTTTTTTCAAGTGGCTCGGAAGCCTTCCATAAAATGGCTCGTAAAATCTTTCAAGATGCTCGAGAGCCTCCTTTCAAGAGGCTCGAAAGCCTCATTTCAAGAGGCTCGAAAGCCTCATTTCAAGAGGCTCGGAGGCTTACACGGAAACAAATGCATACCCACAGGCATGAATAAAAAATCATGAAATCATGAATCAGGTCAGTTCATGAAACCATGATTATAATTCATGATTTCAGGAACATTATTCATGGTACTACCCTTGTAGAAGAAAATAGCTCAATTATATCAAATGTTGATAAGATAGCAAAATGAGATTTGGACATGATTGATATAAGAGATAAAAGATCAGACGACAATATCAATATTTTGCACTAAAATATCATGTGGAGATCAAGTTATGCAATTTGTAAGAAGTAATTAATATCATGTGCCATTAGTTTGTTCTTATCCATAGCATATCTTGATATTGAAATGATATTTCAGTGCAAATTTTTGATATTGTTGCCTGTTCTTTTATCTCTTATATCAATCAAGTCCATATCATGTTTTGTTATTCTGTTCATAGCTTCTGCCCGGGATCAGTCGACAGTATGCATAAACGGTTATACTTCGAACACTTCATTCCCAAGAAGTAAGAACGGCTGAGAGATAGCACGCTGGACTCTCGCTCAGTGTACTCGAGTTCAAATCCCCTATTGAACTTTTTTTTATTCTGTCGATCTTAACAACCAAATTGTAACGCATTGGTTGCGTTACGCGAAAATAAATCATGAAATCATGATTTATATTCATGGTGTATTTTCATAGCATGAGCAGCTCAGAGGTGTCCTTTCAAGATGCTCGGAGGCCTCCTTTTAAGATCGCCTTTCAAGAGACTCTGAAGTCTTTCTTCAAGATGCTCGGAAGCTTCTCTCGGAAGAGGCGAGGAATCCTACTTTGAAGAGGCTCGGAAGCTTTCAATAGTCAAAAAAGATCTGTAGGAAGCTCGATGTATGAACTGAATTGGGAAATTTCAAAAAAAATTAAAATTTCAGGAAAGTTTATGGAGAGCCATATATCAATTTTTCATATATCTTAAGAGCTACGATATTTTCATTTAGATAAAAAAAATAGTGGGTACCTCAATTAATGCAAAAGCTCGAAGGGGTACCTCTCAAGAAAAAGGTTGAGAACCGCTGCTTTAGGATGAAGATGAGCTAAATTGAAGATCGCGTTTTTTTTTAAATGCTTGTTTTGAAAAATCATGACGATTGGGAAAACGCAAGCTAATCCATGCACATAATCTATCAAGAAGTTGCCACTTCTCCCGAGGAAGCATGCCAGTGTAGAACCGAACATCTACTGGCCTGTAAATGTCGGTACTTTAATATTATTATTATAAGTTTTGGAGAATGTTAATGGACCAACATCCTCCAAAGCTAATAATCACATCGAAGTCGATATCTGAAATGTCGATAACAAGTGGCATCTTACAAATGTATGACAGTCAAGACAATTAACATATTTTACACCTGCATCATTATGCTTCGTGGGAATAAATCTTGACGAAAAATCAAGAATCCAACACTTAACAGTTTAACACCCACTCAAAAGTCAAACCCACTTATTGACCACAATCTCGCCACAATCGTCAACATCGCCTACATCCAGCACAACGCCGCGTACAGCCGCACGCTAAACGTTTGTAACACAAAGATGAAATTCCTTTACACAAAGCGGGTCTTCACACATTAATCATGCAATTCCAAAAATGGCTCACTCAATAGTGTTAAAGGACGTTTTTTTAAATGTTGACTACATAAATTATAGTATCCGAACTATTAGTAAATCATACGATCCATTTTCGCGTCTGTGTGATTGTAACACTGTTTATGTGTTGTTCAAGAATAGGCCCATTTTGTGTGAAACAGACTCATCTGTGTGTTATGAAAATTTCACGTGCAACAAAATTCCGAAGGGAACCACTCCAACCGAGCATCTAATTTGCATATGCTTTCAAAAAAGCTTCTACACACGGACCCATTCCAGAAAGCGACACGAAGCGCGTTTGACTCAGCTCTACGGTGAGCAGCGGCGCCGAACCGGTTCCGAATTTTCGATACGTAGTATAAAATGTATTTATAACTTTTTATCATCCTCACACTTGACATTCGCTGCTCTTGGAATCGGAGAACCGATGATGCAGATGACGCGCCGCGGCTATGCGAGGGTGCCACGGAGGCGCATTCCAATTCAACTTTCCGTCGTCGTACGCTCCCGATGGCATTGTTGCCGCCAACCAGGGTTCCCACTTTCAGAATTGGAGATGGTATCCGAAAAATATACTCCGAATGACGTTTTTGCTCCTGCCTGGTGGTGGCTCCAAATCCATTGGATTAAGAGGAGGAAACAAGCTGCAGCGGCATGCACCACCTCGAGGATAAACCGGCGGCATTTCGTACTCCACTGGCACGGTACTGACTGGTAAAAGTAGTGTAGTCACATGCATAGTTGATTCTTTCTGATCGTATTATGACTGTTTGGAAAGCTGGAAATTTTCCCGCAGCGGGAGGAACGAAATGACTCGAGCGGATTTTACTGTTGAATTATCATACGAAAAACGAAATTTTCCACTTGCTTTCATCTCGTATTACATGAGAGAGGAAGGAAGTGACATATGGTTTAATTCTTTTACATCAGAGGTATAGATTGTAAGCAATAATAGAATTTTTGATAATTTGTGAGAATTTGCAGGATATCGTTTGACTATTTGATGTTGGTTTCTATAAATTGACTCATGTAATGATTTTATTATTTTAATTTTTCTCGAAATGCATACACAGCTTGAAATTTCTAATAGCTTCTTAGGCCGATACAAATATTGAATTTATTTTATGTCATCTTTGCAAAAATATTGTTTCTGATAAGAATCTAACAATTTCTCGACTGTAGTGTGCCATGACGGAAAACGGACGCGAAAATTGCTCAACCGGAAAATAACTTGTCAATTACAGTTTTTCAAAATTGGAAATTTCAAATTTTTCTTGAGAACATCGAAAAGATAGGCATCTAAATCCAAGTTTTGGGATTATTAGTGGCGTTATATCGGAGGTGGGCGTACGATTTAATTTTATTGGTGCGTGATAATAGGATATGCGTGAGTACTGAGCAGTGTTGTAAAATGTCATTTGCATTCGTTTGTATAATTTTCCCAGAACTTTTTTCTGAAGGTAGCCATCATTCCTGAGGTATGACGAACTTATAGCGCTTAAATGTGTTTACAACTTTGTCTAATAAGACATTGCTGTAAATATGTAATCTGAGGCGTGGGAGGCAAAATGTCATTCAAATGACATTATGTCAAATGACACGTGACATTTTGGAGAGTTTTCACTATCCAGCCTCATATGTTATATTTAGGGCAATGTACCCTTGGACAAAAATATAGCCCTACTCAAGCGTTATGAGTACATCTGAAATTATGAAATAAATTTGGCTTCTGAAGAAAGTTATGAACAAATTAGTCAAATGACATACAGATGACATTTTACAAGCCTGGTACTGAGTAAGGTGTATGCTAGTGGAAAATAAGGTTGAAACGGAAAAAGGAATGAAGAAAAGCTAAACGACGGGTTTGTGCAATGAGATTTGGTGTTACTTATAAGAAGAGCATTTTACCAAATTCGAGAAATGGAGGATAAAGGAGAGTGAATAGGGGAACTGTTCCGTTTTCAATCTCACTGTACATATATTCATCTCATCGCGAAACAAAGAAATACGGCACCAATTTCGTTCTTTCTTTTTGCTAACATGCATGCTCACTGCTGAAAAAAATCACAAAAATAATAAACAAATCAAATACCTTTTCGTTGCTTTGTTTTTCGTAGGACCAATATCGGAGCTATGAGATGAAGTCCAGGAGCAGTAACCCTATATGAATTAGTGAACCTAGAATAGAAATGGGAATGAACCTGGCCTGTCGAGAAATCGATGCCAACAGTAATGGCATCAAACAGACAAAACATAAACGATTAAGGTAAGGTTGGCAGTGTAAGTAATTTTTTTTTGTATTATGCCATCAATGATGATATCGGCATGATGATGAAGACAGACAGAAAGAAACACTGAGGTAAGACTAGACGTTAGTGTTATCTATCTCTGTTAATTGCACGTTGTTCCTATATGAAGTGAAGAATCTGGTAGACATATATTAAATGGTTTATTTATTCCTATTAATAACAGCATACAGGTAAAACATGCCGCATCTTATATGGTGTATTAATTTTCAAAAAATGAACAGGTTTTTCAAAGAAACAAATTATAACAAATTAAAATCATATTGCATAACCAATAACCATTGCAATTAATAGAGATATACTTCGATTTTCATAAATAAATTATATAATATGAACAATACAAAAATTTGCATGTTGTTTTGGAGAATATAAATCAAATTAACTCAAACAGAAGTTTTAGGCGAAAATTATTTTAAGTATTAATTGATCCAGACTGAATCTGTACGCTTCGTTATGCAAGTGCAAAAAAAGTTCAAACCATCTCTTATTCGAGATATGGATGACAGTGCTGGGAAACGTGAGGAATCAACAAGAGTTTCCCTAGCAACCCGTTCATTTGCCCAAGCATAGTGCATTCTCGTGGTACCCGGGGGACGTTTTTCCGCATCAGACTGAAGTCAATTGTGAGATACTGAAGATGGCCTTAGTGTTGGGGTCAAGATATATGGTTACGGTCAGATAGAAGATGTTACGAGACGAGCCAGCCTCGGGCTGAAAGTCTCGATAATAAAGACAAAAAAAAAGATAGAAGATGTAGGTAGAATGTAGAATTGTGCTACCCGGAATTGCCAAAACCTTAGGAGATTCTTGGTCAATAAGGGGTTTTATTAGCTGTTGCATCGAATGTTGTTTTCTATAATGAACTGTCATCTACTTAATATCGAAACGATCATCTAACACAGGAGAATATAGAGTTAAGGAGGTAAAACTTTGACACCTTGTTCAGGATTTACATCGGACTAGAAAACATTAAGTCACAGCTCAAAAAAAAAGAATTTTTACTGTATGATCATAACTTTTAATGTTTCTTACCGCGTATCAAATAACCATATTTTGATAAATTTACGATATTTTGGGAATAAATGAATTAACTAGCTTGTTATTACGTTTGATACTGCTCCCTCTTTTATCCCATCTTTCAAGGATTCAAGATTAATATTTTCAAGATTTGGACAACTTATCTGATTCTAAACAGGATATTTTGGAATCGATTTTGGAGAGAACAATTTATTCCAAAACAAATGGTACTGATGAAAGGACCAGGACAAACGATGAAAGATGTATTTTTCAAGCGCAAAAATCTGGTGAGGAAATTCCATTACATATATTTTTTATTTTTATTGAAACTGTATGACTATATACATATAAAATAACCATCAGGGCACCCGGTTGAAGCGATTTGGATAGGAAGAGTGGAATCGCCAACTTCCTATTGTTAACATCTCGTGGATAAAGGGTGGGCTCTTCTCCCCATCTATTGGGTCAATCTGGGAAACGAGGGCTAGATTATAATATTGTATGTACGAACTTCTGGAAGGAGATTCTCTATTCATCCCGTGGATTCGCATAAGCATCTTTGCTTATGGAACCACCCCACCCATTTTTGGCCCTTCATACAGGAGTCTGATGAAATACAAACAATAGCACAATCATGATCAAATAGTTTCTCAGATATGGCCAGTGCTATTGGCAGGTGCCTTGCTACAATAGATGGTAGTATCATCATCATCATCATTATCATCATCTTTGCAAAAATATTGTTTCTGTAATTCTGAACATTATGCATCACTGTTTTTATCTCAGTTAGATTCAGATTCAGTCAGAAGTCAGATTCAGCGAACCAAAATCTACTTGGGACACATTGTTTTATTTTGAGGACAAAACCTTTGGACAAATTATTTAAGCTCTTTGGGGCTGTCCATAAACCACGTAGACTCTTGAGGGAGAGGGAGGGGTTCCGAAAAAGTCTACGATAGTCTACGAAGGGGGACGGGGGGGTATACCAAAAGTCTATGTAGACTTTTTGATTTTATGTTTTTAAAAGCGATTTATACAGCAGCTTTGTGTGAAGTTCACTTGTTCGATTTTTTAGGATGTTCCGGTTTTTTTTTGCAAGACTTTACCGATATAATCTCTGGCATTTCTCCTTCAAAAAATAATGAATTTTACTTAAGTAAAAGTCTGAGCTACGGCTTAAAACTATCATGGATTTCACCAGGAAATTCTTCTGTGTTGAGCAGGAAAATTCGCCAAAGTATTCTAAAAAAACTTTCGATTTTTTTTTCAAAATCTTCACTTGGATTTTACTGCAGATTTTACTAGAATTTCGTTTGATTTTCGGCAGGAACTTCTTTGCAAACTTTGGGAATTATGTTGTACTTCAACGGATTATTTTTTGGAATTTACAAAAGAAGCATTTTGGAATATCCAAGAAAAAGTCTATGGAATACCCAAAAGATTTTATTTGGAACTTGTAAAGGGAATTCTTCAAAATTTCCGCGAGAAAACCTACAGAATATTCACTGGAGATTTTCTCGGAAGTCCTCGAAATTTTTTGCTTAATTTCGGAAATTCTTCGGAATTTTCGCGAGGAATTCTTTGCAAATATAAGCAAAATTATTCGAAATGCCCGTGGAAATTCTCCTTCGTAAATTTCTTCGGCAGTTCTAATGTAAATTCTTTGGAATTATCGATGGAAAAATTTCGAAATTTCTAAATAAATTGTTGAGGACGACGGACGACGAGAAATTATTTGAATTTCCCACCAAAAACAGTTTGAGTTTCCACAAAAAAAATATTTGCAATTTTTGTAAAAAAGTCTTTTTAATTTTCATGAAAATTTATTCGAATTTTTTACGAGAATTTCACAAAAAGTTCAACTGAAAATTCTCCATAATTTCCACCGTAAATTATTCAGAACATATTTTTTGGAATGTCCATATGATTTATTAAAATTTCGTCAAGAAATTGCTCCATATTTGCAAGAGAAATGAAAAAATATCGTGGGAACCATTCCACGGAAAATATTTCGGAATGTCCGTTTAAACTAAAAATTACCTCGGGAAATAATTCTAAATTTTCATGGAAAATTACTCGGGTTTTTTAACGGGGAACTTTTGGAATTTAGAAGAAAAATCTTGGGATTTCAACAGATGACAGATGAGGTCGAAATACGTATCTGAAGAGATAACAAAACGTAGTGGAATTAAATGGAAAGTACTAAACACGTCTTAGATAGTTGACATAATTTTGTTGAGCTGTGTTGTGGGTCACCCATTTTGCATATAGAGGATGTTCTTAGTCCCAGACATCATCTATTGGTCCTCAGTGTAATAATAGCTTACTTGTCAAAAACGAACTTGTAACCGTGAGCGTTCAATCATACTTATGCTCAGAATGGCATATTTCAATTCATTATGATGACTCAGAAATTCTTTTAAGTGTACACGTCTTATCAAAATTCTTCACATAATCTTATGAATTCAACCCGAACAACAGGTTGCTGTCGAAAGCCTTAACACATTCTTGCAAAAGTTTTTAAATAATGTAAAGATTTCGTATATTTCTCCTACTCTCAGCAGCTTTGAAGTAAAACATCCATACTCAAGCCTTCTAGTCTGTGTGGAACTGTTCTGAATAGAAAAAAGGCCATCCCATTCATAACTACAAGACAAGCTAAAAGCTAATCTATTTGCTTTGTATGGCTTTATACTTGATACAGTCTGCAGTAGGCACATTGTATATAGACTTATATGTCCCATGGTACCATCGAAAGAGGATTAGCCCACAAAGTTACGTAACTCATGAACCTGTGCGCTGTGCCATGTGTATTCAATAACGTTTTTGATTCACATTGCTATCACAGGTTTAAAAAACAAGATTCATTCGGAAAACTCAGAAGTACATTATGTGGAAGATTATGATTTAAAAAATGTACTGAGTCTGAGAATGTTTTCCACTTTTTTATGTTTTTCTGCTCTTTGTAAGTTTAAGTTTCCGCTCTCGAATTTTCCTCAAGTCGAATCTTTTCCAAATTTTAGTGAATAAGAAAGTTTTGTTATTTTGGGACAAATGTGTGGAAGATTACATTGGCATTGTTTTCCCGCTTTATGGGCTCATCCAATTAGCATCCCTGTGATTGAAACTATTAATTTTTCTGTGAGCCAGCAATTTATAGATATTCGTAGGTCGATCTACATACGGTCTGCAATGACTGCATCTATATTTGAATTTGGAGTGTAAAACTGCTGTGTTGTGCGATGAATGTCGAATATTGCAACCTTCATTGAAACTGGAATCCAAATTCTGTTGATACTCAGTCTGCATCAACATGTACCCAAATAATCACCCGACCCCACAAGCGCACCGGCACAATCACATTCCACTTCATACCTACTCGTCAATTGCTTCGCTGGCTTTGTATGCCCTAAAAAAAGGCTTGTTCTGCTTCGATTGCAAATTATCACCTTCGTCTTCTCTACATCTTATATACACACGCTTACACAATGTTCATAACAACAACGTTCTCCAAGACGGTGAAACATGACTCGATTCCGATTCTTCAGAGTCGCGATACACACGAGTCCAGCCAGCCGTCCAAACTGAATGCCAAAAGATCAGCTGAGAACTGTTTTCAAAGGGCCAATTACGAAATCACACAGTCACGATCGAAGCGGTGATCGAAAATAAAAAGCTCATTCCGCAGTAAGTCTGATGTTCTGTATTTACGGCTTGTTGATATCGGTGTTATCGGTACTTTGCTTAATTCTGGAATGATGTTTTTATTGGAGATCAGTTATGGATACTTGAAAACAAATACATTATATGGCCCAAATGTATTTTTGATGATTGTGCCGTAAATTATTCCAACTAATTGCATTCATACAAAACTTTTCAAACTATAGGATAACGTGCCCCTCGATCGGACGTCCAATTGGGTTCGGACATGTTACTTGCCATATAACAAGAGTTGATACTATTGTATTGAATCTCACTAGCTTCTTGACCAATTAGTGGAAGCATATGGATGAAGCATTCAGGGATTGAAACATGGAAAGCGATATGTCGATCGTAGTATTCATTAACAAAATCAATAACTCAGTGGGACTGATATGCGTAAAGGCGTAGAAAAAACTTAACAAATTTATTTTTTTTGTTATTACTGTCCTACCAAACTATTTCCATGGTCGATTTGTCGCAAATTATATTTCTGAATGAAAAATGAATGTTAGCCCGAAGCAACTTATTTCTCCGCAAAAATAGCGACTAGGCTACATGGAGATTACCTAACAAAGATACGGAAAACCAAATCAATCACGTTCTAGTCGATGATGCATTCTCCGACATCACGAACGTCTGCAATTATTGCAATGCGAATATTTAATCTGAATCGTTTAGAATATTTAATCGTTTAGATTCCTTTCAGAAATTCTTTTGACAACTCCTTCGAAAATTTCTTGACAAAAACAATCGGAAATACCTTCCTAAAATAATTTCTTCTTTGAAATTTCATCGAGAATTTCTCCGGAAATTTATTTTAAAATTCTTTGGAAATTTCGTTAGGGATTCTTTTGGATTTACATTCGGAAAATTCTTTTGAGAAATTTTAGAAAACTTCTGAAGGAATGGTTTCGAAAATTTGTTTGGGAATTAATCGGGAATTCGTTCATAACTTGAATTAGGCAGTTGATGCAAAAGTATAAAATTGCTAATGCCGCTCCTGTTCACGTGACCAACATCTAGTTTGCATGGATCTAGCAGTGCAAGTAGGGTGAGACGATATACTATGCCGCCCCTAAGGCAACTCCTTGATAACTTTTTACTTTTCAACGCCATTTATGCAAACTTTGTGTTATTTGGTAGTCCACGAAGTCGCAAAATGCATTGCCCGTGAATAGTCATATCAAAATATTACAGATAACACGTAATAAAGCTTTTTTGAAAGTCGTGAAAAAATGTATTTCAAAAAGTACCTGGGCAATACGCCCCACCTAAGCCAAAGACGTTTCATAGCCCTTCATTATTATTTTATCAATCCCATGATAAAAAGTTTACAATTGTGCTTAAATGTCGTCCTGCCTACACTGGGGCGTTTTAACTAGTGAAACGTATTTTCGAAAAACGTTACATTTTTGAAGATGGAAGCAATTTTATATCATATTAACCACTGAGAAAAGTTTTGTTGCTCAACTGAGTGTTCCAGTGCAAGTTTTGCGGACAGTATACTAGAGCCGCTCCAGAATGTTGAGCAAACAAACATTGAAAGTTACATCAAAACTGGAACTTTTTGTGTTTTGCAAATATTTTCATTGTGTAACACAAAAATACTTCCACTTTCTTATAGTATGATAGTTTTAAAAATATTTAAAGGTATCAACTGATTTTGACACTTAGTTCTAACACTTATGCTTATGAAAACACTTATGAAAAAAGACAACAAATCAAATGTTATTTCTTGTTTTTGATAAATTTGTTATTATTCCAAATTGGTGTAGTAGCCTAGAAATTCGATAGTATCGACCTAGGATAGGATGTGACAAGTAGTCAGTAAAAATCGTACCGATTTGCTGTCACAATCGTACCGGTTGCTGATTGGTTGAATATGACAATCGATTACTTCGATTGGTAGCGGCGTGTTTTCCGTAGGGCAGCATGTTTTTAGTTTGGCCGTGTTGCAGGTTTTTAAAGTTGATATTAAGCAAAATACAAAAATGTTTGAGCTCCAGTTTTTGGTAAGAAATAAATTTATATTGAACTGCAAACGCCATATAAATTATTCTCAAGGGTTGTACAGGTTTAAAACTGTTGATTTTAAGCATTATCATTCACCTTTCCGTCATTTTCGATCTAAAAGTCATTTTTTCAGTAGCGAAAACTTCTCTCTGTTAGTCTTTCACTTCTCTTACATAAATAGTGGATGGAACGGGAAGAAAAACATAAAATTTTTATACATGATATTTGGAAGATTTTGTACCAAATTACTTTGGCTGCACTGGCGACCACCTCGTCAGAGCAACCGACTAAAAAACAACAAGGCAGTCTCAATTGAGTTGTCACATCCTATCCTAGGTATCGACATACATATCGAATATGTATGTAGATCGAAGGAACCGAGTTTTCCAGGTTCTGCGAGGTAGTTTGAACCCTGTTGTCGGATGAGCCGTCAGCCAGGGTTCTTCATGGAGCCTCCGTCTCAATTACGAGAATATGTGGGGTGCCCTGGAACGCAAGGGGGTTCATGACTCAATCATCTGCCTCATCGAGGCACAGTACGAGGCCTTTACGTGTAGAGTGCTACACAATGGGGTCTTGTCCGACCCTAACCGGATCGTAGCTGGTGTGAGGTAAGGATGTATTCTATCACCGTTACTGTTCCTCATCGTAATCCACGAAATTCTGGTAGGTGCGATTGATCGTGATCCAAACCGCGGGCTGCTATGGCAGCCTATAACCATGGAGCACGTAAACGACTTCAAATTGGCTGATGACGTTGCACTCCTCTCTCTCTCAACGGCGCTCTGATATGCAGAGTAAGCTCAACGACCTTGCCGAGCGCTCCTCTTCGGCAGGCTTAGTCATCAACGTCAACAAAACTAAATCGTTGGATGTAAACACGGTGACCCCTTCCAGTTTCACAGTAGCCAGGCAACCAGCAGCCAGTGGAGAATGTTGAGAGCTTCCAATATCTTGGCAGCCAAATGACGGCGGTACCAAGATCGACATAGGCGTCATAGCCGTCTGGGTCCTGAGATTGGTGGTAGAAAAGGGGTCTTCCACCATGCTTGCACTGGCAAGTCTTCTTCTTCTTCTTCGTTGGCACTACATCCCCCACTGGGACATTGCCGCCTCGCAGCTTAGTGTTCATTAAGCACTTCCACAGTTATTAACTGCGAGGTTCCTAAGCCAAGCTACCATTTCTGCATCCGTATATCATGAGGCTAGCACGATGATACTTTTATGCCCAGGGAAGTCGAGACAATTTCCAAGCCGAAAATTATCTAGACCGGCACCGGGAATCGAACCCAGCCACCCTCAGCATGGTCTTGCTTTGTAGCCGCGCATCTTACCGCACGACTAAGAAGGGCCCCACAGGCACAGGCAAGTATTCTTCTGATTGTAGTTCTTCTCTGCGTGACGATTTTTCCTCCACCCAGGACATAAAAAAATACGATATAGTATAGATCTAATACAACATGTGACGAACATCATACGAGCTCGACTACTCTTCATCCAGGACGCACCGTAGGTCCCTGTTCCTCTTTTTCAGTTGCGCCTTTTGAAGCCAACCTTAGAAGGAGTCGTCCTGGCCCTGAATTTGGATGTGAACCAGGGGCCTCCCAAACAGCCACCTCGGGCAAGTATCTTAATAATCACGAAATTATAATCGCACCTTCGTTGCCTCATGCTGCTCAAAATTCCAGCACATCACCCGGTGGTGATTTCCATCGAGATTCGCATTCCTCTCTGCTGGTCCACAACGCAAGTCAACAAGCTTCCATTGGATCTCCAGGACGCCCCATGAAAAGCATTTTGGGAGAATTTCCCGGTTGCTCTAGTTCAGTCGCGCCTGTTGCAGCCAACGTTCTTCGAAGTCGTCCTGGCCCTGAACTTAGATGTAGATCGGGGAGCTCCCAACCTGCTATTGCAGGCAAGTACTCTTACATCCCTGAACATACACTGCCTGATGCCGTTCAAACTTCTAGAACTCCGTTTGTGGATTCCAACCTCGTTTGCGTTGACGAAGTGTTGATATATTATCAGAACGCCGGCGGGATGAACTGTGATGTCGAACAATATCTTCTTGCCACGTCCGATGATTGCTACGATGTGATTGTGTTGGCTGAAACCTGGCTCGATTCCCGTACCCTATCTAGCCAGGTCTTTGGTCCTCGCTGCGACCGTGGCCCCATGAACAGTCGCAAATCAACCGGAGGAGGAGTTCTAATCGCAGTGAAGAAAACACGAAAAGCAAGAGTTATTGACAATGACTTATGCGGATATGTCGAGCAAGTATGGGTGCGTCTTCAGCTCACCAATCGTTTGGTGTTCCTGTGTGGACTATACATACCTCTTGATCGTGTTCGCGACGATACACTGATTGAAGCCCACACACAATCAGTCTTGTCAGTGATCGAAATGACGAATGCTTCGGACGAAATCATCATTATCGTCGATTTCAATTTGCCAGGAATTTCGTGGAGTTCCTCCTGGAACGGGTTCCTTCACATAGATATGGAACGATCTTCATTACAGTCACGCGTCCACGTGTTTTTGACGTAGGACTTACGTCTTTCTTTACTATACTGGGTGTCATTTAAATTTTTGGAAATCGAGATCGTTTCACTGACAGGGAAGATTTTGTACGCTACTAGCGCCTTCATCTTTCAATGGATTTTGAAGATTTATATATCAATCGACTCGGACACTCTCCACCATTTTGCCTATTTCATTGAAACTTTAGATTATTAACGATAAGCTATTGAAAATTTCAATTCTTGTCAAAGCCAGTAAAAATTTCATATGTAACCAATCCCGTGCATTTCTAACACGGACATCAGAATGCGGTATGCCACGGGCCTTCGGGTCTACCGGAAGCTTTTTTTTTGGTGTATAAAAGAAGCAGTGCCTACCGTGTGCGAGTCAATACAATTTGTGACAGCAACGCGTACTGACGTGCTTTTTGCTCGCGCATTTTACGTTTCGATCGTTCGTTCGCTGTGTTTACGACAACATGCAGTCACCAGCGGTAGAACTGCCGGTGGGTCTGCGAATATGCATGAAAGAAGTGGGCGCATTTTTTGTCATTCTGTGCTTGATGATGGTCGGATGCAGTGGTGTCGGTTGCGATGGATGCAATCGCCCATCGCATCGCTCGGAGTTCACGGCTAGAGGCCGATGATGGCTGAGGCAGCGGTGGTGGATGAAGAAGAATAAAATTAGAGAGATTTGGTCTGCTCATCCAGGTGATTGGTTTCATAATCCACATGATCCCGGGATGGGTACGAGTCATGTCATATGACTGACCATATGTTAAGTTGTGCTTGGTACTAAACGACACGTACATTGAAACATGGTTCTGATTCCGCAGCAAAAAAATAATCAACTATACACTGATGAAAATAAAAATTTGATTATAATACCTATAACTATAGTTACTTTCATTTATTGCAGAAGGCATTAACAATTGAAGATGCACAATCAGCAATAGTGTTATTACCCATTTTAGATTAGAAAACTTCGCTGTATTACATGTAAATGTTTTAAAAAAGTCCGCAAAGATCATTTCCGGAAGATTATTTAAATAAACTTTATCTTATTTTTCGTTTTTCATTTTCTAAGAAATTGTTTTATTAAATTTGACGTAGTCTCGGAGTTTGGAAACATAACATTAAATAATTTTTCGTTGACGTATTACACCCAAAACATTTTTTTGTGACATTCTTTGCATTAGGCATTTTGTAACAAATCTCGCGTACAAACCGATCAGAGAATGTTATACTTGTTAATACAGCTCATTGCATTAAGTCAGTTTATTTGGTTTCGATCAATACATCCAAACGAATCTCGTTGGCTCCTCCTAGAACAAGTGTATGAATCGTGTACAGCAATATAACTTCAACCCATACAATCTTCCTGATTCCATTTAGCTTGATAACGGAAAAGGACACAAATATGCATGGTGCTTATTCCGCTCATATCACTCATCGCTATCCCTGTTACACTTCCACTTGTCACATCCGGAAAGCATGAAACGTGGATTATCATTGCCTTTGGTCGCATCGTTCCTCATCTGGTAAATAGTCCAGATGGATAGCGCGTCAGTTTAGATGTGCTTAAGGTGGAGGGTCCGCGTTCAATTCCCGTCTTTGACCGATTTTTTTTTGTATGGTTGCTAAGGCTGTCGAAGTGTACAGCAATTCATTCCTCGATGGGAGTATAAAATTAGATGCAATGTAGACACAAACACATAACCGGTTCTTATTTTCTCGTGCCTGGGGACCTAATGCAAGGGCCTGCCGAATACTTAATACAATCTGTGCATATGTCGCAAATTATGGCAAACTGTACACGAAACTAATGCGAGGTTGCAATAAAATGTTGCAATCTCTGGTTGGGTGTAGTACCTCCTCTATTTTAGTAGGTTACTGCTTTTCAGCAGTAAGCACGAATGTTAGCAAAAAGAAGCAATGAAATTGGTGCTGTATTTCTTTGTTTGAAAAACGGGACAAATTCCTAAAATAGCACATTTTGCCCAAGTCTGAAAATTTTATATCTAAATAGACTTTTTAAACTTCAAATCATCAATAAGAAATCTATAGATGCCCTACATTTGCTTCGGTAAATAAGGGCTTAATAGTTAGAAACAAAGCAATTCTAATTATGTTTTGAATTATTAGTTTTATTTCCAGAAGTTTTGAATAAACAAATTGCTAATAATTTTACACAGCATGTAAGTTGTCGTTACCAATATTAATACCTATGATCAAACTCCATAGATCCAAAAGTTAGAAGTAAAATGTAAATACGTTACGTTTATACAAGTCCTACGTCTAATCGCGGTTATGTTGAAAACATTACCCATTGCTCGTTTTTCAGCGCTCAGGACGCTGCTCCGCTAATTTTGCATGCTCCATCACCGTTAGTTAAAGTAGTTAACCATCATCCTTCGTTGATACTCAAGCTGAACAACACGCGAGCCAATGTTGTTGCATCGATCGAGCCCATAATCTACAATTTCCATAACGCCGATCATCATAGCATTGCTGAGTTCTTTGCTACATTGGACTGGGTTGACATTCTTGGCGGTTGTGATGCAGAGAATGCGGCATTGACTTTTTCGCATATTATTGGACACGTGATTGAAAGACATGTTCCTAAGAAAATCGTCGCTCCTAATAGTTGTCCTTGGCAGACCCGTCAGCTTCGTAGAATGAAAACTGCTAAAAGAGCTGCTCTCAAGCGCTATTCCAAACACTGTTCCTTATCGTTGCGTGAGCACTACAAAAAATTAAACTCTGCGTACAAGATTGTTAGCCGCCTCTGTTTTTCTCAATATCAGCAAAATATACAGCAAAACTTGAGGACCAGGCCTTAAACGTTCTGGAAGTACATAAATGAACAAAGGAAACAAGCTGGGCTCCCTACAACAATGACTCTGGACGAGGAAGTGGCCTCTACACCCCAATCCATCTGTCAGCTATTTGCCGACAAGTTTGTGAGCACCTATTGTAACGAAGTCATCTCTGATGTCACAATCGCTGAGGCTGCTGACAACGTTCCTGCAGTCGGGATCACTTGGGCCACGTTTTTCGTAGATGCAGAAATGATCCGTAAAGCTAACTCGCGGTTAAAATCATCCATGAGTCCAGGTCCGGATGGCATTCCTTCTGCGATCTTGAAAAGGCATATCGAACTTCTGCTCGCTCCCTTTCAACTGATTTTCAACAAATCGCTATCCAGTGGACTTTTTCCGTCCGTGTGGAAAACCGCTACAATGTTTCCCGTGTACAAGAAGGGCGATCGAAAAGATGTCAACAATTATCGCGGCATCTCATCCTTGTGCGCTGCATCCAAATTATTCGAGCTAGTTATAACAGAACCACTCATATCTCACTGTAAGCAACATCTGAGTGCCGATCAACATGGGATCATCTCAGGCAGATCTACGACCACTAATCTTTTGTGCCTAACTTCGAGCATTACCGACAGCTTTGTGCAGAAAGCGCAAACGGACGTTGTCTATACGGACCTATACGGACCTATCTGCAGCTTTCGATAAAATTAACCACGCTATCACGTTTGCGAAATTGGAAAGGCTTGGGATTGCTGGTTATCTTTTGCGCTGGTTCTATTCATATCTCACCGGACGGAGACTGTCTGTTACGGTAGGCAATTCTCAGTCCACTGAATTTTTGGCAACCTCAGGCATTCCTCAGGGAAGCCATCTTGGCCCCTTGATATTCCTCTTGTATTTCAACGATGTAAACAATGTGCTTCGAGGACCGCGACTGTCGTATGCGGATGATATGAAGCTCTATGCACTAATTCGGTCTATCTCTGACGCAATGGACCTACAACAAGATATTAATTCATTTGCGACTTGGTGCACATTGAACCGGATGGTTGTCAATCCTAGCAAATGTTCCGTGATCTCTTTCACTCGTGTACGTCAGCCAAAAATGTACAACTACGAGCTCAATGGAATTGTGATGCAACGTGTGAACTGTATAAAGGATCTTGGTGTTATTCTAGATACGCAGCTAACATTCAAGCATCATGTCTCTTACGTGATTGAGAAGGCTTCTAGAACATTAGGATTCATCTTTCGCGTCGCCAAGGGTTTCACCAATGTTTATTGCTTGAAATCACTGTACTGTTCGCTGGTTCGATCTACGCTGGAATATTGTTCCGCTGTATGGCATCCTAATTACCAGAACGGATCAGTAAGGATTGAATCTGTTCAACGCCGCTTCATTCGTTTTGCTCTTCGGTTGCTTCCATGGCGAAACCCATTCCGGTTACCAAGTTATAGCAGCCGTTGTCAATTAATTAATCTTGAAAGCCTACAATTGCGGAGGCACATTGCACGGGCCATGGTCGTTGCTGATACGCTCCAAGGCAGAATCGACTGCCCTGAAATTCTGGAATCAGTAAACTTGAACGTTCGACCTAGGGCACTGCGAAATAACGGAATGCTGAGGATACCTTTTCGAAGAACGAATTACGGACAACGCGGAGCGATGGTGGGTCTACAGCGGGCATTCAACGAGGTTGCCCATGTTTTGATTTTAATCTATCCCGACTGAATATTAGTCGTCATTTTACAAGGGCTTATTCTGCCATGTTTCATAATTAACGATGATTTTATTATAATTACTTTTATTAGTATTAATTAGGATAAGCATCATTAGGACCTAAGTTGTCTGTTGATGAATCAAACAATAAATAAAGAATAAAGAAAGGCGCACGGATCAAGAAAGCAAGCAGCCGGTAGTCCTCTAAGGACACGAGACCTGGACGATGCTCATGGAGGACCAACGCGCACTTGAAGTTTTCGAAAGGAAAGTGCTGCGTACCATCTGTGGTGGGGTGCAGATGGCGGACGGTACGTGGAGGAGGCGAATGAACCACGAGTTGCATCAGCTGTTGGGAGAACCATCCATCGTTCACACCGCGAAAATCGAACGACTGCGGTGGGCCGGGCACGTAGCCAGAATGTCGGACAGTAACCCGGTGAAAATGGTTCTCGACAATGATCCGACGGGCACAAGAAGGCGAGGTGCGCAGCGGGCAAGGTGGACCGATCAGGTGGAAGATGACTTGCGGACCCTCCGTAGACTGCGTGGTTGGCGACGTGTAGCCATGGACCGAGCCGAATGGAGAAGACTCTTATATACCGCACAGGCCACTTCGGCCTTAGTCTGAATAAATAAAAAATTGTTTTCAAATATGTATAAATCATCATCATTGATTACATATTTTGATCTCATTTGCTCTTGTCATAGTCATAAGACTCGACTCGTCAAGTACGAGACACTGAGGACGACCTTACTGTTAAAGTCGAAATACGTATCTGTCAAGGTACAATTAAGTGGTGGAATTAAATGGGATTGTACAAACTGGTCTTATGACAAGTGAAGACATTCCACTAAAAAGCTCAAAATAATTTTCTTAGCTCATTTTGCTGTAGATTACTAAATTGAATGATATGACATCAAACTGTGTACTTATTTTGTTATCGGAAAACAATATCAAAATTACCCAAGTAACCATTACAACTATATTTCGCCTTTACGGCTATATAAGGCTATTACAGAGCCACTATAAAGTTTGTTAGATCTGTGCCAGCATTATAGTCGCACGTACGGCTTATTTTAATGCTTACGGTTACCTGGGTAGTTTTCGATTTGCTCTCATCGACAGCAGAATAGTTTTTGATTGGATATCATAGTAAGATATTTCTGCTATTACTTTTGTTATTGTAATCGTTAAAACGACCAAAAAGATATCAAATTAAGTAAACATAATCGATGATTTCACAACATTAAAACAAGTTATTGATTTGCTCTTAAGCTTTGCTCGGGTAGGTTTCTACCAAATAGTCTTTTCGGTTAAACGACATATTCAGCCTAACAGCTTTCAGCCTTGTGGCTTTCTGCCGAACGACTCTTTTCTGTTCAAAAATTCAATTTCAATTAGATTTTATTTGGATTTCAACGGTAAATCCTTCGTAATTTTCAACCTTAGTATTTACGGAAAGCTTTTCAAAATTTTAATAACATATTGTTTGGAATTTTCATGGAAATAATTGATATCTTCACGAAAAATTCTCTGGAGTTTCAACGTGATGTTGTAGAGATCTATCAGGAAATGATACGGAAATTGTACTGAATCTTTGGAGTTTCCTTGGAGTTAAATTTGAATCGGTGTGGAAAATTATAATCAGCGGCGTCACAAATTTTAAATGTCGGCGGCGGCGGTGGCGTGCCAGAAACTGTCGACGGCGGCGGCGTGGCTCAAGGACGCACATTTCTACCTCCCTCAAGTTTTGAAAATGCCAAATTTTCTATCTTTTGGATAAATCGATTTTGATAACTTTTTACATCCAGAAACATCCGAAACAAAAAGTGGGGATAATGTGTGTGTCCCTAAGGAATTCTAATTATGTACCATAGATCGTAATATATAAATTTTCTTCTTGAATAACAAAATAACCCATTCTCAGACAACCGCCAAGATGCAAGGGATCAGTTAATATACGGGAACAATTCCATTCCATCAATTTAGATAATTTGATTTATTACTATAGTTTACACTGCCATTATTTTCCATATTTCATTATACTTATTTTTCATATTTCACTCTATTTATTTTTCATATTTTTACATTTTAATTTTTTATGTTTCCATATTTTTATAATTTTATATTTTTACATTGTATATTTTTTTAGTTACGTATTTTATACCTTCCAAATCTTACACTTTTATGTATATTATTTTTCTGTATTAAATTTTTTATATTATTATGTTTTTATATTATCATATTTTCATATTTCTTCAAAATTAACATAACACCTTCTTATTTGATATTTAATGTTTTAATATTTTAAAACTTTTATATTTTGTATTTTTGTATTGTCATATTTTTATAATATATTTTGTATTTTCATATATAATTTGCATATTTACATATTTCTATATTTTCATATCTTCATTTTTCAATTTCTTTTTTCAATTTTATTCTCTTATTACATTATATTTTTAGGTTTCTTATTTTCATTTTTTCATATTTTCATGCTTTTATATATATTTATTATTGTATTATGTACCTTCATATTTTCATGATTTAACATTTTCATAGTACACTACAAAACATCCCAGGCATGAAAGCTTCACAACCTGCCATGTAACCTTTATGCAGACGACGTCCTGGCACATGACCTGCTATCTGATACTCATAACATTCTAAATAATAATTAAATTCATTACAATTTCCAGCTTTTTCATAAGAGATGTACATCCCGAGTAAACCTCGGCTCCTAGTTGATGTTATATTCTAAAAATATATATAAAATTTGATATAATTTCTTATTATTATGTTATTCATTTCACTACATATTTATATACAACTACCAAAATAAGAACTGCTACTAAGGTGCGTATGGTACGGTATGTCCACGCATCCTTCAACCCCTGTAGATTCGTGATATGTATCATGTTGAAGGGACTACTTGAACACGATACATCTCGAAGAATCATCTCTGCGGCAAACACAACGCAGTGGGCCTGGCCGCTTTGAAGTTTATGTCATACCACTGGTATGCTGTGAGCCTCAATATTGACAAGAAAAATTATTGGGCGTCATCTAACTCAATGATTTTCCAGGATGCTTTCTTTGTACTGGCTGCGTTTGTGTTCGATTAGATTAGATTAGATTAGATAGTTTACACTGCCATTAAAAGATATATAGGGGAGGAGGTTCGGTTATGGGCACCCCTACGTATCTTTTGACAGATAACAGATGCTGTCATTCCAACAACTGCCATTTGTCTGCTATACACGTAAAAAAATAACCTTATATGTTATGGCAAAAAACCATTCGAAAATACTTATACTCTTCATTATACCTAATGAATGATCCCATATCATAAAGCTAATAATATTCTTAGAAACTTAATGAAAAGTATAAGTTTCCGAATGTATGTGACTAATGCGATGTATAAGTTTTTTCTTATACATGTCATTAAGCGCCTGCTTCGGCAAAAAAGTATTAGAAATATTAATAATAAACAACATTAAATTTTTTTACGTGTAGTAATACGATGTTCTATGGTATCGTTTTTGTACTATGAAAAAATCATTTTTTGGACCTCGATTCTGATTCTGAAGCATTATTTACTATATTTTTATAACACCATCATTCGAACAAATAATTTCGTTTATATCATTAGTGTTACTCACTTTTTGTGATTCCGGTTCTCATCCAATTAAGTCATCTATTATCAGGTAATTCAAAGTTCCAGACTGTAATCCGATATCAACCTGTTGAACTCTTTTTAGGACATCAAGTTATCCAGAACACGTTGCAATCTTCCCACTATCGCTTAAGGGCACTCAGAAAGTAGCACTAGCACTCCGCTTCTTTCGCCCTTTGGCGGTTGTCTTCTTCGGCTAGATCCACACAATCTACAATTCCATCAGGCCCATCAACTCGAACATGTACACCTAGGTTTCACTTTGCTGGGCGGTGCTGGGCTCGGCCACGAATGATCACTTCTTCAGAGTAGCGGGTACCGTTTTCCTTTGCTCCTGCTTCACACCGAGCTTCTTTGATATTTTAGCGAAACCACAAAAATTTACACCCGCCGATTCAAGTAGGTACACGCGGGACAAGGCCCACCGGTCCGGCCGTATAAACACTTCTTCTCCCTTCTGTGAACACACTCTCACACGCCCCAGCAGCCGGCAGTGCGACGAGACGAGAATCAAGAAACACAACAGCAACACATCCGCATCCGCAGATCGCGACACGAAAACTTTCTTAAATGCTCCCACTTCTGCACGTCTGGAGGTCCCTTCCAAAGCCCAAATTCGCGCGGATCAACTTTTTATCGCCAGCACCACTAAACTGCCTCACAACCGTTACACATGAACGCTGAAAGCAAACTGACAAATTCCTTTTACTTCCAGCTCAGCATTCCGTCGCCGTCGTCTTGTCGGCCGTCAACGCGCGCGCGGCAAAACAGAGGGGTGGCAGAGAGACATGAACATGAATTGGAGCTGTGTTGAATTCACTGGTTCGCCCCAAGCCCAAACCAGATTTATAAGACTTAACCACGTGAACCGGTGTGGAGCCTCGCTCACTTGTCTCTTGCAACATATCCCGATCAAAAACCACCCAACAAGCGAGAAACTCCCGCAACCATTTGGTTCATTCACGGTCGAGCTGAACTCCGAAGGAGATTCGCTTTGCTCTCTGATTTCCCTTACGTTCTCTCATGGCATCTCACGTTCTCGCGGAAAAATCGTGGAAGGAAAGCTGCAATGTTTTGTAAACATTGTAGTTTTCCTTTTCCGCCCGGCGCGAGTTTGAGTTTACCATCATCGACCAATAAGTGCGCAGCGGGGCGGGTGAAAACAAATCTATCGATCAGCAGTGGTATGAGCACGTGGTAGGTAAGCACAAAAAGCTTAGACCAGAGCATGTAGCTTTGAGTGTGTCAAAGAAAAAGCTGGTATGAAGCTTTCAATGGTCAGTCATTGTGGTTAAAGTTTGATAATATAGAAATGGTGAAAACTGCACTGTGGTTGGGAATGTATGCTGGTAATGGACTCTCTACGTATAATGGACCCCAAAACATTGTAACTGATTACTGGGATTAACATTCTAGGGAGGATCATGTATAAGCATATCGGAAATGGAACCTACAGATCAAAGAGGACAAAAAAAGATTTACATATAAACAAACTCCCTAATACTTACATATATTTATTCAAGGTATCCCTGAAACACCCACTCAGGAAAGTAGGTTAAGAGCCAGTTCGCGAGAAGCGCGACCCCCTCTTGTATCGATATTCTCCGATTTGGATGAAATTTTCAGGGTTTGTTCATATATGTAAGAGAAGACATTTAGCAAATTTTCAGATTTTTTCATTGAGGGGAAGTGGGGTAAAACGGCCCTTCAAAAATTATTGTTCAAAAATCGCCAAAACCAAAAAAATGCAATAACTTTGGCAATGAATGACCGATTTTGTTTAAATTTTGCACGCTTTTTCTACTCAATTAGTACTTTATACCAAGTGGTTAATAGGGTTATAAAGTTATTGAGGAGAAAAATGACTTTTTCGATAAAAAATGGTCGTTTTTCCAAAGGGAATATTTTTCACCAACAGATCTAGGATAAAAAACTAAACCCGCGACCCACCACTTTGGGAAACTATGGGATAGAGTATCAATTGTCTGACGATTAGAAAACACACCCCTCATGAAAATACTTCAAATTTTAGGATACACGTTTCTACACTCATAGATAAAATATAAAAATTGTAGATCGCTTAATCAATTAATTAAAAGATTACCAAGCAAAACTGTTTTATTCTCGGCTTAATTTACACCACCTGAAAGTGCTTGTCTACCTCAACAAGACTGTGTAGTTGATTGTAAAAATGATGCTTTAAATATCAGCCTTTTTCCCTTGAAATCTTTACTAACCTTTTATGAACATATTTCCAACCAACCATAAGGTGTGGTTTGCTAAGAAGTAGTACTTGGGTAGTAACAGCTTGCAATACTTTTTGAGAAATCTATCTATTGCTTTTTTCACCGAGGAATAGACTACCGTGTTGAAGTACCAAAACAAATGTTCTCACTTCCGAATGGATGGAAACTAGCTAAAGCATTTATTTTGGTGGAACAATATTTTTGAACGGGAGTTTAAGACGGCGCTAAGTTTACAATACCTCCGCCGGAATATTATAGAAATGACATGACTAGTTGACTAGTTCACGTTATTTTTTGAGATTGAGAGATTGTGAAGGATTTAATTGTTGACAGATAAAAAACCATAAAATAACTAAGCTTGGAAGAATTTCGAAGCAAACTAGCAAAATCACTAGATTAGTTGCCAGTTGGGTCGGAATAATCAAATCTAAGAAGTGTGGTTACGATTATCTTGTTTCGTAACATTATTTATATTTGGAGATCTATTTTACCCCTCTCTCCCCATCCCAATATTTTGCCAAATAGTTTCATCTACAGATTATAATACATATATATGTAGATATAACCTTAAATAAACCTTGTAAGTTTCAGCCAGATGCTGAAACATCGATAAAATGGAGTTGCGATTCTCACAAACTGGCTTGCAAACAAACATTGCAATGTGCAGAAACTCATAATTTGATTGATTGTTCTTAAGTCGGGGCACTGAAATAAGTTTCAATAAGTTTGATGTATATTCTGCTTGAGCTCACATATAAAAATTTATGAATTTTTGACATTTTATTTTTACAAGGCTACTTTACCCAATTTACCGAAATTGCTCGTTTGTCGTTAAAAATAATTGTTTTTTTTTCGCATAGATGTAAAAGGAACATCACTACCGGTACCCACATTAATTGTAGCTTATTCAAAAATATCAACAAGCACGTTCGCCGAATTCGTTCATTTTTGTTTCAGTTTGCGAAAGACGTGCTAATGTTTAAGGCACTTATTTTGGTTCTATTTTACTTCTGTTGAAAATTGTTCTGCAAATAGTTTGCTATCTAATATAGATCAGCGAAGGATATGCGTATCTATTGAGTCGAAAAATATAGATGATTGAAAGGAAGAAGAAACAGTTTTTTTTAAACTTATGTATTTCCTGCTAGAACTCACATAAAAATATGATGTATTTTTTGACATTTATTTTTAAAGGACTATTTTACCCTACACTCCCCTAATAGAAAATTCTGGTTTTTACATTCCACTTAGACAAAAAAGTTTGGACAGTTTTCATCAGATCGGAAAACATCAACATAAGTAGGGTCGAAATGTGTGCGAACTTTCTTAAGAATAAACAGTGTTGCAGAAAATTGTTTTTTTCTTAGAAATTCTTGAGTTGGCGCTTCTGAATTAAATATGAGATGAAAGCTCTTTAGTTCCTTAATTGCCTTACGGGTTTAGTTTTTATCCTAGATCTGTTGGTGAAAAATATTCCCTTTGAAAAACGACCATTTTTATCGAAAAGTCATTTTCTCCTCAAGTAAACAATTTTATAACCATATTAACCACTTGATATAAAGTACTAATTGAGTAGAAAAAGCGTGCAAAATTTAAACAAAATCGATCAGTCATTGCCAAAGTTATTGCATTTTTTTGGTTTTAACGATTTTTTAACAATAATTTTTGAAGGGCCATTTTACCCCACTTCCCCTAAATGAAAAAGTCTGAAAATTTGCTAAACGTCTTCTCTTACATATATGAACAAACCCTGAAAATTTCATCCAAATCGGAGAACATCGTTGCAACCTCCCTTGGAAAGGGGGTCGTGCTTCTCGCGAACTGGCTCTTAAAAGACCCAATAGTGAACCCCCTAGTAGCGGTATTTTAAACATGATGCCATAAGGCGAGGAAGTATCTAATGTGTTCAATTCGCATAGTATTTTTATTTATTTTTATTTAACTAATTTTATTTGCTAATTATCTAATACATGCATTCATCTCTTAGACTAGGTGTTCCGTGTTTTCTTAACACTATCATCCTTATTTGCTACGTCATATTTTTAGTTATTATTAAGGTGGTTATACAACAAAGCCACAAATCGGCCATCTTGGAAACCACGTGCTTTTTCTAGTGATTTTCAAGAGCACGAATTGAGAGAACAACAACGCCCATGGGGATCACAACATCTGTAGTTCGTTTGATTACTCATGCTAAGCAATCGACTTTAATTTCAGCATTGTACAAAAAATATTACGCTGGTTTTGAACTTTTCATAATAAAAACCGTGTGGTGAATTTGAAATTCACCACATGGCTTGATTGTATAATCACCTTAATACATTTCAATTGCCTCTGGCAGTTAGAATTTTTTTCCTGTGGTTGAATTGAACCATGTAGGAATTACAATGTTTTCTACTAAAACTAAACTTAACCTATTTAATACTAAGGGTACAAGGAGTTAATCGTTGCAATAGAAGATTGTAACGATTTTTGTCTAAAATTGGAAATTATTTTGTTGGACATTTGTTGCAATGTCTCAATATTAGAAATTCTATGAAGTTCATTGGTACTATACCACGGAGGCAACTTCAGAATCATTTTCAAAATTTTATTTTGAATCCTCTGGAGTGCCTTCTTTCTGGTATTGCAGCAACTAGTCCATATTGGCACAGCATACAACACGGCAGGTCTAAAAATTTGTTTGTAAATCAAAAGTTTGTTCTAAAGACAAAGTTTTGATTTTCTGTTTATAAGTGGATATAAACACTTAATATATTTGTTACATTTGGCTTGAAGGCCTTCAATGTGATTTTTAAAAGTTAATTTTTGATCTAGCAGAAGTCCTAAATATTTAGCTTCGCTAGACCAATTAATTGGAACCCCGTTCATAGTGACAATATGTCTGCTAGAAGGTTTCAAATAAGAAGCTCTCGGCTTATGTGGAAAAATTATAAGCTGAGTTTTGGAAGCATTCGGGAAATTTTCCATTTTGCAAGTAAGTGGAGAAAATATCTAAACTTTTTTGCAATCTACTACAAATGACACGAAGGCTTTGCCCTTTGGCTGAGAGACATGTGTCATCTGCAAACAAAGATTTTGGACACCCTGGTGGTAAATCAGGTAAGTCAGAAGTAAAAATGTTATACAATATGGGCCCTAGTACGCTGCCTTGGGGGACACCTGCCCTTACAGGAAATCTATCAGATTTAGAATTCTGATAGTTTAGCTGCAGTGAGCGATCTGATAAATAATTTTGGATCAGTTTAATGATGTACAGAGGAAAATTAAAATTCATCAATTTTACAATCAAACCTTCATGCCAAACACTGTCAAATGCTTTCTCTATATCAAGAAGAGCAACTCCAGTCGAATATCCTTCAGATTTGTTGAGCCGAATTAAGTTCGTAACTCTTAATAACTGATGAGTGGTTGAATGCCCATGGCGAAAACCAAATTGCTCATCAGCAAAAATAGAATTGTCATTAATATGAACCATCATTCTATTTAAAATAATCTTTTCAAACAGTTTGCTTATTGAAGAAAGCAAACTGATTAAGGATAACTAGAAGCCTCAGCTGGATTTTGTCCAGCTTCAAAATTGGAACTACATTAGCGATTATCCATTTATCGAGAAAGTATGCCAATTGAACACATGAGATAAATAAATTATCCAAAAAGGAGAAAGGGCCCTCAGGCAGGTTTTTGATAAGTATGTAGAAAATACCATCATCACCTGGGCTTTCATATTTTTAAATTTTCTAGTAATAGATCTCACTTCATCCAAATTAGTTCCCTTGATTGAGAATGTCTTTGAATCTCCGTGTAACCTGATCCTCAATTGGACTAGTGAGACCTAGACTAAAATTATGGGCACTCTCGAACTGCTGAGCAAGTTTTTGAGCCTTTTCGCCATTTGTTAATAAAGCTTTATTTCCCTCTTTAAGCGCTGGAATTGGCTTTTGAGGTTTTTAAGAATTTTGTTAATTTCCAAAAGGGTTTCGAACTGGGATCCAACTTCGAGACATTATTCTCAAAGTTGGTATTTCTCAGAATAGCGAAACGTTTTTTAATTTCATTTTGCAAATCTCGCCAAATAACTTTCAACGCGGGATCGCGAGTTCTTTGGTATTGTCTTCTTCTCACATTTTTAGGACGGATCAGTAGCTGAAGATCGTCGTCAATAATAATGGAGTTGAATTTAACTTCACATTTCGGAATTGCAATGCCTTAATTAAATTTGTCAAAGATACGAGAGCATTATCAATATCACTTTTGGTATCGAGAGAAAAATCAACATCAAAATTCCTATCGATATACGTTTTATTTAAATCCCAATCAGCTCTATGATAATTAAAAGTAGAGCTGATTTTATTAAAAAAGGCTTCTTGTGAGATTTCAAACGTTACAGGAAGGTGATCAGAGTCAAAGTCAGCATGAGTTACCAATTGGCCACACAGCTGACTTGAATCCGTTAAAACTAGGGTAACGGCTGTATTTTGGACCGGGCTCATATTTTGGACCACCTAGCTGAATTTTGCTTTTATATCACACAAAACTAAATAAAACTGCAACATTTAAATTTTATTGCAAAAAGAAACTATTCATGAAGTATCTCCTACATTTGTTTCTTATAAAATATAACCATTATTAAGAATATTTTCATGTATTTACTTATTCTGGCTGGATTAGACCAAAACCAAGACGACATGGAAAAATTGAATTCAATTTTCAAAAGCTGTTAGTTTATTTGTACATAGATTTAAAACATATGAATGATGTTGTTGACTTATTAGAACCTAATTGAAGCAGTTTCAGACCTGGATCAAAACATTGTAAGTTTAAAAACAGTATTCTGAGGCATGTCCAAAATAGGTTCATTTTTCAATGATCCGAACATATTTTCGACATATCTTCTATTTAGTTCCTAGATCTCTTACACTTTTGCCTTTTTGCTACCAGAGAGGTGAGCCAGCCAAGGGCTGAAAGCCTCTTAAATGATGGCAATAATAATAATAACTTTTGTTTTTACCAACCAGTTATTTCTCTAGTAACAAATAATTCATAAACTACTGTTCATACCGCATTTATAAATTACCGTTTATTTATGTAAGCCCTAGAAAAATGTCTATTAAACCAACATGTTACTGTTTTCATTGTTTTCATACGAAAATAGTTAAGAAAGCTCCATGACAAGAACCAAACTTTGCTAGAGCTCTCCGTCCGTGATGCTTGCCAATGCAACAGAGTTCCGTGTTATACGATTATGTTTCGTTTGGAAAAAGAATGTGCAAAGAGCAAGTAAGAACCGGGCAACCCACAACTATCAATGACGCATATGGAACAGATCTGGAAAACTACATACAAAATATGGCAGGATAGGAGTGACCAGGTGCATACATCACGGTCATGGGCCACACGTTTGTTTTGCTTTGATGAAGCTGTTCCGAGTGGTACTGAAATTGATATTAGTTTTAATACTCTTAGCTAGTAGATATTATTCTAAGCTTTTGAGTGCTTATAAAAATGTATTGCTTAACAAGGACTTAAAGGATGAAACGCCGAAAATTATGGAGATCGCTAATTTAAATAGTAACATAACTTTGCAAGCAATACACAATTATTCGAGTGGTCCAAAATATGTGCAATAGGTGGTCCAAAATAAAAACAGGTGGTCCAAAATTAAATCTAACATATCTTCAGAATTTACGATAGTTTAGCTCTTTCGGTGGGATTTACAAATATTTTTACCTACAAATCCTACCTAGCATTCACCACTTCTTAGTTGCATAGGAAATTGATCACGCATTATTACAAAATCTAGCTTTTATTCGAAAAATTGTTTGGCCATCTCCTAAAGTGGTCCAAAATACCTCCCTTACCCTAAATCAATTGTAGAAGGATTTCGACTGGAAGAAAAACATGTTGGGCCATTGGGATATTGAATAGTATAATATCCTGCAGAACAATCTTCAAATAAAATTTTACCATTGGAATTGCTTTGAGCATTATTCCATGAACGGTGTTTGGCATTGAAGTCACCAATTACGAAGAATTTTGATTTGTTGCGAGTCAGAATTTGAAGATCAGCTTTCAACAAATTCTTTTGCTGCCCATTGCATTGAAAAGGCAAGTAGGCTGCAATGAAGGAAAATTGTCCAAAATTTGTTTCAACAGAAACTCCCAAGGTTTCAAAAACTTTGGTTTCGAACGAAGAAAATAATTTATGTTTGATACGTCTATTAATGACAATGGCGATCCCACCACAGGCGCTGTCAAGACGATCATTTCTGTAGATAAAATAATTTGGATCTCTTTTAATGGAGTCCTGGTTTTAAATAAGTTTCTGTTATAATGGCAATATGCACATTATGAACTGTTAGGAAGTTGAATAATTCATCTTCCTTACCCTTTAGAGAGCGGGCATTTCAATTTAGAACTTTCACACAATTATTTGGATCCATTGAAACGGAGTCCGATAACAATTTTTTGTGTGTACTTTATACCAACCTGAACAGCTTCAGGAATGGTATTTGCTTTGAACATTGCATCAATCATGTGATGCAATTGTCCAGTTAAAAAATCAAAATCGGAAGCAGTCATGCTACCTGAATCGGCAACATGACCGTTATTTTCCGTTGGGACATGGGTATAAACCTCATTTTGAGAAGAGAAATTTGGTCTACCAGCAGCGATGTTTGCATACGTAGGTACATTGGAAACATTGGAATTTACTGAAGTGCTTGCTACCCGTTGAGGAGCAGCAAAAATTGTTTATGAATTGTGGTGGGTATGAATTGCTCGACCGGTTTCGAATTTTGAGCGTTTGTAAAATTTCTACCCTTCGAATCTGGGATCCGATTGGAATTCCCCGTAATCAATTTTGCACGGGAATTAAAAACTCGTGAAGGGCATTCCCAGAAATTGGATTTATGATTGCCCCTACAATTTGGCGCACTTAAATTTATTGAAATCTTCTCTCACAGGACATGCGTCCTTGGAGTTAGAGATTCCACCACAAATCATGCATTTAGCATCCATGTGGCAATGTTTGGTTCCATGACCCCACTTTTGGCACTTACGGCACTGGGTGGGGTTTTGGAAATTTCCAGGCCTGCGGAAATGTTCCCATGTAACACGGACATGAGACATAATACAGGCCTTTTCCAAACTTTTTCATAGTATTTAGTTCACTTTTGTTAAAATGAACTAAATAGAATTCTTGAGAAATACCCCTCTGTGAAGTACCAGAGCGAGATTCCTTTTTCATCTTAATTACTTGGACTGGTGGAAATCTAAGTAACTGAGAAATTTCCATTTTAATCTCATCCAGTGATTTATCATCACTGGGAGACCGCTAAAGAATCGCTCAGTTTTGCTTTCGTGCGTGAATAATTTATGCCGCTTCTCAGTTGAATACTGAAGAAGACGTTTGCGATCGTCAAAGAATCCCGGCAAAACACGGAAGTTACCCTTCCTGGCAATCTGAAATGAAACCTTGATCCCCTGAATCAAGATTTCATTCCGAAAGCCAGAAAACTCGGCAACAGATACCACAATTGGCGGAATCCTTTGTTTCTTCGCATGAATCGAATCACCTGGGCTAAAAGTAGATTCGATTGCTCTGATTGCTCAGTTCGATAGGAGAAGAAACAATGTCAACATTAGATTTAGAAGGAATATCTGAAGTCTCCAGCTTCCTTTTATTTTTTCCGCGCTTGGGCAGGACGGTCTTGAAACCTTGTTTCTTTGAAGGAAGTGGAGAATTCAGAGACTCCCCTTCCTCTTGTTTTATTAATACTCATTTCTGAGCGTGGAGACGTGACCTTCTAAGAGGTTTTTTCCCAGAACGGTGTCCCTGTAGGATTACCACCGCTTGTCGGAATTTGACTTCCGCAAACGGGTCCAACGTAAAACGAAGGCACGGGTCCTTGCAAAGATCGTAACGGGATCAGTGGGTACAAATAGCGCTAAGAAGCACCGTTGAAATTAAAATAGCTTCGGGTAGTATTAAAAACTTCCTTCCGCAAAGAGAGAAAGAACCGCACAGCACGAAAGCACGATGCGGTCTGATTCGCATAGTATTTGATAACACGTTCTGCATCTCCCCTGCTTGATACATACATAAAACACTCAAATACACGATGTGTTGCGTTGTAACGGAGTATTTCGTAGATTGCATATGCATACTGATAGTTTTTCATGTATATTCTTTACCTTTCTTACCCCAATTGCTTATGGATTTCCATTTGGAATTCAATGGAAATCCAATTGGGGGTCCAAAATGATAAAACATGAAAGCTATCATTGCCGGCCACGCCCATCTTCTCCGTTACTAGGAAAGGGAAGGAAATGATGATATGACATCTACTTAACGAGAGGCCAGCGACTCACCGACGCCCTCATAGATGTCAAGGAATTGGATGGTGGGTAGGGTATGTGGTTTAGGAGTATCATTATAAGCAAATGATAGAAAATTTGTGGAAATACGTTGGGAGTGACTTTGCTAAGAAATTTATGTCACTCCATTATGATTTTCCTCGGATGGGGCGAAGGTATTAGCCTTGCCCTGGCTAATAGCCTAGGTTTAAGCGCCTTTGCTCGCTCTCTGAAATGAAAAAAGAGCAAAAAGAAATTAAATTCCCCTTCCCCCCTGATATGATAATGATTTTGATCAACAAATGAATTCTAAGTGGATGAATAAACGGCTGCAAACAAGCCTCTATTGTCGTAGCAGAAGCAAACCCGCCTCAATACGACAGGCAGAAGCACATGTTTGTGATTCAAGCGCGATCGATTACATAGTTGGGTAGAGAGAAAAGATACATAAAACACTCAAATACACGATGTTATTAAATGAAATGGTGATAGGTCATTTGGCATAAAGTCGTTTGGCATAACTTCCGTTCACCATAATGGCTGTTTGCCATAACATGCAATTGGCATAATAGTTGTGTAATTACCAATTCCGAAAATAATGCAAAGGATATGGCTCCTTCTTTCGATTCAGGCATTTGCTCGGTTCAAGACAAGGGGAGATATGATCCTTTCTTATCAACGTAAACTACAAGGTGTTCAATAAGTTCGAATACACTTTCAAACAATGTTTAAAAATTGAGATTAAATTATTTCTTTTCCCGGTTCCATTTCATTGAAAGTATTGTTTATAAGGCATGGCAAATGCTGGGTAAAGCGTACCATTGGTACTTCGCGTACCTGAAGGAATGAAATAGACCCCATCTCGCGGTCCTTAGCCTCTTACACAGCAACTCCGATCCCTACCTCCTCGTGGCGCTGACCGGGATACGAGCAACCTTAGGGAAGATCGGGTAGCCAACCCCGGTGGGAACTATGGTGTTTTCGATATGTATGTAGATAAACGTGTGGTGAATTTGAAATTCACCACGGACTTCATTCTATAATCACCTTAAGGTGATTATACAATCAAGCCATGTGGTGAATTTCAAATTCACCACACGGTTTTGTACTCCTATTATGAAAAGTTCAAAACCAGCGTAATATTTTTTGTACAATGCTGAAATTAAAGTCGATTGCTTAGCATGAGTAATCAAACGAACTACAGATGTTGTGATCCCCATGGGCGTTGTTGTTCTCTCAATTCGTGCTCTTGAAAATCACTAGAAAAAGCACGTGGTTTCCAAGATGGCCGATTTGTGGCTTTGTTGTATAACCACCTTAACGTGCGAACGTTTAGAGGTAATCATACCATCTACCAGAGCTGCGGCAACACACACGAGCTGGGAACAGTTTTCATAGTGATGGGCGATATGCAAAGGCGCGTGATCGGGTGGTGGCCGATCAATGAGAGAATGTGCAGATTGAGGATCAAAGGCCGGTTCTTCAACTTCAGCATCATAAACGTCCATAGCCCACACTCCGGAAGCAATGATGATGATAACGACGCATTCTACGCGCAGCTGGAACGTGAGTACGACAGCTTCGCAAGCCACGACGTCAAAATCATCATAGGAGAATTGAACGCTCAGGTGTGCCAAGATGAGGAGTTCAGACCGACTATTGGAAAGTTCAGCGCTCATCGGCTGACGAACGAAAACGGCCTACGACTAATTGATTTCGCCGCCTCCAAGAATATGGCCATTCGCAGCACCTACTTCCAACACAGCCTTCCGTATACGTACATCTGGAGATCACCACTGCAGACAGATTCACAAATCGACCACGTTCTAATTGGTCGACGGCACTTCTCCGACATTATCGACGCCGCGGTACGATCTAGAGCGACTGAAGAGACCTGTCGCCACTGCATACGCACATCTCGAGGCAGCGTTGCCAGAAGAGGGTGAGCTCGATGGGGCCTCTCTTGAGGACTGCTGGAATACAGGTTAAGCAGCCATTAACGACGCAACGGAGAACAACGTCGGGTATGTGGGACGAAGTGGACGGATCGATTGTTTCTAAAAAGAGTGCAGACAAATTCTGGACGAAAAGGACGCAGCGCGGGCGGTCGCGCTGCAGCACGGTACCCGGCAGAACGTGGAACATTATAGACGGAAGCGGATACACCACACCCGCCTTTTTCAAGAGAAGAAACTCCGCCTGGAAGAAGCGGAGTGTGAAAAGATGAAATAGCTGTGCCGCTCTTAAGAAACACGCAAGTTCTATCAGAAGCTCAACGCACCCCGCAAAGGCTTCGTCCCGCGAGGCGAAATGTGCAGGGATAAGGATGGGAGAATCTTGGCGGACAAACGTATGGCGATCGAAAGGTGGAAGCAGCACTACGATGAACATTTAAATACGTGCAGGCAGTGAAAGTCAAGGTAGTGGAGGAGATGACTACGTCAGTTCAGCGGACGATAGAAGCCAACCAGCCCCCACCTTGAGGGAAGTTAAGGATGCCATCCAACAGCTAAAGACTAATAAATCAGCTAGTAAGGATGGTATCGGAGCTGGCCACTTACCTGCACAAACTGATAGTCAGAATATGGGAAACTGAACAGCTACTGGAGGAGTTGAAAGAAGGGGTTATATGCCCCATCTACAAAAAAGGCGACAAGCTGGAGTGTGAGAACTTTCGAGCGATCACCACCCTTTATGCCGTCTACAAAGTGATATCCCAGATCATCTTCCGTCGTCTGTCACCATTAGTGAATGAAATGAATTCGTGGAAGTTATCAAGCCGGTTTCGTTGACGGCCGCTCGACAACGGACCAGATCTTTACTGTACGGCAAATCCTTCAAAAATGCCGTGAGAGCTATGGAAAATTATGGACGAGAACATCTTCCGTGGGAAGCTCACCAGACTGATCAGAGCAACGGTGGATGGTGTGCAAAGCTGTGAGAAGATTTCAAGCGCGTACTCCATTGCGTTTGAATCGCGCCAGGGACTAAGACAAGATGATGGACTTTCTTGCCTGTTGTTCAACATTGCGCTAGAAGGTGTCACAGCCGCAGTACGATTTTCGACAGATCCAGTAAATTGATTTGTTTCGCGGATGACATGGACATTGTCGGCCAAACATTTACAAAGGTGGCAGAACTGTACACCCGCCTGGAACGTGAAGCAACAAAAGTTGGAATGGTGGTGAATGCATCGAAGACAAAGTACATGCTTGTTGGCGGAACCGAGCGAAACAGGGCCCGCCTGGGAAGTAGTGTTACGATAGACGGGGATACCTTCGAGGTGGTCGAGGAATTCGTCTACCTCGGATCCTTGCTAGAGGCAAATAACAATGTTAGTCGTGAAATACGAAGGCGCATCATCTGTGGAAGTTGGGCCTACTACGGGCTCCAGAAGAAACTGCGGTCAAAAAAGATTCATCACCGCACCAAATGTGTCATACACAAGATGCTAATAAGACTGGTAGTCCTCTACGGACATGAAACATAGACGATGCTTGCGGGGGACTTGCAAGCACTCGGAGTATTCGAGAGACGGTGTGCAAGAAAACGGTGTGTGGCGGCGAATAATGAACCACGAGTTCGCCCAGCTCTACGGCAAACCCAGTATCCAGAATGTAGCTAAAGCCGACAGGGTACGATGGGCAGGACATATTGCAAGAATGCCGGACAGCAACTCATCAAAGATGGTGTTCGCTTCCGGTTCGGCAGGTACGAGGCGGCAAGCGAGACGGCGCGGCGTGGAGCACATCGAGCGAAGTGGGCAGATTTATTTTTAATTAGATAAAGAAGGGGGTGGGAGGTTTGCTGCCGCTACGTCGAAAATGTGGCTACTGTTGAAGTCTGACATGTATATGAACATAAACGCGAACCTTACTACGAATAAGTGTGATGTTGTCCAAATGTGGTGCCCAGTGTTGTGCTTAATCATTATCAGACGATCATGATTGCAATTTTCATGTGAAAACTTTTCACGTGAAAACAGTAGGCGAGTTGTCGCCGGCGACAACTTCTCAAATTTTGTACTCAAACGATAATAAACACAGAATTTTCATTCAATCATTAATCTTCACTAATAATAGATAATTGCCAACAGTCCCGTTATATCTTCTATTTGGCGTTATAGCTTCATGCTAGTGAGGAAAAAGAGTTCAAAATGTAACGGTAAATGCATCAAATCAAGATACGATTTTCAAACGATTCTTAATCGCTGGCGATTTTTAATCACTTGAAAATTTAAAAGTAAAATCGCGGGTGAGTTTGATCATTCTCGATTTTTCGAAAATTTGATTTTTCCCAACCCGTGCCAGTAGGTACTACGAAGTGCACCTGAATGGCAATGTGGGCGGTATGGAGACCAAATGGGAGCACGCGCGCAAGAAACACGTTTTACTGCTCCAGATCTGAAGAGGGAAGCTAGGGGGGTCGGATTAGTCATCAACAAGCCTAAAGCGAATTACAACAAGAAAGGACAACGTAAGCCACACACCACGGTGGTAACGAAATCGAGGTTGGGGTTTAATTTGTGTACTTGGGCTCACTGGTGACTGTCGAAAACGATACCAGCAGAGAAATTCGAAGACGGATCGTGGCAGGATCGCTCCGTTATAATAGAGTTCGTTGCTGAACCAAACTGACTATCTGAAAAGGTTCACTAAATCGGATAATGCTCACGAGCATTTGGAGTTTTTGAAAGTTGGGTTGGGTAATAATCGAGCTGCATGGAGGTGACATTTATGTATTGCTGCTTTTATGTTTACGCTGCTGTATGCTGAAGCTTCAGTTTTCGAAGTTTCTGTTAACTTCAGAAAAGTAAAGCTTCGCTTTTAGGATTCATTTTTATGTTCCAATTGGACTAGGTTTATAAACATTGCAGTAGATGAACATAAGAATATTGAGTGAATGAAACATAACGTAACTTATTGATTGAACGTTGTTAGGAACAGTACAAGGAGAACGAATCACGAAAAAAGCCCAAGAAGCCAATCAAGTATAAATTTGCTACCGCTCAGATGAAATATCGGATATCATTGAATAGTCAAAAGCAGAACCATAAGAATCTTACTTGCTTGTAAATAATTTTATTCATTTAGAGTTTTTTCTTTTCAAACGTTTCACGAGTTTACTTGCGAAAGCTTACGGTTATCGGCATTAACTTTGTTTCACATTATTCGTTTTCTTTTCTGATACGCCTGCATAATGTGGCTCTTCTTTCCGTCAATTGGTTTTGCAATGTAATATGTTCTTTATCGCACTGATAAAAATGGTTAATTAATTGCTATTATTCTATCCTAACTGTTTTTTTTCCTTGCATAGTTCAATTTATGTACATTTTTCTTTAACTTGCATTTATTCGCATACTCTTCCTTTTTTTTGACTTCTTTCTATTTTACAATCCAATCTCTTGGCGATCAAAATCAACTTGTGTTTTGCCTTCCGTATTCGTATTCATAAGACTTACTTTTCTCACTTTTTTTTCTTAGTTTTCTCCTTTTTCCTGCAGACTTATTTGATTATATTGAATGAACATCCTAATATTTTGCAGTAATAATAAATTTATTACGTTCTACTTATTATGGTCTGTCTCATTTGGAGAATTAAACTTAAAAGTGACAGTTCGAAAATTTAAAAATCACCCCGTTATAAGAATGGCTGGTGCTACCCAGCAATTCCAATAGGACATCGATGGAAAATGATTCGATATCTGTCAAAAGTAATCTTGCTCTGCGAGCAGGGTTATTCGATAATTATGGAAATGTCACTTCTAAGTTTAATTTCAGTTTAATTATCCAATTGAGACAGAGCCTTAGTTGAGTTTCATTTGCAGCTTTTTTAATAGCAGCACAAATGCACTCGCTTATTAATTTTGTTTCGCCTTAACGGCTACAACAGAATAAGAGTTAAAACTTCCGCGCCCCTTCCGGTGCGTGTTATTAATAGAAGTTGTGACAATTTACTTTTCGATAATAAATATTACATTTTTGTATGTATGTATGTAAATCCTAATTCAAATTATCGTATGGGTTCGACACGACAGCCATAGGGGCTGGACATCACTACGACCACTTTTCTATCGGGTGCATCTGCACCCCCATGAACGATCACCAAAATTAGGCTTAGCAGTTGTTTGTTCTGAATTTGCAACGAAATAATTGCGTTCACACTCCAAGTAAAAGCGGTGATATTCGAAAGTTGAATTTGCGTTGAACGTGATTACTGCTAGGATTAACGACAGAAGTGATTTTTCAGTGCTGTTATGAATGTGTAGTACTTTAAACACTTACTGTTCTTACTTTTTCGTTTGTAAAATCAAACTTTCCTTCTATAAGCTTTCTCTGTAGTTGACGCTCTGCTATCCTTTGAAATTATGTCCTGGATGTTTTTTTTTGTATTTTGATATTTATTTAGTTCTAGTACAGTCTAGTTTTTTTAAGTAGGTTCCTATTAGTAGCATGTAATACCTTCGAGATTTTATATAGAAGCCCCAAACATATTTAAGGAAAAATGGACACGCAATTTGTTTCTAAAGCCACTGTAAAAAAATGAAATAGTTATATTGTTGACAGTATCTTCATACCGTAATGCGACTAAGCTTTAAAACTGAATAATTTCGCATTTATTTTTTTGTTCATTGCTTCTACAGGTCTGTTTCCACAGAAATGTAATGCTGAACTACGGCCCTAAATTGTAGAGAACCTGGTATGAGCTCAATTATTTGATAATAGCTGGCAAATTGCCTAGAAGAACGGTTTGAGCCCTTGGCTGTTCCATCTCTGGTTCACGAAGAGTAAAACTATTAATCGCCAATTCGAATATTTAAAAACGCACACACTAGATAGAAGAAATAATTTTCTTCTACCCGTAATGTATCCTTGTTCAAAATATTTTAGACAATTTAGGCTGATGCTAGCGAAATAATGTTGATTTTTATATACATAACATATAGGGTGATTCGCCAAATGTTGAACAGCTAATTTATTCGCCTATTGTTGAACGCACGTGCATTTCTTATGGGAGTTCAACAATAGGCGACATAATTAGCCGTTCAACATTTAGCGGTTTCTCCTACCAGCTTTATTTTTTCTGACTGAGAATTCCAGTTATAAAAGGACCAGTAAGTCACGTAAAATTCCACTACTTGAAATATGTTTATGGAAAGATAAGATTATTAAAATCATTTCAGTGTCTCATATTTTAATCGACACCGGTTTCTATGCATGCATGCTAGGGCACATGCAAACTCAACACATGGATCTTCATGGAAAAAGCACGACAAATGAAGTTTGTACGTGAAAAAATTTGTTCGTAATTATTAACTGTCACTTGTATTTTCGAATACGATTTTAGTTAGAGAATTAACCTTAGAAAGACCTAAAAATAAACAAATCTCCGTTGTTCGATTTCTGATAACCCAACATGATACTGATTAATTGTTGCCTATTCCAGTTACTCCCATAAATTGGTTAAAATCATCCACAAGGCTTCGTCCAGCTATTTCTTACCGGTTGTTATGCTAAAGAAATTAGAACAGCCTAACACAATAAAGTCACACAAGTATTGGAATTGAGCGGAATAGCACGCTTGATCATGACAGGCGATCCTTTGTAAATTAAAAAATCTCTCAAATTTGAAGAATATGTTCAAAAACCATATTCTTTGATTTTATTTCAATAAATAAAAACGTTCCATTGTAAGTCAATGTTGCGAAATTCGAAAATCACTTCAAATGCCCAACATGAATATTATTCAAAACGTGGATCAATATATTAAACCTCTTATAAGAACCTACTCTTTCTCACTATTTGTTTGACTTCTACTAGTTCTCTGTCCTATTCAAGAATTGTTGCAGTTTAACTTTAGCGTTACGAATCAGTTGCTTGAACTTATCCGTGCCATCGTCCTCTGGTAATTTAGATTTCATTAGTAAACTTTATTTACGACGTTACTACTCGAGTTAAACTTACGTTAATAATAATAATAATAATTATAATAAATTATCTACAATACGGCATAGCGTACTCGAACCACAAGTGCTGGTTACGTACCCCCATCCAAAATAGCCCTAAACGAAATCGCGGGGTATCAGAAAGTGATAAATAAACCTTCCGTAAAGAACAAAAATCGTCAACAAAATAAAAGCACTGATCCTACGGGCGAAATTGAGTTTCAGATGTGCCCAATCTAAGGCAGCCCGGCCGGCATGAACCTGCTAAATATACACACATACCCACAAACAAACGCGCGTCGCAACAACAGCATCTTTATTCGACCTCCTGCTTCTGCAGGTTGATGAGCGCCCCGACGATCACCACGATATCGTCCAACAGTTCCAAGGACCGCACGTCCACGCACGCCATCGGCGACAAAATCATGTGCCCCTGGAAGCTTTCCAACACACTCTCGATGTAACTCTTCAGCTTGAACGTCCGGCTTTTGCTGATCTTCTCGGAAACGATTTCGCCGAAGTTGTCGCCCTCTTCGCTGGTGGGAAGCGTTCGGTCCAGATCAGATTCGCCTCCGCCATTATTGTTCTCGTGATCGTGGTCGTTGCCGTTGGTTAAGCGATCTTCGAAATTGTGGAAATTTTTGCCGGCGATGAGGTTCGTGTTGGTTTTGAACTTGGTGAGAAAGCCGGACTGCGACAGGACGGCGTCATCTTCCGTCTGGATACCGAATCCTCGCGACACGAAACATACGCAGCCATCTAGGGAGGAGGCAACCAGGTATTTGAGTTTGTGGCACTGGTCTCCCTCGCAGTAGGACGTTTCCGATTGCGCTTGTGAGAGGAATTTGACGGCGTTCTGCCGCACTTTCACCACAAGATAGTTGAGGATCAGGTGGATTTTGTTGAAGTGTTGTCGCAGGTAGATGGGAACGTTCAGTTTCATGGTGACATCATCCGGCCACACGATGAAATTCCGCAAACAGTCGGCAATTTTAGGCACACTCGTTCGGAACAGGATGTCCACCTCGCTGTCAGTCAGTCCAAAAACGCTCGCTAACCGAGCATTGTGTTCGTTTAGTTTGATTTTACGCAGGGTCAAGATGATATCCCGTTGGTTCAGATCGAAGGTCTGCGCTAGGGAGTTTACTAGGAAAATGCGATTGCGCCTCAGCCCCAGGAATAGCGTGGGGAATTCATGCACCATCTGAAGTTTCGCTTTCGTCGATGTGTTGTTGTTACACGGTTTGCTGACTATTTTCCGTTTAACTTTCTTTTGACCGTGTTTGTCATTTGGCCCATAGTCGGAATCATCTGTCGTTACAACCATTGCCGTTGTCGTGGCCTTCGCCTTCAACGCGTTGACATCTAACCGCTGCGAAGGATGTGAGACTATCATTTCATTATCTGTACTCTGATCCATTTCCGTTTCCGATTCTGTGGCCGATGTGTCGATTTCGTCCTCACCCTGGGGCGATTGCTGTTCCACCTCGTCGGGAACAGACTCGTCGAGGCGCAGTCGCTTGGCCAGTGGTTCCCGCTGCTGCTGCAGCTCGAGCAGTTGCTGAGGAGTAATTTTCTTTTTCAGGCTAACCTGCTGTATCTGATGTTGGCCGCCTGTTGATTTCTGCCGCTGTTGTGCCGTGGTTTGCTCGAGAAGTGTGGACTCCTGCTCCGATGATGAACTGACGGATCGTGTCTTCACTTTCTCTGGCGGACTACTGTAGTTGTGAAATTTCATAATATCGGCCTAAAATGAAATCAATGGGAACGGGATTAGTCATTGCTGTGAGAAATTTGTGATGCAAACAAAATCGCATCAAATCATGAAGTGATTTACCACTTCAATCTGTGAAACTGTGAGAACAAAGGAAGTGTTGCGGAAGGTTTGTGGTGCCAATTTTGAATCGCGCGAACGGATAATAATAGGTACGGTCATCAATCATTAGTCACTCAAGATTAGAATCTTATCTACTATAATTTAGAGTTGCTCTGAACCAATAGCACTGGCGGAGGTGAGTGTGGTAGATCATGTAAGATAGGATGACATTTTGGGCTAAAAATGTGGGTTAAATACATGTGCTAGAAAGTGCTCTCTAGATAACAAAGGCAATCAACCGCAAATAAAGCACCTTAAAACTGCCGTCACTCTTCATCGAGCGGTTGTCTGCAACCATTGACTCAGCGTCTACAGGTTCTACTTCCGAAGAGTTGCTTCTGATGATGATAAAGTTAAATACGTACTACAAATCTCTTTGCATCACAATCTACTATGGGCGAGCTGATCTCACCAAACACTTACTTCGTGATCACGTAGAAGAACACTATGCTGCCAATTGGGGCGACCTTATCACACAAAATGCGCGTCAAATTAACAAACACCTGTTAGCCTCAACCCCTTCCATCATGAGCTGAACACTACCAAAACAAAATGCACCGCAGTTGGGGCAACCCTTTTGAGATGTGTAGAAATGTAGTAAATACAGAATGCCACACGATCAATTACAACAACTGTATGACTCTGGATTCTGAATCAGCCAACCGAGCAGCAGAGTACGATTATGACGAAACAACTAAACTCGACTCGCAAGCAAAGCTCGATTCTTCTGTTTATGGTATTAACTAGTCCGGTGCCAACCAACCGACGGAATAGCTGAGAAATCAACATCTTACTGCCTGCTCGTTTTCTACTTCCCTTCTTGTATACCTTGTGTATGTAGTTTGCAGACGTCTACCAGCAGTGGGTACATTACGTCTCTTTCTACCCGTAACTGCGAAAGACAGGGTGCGACAACGAAAACCGAAACAATTCTTATGGAATTTATTCAAAAACCCGTTTAAAACGCAAACGAGAATCCAATTTTGAAATCGAACTGTTGAATGTGTTGCATTCGTTAAAAAAAATGGTAATGATAGACATCGATCAGTAATTCAGTTTCAGATTACGATACCATTCACAAAGCGACTCCCACAGTTTCATTCGACTATCTCACGACATTCAAACAATCAAGTCAAACGGGGGAATACAACCTCGGCTCCATAACATGAATCACGCGGCGTTAATGTGAATATTGGAGCTTGCCCCTATCGGCACATATGATTAGGTACTGATTGTCTGTAATGTTTTTTTTCTGTATGTGCTATGTTTTTGTTAAACTACGTAGACCAATAATACAAAACAAGAATATGCTGAAGTTTTCTACTTAGAAATTGCTTGTTCTCTTGGGTCTTCGTGTTAACCTCATGTTGTATAAATACAAAACATATTACCTTGGCTTGTCCCAGTTGTTAGTGATGAGCTTTGTCCAACTTAAAAATCACTTTAATAAAGAAATAATGAAAAAAATTGTCCTAGTTGTTGATGTACCTAATGCTAGCAAAAGTAAAAAAAAACTAATATTTATCCTCAAAACGATCGTACAATCGTTTAATTCCATCTTATTTAGAGTGATACATTTTCATCTTCAATTACCTACTCGACAATCTAATTGGAGATTGGACTACTCATCAGCTCAGTGTCGTATGATAATAATTATTCTCGATCGTAAGATAATAATTATTTTTCCATGATACCATCAAAACTACATTGATTGCAAAAATCAGTTTAAAATTTCAGTAAATTTGATAATGTACGTTAGTTAACAGATTCAGCGCACAGTAAATCGTAATTATAAGTTGTGCAAAAGAGTTTCAGTATTTTGTGTATTATTTCATTGTTTAAAAATAGGGTGCTCATCTTGCCCCATTTGAGATAAATTATTCTAATTAAGCATGGTCAAATATTTCACTGTGAATTTTTTAAATTTCCCTTAAACATTCTTTGATGACATATAAGATGTGTACTTGGTCAAGATTTTCATTAAAAAATGATTGTTTTTAAAAACTTTATTTTCTAGGGCTGATTTCTTATAAGAAAATCCAAGTTTGCACCAACTTTTGCTAATTTATCTGTATTTCAGATTCATTTCATTTTTATAATATTTTTTCAGTGTCGTTCGGGGTTATTTAGAGAGAAAAAGTCATAATAGCAGTAAAATTAAGGGGTGCTACTATTAGAATTCCAACAGCTAATAAATATGTTGCGATCGGGCGTACATTATTTGGTAAATAAACATTGGAAAGCAAATTCCTGCTAAAACAAGCATTTTCTGAGAGAATGACGGTATGTGTCCGACAAAATAAGCTTTCCTCTTTCATCTAATCGTATATTTTTTGAAGGAAAACGTTAACATTCTACGAATAACGGGCTTGGTGGTTATGGCTACCGCTTCTGCCTTATACACAGGAGGCCGTTGGTTCAATCCCAGGCCCGTTCCATTATCCTATTTTTGTATCTTTCTCTATATTTCTTCATGATCTAGCAATCGTTACAACAGGAAATGAACTCCTATAACATCAAGTTAGCTATTCTGGCAGTAACTGCGTGAACAAACCGCTCATTTCCAGCATGCAAGGACCGACCGGAACCACGTAGACTAGTCATACATGGGGGAGAGGGGGCTTCAGAAAATTACTACGATAAGCCATAGGATGAGATGAAGATGGGGGTTTGGGGGCCGAATTGCCGTGGTTTTTATTATTTTCATGTTTGATAACACTAAAGCCTTTCGACAAATAACATTTAAAAATTCACCTTATAGAATTATTTCCTACAGCATTGATATTTGCCGGCAGTGTTGCCACATTTTTATCCGTACCATGACCTCAAAAATCTTTTTCATCTGTACCAAAATCTTCAAAAATCTGTACCAAAATCTGTACCAGATAATATGGAAAATTACCCACAAATATACAACATTTATAAGTCAATTAAGCGATGCAAACCAATTCATTCGTGGAAAAGCATTTTTATGAATTTCAGTGATTTCTTATGAAAACGTATTGAAATAAGTGGTAGTTAACTGTAAAATAGTAACTTCCAGTAATTGTACTTCATATTTTCAACATTAGATACTAATTTACATGTCGTTTAATTTTCAATATTTTTTCCTGCATCCCAAGTTATAATGATTTATAATGCTTTTGGAGACAACGATTTACTCTTCAAGTATGCTATACAACCATGATAGAACCGTCAGTGTTGATATTATTTTGCCACTTTTTAACTAACGATAGTTTTATATGACATTGAAACTAAATAGAATACAAACTCCTCGTTTTGACTTGCATTTTTAAACATTTGTTTTATAACAGAGCAGAGATTGGAAATATTATGTTTTACATAAATCAAGGCGATGTAAGTTTGAATTATCAATTAATAAAAACTCGCCAGCGAATAAGAATCGTTCAAAAATCGTATCTTAGTTTCAAGCATTTATCGTTAGTGTTACGTTTTGAACTAATTTTTCTTCCTATCGCAGAGCCATAACACGAAACAATAATATTTTAGTTTGATGAGAAGTTATAGTCCGTGATAACTTACCTACTGTTTTCATCTGGAAAAATCTCAAATGAAAATTGCAATCATTCATATCGTCGGATAATGGTTAACAGAAGCAAATTTACTTTTCTAATGCTTTGTTAAAAATCTGTACCAATCTGTACTTTTTGGTAAAAATCTGTAATCTGTACCGTACAGAATCTGTACCAAAATTTGTTAAAAAATCTGTACTTTTCCAGATAAATCTGTACTTGTGGCAACACTGTTTGCCGGTCTGCAAAAGTTCGACGACGGCGTTTGTTGTTATTTTGCTCAGCGGCGGCAGCGTGTTTAGCTTTACATTGAAAACAGGCAACGGCGTAAATCCAGGGTTCTTACAAACTGAGCAAATTCCAATCCGCGAAATCCGAGATTAATAAAATGGAATCCGCGACTACAAAAAAAACTGCGTCCAACAAACATAATGGCCCTATCACTTAAAAACACATTTCAATACAAAATTCTTATACTGTTACTTTTGCTCAATATTTAATGATTAAATGATTTATATTGCCCGGTCACTGGGATGGTACATAAGTACATAAGTACATAAGTGGAGGCAGTGGCGTCTGGTCGGCCTGTTCAACCTGTTCATTGCACAGGTATGCAAACTAATAAAGATTATATTTTAATCTTGTGTTCAAAAACATAGTTGCACTGGTTGGCAGAAAACAGAGTTGTTGCAACAGCTACGTTCAATATTGTTTCTGAACCAGTCCACACATTTGAAACATAGGCGAATAGCTTCCTTTTAGTATTCAGGCGTTTGGTTGTTTGTATAATTCAATGCACAAAAAGACACTCCTGCATCAAACCACGTGCTTTCATGTAGAACACGAAGCGATGCAACAAACCTTGCAACCAGTGTTGGCACATATACAGATTTTTCTGTAATGATACAGATTTTTGAGTCTTTTTCGGACCAAGAATCTGTAAAAACAGATTACAGATTTTTCAGAAATAAACAGATTTCGTACAGATTTTGAACATTCTAGAAAAAAATTCTATTTCCCACCCGAAAGCACCCTAGGCCGAGATTCGAACTCGCCATCTCCTGATTGTCAATAGTATACACCTTTCAAGCATATTTCTGCTCAAATTTTTCCATAGGACGAGTTAGTTAGTACTAGCCCATTTTATTCCACCACTTGATTGTAACTTCACCGCACGACATTATTACACGACCTCAACAGTAAGGCCGTCTTTAGTGTCTCGTACTTGACTCGCAATCGAATCAACTCGAAGTCGAGTCAAGTACGAGACATTGAAGGCGGCCTTACTGTTGAGGTCAGACTACGTATCTGCAAAGTTCAAGGAGAGTACTTAATTGTAATTCAAAATGCAAAACATAAGCAACAAAATAGTATAGCGATAGGTCTTTGTCCTCATCTGCAGAGGATAAAGACAATGTTGCGTTCCATTTTGTCTGCAACAAATATGGTGAGGTAATTGTTGTGAACTTTTTGAACCGCGAAAATTTGTAAATTTCAGAAGTAAAACACAAATCTTATCAAAAGATGGCTATGTTTATGTCTAAACATTAATAACTGATACTTTTTCATCATCGAAAATCGAATACTTTTCTTAATTTGGGTTTGGGACAAACGCTTGTTGCGAGTTGAGTTTGTCCCGACATTTATATGAGAGGACAATGTTGCTGTTATTGGCAATGTTGTAATTTTACATTCACTGGCAAAGTTACAATCAAGAGGTGGAATAAAATGGGATAATACAGAAGAGGTTGAAAGCTACAGAGAAAAAATGTCGATTTCGTTCCCTTTCGTTGTACTGTTCGAAACATATTGGGAACAGAACTGTCAAATCGTATCATTTTTTTCTTCCTCGCTATCCCTGCCAGCATGTTTTGGATAGCGACGACAAAGATAATCTTTCTCTGTAGTTGATAATATCTTTTGATTGTACTAACTTGTCTTGTGACAAGTGAAAACATCCAACTAAAAAGTCCAAGATAGTTTTCTAAATCATTGTAGAGATTATTTATATTTTTTAACAACTGACTCGCAGATTATGTGAAAGTACACCCAATTATTTTACACGGTTGGTATTCTTTAATTTCGCGGTTTACCTGATTTTTTACAGCTTTTTAAATACCACCTGAATTTCCTTTGATTTTTTGTGATTTTTTTCATGGGGTTAACTCATAGTTTCATTAACACTAAAGGTCATAATCGATTAAAATCCACCCGTGTAAAAAAAGAACTGAGTGTATGTGTGGAGTTCATCCTGACTGTTGGCAAGCGGGAGCCACTTGGAACGTCTTATCGCACTGTTTGTTCACTGAATATCACGGACGACACAATCCCCGATTGCTGTGATTGCTGATGATGTGACTCTAAGTAGTGGTTTACATTAGGCCTACTTCGATGGTTTCAAAGCAATTGAATATATGATTTATGTAGTAAATGGCAAGTACTGTTTCACTGCCACACAGTATGTACAACCGCCATACCATAATCGAAGATGAGATTGATGTGACTGTTTGAAATTGACAGAAATATTAAGAAGTTTATGAATAAAGAAACAACACATTCAATTTCAGGGATTTTTGGAATATTTGACAAATTTTATCATACAGATTTTTGAATTATAATACAGATGAAAAAGATTTTTTACTTCCGAAATACAGATTTAAATGTGGCAACACTGCTTGCAACGAAACGGCGTCGCAGTTCGTTTCGTTCAAGTTTACGACGTGAACGAAGAAGAAAATATGAGAGAGAATTTTGAGGAAAATGTTCTCTCTGTTCGTCTGTTTGATAACGAAGTGCTGCAACACACTGCGAGCATAATATCGAAGCTTTCTCACATTTCATTGCAACTCGTTCAACTTCAAATATGAACTAGCGAAAGACATATTCTTCTATCGCTTCAACTAAGCGCAGAATACAAAACTACACATGATACGGATGCCAGTAGTAACAACAGTACATAGGGGAACAGACGGCTTTGGCAGGTTTTGTTCTATTATTGGCAGGGGGTTTTTGTCGACCGAATTTTATGAAATATGGCCACAATATTCTTTGATATGCAAAGAATGTTTAGGCCAAATTGGAGCAAAATCAGTCATAAAAAACCCCTGACAATAATAGAACAAAACCCTTCCAAAGCCATCATTCCCCCTATTTGACTTAGTTCGTGGGGATCAGCTTGGTTCAGTTATTTGAACGTAGTTCATTGTCTTTAGCATATTTACACAACCAATGACAGTTTTTTATTGGTTTTGCTTCGACTTCGCGAATTACGTGGCCGAGTTGTCACTAGCAATGCTCTTCTATTTCAATATTGTTTGTTCAAGTTCATACATTTCGAGGATGTCTCTTCATGTGGATGTCTCATATGTGGCTCAAATAAAGCTGTAATAATGTGCATAACCTCACTTTGTCAATGAAAAATTATTCGTTATCAAATGGTTACATGATGCTTTTCTCTTGCTAACGGCCAACAACGAAGAGTAAGCTTTATAAAAATATTTTCCCGATGGTCACTGGTGGCGCCAGTCATAGTTTATTGGTAGCCCAACAAACATTGGAACATTGGCTGATAGAGCGCTTATTCAACCAAAAATAGTCTTCTTCAGCTAAAAAACTTGCTTATTTAGCTTAAATTGTTTGTTAGGAGGGCACCACTTGGTGCAAGAACGTTCCCTTTGGAAACAAAGCATGCTGGCGACGAGTGGCGCCCCACCTCTTAAATCACTAGTGTACAATACTAACGAAAAAACTCATACGAGGTTATATGTATATGTGGAGGTTATGTGGATATGTGGACGATTTTCAAGCAAGTTTTTTTTCGTAATTCATTGTGATGTATATAGTTTATGAAAACAAACTCTGTTTGACAGATAATCAGATTTCATTTGAGTTTATTTGAAGGAATATTCGATGTCAACAAATAAAGCAGGAATTAAGTTCTGCAGCATGACGTCACGAATGAATTCGGTCCTCGTCGAGTGAACTTTTTTGACAGTTCAGTAGAGCTTTCCACTGACTCCGACGAGGACTCCAACAATGGTGATTGGTTGGCTGCCCCAGTTGATTCAAAAGTATAAGATTGCTAATGTCGTTACTGTTCGCGTGACTAACATGTAGGTTACTTCGAACTGGCAGCCAGAGTACCGGTACTACAAGTGTCAAACCTATGTTGGTGATGAAACAAAACATGCACTACAACATGATGCATACATTATGGCCAATTGAAGCTTGTTGAAGCATAATTTGGCAAAATCATTTAAATGACTACAGCGCCACTAGCGTTCTAGTACTTATGCATCTACTGCTGCCCCTGACTTCTTTGTTTACAAAATCACATACGTCCTTTTGAATAAGTTCCCGGGACTTGTCGAGTAGTGTTTTGATGTCAAACTTCATAGATTTAAATTTCACTGGGAATAAAGTACATGACGTTTCATATCAAGATACATTATTTTAGTAAATGATAAAACTCGTAGTCTGAATAGGCTACACGTCCATGTACGCAATTATCATGTAACACTAATTTTCAAATTCAGCCAAAGTTCTTGATGGCTATTTCACAGTTAATTGAAGGGTTTTGAGGCCTGCAATAGCATGATTGAAATAGTTAGCAACTCCTAACTAATGATGTAACCAAACTTGAAGGCTTCCCATTTGAATCATTTGTTTGAGAAACTTCATATATCATTATCCATTTTACACAATTTCGAGAAAACAACAAAAAACTGTTTTTGAGCAAATTGGTACCGAATCTTTCGATTAATTCGATACAGATCAATAGTTTTTGGCTAAACCTAACACCCTGGGGGAAACACAGTGCAAAAACTGTAAACAGAGCTCTATATTTGCTCTTCAAAGTGCCTGGACATATGTAGTTTCTCAAACAAACGAAAAAAGAATTCATACATTCCTAAACAAATTTGGACAAGGATTCAGAATTTATAAAAATTTCATTTTGGCCAAAAATGTAACATGTACAGTTTCTCAAACAAGCGGTTCATTTGGATTTCACACACTCAAACTGGCTATCAATGCGAGATTCTTGTTGGGTTTTTCAAGTGGCGTTGGGTCACACGTAAATCATAAATTAGGTAATGATGATAATCTTGAAAAGCAATAACTTAAAATCTGTTGATTATTTAGAAATCCAAAGGATCAGATTCCTAATGAACTCACATGCTTCTAAAATGCAAAGAGGTCCTAAGCTCCTACCCAACAAAGCCTGTAAAACGAAATATGCAGTGGCGGACAAAAATGACTGTAAGGTCTGCGGATTATTTAACAAATTGGTCAATATATGGTGTGCTGTCCACGCAGTGTAGAATGGAGTTATTATTACTGCACAGTTGATATTAGAGCAGAGGATTTGCGTTATTCTGCTCCCTGTGAATCAACAAGCAAGTACTCAGTAGGAGGGATTGCATCTATCGCGAGCAGTGGATCGTCGAATTTGCAACCAACCGTGATTTCCCATGGAGTCCTCACTTCTGTAGTGTGCTCTGGCCCAAGGTAAAGAAGACACGACGTATTTTAAGGCACGAAATAGCAGAAACGATTTTAACGGAAAAATATCTATCCAAGCTATGATGGTATTTATGCCAAGACAGTACAAAGGACTATATAGCAATTAGTTGGACTAAGGAGCCTGATGTAGTTGGATTCACTATGGAGCAGAACTGGATACAGCTGAAAAATGAAAAAATGGAGAGCCTCATTATTGCTCAACCGTGTGGACATAGTGGATAACAACCAGTTTGCTTACGCGCGACAACCAGCAGCAGCATACTTATCCGCTTAGTTCCGGCGGTCCCATCAGGCGCAAATTTCAAGGTGTTTGATTGGGACATCCTTGGATTCTGAAAAGTGTCGTTCTCCAATATTGAATAATAATCCGCGATTTTTGCATCAACATTTAGGCAAACCAATGTTAAAAATATACTAAAAATTAGCTTCTAATCACAATTCGGCGTCCCGGAAATCCAGAATTATAATATGATCAATTTGTCAGATGAAATATCGTGTGGATATCGACGAACAATCATACTATGATTCAAATATTATTAAAAAATAATGTCTAATCCTAAAGTATTGCATGCTCCTCATACACTCATATAAAAACATTAATATTTTTAATTTATCCAATAATATTCAGAATATTCCTGAATCGCTATTTTCGAAAAAGTGTAAGTATACTCAAAACCGCCATTTTCGCGAATCATTTGAAGGAACCGCGATATTCGCGACAGAAAGAGGCTTATCCGCGAAATTCGCGACTGTTGTAACAGCCCTGTAAGACCAGCATGAACATTTCTTCCTTGCTGTTTTCTGTAAAAAAAATTTCAAAATATTTACCATCAGGAAAATTTTAATAATTTCCTGAAATATTCTTCCGGAATTCCCCGGAAAGTATTGTGACAATTGGGTTGTTTAGGGTATGTATGTTTTACATATTCTGAATCTGCATAAAAACTGAGCCTAACCTCAATTTTTCAGAATTTTTGGAGCACGGAACTATTTTTAATTTGCATTTTAAATTTGTATGGGACTAAAAATTTGTTCTTATGCTGCATAGGCCAACTGTCATTCTATGAATGTTAGTGTCATTCTATCGATTGAAATGGCTTATTGTTTGCTGTATAAAAATGTAAATAAAAGGTTAATAAACAAAATAAAAATATGTTGGAGATCAGGAAAGCATGCTTTTTATGTTAAACTATAAAAAACCTCATATTTTTCTTTGCTAAACAACCCAATTCTGAGAAAAATCTTTTGATTCTTAAACTTACCCGAAATGTTCTTGTACTGAATTTCTGTCAAGTTTTTTTTTGAATCCTTTGAATTTCCCAATGTATAATAAACAATTTTCGAAATTATCCGAGGAAACTTTATAGTTTCTAAGAAAGTATTTTCTGAATTTCCAAAGGAAATTCTTTTGATTTTGTGGTTTAGAGTAACCTTTAGGTACAGAAATATGCTTCATATAGCAATTTAAATTTAAAGGAGTTTCCAAAAATCATAAGAACTTCCTTTTAAATTACTTGAAAATTTAAATAAAAATCATTTGAAACTCGGAAAATAATTCAAAAGGTTTCATAATGGTCTCCCGGGAAAAGAGCGAAAGAATTCCCTTGGGAAATTCATGAAAATATACTTTGAGAGGAATTATATATGAAATTAAAATCTAATTTTAGCAATCGTACAATATCGCCAAACTTTGGAATCATATATTTTCAATTCTCATGGATCAAATCTGCATTCGAAACTGCTAGAAACACTACTTGCCTTTTCAATGCAATGGGCAGCAAAACAACTTGTGTTCAGGAAATTTTCGGGTTAAAAGATTGATGTACGAATTCAAAAATGTCTTAGAAACCTTGCAGTTAATAACTGTGGAAAAGCTCAACCAACACTGATGGCAATGTCTGTGGGAAATGTAATGCCAATTACAAAAATAAAAAGACAACTGAATACATCCCACTACAAAGCTCTAAATAATTTTCTATTCAGATTGGGTGTGCTAAATCCGGGGAAATAAACAAAAACAGTTCCGAAATAGAATCTAAACAGCCATATAGTTCTTTATTTTACTCTTGATAATCAAAAAAAAATTAAACAAATTTAATCATTACCATTTCATTTGTTTATTTGGTCAAAACCTCGTTCGAAGTATCTTGATTCGAAAAATACTGAGATGAAAGCTTCTTCGTATCGAGTGCTTTGTGAACAGAATATTTTAATATTATTCCGTTGAACGGAGAAAAGCAAAAACGAAAAAACACGAAGGTCAATAAACGGTTTCATGCCATACGAGACGAACATCGATAATTTCCAGATAGATTGATTGAATAAATTAGGAAAGGACAGATCACAAACTACGTAACACTGAAGTACAGTTAAAGCGTTACGATTAATACAAATACATTGAATCACTTGAACTAAAAGTTGTGGCTGTGGCCTGAAATCGAACAATTTTGCGTTACGTTAATTGTGAACCACACCGAATGTCGTGAGTAATGCGACGACACAGTCACCTGTCAAATAACGGATCGATCCATTTCAATGTTTTCGTACTACAAAAATGCACCGGAAATCTTCAAAGGCAAATTGAAGTAAACATTGACCAACATCACCTAGCAATCATGGGGGCCATCAAGAGTCATTGAAAGATAAGCCGGCAATGACCTATTTCTGTCGAGCTGAGTGATACTCATCACTATGCTGCCCATGATTTCATAGTTGACGTATTAACCATCGGACTTTCACATATATTTGAGATGGTTGAAGGACAAATATCGCAAAATGTAATCATTTTAATCCGCCAATATCCGCCACAGCGGATGAATTACCTTAGTAAACGCGTAGTGAGTTAAATTCGCTGAAATTTAAAATAGTCCAGGACGAAAAAAAAACCTTTGGATCACGTATTCCTCTTCCCTTGTTACAGTTAAGCTGCCATCCATCTATGCGTATCATTTCGAAAAGCACTGAACTTGTAAATCGTACCACACTCGGCTGATTCATATGCGTAAAAGAACACGATAGTGCGCACGGAACACCGAAAGTAGGTATCTCTCCGTTGGCTGATCTAAACAATAAAAAGAAACCTCGGCGATAAAGAAGTGTAGTGGCATGTTTTTTGGTAGGTAATACGGAATGCGAAAACCACATGATGGTAGATAATACTAAGTGGCTTGTTTTTTTTTTTTCCTGTTCGGGTGTTCCACTGCGACCAGTTATTAGATCTATTGTAGCGTTACCCGTATCCTTAGTGTTTAAGTGCATGTCGAATTACTCCATTACTATTGATAAGCAATGCAGTATCGGTTTCGATACAGTTGTTGTTTTGTTTTCTCAAGTGCACCATGACAAGGTCCCGCTATTTAGACCCTGCACAGAGAGCAATCCCATTGAAGGCGCGTCCCTTATCAATAGGAAATCAATCCTGCCTTGAAAAAACAAAACAGTAATACAGTTTGGCCATGCATCGGAGCCCTAGCCACATCCTTGTCTTGCTTCTAGAATATCACCAGTAAAGCTACAAACCCGGGATTTAGCTCTGTCTACAAGACCATTTCAAGCAAGAGAATTTGTTCAGTAATAAGAACTTCCGTGTGTTCCTCTCACTACCATTGTTCACCAGTTCAAGAAGAGTTAGTACGTATTTAAACCCCTAACTCGATTTTTCCAGCAGTCAGTTCAGCCTAGGGACGGGTACTGAGGTTTTTTTAACTAATTGCTTGAAAAGTTGTTTCCGCTGCATACAGTTTAGCCTCAAACGAGAGGAATTCGAGTCTTTCCACTGTCTGCAAGGTAACATTAATTATGTTTTATTTCTGAGACTGCTGTTGGTAGCGGGGACTAAATACGATGAATCCTTAATTACCACAACTCATTGCCCTAGCTAGAAAATGGATTAAGCTAGGGCTCTGTTTGGTAGATCTTACACCGCAACACACTACGTCAAAGTGATCTACCCTGTTACGGGACAAGTGGCTTGTTAGCGCATAGGTAAGGCTTTAGAAGGCTAGTTGGGGGTGCTACTACGCTAAAGTTGCAAGCATTCGACCATTTCTCTGTGCTGTCAATGGTCGGTAGTCACAATTAGATATAGTATTGTCCGAAATAAATGCTACAAAATAAGGCTTCAGTTAGCCTAGCCGATAGAGGTCCCATATTTACAAAGTGATGGTTTGGTTTTTGGTGCCCAGTCCAGGATTTCTCGATTGAACATTTCCTAGCATTGCCAAACTATTCATACTATTCAAAACGGTCAGCCGGTTGTCATAACCATCATGTACTTTAATAATGCCACACGAGGTCATCATGTCTGACTTATTTGAATGACACAAAAAAAAGAACGAGAAAAAAATGAAGAGACAGTAGAATCAAGGAGAATATGTTTACAGTGCTTGCGGTGTGAACTTGTTTATCGAGGTAGCTCCAAGTGAGTGCTATAAAAAAGTTTTAAATTCAATTAGCTCACTTGAAATGTTACTGCGAGTGGCACTTACTCTTATTGCCAGTAATTGTCATCGCGACATGGAGGTAGTTAGTCATACCAGTTGTGAAAGGATGATACAATTTTAATCTACAGAACATGGGCCCTCCTTAGTCTAGTTGCTAAAAGTTTGTTCAAAAATAACGTCATTGGGTTTAAGGGGGAGGGGGTGGGGTTTGGGTCGGGGTTTTAGATTTTGTGACATAACTATGTATACAAAAAAGAGTGACAAAGGAGAAGGGGGTCTAGAAATCTAAAAGTTAGTGGTCGTCATATTTGAATCGCCCCTAGCTAGAAGCGCGCCTACCAAAGCAAGACCATGCTGAGGGTGGCTGGGTTCGATTCCCGGTCCTGCGAAATTTTCTAATCTTTCCTGGGTATGAAAGTATCTTCAAAGCTTTTTCAAAGATTTCAATGTAGAAAAATCATCTTTGAGAAAAATGGTAGAACAAAACATTGTTTGGCATACCTAAAATTAGTGAAAACGAAAAAAAGGTTTTGATTGTAAATCAATACTTGATTGTTTTCAATAATTTCACTATTTTTACGCAAAATTGATTATATTGGCAGTCTAATGAAACCACAAAGTGATACCCCATACTGCTTTTTGTTGTTGAAACAATTCAATTATTGTTGGAAGTTGCAAAATTTGATGGAGCTTAACAGCTACCATGGAAACAAAAGGATTAATGAACCCACGGGACCGAGGATGGAGAGTGTATTGTGGCGTCTAATTGTTGATTCAGTGTTATCTGTTTAAATGTTAACTAAATGAATGAAAAATCTGAACTTGCAGAAGCTGCAATCACAGTAAAATCAGTAGTGATTTAAATTTGGATTTTGACCATGCACTTCCCCAGAAGACCGTTCCAAACTTATTTTTCCAATAGCTTAGTTCTATTCAATGAAGATTTGAATAACAAAAAGATCGGACGATTTGAATAATCTTCAATAGTGCAATATTGATAAAATAAAATTGAATGTTTCTTCATGGGAACCAGTTTTTAAACAAACAAGCAACAAAAAACTTTTGAAGAGTTCTAAAGAATTTGCAATGAAAATTACAGTGACAATTTGAAAAAATTTCCCGTTCCTCGACCCCTACTGATTTTATTGAAAAAAGAAGATTTTTTTGATTTTAGGCTTTAGAAAAAATGACCCATTCAAAAAATGTCTACCATTTCTCACGAAAAAAAGTCGTTCATGTATTGCTTTCTTAAAGGCAAAAATTATATATCTCGGGTACTTATTCAAAAGGACGCATGTGATTTTGTAAACAAAGACTAAAACGTCGATTTGTCCAATCTGATGGCACTCCCACGCAAACCAGACAGGTAGGGGAAGCCTTCGGCTACCTGTTGGTGGAGTTGGTTTGCGTAGAAGTGCCATCAGATTGGACAAATCGGCGTTTGAATTTTTGTTTTCAAAATCAGATACGTCCTTTTGAATAAGTACCCGAGAGATTTTGAATTAACAAATTAACACCATTATGCTAGAAGATAACCTCAAAATGATTGAATAAGCAATGAACAATATTTTTTGAAAACGAACTATGCCTTTCAGTATGTGCTGACCAGGGAATCAATATTCGAGCAACGCCCAACAATATACCCTTTCTCTCTAGCAGAGCTTGTTGAGCTTGAGCTTGATTGACTGCCCGTAGTTGCTACGCCATTATGACTAGATCAGCTATTCTTGCACGGGGGCAGCAGGGACCATATCCAAGGGCTTGACGACCCCTCCCCAGTTGTCTGCGAGTCAGGGGGTTCTGCCTAGGAGGTGGTGGGGTTAACAGGGGGCTCTGTTAATTCCCTCCCAAAAACCACATATCCGCAAGCAAACCCTATCAAGCGACCGTGTGCCGCTTAAAGCATACAAGCCCCTAACCCCGAATCCCAGGCGTCAGGCGACCCGTGCCGAAGGGATGAATGAACTGGGGGCTGAAACAATTAGCCCGGTCGTTAACGGAGCCTGTGGAGGTTCCACAGAGTGAGGGCTGCTTCGGCGGCAAGCGAGTGGCAGTGGGTGGTACCCACACACCCCCAAGTGGTGCACATGTGGTGCAAGTGAATGGGATTATTTATTATTTATTCAGACTAAGGCCGAAGTGGCCTGTGCGGTATATAAGAGTCTTCTCCATTCGGCTCGGTCCATGGCTGCTATCGTCGCCAACCACGCAGTCTACGGAGGGTCCGCAAGTCATCTTCCACCTGATCGATCCCCTTGCCCGCTGCGCACCTCGCCTTCTTGTGCCCGTCGGATCGTTGTCGAGAACCATTTTCACCGGGTTACTGTCCGACATTCTGGCTACATGTGCCCGGCCCATCGCAGTCGTCCGATTTTCGCGGTGTGAACGATGGATGGTTCTCCCAACAGCTGATGCAATTTGTGGTTCATTCGCCTCCTCCACGTACCGTCCGCCATCTGCACCCCACCATAGATGGTACGCAGCACTTTCCTTTCGAAAACTCCAAGTGCGCGTTGGTCCTCCACGAGCATCGTCCAGGTCTCGTGTCCGTAGAGGACTACCGGTCTAAGATTGTCAGTTTGGTACGGCGGCGAACTCTATTCGATCGGAGCGTCTTGCGGAGTCCAAAGTACGTACGATTTCCAGCCACTATGCGTCTCCGAATTTCTCTGCTGGTGTCATTTTCGGCAGTCACCAGTGAGCCCAAGTACACAAATTCTTCTACCACCTCGATTTCGTCACCACCAATGCAAACTCGCGGTGGGTGGCTCACATTGTCTTCTCTTGAACCTCTGCCTATCATGTACTTCGTCTTCGACGTGTTGATGACAAGTCCGATCCGCTTAGCTTCTCTCTTCAGTTTGATGTAGGCTTCTCCATTATATCATATTTACGTGCCATAATATCTATGTCGTCGGCGAAACCAAATAGCTGGACGGACTTATTGAAAATTGTACCACTCGTGTTAATCCCTGCTCTTCGTATTACCCCTTCCAAAGCGATGTTGAATAGCAAACACGAAAGACCATCACCTTGCCGTAACCCTCTGCGGGTTTCGAAGGGACTCGAGAATGCCCCTGAAAGTCGAACTACGCACATCACCCGATCCATCGTCGCTTTGATCAATCGTGTCAGTTTATCCGGAAAACCGTGTTCGTGCATTAGCTGCCATAGCTGGTCCCGATCGATTGTATCATATGCGGCTTTGAAGTCGATGAATAGATGATGTGTGGGCACGTTGTATTCGCGGCATCACTGTAGTGATGTAGTACTTGGCGAATGGCGAACACCTGGTCCGTGGTGGAGCGTTTGCCCATAAAAACCCGTCTGGTACTGCCCCACGAACTCCCTTGCAGTTGGTGCTAGTCGACGGCATAAAATTTGGGAGAGTACCTTGTAGGCGGCGTTCAGCAATGTGATTGCGCGGTAGTTGCTACAATCCAGCTTATCGCCCTTTTTGTAGATGGGACACACGACACCTTCCATCCACTCCTGCGGCAAAACTTCCTCCTCCCAAATCTTGGTAATGACCCAGTGCAGCGCTCTAGCCAGTGCCTCACCACCGTGTTTAAATAGCTCTCCTGGTAGTTGGTCAACCCCAGGGGCTTTGTTGTTCTTCAGCCGGCCAATCTCCTCCTGGATTTCCTGGAGATCCGGAGCCGGTAGAATTATGTCCTGCGCGCGTTCTCCCAGGTCCATCACCATACCACCATCTTCGTCTGCCACATCGCCATTCAGGTGCTCTTCGTAGTGCTGCCGCCACCTTTGGATCACCTCACGCTCGTTCGTAAGAAGGTTCCTGTTTGCGTCCTTACACATATCAGGCTGTGGCACGTGGCCCTTACGTAAACGGTTTAACTTCTCATAGAACTTTCGTGTGTTATTAGCGCGGTACAGTTGCTCCGTTTCTTCACGGTCTCGATCTTCCTGCTGGCGCTTTTTCCTCCGGAAAGTCGAGTTTTGTCTGTTCCGCGCCTGTTTATATCGTGCCTCGTTCGCCCTCGTGCGGTGTTGCAGCAATCTCGCCCATGCTGCATTCTTCTCTTCCACTAACTGCTCACATTCGCCGTCATACCAGTCGTTTCTTCTGATCCGGGGCACCGTCCCTAGTGCAGCGGTTGCGGTTCTACCAATGGCGGATCTCTCCAGCCATCTTCAAGAGACGCTGCGCCTAGCTGCTCTTCCGTTGGAAGTGCCACTTCCAGCTGCTGCGCGTATTCTTGGGCTAGTCTACCGTCTTGTAGTCGCCCAATGTTAAGCCGCGGCGTCCGACTTCGACGCGTGTTGTACACCGTCGAGAGTTTTGAGCGCAGGCATACCTGCAACGAGGTAGTGGTCGGATTCAATATTCGCACTGCGGTAAGTGCGGACATTCGTGATGTCGGAGAAGAATTTACCGTCGATTATAACGTGGTCGATTTGGTTTTCCGTTTCTTGGTTAGGTGATCTCCATGTGGTCTTGTGGATATTTTTGCGGGGAAAGAAGGTGCTTCGGGCCACCATTCCGCGGGAGGCTGCGAAGTTTATGCATCGTTGGCCGTTATCATTCTTTACCGTGTGCAGACTATCCGGTCCGATGAGCGGTCTATACATTTCCTCCCTTCCTACCTGTGTGTTCATGTCGCCGATGACGATTTTGATGTCCCGCAGTGGGTACATCGTATGTCTGCTCCAGCTGTGCGTAGAACGCTCTTTCTCGTCGACGGGTCTCCCTTCGTGTGGGCTTTGCACGTTGATGATGATATAGTTGAAGAAAAGGCCTTTTATCCTCAGCTTGCACATCCATGCGTTGATTGGCTGCCACCCAATCACACGTTGGTGCATCTTACCCAGCACTATGAAGCCGGTTCCCAGCTCGTCGGTGGTGCCACAGCTTTAGTAGAAGGTAGCCGCTCGATGCCCGCTTTTCCACACTGTGAATGAGAGTTGGGGGAACTACACGTAATACCCCCACAGAGCGAGGGACCGAATGTATGGGTGAGCGCACAAGTAAGCCTCGCAAGTACGCATGGTCGATAGTGATAGAATGAGTGAAGTCTGGTGAGGCCTGGCAGGAGTGTCGGGGGGCAGATACCTCTGCGGCACCTCAGAAGTAGGGGACACGAAAGTCTCGCTGCGTCTGGCAGGAGTGTCGGGGGGTTGATACTTCTGCGGCACATCAGAAATCGGAAACATGTAAGGTAAGTGGTGCCGCCCCGTTGCAGGATGGGGAGACCACCACACTGGCTGAGGACTATCTGGGCTTCGAAATGTCAAAAGGTGGGTGGTGGGTGCTACCTGCAAAGTACCCGTTTTTCGGGACCTACTGGCCGTATCAAAGCCCGGGTAGGTGAGTGTTAGGCACGCGTGATGTGCCGGATGTTCCACGCCCAAACGGTGCACAGGAGGTGCACAGAGTGGATAAAAAGGGAGATGGGGGTATTACAACCCCCACTGAGTGAGTGAGTGAATATCAAGAGAGTGGTGCACAAGTGGTGCAAGCGTTTGGGACTGAATGTATAAGCGAGCACACAAGTCAGACTCGCATGGTACGTATGGTCAGAGTGGCTGCTTAGGCAGTAGTGTGATCCGGCTGTCAGGGACGGATTGAGTGAAGTCTCGCTAGGCCTGGCAGGAGTGTCGGGGGGCAAATACCTCTGCGGCACCTCAGAAGTAGGGGACACGAAAGTCTCACTATGACTGGCAGGAGTGTCGGGGGGTTGATGCCTCTGCGGCACCTAAGAAATAGGAGACATGAAAGGGTCTGCCTCGTAGCTGAGGTAGGAGCGGCATAGGAGCCACCAACCTAGGGTCGTTCCTAGGTGCCATTCTGTTGCAATGGGGTGAGCACCATACTGAGTGAGGACTGTCTATGTTGTGAGATGGCGGCATGGGGTACCCCCTGCAGGGTACCTATCAGTCCTCTTGCAGTCATTCAAGCGGCATAGGCAGGTGAGTGTTGGGGCATATGTGGTGCCAGTATGTCTTGTGCAAATGTGTCGCATGGGGAGAGTCGAAGAGTTGAGGCGCATACGTGCACTTGTGTACGTCATGGAGGGGGCGCAATGCCCAATATTCATCCCCCGAAGTATTGCTTAATTGCGGGCCGGTGGAATGACTGGAGAGGAAGGAGTTGGTTTTAGTGGGTCGGGAGTGGTGATCCCATCCCCACACTACCTGGGTTCGCCACCCCAGGTGTCTGTTTGCAGACTAGCAGACTAGCACTCATCTTCAATGTACAAGTACTGATGATTTCATTTGTTAGGTCACACTGGCGCCTGCTACGTCAGGATGCAAGTCAATGTAGGGAAGGGGAAAGAAATGATGGTGCAATCACTAGCCCACTGCAAGCCGAATATACCTCTGCACTTGGAATTGTCGTTGGTTCTCGCTTGTTTTGCATGCGCATCCGAGAAAAAGGTATTAAATGGGTAAGCATCAGTCTTACTCATTTTGATAGACAATGGCAAGGTATAATCTTTCTCAGGGCTGCGAAAATGGTGAGTTGACATCCGGGAAGGGGCGCCTAACATAGCTCTGGTCCTCACAAGTTCCAATACTCACGCTTCCACGGGTCTTCCGATGACAATTGACCGCCAGCTAAGGGTTGCGTACTTAGCTGGTAGTGCAGCCTGGGCACTGTTGTCCTTCTGACATCAGCTAGAGTGAGAGGGTGCGTACTGTGGGGTCTGCCTAGGATGTGGTGGGGTTCGACAGTGGGCTCTGTTGAACTTCTATAAAAAGCTGCATGTGTCCCCAAGCAGGCCCTATCAAAGCGACCGTGTGCCGCTCAAAGCGCACTAGCCTAGTCCTGGTGTTGGGTGGGACTTTAAACAAATTTGACCCGACTGATCGAGCGTCTGTCCACCAAGGAGGTGCGGCTCCAACAGCGTCTGTTCTGGCATCCAGCGGCTGAGTATACCTAAGATGGCAGCCCCATCCCGGTGGATAGGGAACCTTGGGCCAACAACCTACTGTTCCCGAAACATCAATTTGTTCGAGAATCCGATAATGAAAGAATACGGACCGATTTTACGGCGACGACTCTTAGCGCGAAACAACGGACACGAATAGGAACATGGAACGTTTTAACCCTAGCCCAGCAGGGTAAATTGGCACAACTTGCCAATGAGGCACGCCGCATGAAGCTTGAGATCCTGGGATTGAGTGAAGTCCGTTGGCCAAACTTTGGAGAACACAGAACGCCATCGGGACAATTTCTGCTATATTCTGGTTTGCGAGGTGAACACGCTCCCCGGCATCGCGGAGTTGGATTCCTACTAAGCGCTCAGACACACTCTGCGCTTGGGAAGTGAAGTGGGAACCTATAAGTGAAAGGATAATCGTTGCCAGATTTAGACCACGGCTCCGAAACCTTGCTATAATCCAATGCTATGCGCCAACCGATGCTGCCGATCTGCAAGAAAAAAAGACAACTTCCGAAGGGTGTTATCAAGATCTGTTTGGGCGACTTCAATGCGAAGATTGGATCCGATAACTCGAACCTTGAGCGCATTATGGAACGCCATGGTCTCGCAGAAATGAGCGAAAACGGAGAGCTGTTCGCAGAATTCTGTGGTAATAACGAAATGTTGATCGGGGGATCGCTCTTCCCTCATCGACCGGTTCACAAGGTCACGTGGGTCTCCCGTGACGGCTTTACAGAAAATCAAATCGACCACATCTGCATCAGCCGAAAATGGAAACGGAGCCTTCTTGATGTACGGAATAAACGTAGTGCCGATATCGCATCTGATCATCACCTCCTCATCGGCGAAATACGCCTGCGCATTGCGCGGATTCGTCGGCAGGAGGAAAGAGTTGGACGACGATTCAACACACGCCGACTGGAAGATGCCACGGTGAAACGGTCCTTCGTTGAAGAACTGGAGACGCGTGCTGCAGATATTCCGGAAGGTGGCAGCGTGGAAGACCAATGGACCGCCATCAAGAATGCCTTCATCGCCACCAGCGAGAACAATCTGGGCGAACTACGCACCCAGAGAAAACAATGGATCACCGATGAGACCTGGAGGAAGATAGAGGAGCGAAGAGAAGCCAAAGCCGCGATAGAGCGATCGAAAACCAGAGGAGCCAAAGTCTTAGCCCGTCAACGATACACGGCTCTTGAGAAGGAAGTAAAACGCTCATGTCGACGGGACAAGCGAGCGTGGGCAGACTCTCTGGCCGACGAAGGAGAGAGAGCCGCCGCAACCGGGAACATTCGCCTCCTCTACGATATCGAAGATGAATGCAACGATGCCTGTGAAAGACGCGAATGATCAGTTATTGACCGACCCAACTGACCAGCTGAAACGCTGGTTCGAGCACTTCGAACAACTTTTTCAAGTGCCAGCCAGGCCATCACCACCTCGGCATGATCTGCCTAGGATCCGACGTATAACACGCGTCAATACCGAAGCTCCATCACTGCTAGAGATTCAAACAGCCATCCAAAGCATGAAATCGAATAAAGCCCCAGGGGGACCGCATATCAGCCGAGATGCTCAAAGCTGACCCCATGACATCCGCTCAACTACTGCATCGTTTATTTCATAATATCTGGGACACCGCAACTTTCCCGGTCGACTGGATGCAAGGTATCTTAGTAAAGGTGCCCAAAAAGGGTGACCTGACTGTATGCGATAACTGGCGAGGCATTATGTTGCTGTGTACCGTTCTCAAAGTTCTGTGCAAAATTATCCTAGCCCGGATTCAGGAGAAGATCGATGCGACTCTCCGGCGGCAGCAAGCCGGATTCCGTGCCGGAAGATCCTGTCACGGAAGATCCTTGTCACGCTCCGCATCATTCTGGAGCAGGTCAACGAATTCCAAGAGTCCCTTTACTTGGTATTCATTGACTACGAAAAAGCTTTCGACCGTCTCAATCACGAGAATATGTGGGGCGCCCTGAGACCCAAGGGAGTTCCTGAGAAAATCATCGGCCTCATCGAGGCACAGTACGAGGCCTTCTCGTGTAGAGTGCTGCACAACGGGGTCTTGTCCGACCCTATCCGGGTCGTAGCTGGTGTGAGGCAAGGGTGTATTCTATCACTGTTACTGTTCCTCATCGTAATCGATGAGATTCTGGTAGATGCGATTGACCGTGAACCAAACCGCGGGCTGTTATGGCAGCCTATAACCATGGAGCACCTAAACGACTTCGAATTGGCGGATGACGTTGCACTACTCGCGCAACGGCGCTCTGATATGCAGAGTAAGCTCAACGACCTTGCTGATCGCTCCTCCTCAGCAGGTTTAGTCATCAACGTCAACAAAACCAAATCGTTGGATGTAAACACGGTGACTCCTTCCAGTTTCACAGTAGCCGGGCAACCAGTGGAGAATGTTGAAAGCTTCCAATATCTTGGTAGCCAAATGGCGTCAGACGGCGGTACCAAGATCGACATAGGCGCACGGATCAAGAAAGCAAGGGCTGCCTTTGCGAGTTTAAGAAATATCTGGAAAAACAGGCAGATAAGTGAACGCACCAAAATACGAATTTTCAACTCTAACGTGAAATCTGTGCTGTTATACGCTAGCTAAACATGGTGTGTATCAGTGGAGAACACTCAACGGCTGCAGGTGTTCATTAACAGATGCCTGCGGTATATAATTCGGGCCTGGTGGCCTCACAACTGAATATCAAACAACGAGCTCCATCGTCGTTGTCACCAGAGGCCGATAACAACAGAAATTCGGGATCGGAAGTGGGGCTGGGTCGGCCACACTCTACGTAGGGGCGGAAACGAAATCTGTAAGCAAGCATTAGACTGGAACCCAGCGGGACATCGCAGCAGAGGCAGACCCAGAGGCTCATGGCGGAGAAGCCTCAATAAAGAAATAAAAGAAGTCGACCGAAATCTAACCTGGCAACAGGTTAAAGCGATAGCCGGGCATCGCTCAGGATGGAGATCTTTCAAGTCGGCCCTTTGCACCACCGGAGGTGTACAGGATCCATAAGTAAGTAAGTAAGTATAATCTTTCTCAGCACATTGTTCGAAGGGGTTTATACGTTTTATAGGAAGTATGTTTTGCCTAAGAAACAGGCAAATCATACTTCCTATAAAACGTATAATCCCGTCGAACAATGTGGAATTCTAACATTTTTGGTAAAATGATGAGAAAGTATCATATGTAATGTAGATAACGTTTTATTGACTTTTTGACAAAGTTGTACCGGAGGCTATATGATTGGTCTAAAAAAAACTTTTGATAGAAGACCCGGAGACCCATAGTTGTTGTATACCGATCGACTCAGCCCGACGAACTGAGGTGATGTTTGCTAAAATTGGCCCGATCGGACATTGCATTTCGGAATTATAGAAAAAAATATAGTTTTTTCCCAAATTTTTTTTTTAAATTGTTGCAATGCAGAAACATGCAAAATAATCGAAAAAATGTGATCTATTCCTCTAAAAAGCTTTTTTGACCTTTCTAACGTTTTTTTTAAGGTGATTATAGAATGAAGCCAGAAATCGGCCATTTTGTAAACCAGGTGCTTTTCCAATATTTTTTTCAAGAGCACGAGATGAAAGAACCATAACACGTATGGGGTTGAAATAATGGTAGATCGTTTGCTTAGTTATGCTGAACAATCATAATTTGAGTTTCGGCACTGTACGAAAACTGTTACGCCAGATTTGGGCTTTTGGAAATGTATGTAGATAAACGTGTGGTGAATTTGAAATTCACCACGGGCTTCATTCTATAATCACCTTAAATATATTTTATAATGCACATGGCTGGTAGCGATGAATGCCGTTTAAAATAGTGACTTTAGTGATCAGCGATGACGAAAAAGTGACCAAATAGTGACTTTCAATTGCCGAAAAAGTGACCAAATAGTGACTTTTGTATGAAGTTTTGTACCGGGTATAGAGATAAAAGTAGCATTAGCATTGTCACGGTATAATTCGTAGATTGCAAACTTGTGTTTTATTTTTAAATCCTTATCTAGAAATCAAGAAAAGGCAAAAACAACAAAATTATGAGGATTACTTAATATTGGCCACGCCCATCTTCATTGTACGAAGGGGGAGGATGGATGCAAGAGGCCAATGACTGCGACACTTTCCACAGTACCACAGAGTTGGATATTGAGGATGGTATTCATTGGATCAGCCAGAAGCTAGCAATGTTACCATGGTACCTCATATTAAGTAACACACCACGATAAGGTGTGGCGTCACGGGAACGAGTAGTGAGTTACAAGTTGTGTCACAAAATTATGTTGATAATTACAACAACACTTTTTTTTAATATAAAGCCAAAGAATGATATAAAATGATCTAATTGACTCCTAGCCAGTGAACTATTTGGAATCAAGATTTGAAAATTTGTTTGAAAAATATAAAGTACACTGGATTCTGTTTTTACACGATTAACATTTTCCAAATTTTGCACTCATCCTGAAAGTTTAACGCATGTGAATTATCATGTGATTTTTCTTTGATTTATTCAGGATTTTTGAAACATGTTGCAAAGATTGTGGTGGTAAATTAAAGTCACACGATCAAAAATACGAGCGAAAAAAAAGAATCCTGTGTAATTAAAATAATGTATTTTACTTGTTATAAAACTATGTATTAATAAAAAATTTAAATGAAGTTTTTAAGATTTGAGTTTTTGAAATCCAGAAATTCTAATAATCTTAAATTTCTGAATGGCAGAATCTTTTTTATAAAAAAGTGATATTTAAACAAAAATTGAATTAAGTGGATTGTGCCAGAATTACTTATTTGACATAACTGGGTCTACAATTTTTTTTCGCGGCTTATCTCGGAGGGTCGCAAGACAGATTTAACACTCATAAATGAATTGAACAGTCATACTGTACTTTCTGTTACGACGCCCTTATCGCTCATTATGCTTCCTGACGTTGAGAAACATTAAATATCATTGTCAGGTGACAAAACTGAGGCCTATCTTTGTTACTGGAGGGTATTGACGCTCACCAACAGACGTGGTTCGGGTTCCAATATTCCTCAATTCTGTACTCTTTACTTGAGGTTAGACTTTCGCATTTTAACAAACTCCATCCGTGAAAAAAAATATCATAGTTGACATGAATCGAAAATAGCCTCACGATTTTCACAAGACACTTGGAACTTTTTTGGTGCATATTTCCCATTTGGTTTGGTTGATAATAATACAAATACAAAGTACAAATGATTTTTATTTTGAACTTTTCTACCACAGGCAATGCAAAAATAGTGACTTTAGTGACCATTTTCCGAAAAATAGTGATTTTAGTGACTTTTGGATGCAAATAGTGACTTTATAATGACTAGACTCAAAATTGACCACTAGGCGCTACTAGGCCTGATAATGCACGAGAAAGGCATCATCACTTCTAGGTAGATTGATGTGTTTTTTTTTAAATGAATTTGATCGAAAATACACATTTTATCATGAACCTATAAATGGGTATTAGATTATACCTTGCCATTGCCTATCAAAATGAATTAGACTGGTGCTGACCCATTATTATTTGTAAATCAAATTTATTTATTTGTAAAAAATATGTCCTTAGCTAAGTTCATCTGGTGGGAATAGACTGTCTTGTAACGGAAAAAATAATCAGGAAATTTACAAATAGGTGGCGCTAATATGCATGCAATATTCTTACATGAGTGAAATATGGCTCTAGCTTGAGATCCTTTATACCAACTCCCAAGTTGTATTCGGTAAAATTGTTCAGAGTGTCCAGGACTACAAAGCGATGCTCAGTGTAATGAGTACCTATTTCCAAGAGGCGGCGCTAGTGACCAGTTATATTAAATATAACTAGACCAACATTTGAAAAGGGCGTAACAGCCAAAATTTATTCCTTCTGATTCTTCGTCTCCATATATAGCTATATATGTGGACGAAGAATCAGGAGGAATTAATTTTGGCTGTTACGCCCTTTTCAAATGTTGGTCTAGATTTGAGTATATTGTTCCATGTGAGATCTGACGTGTTTTGATGCGTAGTATTTTTGGCAAGCATGAATGTTGTGGTAGAGGATACCAAAAGCTTTCTTTGTATTCAATCAGCTCAAGCGGTGCAAATAAGTTGCCAGTTGTAGTTTTGTCCAACGCAAAATGTCTTTTTTAATATACAAATCCAAGGTTGCTGGGAACGATTTTACTAATGAACAGTTATTTTTCAAACAATACTTTCTTAATGGCGACATTTAGATTGACTTCTTAAATGTTTACCGTTTAATGGCTGGAGATGACTTAAAATATAATATTATTGATATAAAATTACAAATTTGTTGCTGAGATTTTCTATACTTTCCGAAAAAAACAAAGAAAACCGTGACGTTGCATTTGTTTTGTCCAACGCTTGTCAACAAAAACATGACCGTGAGCTGTAATTTATCAAATTATAGCTCGTGTGTGCATGTTACATGATACTAAACATGTAATCCGGCGTCTGGTTAAGATAATTCTATTTAGATTATTAAAAATAAATGTTTAGTTGCATATGTTTTGTGTGTGTAATGTATCAGACGCCAAAGGTTGATTGTTTTGTATAATTTTTTTTAAGCGGGGGATACGACTTTCCGCGGAAATCCCGAAAACCTCGTACATCCCGGAATTCGAGTTAAAAACCGTGAAAATCCCAACAAACAACTGTATCAAATTCAATTTTTTGCGGTTTTTCCATGTTTCCCGACCTTTTTAGAAAACAGCGTGTAAAAAACATTTTGAAAAATTCGCGTGAAAAGCAAGTCAAAAGCGACCCCAGTGTATAAGATAAATTGATACGCTTTTTTAGAACCATTGCACACGCTGATTGAAAGTTAACGCATTTTTGTCTAAAGTTTGACACAAAAAAGAATGCCTCCTCGCCACTTTAAACGTGAGTAACCTCATCGCATTCATTCACAATCGCAACCACATTCAACGCAAAAATAGATTTCTTTAAGTTGGGGCCCGGAAGAGTAACTTGGAATGTTTTCTCCCCACCCACTTCCTTTGCCACCATGTTCGATGGCATGGTTACTGGTGTAGATGCCCTCAGAAATGAAACGAAAGAAATGCATAAAGTGGAGAAAATGATTCAGCTCTGGTTCTTGATAAACTTCTTTGCCGATTCATTCACATGCAAAACTCCGGAGATGCAAGGTTGCTAAAAGAAGTGAAATGATTACGACGACGGCTTCACTCTCCAAGGACAACAGCCGGGTTGGTTCCCCTTCTCCCGTTTCTATTAAGCTTGAAAACAAGCCCTTTGGGTGGGTGAACGAATGTTTGCTCACGGAAAAATACCACAAGCCTTGACATTAAAGAGGATATCCTTTGATTAATTCGACTATTATGGTTTCTAATAACAAATTCAGTCGCAATTTATAAATTCAGAAAATAGAAAAACTGCTACCAACCGTGAATCATACTTAATAACGCTTTTCATGTATTAAGCATGTATTTATTAGCATTTTGCTAACTGCACCACTGCATTAAATCTATTCTCAGTCTGGTGGTAAGCTGGCATGAAAATTTTTTTTTTTTTTTTTTTTTTTTTTTCGAGAGTTGACCAGTTGTAGTCTTAATAGACTGGTATCTCGACTGGGCTCTCCATGTGATACACAATACTAGCAGACGACTCAAGCTATGTTGCTCACTAGGTCACTGCGGCCTGGGTTTGTATTGTGATCATACCGATACATTATTCTTTCTATCTACAGTCTGTCAATTATAAACCGAACAAATAATGGAAGCTCAACATGTACATAGATGTTTTCTGAATAAGTAGTTAACATGTAAATTTAATTATTAGTTACTTGGAGCCGACATTCAATACCTAATAGCAGTCTATGTTGACAACGGGTGGTACTGTTGCCATTTCCAAGTAACAATTTCGAATAAAGATGTAATGATATCATTATGGTAGGGTAGTTTCAAAATAGATTAATTTAAGTACTATTGTAATAAATGGACACATTGAAGAGCTTCCCTTATTTTAACACGGTTGAGTATCGGATGTTTGTCAATACGTCGTCGAGTTAATTGTATCCTATCAGTCACAGTAATGTCATATGTTAAAGTTTCAGTAGTCTAATAGTGATCATTATACAAAATTTCTCTCCAGTTGTTCCGTAATTGCTTTTTGTTGGTCAAGTTCTATTCCCATTTCTAATATTCAAACCTTTATTATTTATTAAAATAATGAGGTCTAAAATTCAGTTATTCAGATTCAGGGTATACAATATTCAATATAATAGCGGATGAACGCATCATATGGTCTATCCTCATTTCCGTAAGTGGTCAAGTTATTAGTCTTGTAGCAATAATAGTGGTACTAGTTATTCTCTATCTTGTGAGTGCAATGGTCTCAATTAACTATTCTAAACAGAACTCTGTCTCTTGTCTTTCTGTCCACCGATGGTCATGTATTTATTTTCGTTTTTTTATTATTTATTTGATATCATTAAATTTCAGTCATTTATTTTACTATCGGTCATTTATTTTATTATAAGGTAAAGGTCAGCGAATTTGTCTTAATACGAGAAACACTAAGTCATGTCCCCTATATATCCGCTAATTTTTCTAACTAACCTAATAGAAGGAAGAGAGAACCAGTTTTTTTATGCATTGATCCATGTAGCTACCGAGCATAAAATCAAAAGACTATCGAGAAGATATAATAGATACATTCACATTCTCCACTGCCAAATTAGTAAATCTACAAATTCTACTTTTCACTACTAAAATTCTACTTCAGCTATACGGGTACAAAATGAATGATTGTTAGCTACTACTACAAGTATAAATAGATGTATGCTATTTGGATAAGCGTTTGTTTCAGGGTCTTGTTAGTATTAGAGTTATGTTAGTTAGACCCCTACTGAGCCCTGCCGGCACCTCCAAATTTACCAATAGGCAGTTGTTGTTAGATCGTGCGACACTAACCATTAGTTAACTTGGAGGCATGGTACCTCAAGTGTTTGGTATAACTGTTGACCTTATTTAAGTAAGATGTGATAAAAGTTTCTCTACGGAGCTTATTTTCAAACCATTACCATTAAAATAACGATATTATTGTGAAGGAGATATAAAAAATGGAAAAATATCTTAATTTTTTAAATTTAGTGTTGAACTTAACCTTTGTTTGAAAATTACTCTATTAAACAACAAAAATAAAAATAAAATAAAAATCTTTTTAAGACACTTGAAATATCAACGTCAAGCCCCTTATCCATGGACAGGGGGTAAGCTGGCATGAAAATAATAATAAAATGAAACTAGAAGAATGCAAAAAGAAAACGATAGATTCGACGCAGCGGGAATTGGACACGCGAGAACAGGGACGTGGTCATCAGCCCCAAAAAGTTTATGCAATCACGCCAGTTTTCTCTACCGCAGGCGGAGTGAAATGTTAATGTTACATTAATTATGGCTGTAATAAAATTGATAAATCGTCTGCCACTGCACAGGAAAAAATGCGCAAAGTCTAAACATTGGTGATTGTTGCATATCAGTTGTTTGATAAAACAGGAAGATTATATATTAACAGAAGAATCGAGCTTGCGTGAGTCATCGATATTGGATAAACAAATAATGAATTAACCTACCAAAACTGCAGGCAATTGTATACACCGTTTATCGTAATTTGGTGCTTAGGTGCAGCTCATTTTCGTTCACCATTTCATATAAAATCATAACCAAAGGCGATAGCAATTACCACAAAAGTAATCGAAAGCAATTACTCGATTATTGTCCGAAATACCAGCATAAGTCTATACCACATCAACCACTCCTTTTCACCGCTAATGTTTCATACTGGCGATGAATCACTCCGTCTTTTTTATGCACCAATCGAACACGGACCGCTTCAAGTATGCAAAAGACGAACCACTACAATATACCAGCATAGGCAAGGTAGCACCACATTTTACAGATCGGTAGCTCTATACATCACACATTTATGCAACGATAACACACCTTCGAGGCAAAAATCTTCACATCGGAAAACTGCTAATCCGCCAGGCAACGTGCATATTTATCGCTGAGCTCTTCAATCTTTCCACCCTTTCGTCTGGGTGCAATCTCCTACGCTTATCACGCTTCAATGTTATCACTTTGAGAGTTTCGCTGCCTCGTTTCAATGCCACACAACCACTTTCTGTCTTCGTCTTCTTGTTTCTTCACGGGTGTTTCTCCGCCGTAGACACTGACCCCTGGACACGCTTCACTTCCCGATTAATAACTGCCTACGCAGATCGCGGACATGGTTCTGCCAGCGTAGAACACGGAAGGGCCACTCCAGCAACGTGTATTCTTTTCTCGCTTCGAAGCCGCTGATCCAATAATGTCTGCTACTTTCGCTCGATACGGACCGTGTGCGTCCGCCCTGTTGTAGATGCTTCCGATTCTCTGTTCTGACCTCCCCAAAAATGCCTTGTGCCTTGTGTACGTACGTACGTTACCTTCTACTTCAACTTACTGAATAACAGAGACAGCGAGCAATGAGGGAGCACCAGCACAGCCAACGATGGAGAATGATGACGACGACGACGAATACTCATACGAATGATACGAGCTTGCTCTCACCACTAGCATTACATCTGAGAAGAGCTATCAGTATGCGGAGGAAAGTGCGGCGCATGGTTATATTTAATTTAGGGGAAAGCGATATGGACACAACCTAGCTATTTGTACATGAATATTTGAAAAAATACTATTTTCTTCATATAAATTATTGTACTTGATGACTCGATTTACAAAAATTAAAGTAAAATATAAAATTTCAATCATTTGTATATCAACAATTTGGTTCTTTTTAGGAAGTACTCTAGATTTGGTGTGTTTTGCTTGCTTGTGCTTTCTATTTTACCCCAGCTTCGTCGTTGCTCGTAATCGTGTTTCCTAGTGGGTGAAAAAGCAAACACAACTGAGTGTAGTTGTAGAAGCATCAAGTAGTGAAGATTGCCATTTCACAAACGTTTCTGTATTCGTGAATACCAGTGATACCAGTCAGATTAAAACCGCAATGTAACAAGTGAAACTAATTAAAAATATTATCTCGCATAACGAAATTCCTTAAAACTGGTATTGACTAATTGAATGCATTATAGAGAGACATCATATGATCGTTTCATTTTTTGTATAGTTTTGAAAACTATTTGGAATTTACGTACACCAGAGCTGACAATGCACATAAATGACTAGAATTATGAGCTTGAAATTTAAAAATTCACATTATTAAAGATTTGTCACATTTCCTATTTTATCATCCCACCAGGGGGATAAAATCGGGTAATTTTATTTATATTTAAATAATTTAAAATTTAATTAAATTAATGCAACCAAAGGCTGTACACTGGATTTTGTTTTTACACGATTTACATTTTCTCAATTTTCCACTCATCCTAAATGTTTAACGTATATTAATTAGCATGTGATTTTTCTTTGATTTATTCTGGATGTTTTGAAACATGTTGCGAAGAGTTTGGTGGCAAATTGAAGTCACACGATCAAAAATACGAGCGAAAAAAAATCGTGTAAAAACAAAATCCTGTGTATATCAATTACTTAGGAAAATGAGATCTATTACTTTCTTACGCTACTTGGAACAAAAAAAATGTATGAAAACACTTACGAGAAAGGAGTTTAAAAATCCTGGAGAGTATCTTACGTAATAAATGTATCACTCCAAAAAAACACACAAGATTTTTTAAACATTAACTAAAACTTTGAATTTTGATCAAATCACTCACTACAAAACTGGTTTCAATTCAAATGGATTTAAATACAATCATTAAATTTATTCTTATTCAATTGCATTATTCGATCTAAATAGCAGCACTGGCTGACACAGCACCTCTCCTCTGTGAAAACCACTTGAATGTTTTATTTATCGTACGTGTGTGCCCGCCCAATCATTCTATCTGCATCATTCCCTCATTGCATCGTCTTTCCTATCTACGCCTTCGTCATCGTCCACCCATGCTGGTTTCCAACAACAAACTACTGCTTGCTGGAAACCGATTCCGTCGACCGACCGGGCCACTCCATTCCTACTGTGGACCGGTGTGTTGGTAAGCAACCCGTCTCAGTTGGGAGCAAGTCGTACCGTGGATTCCTATCCTAATAGATACAATTATTATTTTTGCCTTTCTCGTACAACAAAGATGTATCGAAAGGCTATCATTTCACTCCAAAATCGATCTTTTCATAGAAGGTTCGGAGACTCATGATGTTGTATACCAATCGAATTTGCTCTTGGAGCTGAACAAATGTCTGTCTGTCCGTGTGTATGTGAGTGCGTGCGTATGTGTGTGTGCACAAGAAAACCAAAAATAATTAGCCAACTTTTCACGCAGTAATTCTAAACCGATTTCCTCTCAACAAGTTGCATTAGACGTTAGATAAACCCTAGTTGATCACTATTGAATATCATCATCTAAACGGTCAATGCATTCAAAAGTTATAGAGAAAATAATGTATTGAGGCATATAAGGATGAGGGCCCTCCTTAGCCGTGCGGTAAGACGCGCGGCTACAAAGCAAGACCATGCTGAGGGTGGCTGGGTTCGATTCCCGATGCCGGTCTAAGCAATTTTCGGATTGGAAATTGTTTCGGCTTCCCTGGGCATACAGTATCATCGTGTTAGCCTCATGATATACGAATGCAAAAATGGTAACCTGGCTTAGAAACCTCGCAGTTAATAACTGTGGAAGTGCTTAATGAGCACTAAGCAGCGAGGCGGCTCTGTCCCAGTGTGGGGATGTAATGCCAAGAAGAAGAAGAAGAAGGATGTTTGGTTGATTCGTTATAAAGCGTTTGCAAAAGCTGTAAGGTAGGCAATTAGTGGCGTTTGGGTGTTTCTCGTGCATTAGATGCACTAAAAACTTTGAGTGAGTTTTTCTCAACGTGTTTTTTGTAAAAACTCGTATTTTCGATAGGAAACAATGATAAACGGTTTATCATCAAGTGCAACTTGTTGCAAGCAAGTTCCTAAAATTGAATGAGTTTTGTTTTGCGCATATACATACGCACACGTACATACACACATACAGACAGACTTCTTCGCTATTCATCGAGCCAAGTCGATTCAATTCAAAGACGATTTTGTGATAGAAGGCCAAGAGACCCATAATTTTATATAAGTAATTAAGTGTTGATCCGATTTTATCACTCCCCGATTTTGTCTACTCCCGATTTCAACACGTTTTCGATTTGATCCCGATTTTGCAACCACAAAAAATGTTGAAAATTTTAGTCGTTCTTTTAGTTTTTGTAAATAATACCTTAAACAATGATTTTCATAAACAAAAAAATGGGGTTGTATACAAGACACGACCGCTCGACGTAAAATGCGTAAAACCAAATATATGTAGTACACTGAACCAATTATTCCAAAATGAAATAGTCAAACGACTATTCCACGAACTCATTTATTCGACTTTCACTGAGTGTGTTTAGTATTGGAACGCGCTGCACAGGAGATGCATGATGCATGAAAGAACTAAAATTTTCAATAGTTTAGCGTTGACACTCAAAAATTTCAATATTACTGGCAATTTGGTGGAGTTTGTGAATCGATTGATATATAAATCCATAGAAAGATAAAGGACCTATGAATGTTACAAATCTTACATGATTTAGTGACGGTCCCCAATTTTGAAATTTCCATTTTACACCCTGTATCCGAGTCTTCACACTAACTTTTTCTATTTCGAGCTCGGCAAAATTGGGTACCGCTGTAGCTCAGTAAATTCCAAAACTGAACTTCGGCAGAAAATTTCGTTTATTACTGATTCTCAGCAAAATATTTGCTGTATCTCGGCAACTGAAACGTCACTTTTACTGAGATCTCGGCAAAAATCATGTTTGCTGAAACTCGGCGGTGCCCACCTCGGAAAAATAATCAAAAAATGCTGAGATCTCGGCGAAAAAAATTAAGTGTGTTCCCCTTAGACGTAGTTAACGTCAAAAAGTATCAGCGCCTGTGGTTCACTATGCAATGTCGACCCTATTTTGTCACTCTCCGATTTTAACTACCCCCAATTTTATCACGTCCCGATTTCGTCACGTTTTTGACCCGATTTTGCAACCCAAAAAAATCAAAATTTTAGTCGTTCTTTTTATTTTTATAAATAATAACACAAACAGAAAATGATTTTCATGAAATAACTTTTACCATCTGTGGTTTGTTATAAATCAATTCTGAGTACCTGTCACGTACCGTTCATGCATGCTACCTTTCCAAGGCATAAAACTGATTCATATTCACAAAATGAATGAAAAACTTGAAAATATCTTTATCCGATTTTGTCACATTCCCTTTACTATACTATAAAATCGGGATATTACTGTATATAACACTGTGGGTCTCTGGGCCTTCTATCACAAAATCATATTAGGAGTAAATATATAGCCTTTTCGTTACACATCGGTGTACGAAAAGGGCAAAAATCACGTAACAAAAAAAACAAATTTCAATAGTTTCCCGAAAAATTTCCCAAAAGTATTTCGTAGATTTTCCTAAATAAATTCCGAAGAAAATCCCGGAGAAACTACGAACTACGGGAATTCTCCCAATGAAATTCAGAAGCGTTTCCCAGGAAATGCCAAATAGTTTTGAGAAAAAGTTTCAAAGAGTTTGCCGAAGAAATTTCGGATAATTTCCTGAGAAAATTCCAAAGAGTTCTCCGAGTTTTTTTTATTTTTTATTTTTTTCAATAAATTGAGATGACCTTCTCAAAGAAAATTCAAAAAGAAATTATCCCAAAAAACATTTCAAATAGTTTCACAAATAAATATCGAAATTTCTGACGTAGAAAACTACGTCTGTCTTTTCTACATTGGGGTACACTTTACGATTGAGCTTGATTGAGTGCTCGTAATTGCTACTCCATTATGACCAGATCAGCTGTTCTTGCACAGGGAACCAACAGATGTTTGCTTGGGACTAGCACACATCTTCAATTTACAAGTACTGGTGATCTCATTTGTTAGGTCATACTGGCGCCTGCCACGTCAGAATGCAAGTCAATGTAGGGAAGGGGGAGGAAATGATGATGCAATCACTCGCCCACTGCAAGCCGAATATACCTCTGCACTTGCCACGAGGTCATGCGGAATTTGTTGGAATTTCTGGGTTAGGTTGAAGAGGCAGAGGTCCGTCTTGGTTAACGAGCTGCTAATGTGATAGATAGGAGAAGGTAACTGATGGAATTTTTAATTGGATGTAGGAAATGAGCTCTATAGTTCATTTCCAATTCTAGCAGATTACTGTTAGAATACTCAAGTTGAAGGTATAGGAATAGTAATGGAAACGGTATGGAAGTCCATTTCCAGTTCTAGCGATTGCTAGAACATGAGAAATAAAGAGAAAGATACAAAGTAGGAGAATGGAACGGACCTGGGATTGCACCCACGACCTCCTGCGTATGAGGCAGAAGCAGTAGCCATATGACTATCAAGCCCGCTAGACATTGGGGTACACTTTACGATTGCAAAAAATCGAAAAACGTCACGAAAATATGATAGACATTGATCATTAATATCTCAACCGTTTCTTGATGGATTTTGAATTTTCTTGGAACATTCGATCAAGGAAGAGTCAACACTTCATACTGATGTACACTGAATTCGTTTTCAAGCGATTTTTTTACACGGGTCGCTTTTTATGATTTTTTTTTCACTTGAATCTCGGGATTTACGCGGTTTATTCTTATTTTGGATTTTACGTATGTTACAATTTTAATGTATGATGATTTACTATTGAAAACTTGCTTAAAGTTTAGCAATCAGTCAATCTCGTAAGTGCATCACAAGCTACTTCTTCAATAGCACTACATTCCAACTGGAACTTGGCCTGCTTTTCAACGAAGTAATCTATTGGGATTTCTTTAGTTATTAATTGAAAGCTTTCTATGCCCGCCTTTGCATTAATATGTATCTTGTGTGGCAAAGTCAATAGATACACTATGTCTAGGGTGTCAAGAATGTTTTCCATCCGAAAACATCCTAGATCGGATCAAGAATTGATCTCGCCATCTCCGGATTCTGTGCCTTTGTTCGCAAGGCTAACTGGAAACCTCAAGCCAGCATAGACGTCAAATAAATGCAACTTACTGGGATTTCATCTGGGGCAGTTAATTTCTGCTAACTTACAGGCGCGCTTTCTCTCGATAGCTTGGGGGCGTTTGAAGGGAGCTCGCTTACGTCTATTGATGTCAGTAGAGGTGCTCCGGGGTCCACTGGGGCTTAGACTGACTGAGTGGTGGGTGCTTAGTCCCTGTTCCAGTTTGCGTCGGTGATGGTTGCAGTGGTAAACTATCAGCCAGGGTTGTGCTGAATCATTCTCCTACTATAGTTATTGGAATTATCATTTCATAGCTTCTCAGGTGTGAAAAGTGAATATTGGAATCGATTATCATTGAAGTGGTCAACTAGTGTCTCAAAACATGCTCACATTTGCTATCTAGCTTCCACTCAAGAAATTTTTGAAATCCCTTTAAATTTTACGTTTTTGCTTTTCTGAGAAGATTATTTGGTACATGCTTCTATATGAAGACTCTTATATACCGCACAGGCCACTTCGGTCTTAGTCTGAATAAATAATAAATAAATAATTCTATATGTTTCCCAGTTTAAATCAATTGTTTCTTCGAAATAAATCAGAAAAATAAGCATATTTCCATGTCATATAATTTGTTATAATTATATTTTCAATATTAAAGTGAATTTGTTCCAAATACCATACATTTTATTTCATAATTCAAGAGATTAATTGATAGATTAATACGTAACACGCCTGCGTATCGCATACAAAGCGAAATTATAGACACTTCCGGTCAGGGTCAAAAACGCTTGCATTCTACGGAATCCATAATGCAATGTTTGTTTACAAAATTTACGCCCAAATCGCAAATTGGTCTCGATGAATAATAAATAAAAGAACACTAGTACAAGGGATAGTTTCAAAATAACGAAGCAAAAGTTTTGTATTACAAAACAAGTATCAATTTTCAGCTTATTTTCTTTGATTCAATTCAAATAATCAGCTCGAAAATTTATTATCTTTAACGTAAAAGACATGGCTAACAGGTTTCTCAATATTTATTTGTATGTAGGTACCTTTGTTGAAGGCATATAAAGGCTGGCTCAACATTTGTTTTGCACTTACCCCATCTAGTGAAGCATTGATTATTTTTCCATTGGCATAAGAATTAGCTTTCTGATAAAATCAAAATATGTTTAGTTAAATTAAAACAGCGTTTCACATTGAAAGTTTGTAACAATATCATTGTTTATGATAATTAGACCGCCACTGTAGATGATGTGTATCCTCCAGATCTCACACCACCATCAATGAAAAAAGTGTTCTTCGTAATCCAACCAACGACACCACAAACACAATGATAGGAGAAGTCCTCTTTCTTGTTCCCTTTTCTTTCTTCCTTTGCACTGAACGCCACACCAACACCACCGCATCTTCGAAATTTGAAAAAGCTCTGCAGCTACCTACTGGCTGGCATCGCGTTTTCTAGACTTTAAAAATCCAAGCAGAAAATTACGAATTGGCACCATATTTTTCCTGCCATTAGCTAGATTCCATGCTGAAACAACGCAAACACACCTGTTCTTGAACATCACACTGCTTCCGTGGCTACAACCCCGTCAACAACGCGCACAGACCGATTTTTATTTCTACGAACACGCACTACGCTAGAGCAATAATCACGAGCCGCTGCGAAATTAACACCGAATTTGATAACTTTTCCAACTCCAATACCGTACCGTATGGCAGCGCGTACAGCGACTAATCGACCTGCACTCGAACGAATGGCAACAGCTTGCTTGCTCGTTCACTCCACTCTACAGTGATGTGATCGAACACGGCACAAACCGAACCACGAAGCGCACGACAAGCACTATACGAGGGGTGGTGGTGGAAGCTTTCCTCGTCAGCACTCTGTCGCGTGTTCGCCTGGTGACTGGGTGTAGAATCAGCAGATTTTCGATGTGTTGGTTATAGCATCATCACACCGCCATCATGAACAGAATCATCATGGGTTCCTTCTAAAATTACGTAACGCTAAATTTGGTGATTTTGGACCCCCACCCTCCCCCACGTAACACTTTTTGTATGGAAGGTTTTTTTTTGTATGGACCGTAACGTTTGGTTTGACCCCCTCCCTCCCCCTTCAGCGTTACGTAATTTGTGAAAGAACCCCATGATGCAGCAACGATGCATCGGCGTCGTGTTCGTGTGCATCGTCATCATACCAAAAGCGGCCCTTCAGAGGGTCGAAAATATTGACTATAGAAATTCATGTGCTAAAATTGGCAATTTCAAATCCTTCTCCAATTTAGCACGTAAATAAAGATCGCAATCTGAATAGGCCATAACCACAAGAATATTTTTCGAATTAATTCTTTGGTTTCAATTTTTATGTGTATATATTACAAAGAGTATCTTGATATGAAACGTCGTCATGTACTATCCTTGATCTGTAAAGTCTGAATAGGTATTAGAGGTAATTGCATCAGATGAAGCATCATTGGAAGTAATAACTATGGGATTATGAAATGCATTTTTGAACCGAAGTATAAAGTATTTTATGAAGTACGAAGTATTTGGCTAGTTGCAAATTAGTGACAAATTATTGAGGAGGTACTGTGGTAAGCTTCCCTCGTCTTCAATACAAACAAAAGCGAATCAATCGAAACTTGATACACGAAAAAGCTTTTAATTACTAAGCTTTCGTGTTCGAGATTTGCGGTTGTTTTATCATTAGCAAATTGTTGTAGGGGAGGATAACCTAAAATACACTATCCCAGAGGTTCCCAAACTTTTGGATATGCGACCCACCTAGCAGAATCCCATAATGCTTGCGACCCACCAGGTACCAAATGTATTGATTTTGTGAAATTAGAGAAAATGAGTTCGCGTTAGATTGGACCAGCCCTGTCGTCGTAAAATATGAGCTACTTAGTCGCCTATTTTTAAGGGGGCGCTGATACAATGAGGTGGTTAATAGGGCGCATATTCGAAAACTACGGATGTCCGTGGGATTGGGGATTGAAAGTTCGATTCGTGGAACTGCAAATCTCTCAACTTCATCGGGAGCACACGGATGCTCGCGAATGTGTTGGAAGGAATCAATGGTGTGAAAGTTTAGTCCTTTATAATCATACCATCTACTAGAGATGGCTCGACGAAGAGTGATTCGGGAGAAGAAGGACGCATCGCAGGCGGTCGCGCTGTAGCAAGAATCCCGGAAGAACGTGGAACGCTATAGACGGAAACGGAGACAACAGACCCACCTCTTCCAAGAGAAGAAGGCCGCCTGGAAGAAGTCAAGTGCGAGGAGATGGTGCTGTTTCTAAAAACACACCAGTTTTATCAGAAGCTCACCATATCCCGCAAAGGCTCCATGTTGCGGCGAGTTGTGCAGGATTAAGTATGAGAGCATTTTGGCGTATGAAAGGTAGAAGCAACACTTCCAGGAAAAATTAAATGGCGCTGAGAGCACAAGCAGTGAGGGTCAATGCAGCAGAAGAAACGACTACATCAGTTAAGTGGACGATGGAAACCTACCAGCCCACATCTAAAGCACAATACAGCAGCTGGTAAGGATAATATCGGAACTAAACTCATCGAGATGAAAGATGTCCACTTATTTGCAGAGACTGATAGTCTGAATCTAGAATTAAGAACAGTTTCCCTAGGAGTAGAAGGATGCACACAATGCACACTGCGCATTGAACACGCGTGCTTAGGGGCAAGAGTGGCGGTGTGCAAAAGAACGGTGTGTAGAGGCGAAAAATGAACCACGAGCTCGCCTAACTTTACGGCGCACCCAGTATCCATAAGATAGCAAAAGCTGAAAGAATACGATGGGCAAGGGTTGTTGCAAGAATGCCGGACAGCAACCCTGGAAAGATGGCGAAGACCTTCAATACGACAGGCGGAAAGTGCAGCGAGCTAGATGGGCAAACCTGTTAAAAAACAAAGCAACCGAGGATGAAGCTAACTATTGTGAATTTTAAGACTGATACCTATGTTCCTTACCGCACCTCTCCGCAAAACCAAAATTTTAGATATTGATATACTGGAAACGAGGTATGAAGCGTACCTCATTGCTTTCTGCCAAGTCGATCGGGCTTACGTGCCCGGCTTTCCACCATCGTCCGATTTGTGCAGTGTGAACATTGAATGGTTCTCCCAACAACTGATGTAATCTGTGGTTCTTTTTCCTTTTACACATACAGTATTCATTTTGCAACCCACCATTCCTGCCCATAAACGCATATTGGAAAAATTTTGAAGAATTCGACTAACAAAATTCTTTGTGCAATTTTTGGCGAATTTTAGAAAATTATCTAGATTTTAATACTAATACGTTTCACAAGGGCCCCTTCTTAGCCTTAGCCATCGCGCTTCGGAGTTATTGAAAAACATCGTTTTTTCTCCATTTTTCCAAAAGTCGTTGAAAAAAATTCAAAATCGATTTTTTGTTTTCAAAAACTGCTGTAATGCATTCAAATGAACGCAAATAAATGTGAATTGGTGGAAATAACTGAATCTATCTCCCTGATGTTCAATTTTGACCTCTCTTATTTGCTTTTCTTGTTACATTTTATAATACATGAAAAAGGCACCATAACCTCTAGGTGTGGTAGAAGTGCTGTAAGTGCAGTGAGAACTAGTAATTACGGTTCAATTGAAAATTCTGGAATCACTGTTCAACAAACTATTATCGCCGCTATGACTGATTGCCGATGTCGATAGCATAGAATAGTGCGAGTGGTTGATTGCCGATGGCCAAAGCTCTAACGAATTTTCCTCTGTAATTACCAAGATATCTCACTTCCGCCTTTTATAATGATTCCTATTCACATATAACACTAGATACGCACTGGGTTATATAATCCGGAAGTTTGTTTATGGATCCATTGTCCAATTGATAATGGTAGCATTAACAGACGGGCTTATAGTAAGTGAAAAGTGGCCTCGGACTGGCCATAAAATACTAGGCAGTCTGAAATGGGTCACTGGATCTGCAGTAGAGGTAACACCTTCTAACTCCCGGATTAAATCTATCTGTAAAACAGACAGCTTTCTTCCATGACATCACTGCCAGCCAGTGGGGGTTAGAATGGGCAACCACGCAGGAAGGCACCATAACCTCTAGGCACCATAACCTCTAGGTGGATAATTCTGGGTTTTCATAATTCATTATCGGAATCTGGGAAACTGCTACCGGAGGAGTGGAAGGAACGGGTCATTGCGTCGAAGACAAAGTACATGCAAGTGGGCGGAACCAAGCGTGACGAGGTGGTCGATGAATTCGTCTACCTTGGATCCTTGCTAACGGCTGGTAATAAAGTTAGTCATTAAATGCGAAGGCGCATCATCTGTAGGCCTAGTACGGGCTCCAGAAGAAACTGCAGTCAAAAAATTACACCTCATCAAATGTATCATGTACAAAACGCTCATAAATCGGAAATCCTCTACGGACATGGAACTTGGACCATGCATGCTTGAGGAGGACTTGCAAGCACTCAGTATTTGAGAGACAGGTGCTTTTGGACCATCTTTGGCGGTATGCAAGAGGACGATGTGTGGAGGCAATGGATGAACCACGAACTCGTCCAGCTCTACGGCAAACATCGGGTATCATCAGCATGGCATGTTTCAAGAATGCTGGATAGCAACCCTGCAAATATGATGTTCGCTTTCGATACTGCTGATACAAGAAGGCGCAGCGAGCGAGGTAGAATACATTCGAGGATGAAGAGATGTGGCTTCAAAACGTGAATTGTTGCGTCAAATTGTTGATTCAGTGTTATCTGTTAAAGTGTTAAAGCTAAATTCAAGAATGAATATCCCGCAGAACAATCTTCAAATTCAATTTTAACCTTGGAATTGCTTTGAACATTATCCTATGAACGGTTTTCGGCAGTGAAGTAATCAATTACGAAAAAAATAGTTACAAAAACAAAATATTTAGAGTTTTTAGTGGAATGTCTTTATTTGTCAGTAGCAGACCCGACGAACTTCGTTTCGCCTAAAACCGATCGTGTTATTTCGAAATTTCTGTTTCATTTGTATGGGAGCCCCCCTTTCCAGAAGAGGGAGGGGTTTCGAACCACCTTAAGAACCTTCCCCGGTCCCAAAAACCTCTGCATACAAATTCACGCCGATCGGTTCAGTAGTTTCCGAGTCTATAAGGTTCAGACAGACAGAAATTCATTTTTATGTATATAGAAGAAGATAAGATGAGTTCATCTTCTTCTTCATTGGCATTACACGGGACATTGCTGCCTTGCAGCTTGGTGTTCATTAAGCACTTTAACAGTTATTAACTGCGAAAGCAAAGCTACCATTTTTGCACCATTTTTGATGATACACGATGATAATTTTATTCCCAGGGAAGTCGAGACAATTTCCAACCCGAAAATTTCCTAGACCGGACCGGCAATACGAACCCAGCCACCCTCAGCATGAAGAAGAATTTGAAAATAAGCTTTCAATATTTTTGCTGCCCACTGCATTGATAAGGTTTCAAAAACTTTCAAATGAAGTGAATACACAGGATTCTGTTTTTACACGATTTTTTTTCGCTCGTATTTTTGATTGTGTGACTTCAGTCACAGAATCCAGTGTAATTTATATTTAATACGTCTATTATTGACAATGGCGACTCTACCACAGGCGCTGTCAAGACAATCATTATATAGATAACATAAGGATCTCTTCTAACGGAGAGACCTAAAAACGTTTAAGTTATAAAGGTAATGTGTACATTATGAACTGTTAGAAAGTTGAAAAATTCATCATCCTTACCCATTAAAGAGCGGGCAATTCAGTCAAACACCATTTAAAAACAGATTGATCCGTGTTTGTCGTGCATCTTAAAATGTAATGAAAAAATCATCAGTTTTTATCCAAATAAGCTAAAATTTTCAGAGGGCACGGAAAATATGAGACAGAATCGATTGAGCATGGTGAATCAAAATCAATTTTAGAAACACTTCATACAGATATAGAAGAAGAAGATAGATTTTTGGTATAGCTTAACTTGAACCTGTTACTAATACAGCTATTACCTGTACATCGACCCTATTGATTTTAAAATATGTTTCTTTATTTCGGTTAAATGCTCCCCTGAACACACGCTACGCGGCTATCGCATTGATTCTATCACTGGATCGTTGCATTCTATAGGTTAAAATAACGCTTCGGTACCATCGCGACAAATAGTCGCCGCAGTCGTCCAGCGATAGTGACAGTGCGTTGTGTTTGAGGAAATTATAAGCACGTCAGGTAATCACTGATGATTGTAACTAACCAAATGGTTGATTAGAAAAAAAAATCGTTTACGCATAATAGTAGCAATAGTGATAATAATTTTAAAGATTTCAAAATGATCTTAAGCGTGCAAACTCAAGTACTGACCGAAATTTTCGTGCGGTTCGTGTGACCGTTACTCTCGGCAGCCGATAAATCGAATGAAAAACAGTTCAAGTTATTCGTCGCTGGGGCTTTTTGTCTACCCAGTCAGTTATCGGAATTTATTTGTGCCGTGCGGTTCGCGTTGTTGTATTTCGTGATAGTTTTGAAGAAAAAGCAAAACACAACAGTTTCATCAGCAGAATATTGACTGTTTTTGATGTAATTTAACACGCAAAAGACGGTCGTTTCGGTCGTGTGGTGGGCTTTTTTTTAGTGAATTGGGGCTTTAGTATATAAGAGTTTATAAGTGCACTTCGTTTTGCTGCGGAGTAAATGAATGCGAATATATGGATTTCGCAGAGTGGAAGTGATATATTCTGTGTATGGAAAAAAATGGGGAATTTGTTTTGTAAAATATGTCTGCAGTTATGAGACGTCGCAACTCATTAAAATTAGTACACATGATAGTGCATCCATGCGTGCACTACTATTGACTATTCTAATTGTCGCGACTCGCGTCGCATCGCGAGTGCTCAATTGCGCGTCTGGTTTGGCCCGATAATATGATCAATTGATCAGTAACGTCGGAAAGTGTTTTTTTGCAATTCCTCATCATAATATTTGATTTACAGTTCGTCTTTGAGTGATAAAACGGCCTACTTTTCCATACTTACGAAATGGGTGCTTTAATGAACATTATGCAACTCAAATGGGTTGCATAATATTCATTATAACACTCATTTTGATGCTATAATGAAAATCGAACATCAGAACAGTAGTTACATGACTACATTTTGCTGAATGAGCTTAGGTAAGTGTTCAAATAGTGTATTCTCAGCGTCGCGTAATAAATGAAATAGTTTGATGGACATGACATCAAAAATTTCCAAAAGCAAGTACATCTATCACTTCACGGTTTATCGAATTTTGCAATGTGGCACGGCAACATAGAATCTCTGCAGCAACATAATTTATTGGTAAGAATGTTCATGTGTAGTAAATTCTGGAAGGAATTAAACAAGTACAAGTCTCGCGCTTAGTTTCATAGGGGCATAGCTGTATTGATCGATTTCTCTTCATCGATGTTTTCTTTTTATTATTGTACCGAAATGCGCTAGTTTTCCGATAATTTAATGATTTGGTGTGATAAAGGATGATTATATCTTGCACCAGAATCAATAATCACAGTTGTAGCTTTTGAAACAATTGAGTTATTAACCAAATATCTAATCGATTAAGAGAAATCGATCAATACAGTTACGCCCCTAAGAAACTATGCGCGAGAAGTATAATTTTTGGTACAGATTTTTTCATATTAAAGTCCATTTTTCGTCATTGAAAAAAATAGAGTGTGTAACTTATTGCAAAACTCGATTTTTTGCAACTTGTCGCACAAATTACTATTAGAACATCTATTTGTGAAGAATAATATGAATTATAATGAAGTTAGCAGCTAAAAATATGTAGAAGATAAGAAAAACGTTATCTAATTGTTGAACTGTAGAAAACGGAGGAGTGTTATTGCTCGGAACGCCAACAATACCCCTCCCCCCAGACCAATTTTCTGGCTACGCCACTGGTGCGAACACATTATTAAATGTATTATTTGAGAACTAAGATTTAACTTTCTAACTGCAAGTTGATTGCAGCGCCGCATTCTAGATGGATTTTAATTCAGGCTTGATGGCTTCTTCCAGAACACATGAAAACGTTGTACACCCAGTTTTTTTACTCGATTGGAGTTCATTAAGTTCTCAACCGAGAAATTAATTAATTTTCTTTAAATGGACAGTACTTAATTCGTCTTAGACGGTTTAATACATTCCACTAAACGAGCTTAATATATTTTTCTAATTTTCTTTGATTTTTAGTAATTTTTTTCGCGGGAATAACTCATTGCTTCATTATTGACGCTGAAGGTCTTAAACGACCAAAACCAAACCGTGTAAAAAAAACTGGGTGTATTCTGATAATCCTCCAACTTTCCAGGTAAAATTTTACATCTTTTCAAAGATATAAACACAGCAGATCTCAATTGGCGATTTGGCGTTGCAACAAAATGAAGAAGCAGAATGTCGCGCATTCAAAAAATTAGCACGGGAAAAGATAGGAGGAAAATTTTCAAACCCTTCTCAAAAATTCTAGAAGTATGTAATTTAATTAAAAACGGTTATCAGCGCGTTCTTGGAATTCTCTTGCACTGCGTAATAGACGAATAATTTAGATTTCAAAATTTTGGTTTTGATTTTTCGTTTTATTCACAGTATTAAATATTTCCAACCTCGTACTGACAACCGTTTTTAAATAAATTACCTCTAGAAATGTGGAGGAGTCTTTTATTTTTTTCCATTTCCCGTGCTTATTTTCCGAATTCTGCTTCTTTTTTTTCTTGCAATGCCAAATCGCCAATCCGAACCGATACGTGAGAAGACCATCCGTTCGGGAGTTATATTGCCTCAAAGGAAAGCAAACTCATTTTTATATTTTTAGAACAGAAAAATAGCTTGTACATACAAGCTCTTAATACTTAAACTTTGCATCGCGTGAGTGACGAGCTGTGAACTGCAACATCGTTTTGCGCGAATTCGCTCTCTTTGAACCATTGTAGCTCACTTCCCGAAACAAATAGCACGAATGAGGGTGGAGAGTGCAGAAGTAGTGCTCACCGACTTCTTGACTTTTCAGACAAGAGAGGCATCATTCAATAACAGCAATAATTTACACAGTAACCGTAAAAGAGTGGATAGCGTACACGCATCATTCTGGCGGTTTTGTTGGTGCTCTTGGTTCGAATCCAAGAGGCAGCCATGGGAGGGGGAAGGGGGTGGGACATTTAAAACCGATTGGTTTACTATTTTTGTACACACAGTTGATAGTAACTATCATACTGAGACCTATATAGGCGACTCTGAGTTTTAATGAGCTAAAATAGACCAAAACAAATTTTTGCTTTAGGGGAAAGCTTCTTAGTTGTCGACTAAGCGTGACTAAACAGGACGGCAGGGCTGGATTGGACAAATCATAATAAATTGCTTTTTACCCCATCATTGTATTTGTCCAAATTTCGTCAATTTTTTTTAAATTGGATATGGATTGGATTTGGATGGGATTTGGATTGAATTTGGGTTGGATTTGGATTGGATTTGGATTGGATTTTAAATTGATTTGGATTTGATTTAGATTGGATTCGAATTGGATTAGGATTGGTTTTGGATTGAGTTTGGGGCTTAGATTTGGATTGTATACCTAGGACTTCTTTCTACTTGCCCGAATATCGTAAAACAAAAAAGGCCGTTGACCTCGTCAGGTTTGTTGTTCTTCAATCATCCAATCATAACTTAGATCCTAATTTAAAATATGGATTAGATTTGTGGGACAAAATAGTAACAAAATTATGTATTAAGATTTGTCTTTCGCGACCCACCACTGAACAGTCCACGACCCCCCTGGGGGTCGCGACCCACAGTTCTGCACTATCCGTTAGCGGCACCCGCACACTCCGACATGTTGTACAACAATGATTTCGCCCCCAGGAAAATCGGTTAATCGGAATAAAGTCGAAGCAAGTTCGTAGACAAGTTGTACGAATGTTGGACTTTTCACACTTTTTCAGTCACCTCACGAAAAACCTTAATAAATCCACGTCCAAGAATAGTATTTCGGCCATAACTTTCAAGTATGATGCCTTTCTATTTCACCCAGCAATGCGAATAGGGCGTCAATTTTAAAATGCTCATTAAAACGTGAAAACCGAACATGGTTTGATTTTTCTGGTTAGAAATTTTATTTATTTTAAGGTTAGCAATATGCAAGTTGAATTATTTTGATTAAAATACCCAGATTCATCCACCTAGCAGTTATGATTCCTTCCTGGATTGCTTCCCGCTTTGATGTTGCATGAAGAAGAAGAAGCTGAAAGATGATAATCGAAAAAAATCTCCACGGGAAACCATACGAAGAAGTTTTTAAAACTCTTCTCAAAAATTCTAAAAGCAATTTAATTAAAAACGTAAGCAGTACGAGGTTGGACTTTTCTTCTACTGTACAATAAACACAATATTTCTATTCGAAATTTTATTTTGTAATATTACACTTAAAACACAGTTAGTGTGATACATATAAAAAATAATTGCCTACCTTACGGATTTTGCAGCGAATCAACCATAACCAACCCATTTTCTTCATAACTTCCGTACTACACCCACAAAGGGAGAACAGAGGCACGTATGGGTGAACACACAAGTAAGGGACAAGCCATGATATTGATTGTTATTCTTTTACGTGAATCGCGTCGCGTCGCATCGCTCGTCGCGTTTACTCTGGCTTGCCCTAAGCCTTGCATGGTACGCATGGTCAGTAGTGATAGAATGAGTAGGAGTAGGCTCCCCAGGCTTGGCAGGAGTGTCGAGGGGGCAGATACCTCTGCGGCACCTCAGAAATAGAAGACGTGAAAGGGTCTGCCTCGTATCTGAGGTAGGACTAGGAACGGCATAGGAGCGAGGCACCAACCGAGGGTCACCTCCAACTTGGTAGACAAGTGGTAATGGTAATATGTACTCCGGTGCAGGGTGGATGATTACCACACTGATTGAGGACCAACTGGGCCGTGAGATGCCAACTCGGGGTACCTCCTGCAAGGTACTTTCCCTTCAACTTGTTAGTGGTCTCGCGGCTCAGGTGGGTGAGTTTTTTTTTTTTGGGCCAGTGTGGTGCCAGTGTGTCTTTGTGCACAGGTGGTGTATGGGATGTACATATGGAGAAATGAGGCGCATACGTGCAGTTGTGTACGTCATGTGTCGTTTTGGGAGGAGTACGTTTAGTACCCTCCTTAGCCGTGCGGTAAGATGCGCGGCTACAAAGCAAGACCATGCTGAGGGTGGCTGGGTTCGATTCCCGGTGCCGGTCTAGGCAATTTTCGGATTGGAAATTGTCTCCACTTCCCTGGGCATAATAGTATCATCGTGCTAGCCTCATAATATACAAATGCAAAAATGGTAACTTGGCTTAGAAACCTTGCAGTTAACAAATGTGGAAGTGCTTAATGAACAATAAGCTGCGTGGCGACTCAGTCCCCGTGGGGGATGTAATGCCAAGAAGAAGAAGAAGAAGAACGTTTAGTATTACCTATACTGTAAGGTAAGGGGGGATCAGGGCATTCTATAAAAAGATCGATTTTAGTGTGCAAAGATAGCCTTCCGGTTTGTTGTACGAAAAAGGCAACAAAACAGGTTTTGATAAGTAGCGTAACATGTAGTTTACCATAATTCTAACCCCACGTAATAAAAAGAATATCGTAATATTTAACGTAATAAAAAAATATCTAGTAACATTTTAGATGCATTTTAAAATATACTTCCTATCTTCACCATGTTGAAATACAATGATTTCACGCACACGTCCGTCTCCACTGGTAGCAGAGCGGCTTCGTCAAGACGAGGCGTGGTGACGTCCTACACAAGATTTTTTTATGTACAGGTTATCCGACTTCGTCAGTAGATGGGAATAACCAGCGCGGGGGGGAAACATACATTTTCAGTGCAAAACGTAAACAAACGAGCATAAATTCCATTCAAAAATCCAAGATGGCTGAGTTGGGGATATTGACAAGTCGGATAACCTGTACATAAAAAAATCTTGGTCCTACATCAGTTGGAGTTGGATACTGACACACAGCTTGTAGGACAAAAAGTCGAAGGTCAGAAGGTCGAAAGACAAAAGGTCGAAAGGACAAAAGGTCGAAACAAAAAATCTGAGTCAAAAGATCGAAGGATCAAAAGGTCGAAAGGACAAAAGGTCGAAGGGTCAAAAGGTCGAAACAAAAAAGTCTGAGCCAAAAGGTCGAAGGACAAAAGGTCGAAGGTCAAATGGTCTAAAGTACAAAAGGTCGAAGGGTCAAAAGGTCGACGGAAAAAAGATCGAAACAAAAAATCTGAGCCAAAAGGTCAAAGGTCGAAAGGACAGAAGGTCGAAAGGAAAAAAGGTCAAAAGTTCGAAGGGTCAAAAGGTCGAAACAAAGAATCTGATCCAAATGGTCGAAGGACAAAAGGTCGAAGGTTAAAAGGTCTAAAGAACAAAAGGTCGAAGGGTCAAAAGGTCGAAGGTTCAAAAGGTCGAAAGGACAAAAGGTCGAAACAAAAAATCTGAACCAAAAGGTCGAAGGTCAAAAGGTCGAAAGGACAAAAGGTCGAAGGGTTAAACGGTCGAAACAAAAAATCTGAGTCAAAAGGTCGAAGGACAAAAGGTCGGAGCACCAAAGATCGACAGTAAAAACGTCGAAGGACAAAAGGTCGAAAGTAAAAAGTTCAAAGGACAAAAGGTTGAAACTAAAAAGGTCGAAAGAACAAAAGATATATATTGCGGTTGTCGAACAAAAAGTCGAAGCCCAAAAAGCCGAAGATCAAAAACTCGAAGGTGAAAAGGTCCAAGGTCGAAAAAATTTAGGAAAAACGCCGAATGCACAGTTATATTTTACCTGATAATATTTCATTGTTGAATTTTCCCTTTTTTTAGTCATAGGCCGTTCTTGCGAGATTCGCATATTTATATTTATTTGTGTTTCACCTGATTATATTTTATTGTTGAATTTTTCCTTCCTTTAATCAAAGGCTTGTCTTTTGAGTTTCGCATATTAATATTCCTTAACCTTATTTTCATTGTTGATTCTTTTTTTTATTCATAACCTTTTCTTTCGAGTTTCGCATTTTTATACCGCATATGAAATACCAAATACACTCGAAAGCATTTCATTCTAGAATTTTCCTTCCTCTTCAGAGGTGTATTGTCAAATCAATATTTTTATCAAAGTATTGCTAGGCTTTATTGACTTTAATTGTAATTCCTAAAAATAGTTCTTCACTCATTTTCATCAAAATGATAATTCAAAATATATCATTTAAGCTTAACATACCATCTTCTAATGACAGTAATTTTATTTTTATGTCCTTAAAAGATAATACGTTTTTGTTCACAAAATTTGTTTTTAAGTAACTATAAACGAATATATGTAATACATTTATTTTCATTACTAGAAACCGTTACGTTACGCTGTAAAGTTGGGAGGGGTTTGGAATTGCCAAACATTGCGTTAGGTAAGATCCATTAATTATGTAACGTAAAAATTGGGCATTTTCAACCCCCCTCTCTCTGTGTCTCACTTTTTGTAAGAAACATCTAAAAATTTTGCATGGATCGTCACCTTCGCCCAACCCCACTCCCCCTCTTAACGTTACGTAGTTTAAGGACGCTCCCTTACGTGATTTGTAAACGTTAGTGTTTTATTTTGAAGACAACTAGTAACCCTTTAACGCTCAAGACCGCCTTCTGACGGGAAACTTAAATACTTTTTTTAATTGTTTTTAATTGAAGTTTATATGCAAAAATGTATGCAGAAACATCCAAAAACAGTGAATTGCAGTTGGACGGCACAACTTACGATGAAGAACTATGATACTCATTCAAATCTTGAAGAATTTAATACAGAATGTTATGCAGAAAACCGCGAGAAGATTAGAGTTTGCCCAGCTAAGTTATTAGCATTTCTCTAGAACCGCCCAAACGTTGGGCGATTTGGCTGAAATTTTGTCCAGAGCACCAGGGCATCAAATAGAATCGAATAAAAGGGCGGCCCATCAAAAAATTTGAAAAAGTGTTTTTTGAGCCACCCTAAGCGGCACGGAAAGTGATCGCTGCAAGAATTCTTTTACAGCAGATTTGTCTACCTAGGCGCCCACTTGCTGTGGTATAAATTTCACGATCTTTCGTGCAGCGAGTTAAAAATTATTCTAGATGGAAGCCGAAAGGAGAGACAAAAAATCTGCACAAATCATGTTTTTGGACGATGGAACCTACGTCAAAAAGGATTTTGGACAGCTTCCTAGCTAAAAATTCTACATGGCGACAGCACGAGGAGTAGTTCCTGCGAAGTTAAAGTTTGCTTTTGGGATAAACTTGCAAAAAAAAACAGATGATTTTGGCAAAGGACATGCAGCTGTGGAGCAAAGCCCTAATTGTTTGTGACGAATAAGACGATGGATTCAAAGCTGTACAAGGTGGAATGTCTCAAAATCCGCAGTTTACCTTCAATAAAGCCCATAAAGGTCCCGTGAAGTTTTGACCAGATTTGGCGAGTTGCAACTACTGCCGGGAAGTCATCCAGTGGTACTGCGATAATAACGAAGATTTCATCGATAAAAACATAAATCCACGCAACTGCCCAAAGCTCCGGCCCATCGAGACATTTTGGGCAGTAATGAAGAGGAAGGGGAAGAAAAGTGGAAAACAGCTCGGGACGCGACTCAGATGACCAAAATGAGGAACAAATGTGCAAAGGAAGTTGACTCCGAAGGTGTGCAACTTTTGATGAGAGGAATAAAGAAGAAAGTGCGAATTGTCACTAGAAACAAGAAGAAATGATTTGTATCAATATTTTTTCCTTAAAGTACAGTGAATTACCCTTGTATTAACCTTATTTGAACGTCAATCCGTTACCGAGATACAGATGATTAAATTTTTATTATTCCGGATTCTAAATCGACATAGTATTATGCCTAAACTGCTCGGAACGGAACCTGGATCAAGCATCCGTAACGTTGGTAATCACTTCCATTTTCTGTTCCCCCTCTTTCTTCGTGGTTCGTCAACACTATTTGGTGACTCTGATTAGCGTAGGGCGCATCCTCCAACCCACTACGGGGTTCTCCATCGCTTCCCTCAGGCGACTTTTGGGTTCGTGCAGTGAACTTAACCACCTTTGCACGATTCTCCAGAAAATTCTACGATTTGTAAACCGTCTAAGACGAATTAAGTACTGTCCATTTAATTCCACCAGTTAATTTTCGTTATCTTTGCAGATACGTATTTCGACCACAACTGTGTGGTCGTCTTCAGTGTCTTGTACTTGACAAGACACTGAACGACTCACAGTTGTGGTCGAAATACGTATCTGCAAAGATAACGAAATTAATGGTGGAATTAAATGGACAGTACTTAATTCGTCTTAACTAACATTCCACTAAAAAAGCTTAATATATTTTTCTACGATTTGTGTCAAATACCGAACCGAGATATTGAATTTATTCGCGTTATGGAAAAAAAATCCCATTGTGATTCGGGGATGTATTTCCAATGAAGAAGAAGAAGATGCTTTTAGTTAAAAGGTACAATTTAACAATATTATGAAACAAAATTAGAAGCGAAAGTATAGATTTTATTTTTTCCTTAGGATACTGCAGGCATGAATAATTTCCATGTAGAAGTGGATTTACTGTAGCGAGCAAAGGGCAATTTTGGTGACGATATAGAACGATTTAGAGAATGGAATGGTTTCACATTACAAATCTAAACGAATATGCATTCATGAGTTAGTTGTTTTCAATGTATTTTTATTGGTATAGTAGCTTACGAATTAATGATGGTTTATTTTACGGTCTTGGATCACAATGAAAGTAGAATCGGCATCTGTGAATTACCTGCCTTGTATGAGGAAGAAGTTCACTGGTTATTCTCTGTATAATGACGAGGGAAAAATCAAACTGCATCTACCTCTAGATTATAAAGTTTCTGTTTGTATTTTAAAAGTATAACACTTAAAGGCTTTTGTCTGCTTTTGGAAAGAACGGCTGTTACGCTTTGTTTAACTTATTAGAACTTTAAGTTGATGGGAAAGCTCGATATTCACTTGTCGATTTCGTATTTAGAGTTTCTTCCTTTTTAAAGAAATGTGAGCATATCTGTTTTTGGGATTGCACTTTTCGTCTTGTTGACGCACCTTGTGCGACAACCAAGTGATGTAAGAATCACCGTTACAATTTTTGTCAACAATTTTCATTTAACTTTCCCAATATTATTTAACTACACTACATTAAAATATAGAAAAGAAGTCAAAGATATGAGAGTAGATCAGATCTCCTGGATTCAAATGTATTTACATCAGTTTCACTAGTAAAATTTGCGTAGCCTAAAACTATCTAAGAATATCTAGTTTGAGTTATAAGAATAGGTCAGCCAATTTTTTTGACGGAAAGCAAACTCGTAATATTAATCCAAATATTTATATATTTTTCTCATATCAATTAAGGAACATAGGAAATATTTACAGCTACTTAAACCGTTGCCATCAAAAGTGGTACATGAACAATTGTGTAAATTTTACAGGACACGCTATTATCAAAACGCTCAAAACGACCAAATACCTATATGAAACGACAATCGCACCAACTTTAATGGAATGACTTTGTTAGTTTAGAATTAGAATTAAATTAAATTTAACTTATTTAGGCGGAAACACATTTTATTATCTTCTTCTGTCTCCGCCCCCTCAAAGTTGGGGAAGAGATCAACTTTTTTACCGAAAAATAAAATAAAATTTTGAACTTACATAAAAAAAATCTTCACGAAAACTGATCAGTTTTTCGATTTCATATTTTTTTCCATTTATTTTTTATTTCCCGCTCTCTTCATTATCAAAAGACCAATGGGACAAAAGAAAAAATCAATATTTTCTCGGCTTTATAGCATCTCGATTTTGGATTAAAATACACGAATTTGGAAAGATACAAATTAGTTCTTTACGTTGGTATTTTTTGCTTTGCAAAAGTGCTACATGTTCAGTTTATTGATTCTTATGAACAATTTGTAAAAAAAAAATGAAACAGGATTGAATAGATATAACCAAACATCCATTTTGAACATTAATATTTTTTCATTAATTAAGGTATTTAATACATTTTTCAAACATATAGGGTGTCTACTGTTTGGTACAAAAACTTGTTTCATTACCTTTACACACATACATTTTCAACATCTTTCAGTTGCCACATGGTCACTTTTTTTCCTTGTTCCACTTTTGCTGGCAACTATTCAATGGTGGAATCCCACACAATCAGAACAGGTGATCTTTCAAACTTATTTAATTACACGCACAAACATCTGGAAGAAAAACTGGGCGAGACAACTGATCCCACCCTCCAATATCTCCTATCTACTCTTGTTTTTACAAAACAGTGCATAACTGGTTGAATTATTTTCTCGTCTCGTAGGGGAATTTCAATATGCTTGAAACCAATCTCGATCAATTCTTCTGACATTCGCCGATTTTACCTAGTATATCAATCTTCTTAAGTACCCCCTGTATGTTCAAATTTACTGCTACTCCTTGATGCATTTTTGCTGGTTTTGGAAACTACTGAACTGTTATTTAGATTGAGAATTATCTGTCGTTTAATTTAAAATAGCACCCAGAATAATGTGGTTATTCCCTTTTCACTCATTTTCCCTTTTGCATTCGAAAAAAAAAAATCTTTTTTTTTGCATTCTCTGCATCAGTTGGGTTTGGAAATATAGAATTGTCTCTTATTCATTTTTATAATTCCTTCTTTTCAAATCCTAAACTAATGATCGCGTAAGTTTCACCAAATTTGTAGTCCCATATTTGGTTAGATTTAACTGAAGCGCCGGCGGATTCTTCTTAGACTGTGTATGCCACGTTAGAATCTGCAATTAGAAATTGATTATAACTCATGGCGTGATAAACTTCAACGATAAAATACGAACCTCCGTGCAATTGGATGCTAGTAGATCGATATCTTTCAAATCCAGCGGATCTAAGCTTCGCAGAAAGCCATCCTCTTCGTATCCTGCCTTAAAAGGCATTTCTGCCTTGGGCCGGGACAGCAGAAATTTTACACTCACCGCAAAGCCAGCCATGTCGATCGGATACTTGCGCCCTCCGATCCAGCCATCGTAGAAACCGGTGATCGACCCATTGACCACTATCGGACTGCTGACGCCATACTTCGAGATGAGACCTACGGGCCACATCCCAACTTTGCGGATGTATCGCATCTGGAAAATTGTATTATGTTTGAATTTACTTAATACTTGCTACGTCGAAGATCGTAGATCTAACCTGTTCGAAGATTTCCAAGTTGTAGGTGTTATCATCGTCGGCGAAGTAGAGAACACCTTCAGATGCGTTGGCACGAATCCACTGCAGGCCGCGATTCCGGTTCGACACACCACGTGGCTTAACCTTCAGTTTGCGATATTTGGCTGGCATTGGAGCTAAAATATTGCGTAGTAGAAGCTGTTATTAAAGTATGAAACTGTTGTTGAGAAATTAAACTAAGGAATTCAATATGATTTCTGTTTGGCAAGCGAATGACGATTTCATCAAGATTAGGAAGGATGAGTTTCTACAGGAGGGGTGGATGCAAGGTGTCGTGCGTTGCATCTACAAACAAAGGTTCGAAATTGATTGTAGCAACAAGCGTGCGGCCATACTGCTGAACCACGCCCACGGGATACTCTTTTAAATTCTATGTTGTCGATTAGCACCAATTGACAAAGAGTTCGTGGGGCAGTACTAGGCGGGGTTCATGGGCGAACGCTTTTCCACGGACCAGGCACACTGGGATGTGTACATTTGTATTTATTGATCGAGTTGAATAAGCCGAAGCGAAAACTATATAAAAGTTCATTAAACATCGTACAATGTTCTGTGAAATTTATCTGTAACATACCAACTGCCCTTTTTGCTCTTATGAGCTCAATCCAGCAATCAGAACCAATTTCCAGATCGAATGAGTGACGGATGTTTATTTTCTTATATAGTTTGGCTGAAATCCCAATACAAACTTCGAATCAAATACGCCAACTTATGCAAGAAGCGATGGAGCTGACATTTTCAGAGATTGATTTTCTCACTCAAAAATCACTCAAATCCTGGGGTGCCTCGTGAAATTCGACAACTTTTTGTTTCCTGGGCCAGCCTAGTGCCCACACATCATCTATTCATCGTCTTGAAAGTCGTTGATTGCGATTAGATGTCCCCCGTAATGCTGGGTAGACACCTTTGCGTGGTGTGTTACGATGAAAGATCTTCCATGGTCACATTGTCAGTTACAGGCAAATCCTGACCCAACGAATACTTTTCCCAATATCCAGTACTACATCAACACTTTTTTCCCCTCCCAAGTTACAGTGAAGATGGGCGTAGGCAGGAGTAGTAATGATCATGCTTTGGTAATTTTTGCCCTAGATTGAAATCAAGGATCACACCCACCTTGATTTCTGATAGCAATCTAGATAGGGGTTTCAAAAGAAAAGCTTCTTCGTCGACATTGATATCATGGCACTAAACTAGGAAGGAGACAAATATCAAACAATGAGTATATCCTATTAGTCCGCTAGAGGGCTCTTCGCAATTGGCAAATGAGTTGGTCATACAATGAGCTTGGACGGTTGCTGTCGAGAGCAACTTTTGTAGGTGTGGAGCCAATAACGATGACATCAATCACGTAGTTTGTTTTTGCTCGGAAAATGACGCATCCAGAGAGCAACTATTAGATACCCTTGTGGCCTAAGGTATACAAATACAACCCTTCAGTGAAGTAGGAGGTATTTTGGGAGATCGCGATGTGGATTATATGTAGGCCATCTATGTCTCTTTACTCTTCGGATATCAAAGTGTGATGCCCGTGTTTTATGGTCTACAGCACGAGTATTATGGTCTAAAGCAGCGTTTCTCAACTTGGGGCACATGTACCCCGTCGCTGTTCCCATGTTCCCAGGAGGTACCTGGGACAAAAATGCGTTATGGTGGAAGTATTACAGCTTGATTCAAAACTTATTGATAAAGTTATGATTATTTTAATTCTGAAACACTATATTATGCATAATGTGCATGACGATTGATAAAGCAAAGACTTCTGAATCCTGTCCACTCCAACCACCACACGAAGGGATGGCTCGGAAGAGGTTCGGAATCCTCCTTTCAAGAGGCTCGGAAGTTTCCTTTCAAGAGGCTCGGAAATTTCCTTTCAAGAGGCTCGGAAGCCTCCTTTCAAGAGGCTCGGAAGCCTCCTTTCAAGAGGCTCGGAAGCCTCCTTTCAAGAGGCTCGGAAGCCTCCTTTCAAGAGGCTCGAGAGCCTCCTTTCAAGAGGCTCGGAAGCGTCCTTTCAAGAGGCTGGGAAGCCTCCTTTTAAGAGGCTCAAGCCTCCTTTCAAGAAAGCTCAGGCCTCCTTTCAAGAGGCTCAGAAGCCTCCTTTCAAGAGCTCAAAGCCTCCTTTCAAGAGGCTCAGAAGCCTCCTTTCAAGAGGCTCGGAAGCCTCCCTTTCAAGAGGCTCAGAAGCCTCCTTTCAAGAGGCTCAGAAGCCTCCTTTCAAAGAGGCTCAAGCCTCCTTTCAAGAGGCTCGGATCCCTCCATTCACGTGGCGCGGAAGCGTCTTTTCCTGGGGCTGGACGCATCCTTTCAAGAGGCTCGGAAGCCTCCTTTCAAGAGGCTCGGAAGCCTCCTTTCAAGAGGCTCGTAAGCCTCCTTTCAAGAGGCTCGGAAGCCTCCTTTCAAGAGGCTCGGAAGCCTCCTTCCAGAAACCTCCCTATTAGCGGCTTGGAATTCTTTCAAATGGCTGAAGTGTCCTTTAAAGATGTTTAGAAGCCTTTTTTTCAAGAGGCTCGAAAGCCTCCAAAATTCCTTAAAGTTGTGTAGGAGCCCGAGTAGCACACTTGTTGCCAGTCAGTTGCCGCAACTCATTTTAGGAAACATTTAAGTTGCTGCAACCAAATCTGTTTAAAATGTGCTACTTGGGAAGCTTGATGTATAAACTTAATATGAACTGGAAAGTTTCAGGTCCACTTTTCATATATCTTATTATGAGAGGGTACCTCAAGGAGTGCAAAAGATGGAAGAAGTACCTCTAACGGAAAAGGTTGAGAACCGCTGATCTAAAGGGTGAGGAAACACTATTTATGTTTGTTATAACTTTTTTTGCATATTCAATAACAACATATTTATGAACAACTGTATTCAACCACAGATTATAATACTGACATCGATATCTCTGAATAGCCACTTTTGGATAATACACACGCCTTTTAACGCTTAGGAAAGTCATGATTCACGGACAATGCTCGCTCCTTGCTCCCTAAATATAGTACAATATATAATATTGGTAAGACAAGTTTTTTTTTAATGTTATCACGATGTGTGTACAGGCTGAGACTTTATAAATGGGCCAGAATTGAATTGGATCAAGAGATTATGAAGGTGTTTTGGTTTTTGGTCTGCGACAGGTCGTTGTAAAATTCCAATTTGCTCCATGTGGTGGTACTAATCTTGTAGAAACATCTATTCGCTTTTACCAAAACATGTGCTTGCCCAAAGAGCTACACTGTCTTTTGAAAGCTTTTTGCAGACTATGTAGACTGATTGGTTGACTTTGGAGCCTTGTTTGATGAAGTGAGAGAAATAAGCATTGATATTTTTCCTCACTCTGTAGTTCTTACTGCAAAGCTATTAATGAATCAATCACGCCAAAATTTATTTTTGTCCCACCATTACTAAAATTCTGTCACCGCCATTCATCATTGGAAAATTAAAATTTAAGAACTAGTCTTAACAATGCTATGTGTAGTGCCATATCTGTGGAGAAAGAAGGGAGCATTGTCGATGATTTTCCCAAAAGTAAACAGCGTTTGTATAAGCTAAATGAATTTGATTGAGGACATCGATATGAGTATTACTATGTGTGGTAATATATTCCATTTATCCATACATATATTGTTATTCAATATGCAAAAAAAAACTAAAAAGATAAACACGAATAATTTTCTCCCACCCTGTATGTCTCTTCTCTACCAAGTGGTAATGATAAGATAATAAAATAATAAAATATCACATTTGAGAATTGCGGCTCCGCAAAGTGTTACACTTGACTGAGCCTTCCAAATAAATGAACTGGTTAAAAAAGGTTACCCTACATGATAAGAAAATATTCAAGAGACAATGTTAGCCACCCACTACGAGTTGTGGTGGGTGACGAAATCGTGTGGCAGACTGGTGACCGTCAAAAATGATACCAGCAGAGATATTCGACCCGGGACACATTGTAACAGGAGTTATAAGTGTGAGAATCAATTTGACTATCGACAAAACGCTTATTAGACTGGTACTCCAGGACACGACCTGGACATTGTTTGTGGAGGACTAACACACAGTTGGAGTTTTGGAAAGAGAAGTGCTGCGTACTATCATTGGTGGGATGCGTATGGAAGACGGTACATGGAGACAAAGGAACCTCGAGTTCATCATCTGCCCAAAAAGCTCAAAATCCAATATTTAAATAGGTAAGTAAAGCTCATTGTCTACTAAATGGGCGGCAAAAGCAACAGAAATTTTCCATACAAAATTAGGAAATTTCCAATAAAGAAATCAGGGTATGAGCAATAAATATATATTAAATTTTCTAAAGTGAAATTTCCATAAATAATTGCTACAAAAAAATAGCATTTTTAAAAGCACAAATTGCAATAATGCACTATAAAAGAAGATTTTTCCATATAAAAATCACAATGTTCCACGGTAACAAAAATACAAAATTTCCATAAATAAATGAATACTAGCAATAAACAATTACATTTTTTTCACAATATATATTTATCTACTGATGAAAATTTTCCATGAACTTCCTTTGTGGAAAATTTCCCAATTCTTTAGAGGAAGTTTTTATTTTATTTCTATTAAATTCACTATTCCAATACTCACCCGTTAGATGGACGAATGGCACATTGATTTGCTTCAGCAGTCTCGTTACGGTTTCGGTTCGATTGTCCGCGTCCTCGACGATCAACCAGAACAGGTTCGGCACGTGCTTGAGGGTGTAGCCGAGACGGGTGATTTCCGCCAGCTGCTCCGGGCGGCGATATGTCGGCGTGATAATGTACAGTGGGGGCAGCACCGCCTTGTTTTCTACGGGAAATTGGGAAGGAATCTGCAACCAAACAAAACGGATGGAAATGGAGATTATGGCCAGTTCGGTATGTAATACGATATTTATGAGGGTCATAATGATTGTCAATCATGGCCATCACGATGATGACGCACATAATCTCTTATTCCGCCGATGAACAATTTTCAGTTAATCATGTTGATTATGATCAATATTGGGTTGGACAATTGGAAGCCATTGAAGCGAAAAATCGTTAATGAAGAGATAATGAGAAAAAGGGTTCGTAAAACGACGATATGATTGGTTTACTCACCAACCAGCTAACGAGCTATAAAGGGTGATACGAATAAATAAGCGTATTGCGGTGGAGACGTTTTCCACTTCTCTACGGTTGGAAGACTAAATTGTCATTCAAGTGAAAACTCAAATGTTTTACTAGTGGGGACCGTGCTTCCCTTAAATTATATGCCCCTATTAGAACGAATCAACACATACGCGTTCTTCCATTTTTTTCCTATATAATTTCCCTAGCTACGCCAATTGTGGAAAGCTTCGTTTGTGGTTCAATTATATCGTTCATTTTCATTATCCTAGCTACTGCAACCCCCAGTGGGATAGACTCGATTTGGGCTTTTTTGTTTAGTCGATATCCACCATTCATCTACGTGGAGATGATGCTCTTTCTACTATCGGATGAAAATCCTATCACCCATCAGCGGTAAGGCAAACTGCATTGAGGGCAAGATGTGGGGGGATAGGACTAATTCCTATACCTTCCCAAAAACCGCAGACATCGAGCACGCTCAGGCCATTAGCAGAACTTTGTGAAACTGTGCGGTTTTTTCGGTACAGGAAGATCCGAATCGGTAGCAACACAGAATCATACAAAGCCATCCAAATCCCGTTTCCTGTGTAATTCCCGAGAGAAGGATAAATTTCAGCGTTCTAGAGGCGCACTGAATGGGCTGGTAGAGCAGCTGATAAGTAGTTACCCTAGCAGCACACATGTTCCAGATGGGTTACTGCAACTCATATGTGACCAGATTTAGTCACAATCAAGTTGCTGCAACCATTTTTACCTGACTTGTGTAGCTCGGGTATAGAGCTCCAAATTTCGAATTGTAAACAAAATGCTAGAAACTATAGTTTACCCTTTTCCGACACCGAAATCGGTAGACGGTTGCTTGGCGATACATTGCATGACTAATGTGAAAAGTAGGTACCTAGTTATAGAAACTGGCTGCCGATTTCAAAAGCAAACTCCAACGAGGCGGGCAACCCCCGTCTAGGGTTTACGTCTATCTGGCATTATTTATGTTGCATCGTCATAGAGAGCATGACCATGGCCATGTAGGTAGCCAAACCGTAGATAAGCTTTTCCACATGGTAGACGCTAGTGCGCAAATGGACGCGAACGGAAAGGTTAAACTATTGCATCGGGTGGCGGTGTGCTGTGGGGGTGGGTGAAAAATCTGAACGTTCACCGGGCGTAACCTTGTCTCTCGAATAGCAATGTGCATATCCGGAAAATTAACAAGTTTGGGACAGATGTGATGCCTACTGTTTTGTGAAAATTTGCTATGGTAGTCACTGAAATGGGTTTTCTAAAATGTAACGAGATGAGTGAAGCGAGAAGCCTGTTTCAATCAAGTCACTGGTTTGAAAATGGACATGCACAAAAGTGCATTCAACAAAGATTTTGTCTTTAAAAATATAGTATACAACTGTGTATTAGGTTGTAAAACCGTGACAAAATTTGAAAAGCGGAGCGTCTCGCAGAAACATGAGGTGGTTGGTAACGTTAGATAAGTTCCTTTATATTTCATTTTTGCCTTTCTCGTACTACTAAGTTGTACCAAAAGGCTATCATTTTACTCCGAAAACGAACTTTTTAGAGAAGCCTCTGAGACCCACAGTGTTATATACCAATCGACTCAGCTCGAAAAACTGAGCACATGTCTGTCTGTCCGTGTGTATGTGTGTGTATGTGTCTATAAAAAAAAGCTATAAAAACATTAGACAACTTTTCGTATGGTAATCCTTAACCGATTTCCTCGCAACAAGTTTTATTCGACAGGGGACAAAGCCTTGTTGATCATTATTGAATCACAAATTGATAACGATCGGCAATTGCGTTTAAAAGTTATTAAGAAAATGGTACATCGGACCATATAAACCCCATATAAGGTTGGTGTCCTAGCTAAATGCGAGAAAGGCAACACCAACGCCAGGTGGATAAATATGGGTTTTTTTTCTTCTAGGATTGATGTTTTTTTAATTGAATTTTGCCAAATTTTAAATTGGATACGAAACTCGTAAAAAACATTTTCGACAAACATGATATTTGTTCTGCATTTTCGAAATGAAATATGTATTCTAAGGAAAATGTATTAAAAGAAAGGTGTACTAGGGTTAAGGGAGGTATTTCCATCTGCGTCGTCCTTGTTTTGACACTTTTTTGCCAAACTCATCTGTACCAAAACGAAGGCTCAGAAACGATCTGTTATAGTGGAGTTCTAGCAAATAAACGAAAGCAACTCCTTGGTTTTAACCATTACGACGGAAATACCTGCTGCGTCCCTATTCTCGAAGTACTACCTCAAGCACACGCATATCAGGAATGACAACATAATGGTACAGAGATGAACCTCTGATCTGATTGGATTTGGATTGGATTTGGATTTGGATTTGGACTGAATTTGGATTGGATTTGGATTGGATTTGGATTGGATTTGGATTGGATTTGGATTGGATTTGGATTGGATTTGGATTGGTTCGGTTGGTTTGGTTTGGTTTGGATTGGTTTGGATTGGTTTGGATTGGATTTGGATTGGTTGGATTGGTTTGGATTGGTTGGATTGGTTTGGTTTGGTTTGGTTGGTTTGGATTGGTTTGGATTGGTTTGGTTGGTTTGGATTGGTTTGGATTGGTTTGGATTGGTTTGGTTGGTTTGGATTGGTTTGGTTGGTTTGGTTGGTTTGGTTGGTTTGGTTGGTTTGGTTTGGTTTGGACTGGTTTGGTTGGTTTGGATTGGTTTGGTTGGTTTGGTTGGTTTGGTTGGTTTGGTTGGTTTGGTTGGTTCGGTTGGTTTGGTTTGGTTTGGGTTGGTTTGGATTGGTTTGGATTGGTTTGGATTGGTTTGGATTGGTTTGGATTGGTTTGGATTGGTTTGGTTTGGTTTGGATTGGTTTGGTTGGTTTGGATTGGTTTGGATTGGTTTGGATTGGTTTGGATTGGTTTGGGTTGGTTTGGTTGGTTTGGTTGGTTTGGTTGGTTTGGATTGGTTTGGATTGGTTTGGGATTGGTTTGGATTGGTTTGGATTGGTTTGGATTGGTTTGGATTGGTTTGGATTGGTTTGGATTGGTTTGGATTGGTTGGATTGGTTTGGTTGGTTTGGATTGGTTGGATTGGTTTGGATTGGTTTGGATTGGTTTGGATTGGTTGGATTGGTTTGGTTGGTTTGGATTGGTTTGGTTGGTTTGGATTGGTTTGGATTGGTTTGGATTGGTTTGGATTGGTTTGGTTGGTTTGGATTGGTTTGGTTGGATTGGTTTGGTTGGTTTGGATTGGTTTGGTTGGTTTGGATTGGTTGGATTGGTTTGGTTGGTTTGGATTGGTTTGGATTGGTTTGGATTGGTTTGGTTGGTTTGGTTGGTTTGGATTGGTTTGGATTGGTTTGGTTGGTTTGGATTGGTTTGGTTGGTTTGGATTGGTTTGGTTGGTTTGGTTGGTTTGGATTGGTTTGGATTGGTTGGATTGGTTTGGTTGGTTTGGTTGGTTGGATTGGTTGGTTTGGTTGGTTTGGATTGGTTTGGTTTGGTTGGTTTGGATTGGTTTGGATTGGTTTGGTTGGTTTGGATTGGTTTGGATTGGTTTGGTTGGTTTGGATTGGTTTGGATTGGTTTGGATTGGTTTGGATTGGTTTGGATTGGTTTGGATTGGTTTGGATTGGTTTGGATTGGTTTGGTTGGTTTGGATTGGTTTGGTTTGGTTTGGTTGGTTTGGATTGGTTTGGATTGGTTTGGATTGGTTTGGTTGGTTTGGATTGGTTTGGATTGGTTTGGATTGGTTTGGATTGGTTTGGATTGGTTTGGTTGGTTTGGATTGGTTTGGATTGGTTTGGTTGGTTGGATTGGTTTGGATTGGTTTGGATTGGTTTGGATTGGTTTGGATTGGTTTGGTTGGTTTGGATTGGTTTGGATTGGTTGGATTGGTTTGGTTGGTTTGGGTTGGTTTGGTTTGGTTTGGATTGGTTTGGATTGGTTTGGTTGGTTTGGATTGGTTTGGATTGGTTGGTTTGGTTTGGTTGGTTGGTTGGTTTGGTTGGTTTGGATTGGTTTGGATTGGTTTGGATTGGTTTGGTTTGGTTTGGTTGGTTTGGATTGGTTTGGATTGGTTTGGATTGGTTTGGATTGGTTTGGATTGGTTTGGTTGGTTTGGATTGGTTTGGATTGGTTTGGATTGGTTTGGATTGGTTTGGTTGGTTTGGATTGGTTTGGTTGGTTTGGTTGGTTTGGTTTGGTTTGGTTTGGATTGGTTTGGATTGGTTTGGATTGGTTTGGATTGGTTTGGATTGGTTTGGATTGGTTTGGATTGGTTTGGATTGGTTTGGTTTGGTTTGGGATTGGTTTGGATTGGTTTGGTTGGTTTGGTTTGGTTGGTTTGGATTGGTTGGATTGGTTTGGATTGGTTTGGATTGGTTGGTTTGGTTGGATTTGGATTGGTTGGTTGGATTGGTTTGGATTGGTTGGTTGGTTTGGTTGGTTTGGTTGGTTTGGATTGGTTTGGATTGGTTTGGATTGGTTTGGTTGGTTTGGATTGGTTTGGTTGGTTTGGTTGGTTTGGATTGGTTTGGATTGGTTGGTTTGGTTTGGATTGGTTTGGATTGGTTTGGTTGGTTTGGATTGGTTTGGATTGGTTTGGATTGGTTTGGATTGGTTGGTTTGGATTGGTTTGGATTGGTTTGGTTTGGTTTGGATTGGTTTGGATTGGTTTGGTTGGTTTGGATTGGTTTGGATTGGTTTGGTTGGTTTGGATTGGTTTGGATTGGTTTGGTTGGTTTGGTTGGTTTGGATTGGTTTGGATTGGTTTGGTTGGTTTGGATTGGTTTGGTTGGTTGGTTTGGATTGGTTTGGTTTGGATTGGTTTGGGATTGGTTTGGATTGGTTTGGATTGGTTTGGGATTGGTTTGGATTGGTTTGGATTGGTTTGGTTGGTTTGGATTGGTTTGGTTGGTTGGATTGGTTTGGATTGGTTTGGTTGGTTTGGTTGGTTTGGATTGGTTTGGTTGGTTTGGTTGGTTTTGGTTGGATTGGTTTGGATTGGTTTGGTTTGGTTTGGTTTGGTTGGATTGGTTTGGATTGGTTTGGATTGGTTTGGTTGGTTTGGATTGGTTTGGATTGGTTTGGATTGGTTTGGATTGGTTTGGTTGGTTTGGATTGGTTTGGATTGGTTTGGATTGGTTTGGTTGGTTTGGTTGGTTTGGATTGGTTTGGTTTGGTTTGGATTGGTTTGGATTGGTTGGATTGGTTTGGATTGGTTTGGATTGGTTTGGATTGGTTTGGATTGGTTTGGATTGGTTTGGATTGGTTTGGATTGGATTTGGATTGGTTTGGATTGGTTTGGATTGGTTTGGATTGGTTTGGATTGGTTGGATTTGGTTGGTTGGTTTGGATTGGTTTGGATTGGTTTGGATTGGTTTGGATTGGTTTGGATTGGTTTGGATTGGTTTGGTTGGTTTGGATTGGTTTGGTTGGTTTGGTTGGTTTGGTTGGTTTGGATTGGTTTGGATTGGTTTGGTTGGTTTGGATTGGTTTGGATTGGTTTGGATTTGGTTTGGTTGGTTTGGATTGGTTTGGATTGGTTTGGATTGGTTTGGTTGGTTTGGATTGGTTTGGTTGGTTTGGTTGGTTTGGTTGGTTTGGATTGGTTTGGTTGGTTTGGATTGGTTTGGATTGGTTTGGATTGGTTTGGATTGGTTTGGATTGGTTTGGTTGGTTTGGTTGGTTGGATTGGTTTGGATTGGTTTGGATTGGTTTGGATTGGATTGGTTTGGATTGGTTGGATTGGTTTGGACTGGTTTGGACTGGATTTGGACTGGTTTGGTTGGTTTGGATTGGTTTGGATTGGTTTGGATTGGTTTGGTTGGTTTGGATTGGTTTGGTTGGTTTGGTTGGTTTGGTTTGGATTGGATTGGTTTGGATTGGTTTGGATTGGTTTGGTTGGTTTGGATTGGTTTGGATTGGTTTGGTTGGTTTGGTTGGTTTGGTTGGTTTGGATTGGTTTGGATTGGTTGGTTTGGATTGGTTTGGTTTGGTTTGGTTTGGTTGGTTTGGATTGGTTTGGATTGGTTTGGATTGGTTGGTTGGTTTGGTTTGGATTGGTTTGGATTGGTTTGGATTGGTTTGGATTGGTTTGGATTGGTTTGGATTGGTTTGGTTGGTTGGTTTGGATTGGTTTGGATTGGTTTGGATTGGTTTGGATTGGTTTGGATGGGGTTTGGTTGGTTTGGATTGGTTTGGATTGGTTTGGATTGGTTTGGTTGGTTTGGTTGGTTTGGATTGGTTTGGATTGGTTTGGATTGGTTTGGTTGGTTTGGATTGGTTGGGATTGGTTTGGATTGGTTGGTTGGTTGGATTGGTTGGATTGGTTTGGTTGGTTTGGTTGGTTTGGATTGGTTTGGATTGGTTTGGATTGGTTTGGATTGGTTTGGTTGGTTTGGATTGGTTTGGTTGGATTGGTTTGGATTTGGTTGGTTTGGTTGGTTTGGTTGGTTTGGTTGGTTTGGTTGGTTTGGATTGGTTTGGATTGGTTTGGTTGGTTTGGGTTGGTTTGTTGATTTGGTTGGATTGGTTTGGTTGGTTTGGTTTGGTTGGTTTGGATTGGTTTGGTTGGTTTGGTTTGGATTGGTTTGGTTTGGATTGGTTTGGTTGGTTTGGATTGGTTTGGATTGGTTTGGATTGGTTTGGTTGGTTTGGATTGGTTTGGTTGGTTTGGTTGGTTTGGATTGGTTTGGATTGGTTTGGATTGGTTTGGATTGGTTTGGTTGGTTTGGATTGGTTTGGATTGGTTTGGATTGGTTTGGTTTGGTTTGGATTGGTTTGGTTGGTTTGGATTGGTTTGGATTGGTTTGGTTTGGTTTGGTTGGTTTGGATTGGTTTGGATTGGTTTGGATTGGTTTGGTTGGTTTGGATTGGTTTGGATTTGGATTGGTTTGGATTGGTTTGGATTGGTTTGGATTGGTTTGGATTGGTTTGGTTGGTTTGGATTGGTTTGGTTGGTTTGGTTGGTTTGGATTGGTTTGGTTGGTTTGGATTGGTTTGGATTGGTTTGGTTGGTTTGGATTGGTTGGATTGGTTTGGGTTGGTTGGTTGGTTTGGATTGGTTTGGATTGGTTTGGTTGGTTTGGATTGGTTTGGTTGGTTTGGATTGGTTTGGATTGGTTTGGATTGGTTTGGTTGGTTTGGATTGGTTTGGATTGGTTTGGATTGGTTTGGATTGGTTTGGTTGGTTTGGATTGGTTTGGATTGGTTTGGATTGGTTTGGATTGGTTTGGATTGGTTTGGTTGGTTTGGATTGGTTTGGATTGGTTTGGTTGGTTTGGATTGGTTGGATTGGTTTGGTTGGTTTGGATTGGTTTGGATTGGTTTGGATTGGTTTGGTTGGATTTGGTTGGTTTGGATTGGTTTGGTTGGTTTGGATTGAATTGGGATTAGATTTGGATTGGTTTGGATTGGTTTGGTTGGTTTGGTTGGTTTGGTTTAGTTGGTTGGCTGGTTTGGATTGGTTTGGTTGGTTTGGATTGGTTGGTTTGGATTGGTTTGGTTGGATTGGTTTGGTTGGTTTGGATTGGTTTGGTTGGATTGGTTTGGTTTGGTTTGGTTTGGTTTGGATTGGTTTGGATTGGATGTGGATTGGTTTGGTTGGTTTGGATTGGTTTGGATTGGTTTGGTTGGATTTGGATTGGTTTGGATTGGTTTGGATTGGTTTGGATTGGATTTGGATTGGATTTGGACTGGATTTGGATTGGATTTGGATTGGATTTTGATTGGATTTGGATTGGATTCGGATTGTATTTGGATTAGGATTGGATATACAGTCAAACCTCCATGAGTCGATGTTCTATGACTCGATATCGACTCATGGAGGGAAATTATTTCATATTAATAAATATTTTCTTGGTTACTATGATGGCCCCTTCAAACCCCTTTCCAAGGATTTCATATTCCACATATCGATATTTCCATGAGTCGATGGTCCCTTCAATATCGGCTCATGGAGGTTTGACTGTAGAACGATAGATGACGATTAAATATCCTTGAAAACCGAAATAGACAGTAGAGCTGCACGAAGAATGATTTTCTTTACCCTATATGAAAAGGCCATATTAAATAGGAGTTAAATCTAAATTCATTCGAAGATGATCACGAAGTGTATCAAGTGTATAAGGAGGAAAAAATGTGAATAGTATAAAATAAGATATTATTTAATTGGTAACGTACGAATTTAAAAGAACGAATTGCTAAAATAATTACAGTGTTGTTGGTTTTGACGTGGAAAATACAATCCGAAATACGTAAAAAACGCTTAAATCTCAAAATCCATGTAAAAACCGACCTCACTGAAAATCGATTTTGTGCGTGAACACCGCACTGGTTTCCTGGCTTTACCAAAAAAAATGCGTGAAAGAACTTTTTTCAAAATTCACGTAAAAAAATATCGAATGAATCCCAATATTTGCGTAGCAACACTTTGTTTTAGTGATGAAAGCGATTATCTCTATTTTTAATTTAACCGACGTCGGTTGTCGTTTTTGGCTCGATCTGAGGCTTCATTTCAAGGTAATTAGATGCCTCGCTTTTAATCCTCTGTCAATAAGCACGAGCAAAGTTTTCACCAAAGACCATACTCCCGGGAGGCTTCAACTTGGACCAAAGGAAAAACTAAAAGGCAAACCAAAAGCTTAACTTTACAGCTCATAAATCCACCATAAATATCTCAAAAGCTTTTAGCGGAGTATAATGACGCAGTAGGTCGCAAAAAAGTGTAACAAATCTCCAACAAGTGGACTGAGGCGAACGAAATGCCGAGGAAATAAGGAGCCATTGAGTGAGTGATTCAGAACGTTTCCAACGGTTATGATGCAGTGGTAGTCCACTTAATTTTACTTATAGAGCCTGATAATCTTCAAAATTCAAAATGTATATTGAACTAAAGCCCATATTCTGTATACTGGTTAAGACTGTACTTGAAAAAATAAGTCGCGCGTAATAAGAATGTAATAATTAGGCAGGAAGAATTCCATCCCAATCTGTCTAGTGATTATGAAGATGAAATTGTATCAAACTCAGAACCGCCAATAAATCAACATGAGTCCCTCCGCTTTATCATATTTACAGATAGGTATTACAGTCGGATCAAGTACGATACACCTCACCTTGGAAGAAAAATGCTTCGCCCTAACGCAATCTATACGTCCCATTGTAACATAGCACCAATTTACATTAATATCATCGAACTATGTAGAAGAAATTGAAAACCCCTGAAGTGCACGAATGCGACACTAACTGCCGATAAAGAAAATCTGTAGAAACATAAACGCCATGCGGCATTCTTCCGCAAGACTTTTGGTGCGAAGTGTTCTCGTCGCGTTCTTGTCGCCCCGGTGGCATATAACTGGTCCAACCATGCGACGTGTTTGGGTGTTCGCTCCTCACTCCTCGAAGCAAACGATACGTAGAAGTAAGCGAGCTGTAAAGCGGAAGTGAAGTGATAACACTTATATTCTTTTTAAATACTACTGCATTGTGCGGAATAAGATGGTGAGTTTTTTTCCACAATCTTCCAAGACTTTGAATGAGCACTAAGCAGCAAGGTGGTGGTTTACTTTGGAACACCATTCTTTAGAAGTAATTTTGCTCAGTTGGTTTCTGTAGCGGAATTAATGATCTATCCTGAACGGAAGTAATTCAACGAAAGTAAGTGCCTGGAAATAATCGGATTTATGCTTGGTGAAGATTTTGATCTCTCTTGATGCAATTGTGTGAAGCATCCAGACGCAAAGCCTAGTAGGGAGTTCCAACTATAGTGGAGTGAACTCTTTCGTTGAATCCATCATTCTGCGTAGGTTGCACGAACCTTTTTAAAAAATGTTTCATTAAATGGAAAGTTTGATATGAAAAAAATACAGAAGTGGTATTTTGATATAATGATTAACTTTAATGAATTATTAACATAGGCTCAACATGTGATAGATTAAGTTTGAAAAATGTATTTAAGGTATCCACTTCCTACGAAGGACCTCCGTCGCTGAGCTGCGGAAGACGATGGAGGTCCTTCGTGGTTTAGTAGGGAAAGTACCTGTTTAGCGTACTGGGGTCGTAGGATTAAACCCCCACCGAAGGCAATGGTTACCTTCAATTCCTTTTTTAACTAAATCTTACACATGTTATGCATATGCACATCGAAATTCATACATTACAATTTTTCGATGTTTTTTTTAATTATCTAGGGATTACTTACATCACTACTGCTAACTGATTGTTGTCGATTGCTGGAGACATCGTTCTCTAAAGGTGCTACAGTCGTTGTCGTCGTTGTGCTGGTGGTTGTGGTTGTTGACGTGCTTGCCGTACTACTGCTACTGCTACTACTGCTAGATCCTAGTGTTGTGGTAGTTCGATCAGTCGATTTCGTGCCGGTTCCCATAGATCGGACATCGTTGAAGGTGAGACTCCTGGAGCGGACTTTATCCACAATGGATGGCTGCTCTTGGCCATCGCCTAAATCCAACCCGTCTCCACCGATCAAGGGTTGCGACTCTGGTGGAGGCCCATTAATGCCGTTCAACGCAGCGGTCGATGTGCTAACGATATTTGCTATTGATATTTGGTTCTGACACAGGATTATGAAAACCGAACTGATCAGCAGTGTCAGGTACAGCTTGTAGGATTTGATCATCCTTCCGATGGACTCACCGAACGAAGCCGTGGCGGTGCCTTGTCTGCAGAAGCGTTGATGGGCCAGTGTTTAAGGCGCGACGGCCCAAATAATTGAGGCTGTCTTGTTAGATGCACGATTCAATTACTGGGGCTGGAGGTAGCCGCCTGGCAAGGCCGATTGCTTCGTGGCTGGATAGACACATTGATACCTGTAAACAGATTAGACAAACAACATTGTTTTAGATGATGTTCAGGTGAACTAGCATATGTCAACGACTGGAAGCCAATAACGAAGAATATGAACTAGAATTCAGAAGCAGAGATGAAAATCCGGAATAGATTTCCTTCAATGACCTGCATAGTACACATTTTTGAAGTCTCTTCTTCTATATAAAAAAGCAAAGTGTTTGAAATATATGAACAGCATTTTAAACCTTCTAGGACTTGCATGGTCCTGTATCATTTACGCTGCATTACCCCTTTTGTAAACGATAATTGCATTTTTTTTTCGAAGCGGTTATACATTCAAAAACGGTGTGAGACCTTGGTGATTAAGGGTCGATGTCCACGTAGCGGTTTTTCAAGGTGCGAGCAAGAGATGAACCGGTCAAAGTCCGAGAATATTTTAAATAAGGTACGCTGAGGGAAGTGGAAAAGGAAAAATCGATAGTGCATGTTTGAATTAGTGTAAAACCAGTTTAAATGATATCAATGCATTCAATCAAAATGGGCTATCAATAACAGTCAATTTTGCACTGTTATGGAAAAAGATAAAAAAATTAGGAGTTGTTTTTCCATTTAACCTAGTGGGATGGGATAAGTGGAAAACCCACACACTTAAATTATTTTGTAGACATCGGCAATTATTTTGCCGAGATTCCAACAGCCAAGATCTTGGTAATATTTTTTATTACCAAGTTGATTTTTTGCCGAGATCTCTCGGTACCGAAATCTCGGTAAAAGTTTTACCGAAGTTCGTCGAAATTATTACCAATATCTCGGCTGTTGGATTCTCAGCAATCGGTAAACTTATAATTTTAACCTTCCGGGACTCGCACCGTTGTAAAAAGTACAACAGCTTCGGAAAAACTCGCTTGTCGTTCACAAGAGAAGCGGAAAGAAGAAATTGAGCTTATAGTGTTATAAACTAATCAACTTAGTTTACCGAATTGAGGTGATGTCTGTGTGCGTTTTTTGTATGTATGTGTGTGCGAAAATCACGTACAAAATTATCTCCAATTTGTATGCACTTGTCCTTAACCAATTTGTTCGCACAAAAATTGCATTCAACGGCAAAACTTGCTATAAATATACATGAATGTGAATTATGGAATATATTCACCTACCTACTTTTTTCTTTCTCATACATTTTTTTCATATGTAAAACATGTGAAAGGCATTAATACCGTTAGGTGGATTAATCAGGCTTTTTCTTATGTACATTAATTCAATCACCACTGAAATCACAATGATAACAAATAAGGAACATATTAAGATTCATAGCCATCAAAAATAACCCTGGAGGAAAGGAAAAAAATGCGTGATTAGAACATTTTTCACTTCCCCCGAAGTGTTTGATACCAGTGGTAAGTGTAAAATCTTCAAATTATTTGCTTTCATGGTACAAACCACAACAAATTGAATGTGATTAGTTCAATTGTAGGGACTATGTCCAAGGGCTTGACGATCCCTCCCCAGGCCATCTGCGAGTTGTGGGGCTTGCCTAGGATGTGGTGGGGTATGACAGTGGGCCCTGTTAAACCTCTATAAAAAGCTGCATGTATCCGCAAGTAGGCCCCACCAAAGCGACCGTGTGCCGCTCAAAGCGTACAAGCCCAAGTCCTGGTGTTAGGTGGGACGCTAAACAGCCCTGACACGACGGCCCTCCGACGAGACAGGAGGTTTGCGCTGGCCCAATAAGCCGCCTAGAAAACCAATCATTACGAACAATATAAGAGATAATCCGACTCGATATAATCGGCAAAGACCTAGGCGACGAATACAGGATCACGATTGGAAGCTTGGAACATGGAATTGCAAGTCGCTAGGTTTCGCAGGTTGCGACAGGATGATCTACGATGAATTACATCCCCGCAACTTCGACGTCGTGGCGCTGCAGGAGATTTGCTGGACAGGACAGAAAGTGTGGAAAAGCGGGCATCGAGCGGCTACCTTCTACCAAAGCTGTGGCACCACCAACGAGCTGGGAACCGGCTTCATAGTGCTGGGTAAAGATGTGCCAACGCGTGATTGGGTGGCAGCCAATCAACGCAAGGATGTGCAAGCTGAGGATTAAAGGCCGTTTCTTCAACTATAGCATCATCAACGTGCACTGCCCACACGAAGGGAGACCCGACGACGAGAAAGAAGCGTTCTACGCACAGCTGGAGCAGACATACGATGGATGCCCACTGCGGGACGTTAATATCGTCATCGGTGACATGAACGCACAGGTAGGAAGGGAGGAAATGTATAGACCGGTCATCGGACCGGATAGTCTGCACACCGTATCGAATGACAACGGCCAACGATGCATAAACTTCGCAGCCTCCCGCGGAATGGTAGTCCGAAGCACCTTCTTTCCCCGCAAAAATATCCACAAGGCCACATGGAGACCACCTAACTAAGAAACGGAAAACCAAATCGACCACGTTCTAATCGACGGTAAATTCTTCTCCGACATCACGAACGTCCGCACTTACCGCAGTGCGAATATTGAATCCGACCACTACCTCGTTGCAGTATGCCTGCGCTCAAAACTCTCGACGGTGTACAACACGCGTCGAAGTCGGACGCCGCAGCTTAACATTGGGCGGCTACAAGATGGTGTAGACTAGCCCAAGAATACGCGCAGCAGCTGGATGTGGCTCTTCCAACGGAAGTGCAGGTGGGCGCAGCGTCTCTTGAAGATGGCTGGGGAGATATTCGATCCGCCATTGGTAGCACCGCAACCGCTGCACTTGGAACGGTGCCCCCGGATCAGAGAAACGACGGGTATGACGGCGAATGTGAGCAGTTAGTGGAAGAGAAGAATGCAGCATGGGCGAGATTGCTGCAACACCGCACGAGGGCCAACGAGGCACGATATAAACAGGCGCGGAACAGACAAAACTCGATTTTCCGGAGGAAAAAGCGCCAGCAGGAAGATCGAGACCGTGAAGAAACGGAGCAACTGTACCGCGCTAATAACACACGAAAGTTCTATGAGAAGTCAAACCGTTCACGTAAGGGCCACGTGCCACAGCCTGATATGTGTAAGGACATAAACGGAACCTTCTTACGAACGAGCGTGAGGCGATCCAAAGGTGGCGGCAGCACTACGAAGAACACCTGAATGGCGATGTGGCAGACGAAGATGGCGGTATGGTGATGGACCTGGGAGAACGCGCGCAGGACATAATTCTACCGGCTCCGGATCTCCAGGAAATCCAGGAGGAGATTGGCCGGCTGAAGAACAACAAAGCCCCTGGGGTTGACCAACTACCAGGAGAGCTATTTAAACACGGTGGTGAGGCACTGGCTAGAGCGCTGCACAGGGTCATTACCAAGATTTGGGAGGAGGAAGTTTTGCCGCAGGAGTGGATGGAAGGTGTCGTGTGTCCCATCTACAAAAAGGGCGATAAGCTGGATTGTAGCAACTACCGCGCAATCACATTGCTGAACGCCGCCTACAAGGTACTCTCCCAAATTTTATGCCGTCGACTAGCACCAATTGCAAGGGAGTTCGTGGGGCAGTACCAGGCGGGTTTTATGGGCGAACACTCCACCACAGACCAGGTGTTCGCCATTCGCCAAGTACTGCAGAAATGTCACGAATACAACAGACAGCATCTATTCATCGACTTCAAATCCGCATATGATACAATCGATTGGGACCAGCTATGGCAGCTAATGCACGAACACGGTTTTCCGGATAAACTGACACGGTTGAGCAAAGCGACGATGGATCGGGTGATGTGCGTAGTTCGAGTTTCAGGGGCATTCTCGAGTCCCTTCGAAACGCGCTGAGGGTTACGGCAAGGTGATGGTCTTTCGTGACTGCTATTCAACAGCGCTTTGGAAGGGATAATACGAAGAGCAGGGATTAACACGAGTGGTACAATTTTCAATAAGTCCGTCCAGCTATTTGGCTTCGCCGACGACATAGATATTATGGCACGTAACTTTGAGAAGATGGAGGAAGCCTACATCAGACTGAAGAGGAAGCTAAGCGGATCGGACTAGTCATCAACACGTCGAAGACGAAGTACATGATAGGAAGAGGTTCAAGAGAAGACAATGTGAGCCACCCACCGCGGAGTTTGCATCGGTGGTGACGAAATCGAGGTGGTAGAAGAATTTGTGTACTTGGGCTCACTGGTGACTGCCGAAAATGACACCAGCAGAGAAATTCGGAGACGCATAGTGGCTGGAAACCGTACGTACTTTGGACTCCGCAAGACGCTCCGATCGAATAGAGTTCGCCGCCGTACCAAACTGACAATCTACAAAACGCTAATTAGACCGGTAGTCCTCTACGGACACGAGACCTGGACGATGCTCGTGGAGGACCATCGCGCACTTGGAGTTTTCGAAAGGAAAGTGCTGCGTACCATCTATGGTGGGGTGCAGATGGCGGACGGTACGTGGAGGAGGCGAATGAACCACGAATTGCATCAGCTGTTGGGAGAACCATCCATCGTTCACACCGCGAAAATCGGACGACTGCGATGGGCCGGGCACGTAGCCAGAATGTCGGACAGTAACCCGGTGAAAATGGTTCTCGACAACGATCCGACGGGCACAAGAAGGCGAGGTGCGCAGCGGGCAAGGTGGATCGATCAGGTGGAAGATGACTTGCGGACCCTCCGTAGACTGCGTGGTTGGCGACGTGTAGCCATCCCAAGTAACATTTTAAGTTTTATTCCGCTCTAGAAATGGTTTTCAAGATCAATTTATAAGATCTAACAATTAAACCCAATAATACACGGCAACCATCTGACGACCACTATAAAGAGTAAGATATTGCCAAGTGGCCCTCTCAGATAACCACTATAAACCTATTATAAGAGCATTTAGAAACCCTTTTCAAACCACCCGCAAAAAGGGAATTTGGCTGCGGCAGCTGTCAAAATGTTGCATTAAAAAAAAGAAACAAATCTTTGCAGGAAAATAATAACAAAATGGATTGTTGATAAAAATTATGATGATGACAACAAAATAATATCTTATTTCAGCTTGTTTTTTCGATTCTTTACCATTGAAAAGAAGTGCGCTTCCGATTTTATGGTCAAATGTTGTGAAAAAAATAAGGTTGAACACCACGCGCCGGCCATATAACGAAGTTCAGAGAAATAAATCGAAAATATTCATTACCACAACATCTAGGATGTCCACTAAATCGATTAGTATTTTTGCCCACACTATTAATTAATAAAATTATTTATCGGAAAATGAATGATAAGCGGTGAAAATTTCGTTGAATCATGCATTTCAGTGATATATTTCACTGACTGTGAAATGCTTTTCCGTTTTCAATATGGCCATCATGGAATTTGATCAGAAAAATTTTGCTTTTATAAAACACCGTCATAAACTCTTCGCAATACAAACATTCTTATGCGGGTAATTCATTTGACCACATTATGGCCAAAAATTGTAGCTTTATTCGAGCGTTGAAAATTGGATTTATTACGCTCTTCATCAGTACCATAGATCTGTTCATATGGTCAATAGGCATTTGACGTTTGAAGCATTTTTCAGCAGATTTATGGGAGGTTTATTGATAGCAATAAGAGCGCCAATAAAACTGAGCAGTCAGCTTCGTGATTGCTGTCATAAGTCCGCAATAAGAATTAGATAAATCCAAGAAGCATGGAAATTGTTACTTGGGATGGACCGAGCCGAATGGAGAAGACTCTTATATACCGCACAGGCCACTTCGGCCTTAGTCTGAATAAATAAATTGCTTTATTCACTCTTGTGAAGAAGTTTTTACTTTTAGTACTAACTACATTAAGCATCATACGACTAGTCACAAAATTCCTGTTTATTATCGTTATGTTTATACCTATCCTAATTGCATACAAAAAACCTCTAATTGGTATGCATTCAAACGTCATTGTCTACGGCATGATACTACTACGGTACCAGATGCACGTTCTAATGGTATAAATGTCTTAACAAAAAACCCAAATACTGCTCTGTTCGATAACGATCTAGTTGTTAACACTTCCAATGACAAATCACATTCCGATTGCAGCTCGATTGAACCGAATTCTTCACGAACCATATCATCACCAGCTCTGCCTAATAATCTGGAGCATATAAATCGTGCTGCCGTTGCTTTCACATTAGAACTACATAACGAAACTAATATCCATAGAAGTGATGTAACGACCATTCAAAAAAACAAGCCAATTAAATACTGATATTGTCCTAAAGTTAGAAGATGTTTTAGACAAAAGTTTTGACCGGTGATGAAAACGCGCAAACTAAATTCGAACTACGCAAGTATTTAGATCGTCTCAAACAACCTTTTGATTTCATCGATACAGATTACAAATTCCTGAAATACATCGAAAATCTAGGAATTTTTCGGTTTCCTAAAACTATTGCTATTGAAAACCAAAAAGATTTTTGTAAACCTACTCAATGTAAAAATGATGAAATTGTCAAAGGTCACATTGTATTAATGGATATAGAACATCAGCTGAAGGCGTATTTTTATTGCGATGGAATATTACAAAAGGTTGTACCTAACTAATACTATTTCCCTCGAGAAACAGTCGTCAATAAGCAATATTGTCAATGCTAACATTTGGAAAACCGTCAAACAAAGATATCCTGGCGAAATATTGATTCCTATTTCCTTATACTCCGACGAATTCGAAGTCAACGACTGTTTAAGTTCACATAATAAAAAACACGTAATTTGTTGTGATTTATTATTCGATACCTACCATTCCTGACGAATACCGATCAAAGTTATGCAACATTTTCGTGGCTGCTATGATTAAAAAAGTAGAGATAAATGATGTTGGATCCAGTAAGCTGTATAACGAAGTCATTCAAATATTTAAATCTCTTGAAGAAAAAGGAACTGAGTTTGAAGTGGCAGGTGAAACAATTAGAGTGAGGTTTGTCTTATCAATAGTACAGGGCGACAATCTTGGTGTTCACCAGATGCATCAATTCATGACTTTCAGCGCAAATTTCTATTGCAGATTTTGCTCACGATCACGTGATCAATGCCAAAGTGATACAGAAGAACTACCTGACTATATTCGAACAGTAGAGGTTTATAACAATGATGTAAAAAAAAATCGGCCATCAGAGACAGGAGTTAGAGGACCATCAATTTTTAATCAACTACCCTCGTTTCACGTTGTTGAGAACTTGTACGCTGATGCAATGCATGACTTTTTTAGTGGTGGAATATGCACAATGGGACTCACTGCGGTGTTAAATTATTGCATTTATCAAAAACAATTCATTACTCTTCAAGCATTCAACATTCAAAAATCTATGATAAGTAAAATAGCGTTGGACACATCCCTTTGCAGAATGCCAGATTTAACTGAAGTCTTTATGCCTCAAACTAAAACCAAATCTGTCGTGATCAGGGCCACTGCAAGTGAATTAAAATCGTTTGTTCATTACTTTACTTTTATCATGGGTCCTTACGTTCCAGAGGGTGATTCAGTGTGGGAATTTAGTAGAATTCTTGTCAAAATTACTGATAAAATTTTAATGCCATTGTTCAACGACAAGGACTTAGATGAATTACGATATTTATGTGCTGAACATCATAAACAGTATCAATCTTTGTTCAACCTGCATCTGAAGCCAAAACAACATTTTCTGTGCCATTATAGTTCAGTAATACATTCTAGCGGGAGCGTAAGTTCTTTGATGAATTATCGATATGAAGCAAAACATAAATCTTTCAAGGAGTACGCAGGTGTTATTTCATCTAGAAAAAACATATGCCTTACCCTATGCACGAAAGCCGCTCTTCAATTTAGCCACGATCTATTTCATAAAACGTTTTTTAATAGCTGTCTGGAAGGTTCCTTCAATAAGTGTGATTTAGAAAATAAGGATTACATGAAATATCTACCACGACCATATGCAATTCTAACACATGAAAATGTCCAGGATGCCACACAGGTTAAGTACAAAGGTACAGTGTTCAAGACTGGTACATTCTTTACTATTACTGAACATCTGAATGTTGGCTTGTGGGAAATAATTGATATACTATTTTCAAGTGGAATCGTATTCTTAGTAGGTTTAAAATGGACAGTGGGAAAATATAACGAACATTTTCTTGCTAATGAAATATGGAATTCATAAAATTGATACTATTGACGGTCCTCCTGTAAAGTCACACAATATAAATAATAAGTGGTATTTCAGAAAAAAACATGATTTTAACACAATGGATCTTTAGCTAAGTAAGTCACTATGTATTTGTTAAATAAATAATGTATGTGATATAAATGAGTAAAAATTAATAAATACTACAGTATTAGAAAACTGAACTTTTAGTTTTTTATTCTCCAAAAATAAGAAAAAAATTACTATATGCAACATACATAAACCGTTTTAATGAAATCTATATGAGTATCTTATATAGTTATCATAATTATTTTAATACTATTTATTACACATTCGAATCCATATTATTTGTAGCCTTATATTAAACATTCGCATATAGCATGAAAAGTATAAGTTTCATGTTATGAAAACGTTAAGGTGATGCTAATAATCTTCATTACAATAACTCATATGGTTCATATCGATAACGCAATGGCGAAAATGTATAAGTTTTGCCAAATACAATCATTATGACGATTTTTTTTCGTGTATATTTCTTAGAGAGTCTTGATGGAAATCGCGTATGTTTATTTATTTTTGGCTGTGATACATCGGAAATCGGAAAAGAGGATCAAGTCTCCCCAGTTTCCCCTTTCGGGTTGCAGTGCATATACCAGAGCGGTAAACAAACTGCAGCTGTACTGGGAGGATAAATCAAGACTCTGTTGGTGCCGGATATTGCATTTTTGGAAGAAAAATGTATTTTTTCTACACTTGTAAAGATGCAGGTTGAAGTAACATAAACCTTATAAGTTACATAAAGTAAGGGGTATTGATTTCACGGTGCCGGAAGTTGGATGATAAGCGTACCTGCCTCTCACTCTAGAGGGCATGGTCTTAGTCCGTACCGTTTTTAAACGAAACAGTTCCGGTGTGGGAATCGTCTTCCAAGCATCGGTAGTGATTGTTACTCGTCAGCAATGGGGTCGAAGAAAAATAAATGCAAATAACCAAAATGTGACTTGGTCATTTTAAACCGACGATACGATTATTATTATTATTATTCTTGTGAAATTGAAAACAATAGACGGCAAAAAGTAACCTCAATTATGATAGTGTTTGCGGTTTGAAATTGATTGATTGAAGGTGGCTGGTGGCTCCGCAATGGCTTCAATGTTCAAAGAGCGATGTAAAACTGTTCGACATATATAGAAAACGGTTGACTAGCCAATTAAAGAACGCTCAAGTTTTTCATTTAACCCTATGTGAAATTGAAAAAAATCATACAAGGTTAAAAGACTTCACTATTCCATTTACGTCCACTATAATAAGATTTTTAACTCTGTAACATTTCCCCTGAGACGCCTAATAATAATTAATCACGACGATGATATTAATGGATTGGAATTATACTTTATATTGATGCATAATACTGGGTCGTCCTCACTGCTGATAAAATGGCTTAAAAATAAGAAACAGGCCTGTGTGCTGTTCTCTGTCTTTGGTAGAATGGGAGCCAGATAAAGAACCGGCACAGAAACCCTATAATTTAGAGCTTAAATTGATTTTTCTCAGTAGAACGTATAAAGCACATGTGATGGTCACGGTCACGAACCGTTCATTAGTGGGTACATGTAGACTAAGTGTAAACCACTTGGAGTGTTACATTTTTGAAAGTAGAATGAAAACTTGTAATTCTAGGAAGAAAATTATTAGTTCTAATATTGGCATCTGTACACTGAAGCATCTGTACAAGATAAACAATTTTATATAAGTTAATTCAATTATACCGACCCCCACACAATACCATTCCTCTCAAGTGGTGGTTATCCGGTTATTCCATCAGCGGGAGTGCGAAGCAAATGAATTAGTTTGCCGAATCTCAATTTCTTTTCATCAGCCATCTGAGCGTGAAGAAGATTCACAATTCGCAGTCGCCTTCTTGGGTATGAGCCAGCATAATAATTTAGCTTTTGCAAATCGTGTGCGGAGATCAGACAGATTGGTGTCGCATATGTAATGAGTTAACATCAGCTTTTCTTAGCGATAACAGATTGCTTTCGTATGCCATTGTGTATTAAAATGCAATTCATTTCCGGTTGAACTTTGGTCGAATATGTTTGTCGGAGAGACATCGTCTGTACAAAAGTAATAAATGTATCACTCTTATCTGCTTGTATATTCCATTAATTACGCTAAGAGGGGGAGGGGGTGTTTGTCCATAAAGTGTGACGATCCATACAAAATTTTCAGATGCTCCATACAAAAAGTGTGACATAGGGGGAGGGGTGTTGAAATTTGGCATTTTTTGCGCTACGTAAAAAAAGGATGTTCCCGTTTGTAAACATTTGAAATTTCTTACTAAGCAAGCATACACTGTTAAAATTTTGTTGAAATATTTACTCGAAATTAATGGAATGATTACCATTTTTTTTATCGTTTTTTCCAATTTCGTTTATTTGGTAGGTTAAGGAGTGTATAACACTTTACGGAGCCTTGGTTCTTTGTGATATATACAATCAATATCATTTTATTGTACAGTTAGTAAGAGAGGCATAGAAGCCAGCGTACTCGTGGTGACTAGAGCAAGATTTTTATGTGGACTAGAGGTTAGTTTACAATGTTTAAGCATGGACGGGGCTTATGATTTGGGATCAGGAAAATTTAGCTTCTCATCCGGGCATTTTACGTCAGGGACGATGTGGTGTGCCGTCGTGCTCGAGGAATAGTTCGACTGAGAGCTATGGAGCTATACGGAACATAAAGATAGAGACTAAACAAAAAACACTTTGAAGAAAAAAACAAAATATTAGATTTTGATGTTAGAAGTACAAAGAAAACTATAAATGGCCTGCATATAGACAAAATCACGATTTCCCCAAATACCTCGAACATCCCTGAAGGGTTGTTTACCTCGGGCCACAAGGGTATCCAATAATTTCTCTCCGGAGGCGTCATTTTCCGAGCAGAACCAAACTACGTGATCGATGTCATCATAAACGGCTCCTCACCTACATAAGTTGCTATCAAGGTTTATTCTGTACAGATGTGCGTTTAGGGAATAGTGATTGGACATAAGTCTCGACATCACGCGAATGAAGCCTCGACTTAAGTCCTCACCTCTGAACCACGCTCGCCCAGAAACTTTTGAAACTATGGAAAATTGCCACCGTCCAAGTTCGTTGTGTGTCAACTTTGAAGAGTACTCTGACGGACTAATAGGAAAAACGCGTTGCTCGAGAATTGTCGATCATAAACCTCACAAATTTTATCATTAATAATTATGAATATGTGAAGTTTTTAATGTTTATTTTTGTATAATCTTACTTCGTGTCAGAGTGATTAAGTTAAATGGTGCGAGATCGAACATGTTTCAGGAAGGAAGCAGAACATTAAATTTAGAGAAATCTGAGTTTCACAAGCACAAACTTTGTGCGGTCAATAAATAAAAGCTTGTTGGTGCGTTTTTTTGAGAAGTGTGTAGAACGATCGCACGATCATTCAAAAGTTGTTCTGCTTTATGCGGCTGCTAAGTAAATTAAGTTGTGCGCGTTTTGAAGTATTTAAGGTGAGCACACCAGTTGGATGGAATGGATTTTTTTCCTTTATTCATTTCCGTCGAGGAAAGGAAAAGTCAGTATAATATTTTTAATGCATCGCTTACCGAAGTGAATCCAAAGTTCCATAAACGAGTATTCAGGAAAAAATCGAATAAACGAGTATTCCGGTATGAACATTTTCATATGTACGTTATTTGCAAAATCATGAAGCTGTAACAGTTCAAATATTGCGTACTTACTGTATTATTTGTTGATAAAGAGAACTTTTCTTATTGAGAGACAAGAGATTAGTATACCAGTTTACTTAATCGAATTCACCTAGAAAACCAGTATGTCACTTGAACAGTGAACACTGTACGATGAAAAGGTGGAATTAATATTCATACCAGTGGATGTGAGAGTTTGAAAAAGTTTTACAACTACGGTCAGAGCCAAAATCTGGGAGTTCGAATTTATAAATCGCGAACGAAATGTTATAAAAATAAACTATCTGCAGAATGAGATAGAATGATAGGTCGGGTCAGTTGGACATAAGGTTGAAAAAGACAACACTTTGGACATTTGCTAAAATTCACTAACTTCCGCCAGGAAATCCGCGGGAGTGTTCGTAAGTAAGGTCAAGAAGTAGACCTTTGTTCACTTCGAAGTTAGATCACGCGATCACTTGATACCTGCGACCTAAAAGTTACTTTTACGTTTCGGTAGTGATAAGAACGGTAGTGTAAACTATAATTAATACCTAGTAACACAAATTATATATTTAGGGTCTGTCTCATTTGGAGAATTAAACTTAAAAGTGACAGTTCAAAAATAAAAACAATCACCCGGTCATAAGAATGGCTGGTGCTACCCAGCAATTCCAATAGGACATCGATGGAAAATGATTCGATATCTGTCAAAAGTAATCTTGCTCTGCGAGCAGGGTTATTCGATAATTATTGAAATGTCACTTTTAAGTTTAATTTCAGTTTAATTATCCAATTGAGACAGACCTTAATTGTTTAAATTCCTAAACTAGGTCCATTGAAAAATCTTGTTATAATCTCAATTCTAAAATTATAAAAGTGTGTGATACGGTTGAAATTCTGAAAAGGTAGGAAAAGTTTTCTTATGATAAAAGTTGGGTGTGTTTTAACATGTGGCTTCTATTAGCCACGAAATTGTAGCTTTTCCGCTATTTTTGTTCCCAGGAAAACGGTGGGAAATCTCTAAGCAACATTGCGAGTGAGAAGAAGTCGGAAATCTCGACACACATGCATCTAATCCCCGACATTGAGAACTGGTCTATGAAGTGAAACCAAACGTACGGTGATCGACTAATCCGCAGTGGTGAACGTACGGTTGATCCCTGATTTGGTAGCCTCACCCTTCGTTCCAACTATCCGTGCTAGGATTAAACAAACCTCCGGCCACCGCGTGGTGGCGCTTTGGCAGCGACCCGATTTCGCACGTGTACACCATCTCGTCCCGCCCAGTTGGCACGTGGGCGTTCACTTCGATTGCCGACAGCGATTCATCCGCACCAAGAACCCAGTATCAGCAAGGAGGAGAACGGCCGCAACGAAAACCCCAGCAATGGTACCTATAGGTTAAGTCACACACACACACCCAAGCAGGTTAGGTTTAGCGCTCATCCGTAGACCCCGTAGCATTCGGCCAGAGAGAGAGAATCTACAATACATTGTCAACTTAAAAAACTAGTGTTTGTATTACTGCTACAAATTCTGTCTCGAATAAGTTGGGTTATTGGGGGACTCGTGTTGATTTAGATTCGAAGTGATTTAATTTCAGATACAGCATACCGATACGTACTCGTGTACAACTTGATCGGGTTTGGTTCGTTGGCATTAGGGAGAGAAATTGAGGTAGTGTTGAGAGCAAGGATGTTATCGATCATTTAGTAATCTGCCTTCGATCATTTAATAGTTTGTCAATAACTCATTCCAGGGGCTAAATTTCAAAATGTGTTGTATGGTGGACTTCTAGTGCAAATTTTTATCTACAACTCTGCCTAACAGTTCGTTGTTTGAATTTCACTAATAACGAAGCTATAGCGCTAGTAGCAGTAACTTGGACTAAATGATTGCATATTTTGTTATCATTTAGTATAAGTATAGTAACTAGCATCGTAACTCCTTTAGCAGTGGAATTCAAACATCGACCTGTTAAGGATAGTTGTAGAAAAACTTTGCACTAAAAGTCCACCATACAACACATTTTGAAATTTAGCCTCTGGAATGAGTTATTGACAAACTACTAAATGATCGAACGCAGATTACTAAATGATCGGTAGCATCAATGGTTGAGAGTATTCGATCGGATATTCGAGTGATCCACGAAACCTGCCCTGAGCTTCATTCTCAGTAGTTAGTCAGGCGCAAAACACCAAGCTGGCAATCTCGAATTCTAACCAGATTGGCGCGTAAGCCGATTTCGGTATAGGAAGCTGAATTTGTTCTAATACGCACCTTACAAAGCTTCGTAAGCAAGATGACAAACATTGTTGTATGTTCCGAAATGGTGCACAGATGCATCGAAACTCAAAGCTCTTTCATATATACTTCTCAGCAGAACTATAAAGACAAAGAGTCGCCGTTAGTATGGATTGAAAATCGATCAAAAGTCAGACTGTTACGATCTTTGCTTGGACCTGTGCCTTTGTTTTACGTTGGATCCGCTTGCGGAAGTAAAATTCCGACAAGCGGTGCACCATAATCTTGCAAGCACACCGTTCTGAAAAAAAAAACCTCTCAGAAGGTCAGATCTCCACGCTCAGCAAACACAAGAGGAAGAAGGACTCTTAGAATTCTTCACTTCCTTCTAAGCAAGAACACAGATTGAAAACCTTGTTCAAAATTTACACGAAAGTAATGCATTTATCTGAAATTTTGTCCAGAGCATCAGGGCATCAAATAGATCCTAATAAGAGGGCGGCTCCTTAAAAAATTGAAAATGTGCCACCTTAGTACACATATTTTGTTTTTAATTTGTTTTTAATGCAGCGCAGCAATATTAGTTTATATCTGTATAAAGTAAAGTGTTTTAACTTGCCTCGATTTATAAAAAAAAAATATTTTTCATGTGTAGTCATTGGACCGAACTAGTAAACACCGCAAACGGAAGCAAAATTCATCAAAGTGTGATTTTTTTACAGCACTTCAAAGTTCAACTGCGAAAAAGCCGTTTCAATTGAGTTAACTTGCCCCGGTTACCCTAACTCGGAGTTGGGAAGGAGTTTTGCTTTTGCCCGCTGAATTTTTTTTTGAAATTGTCACGGAATGTGTATTGAAAGTTCCTTGGACTCACTATTTCCCAAATTTGAATGAATGTCAAAATACTCGACTATTGTACAACTGAATTGTTTGCTTATCAGAACCTATCTCTAATGATTTGAGGCCAAATTTTGCAAAACCCAACGGACAGAAGTTTTTAAATTTACCGACCATCAATTTGGTGTAATAATACCAAAAAGCTAAGGTATTTTCTAGATTACTCATGTGATTCTGAGAAGTTTGAGGTGCCGTAAGACTATTTTTTTGTAGTTTCATGTTGGCCTTTTGTAGCGGAAATTCTGGTTCTCCGGAACCTGTTCCGTGGCCATCGCTTGGCCAGTTTTACCCTGTCAAGAAACTAAGGCGTTTTCTAAATCTCTCATGAGATTATGAGAAGTTTGAGGTGTAGACTGTTGGAAGATGGTCTTTGGCCATCTTGGGGTGATGGCCTTTTGCACCGGAAATTCAGGGTTTATGGCACCTTTTCCGTGGCCACCGAATCGACAGTTTTATTCTACCAGGAAACTATAGCATTTTCTAAATAATTCATGAGATTCTGAGGTTTTGGAAGCCTATTTTGTTTTGTAGTTTTATGTTGACCTTTTGTACCGGAAATTCCGGGTTTCCGGAAACTGTTCCGTAGCCATCGCATAGTCAGTTTCACCCTACCCAAAAACTAAGGCGTTTTCTTAGTTGCTCATGAGATTTTGAGAAGTTTGAGGTGTCGGAAGACCGATTTATTACGTGATTCTATGTTGGCCTTTTACACCGGATATTCCGGGTTCTCCGAACCTGTTCGGTGGTCATCCGGAGGCCAATTTATATCTATTTGGCTATTGTTGTCAACCATTCACATTGACCATTAATTACGTATACTAAAAGCCGGTTCTCGGTATGTCGGACAGTAATCCGGTGAAAATGGTTCTCGACAACGATCCGACGGGAACAAGAAGGCGAGGTGCACAGCGGGCAAGGTGGATCGATCAGCTGGAGGACGATTTGCTTCCTGGTTGTGTGTTCCTGAGCTTGTGTGTTAGATGTAGAAGCCCCGTGAGACATCATTACATCAGTATTCAAAAAAAAAAAAAATTCAACACTCCCAGAATAGCTATGATACTCCAAACCATTCTTGAGTTCAGATATTGAAGGTCTACAACACCGATAGAGTGATTCATACGGTCCTGAGCTTGTGTGTTAGTTGGAGCAACCCCTTGGGACATCATTACACCAGTATATACAAATCACAACATTCCCAGAGTTCCTGCGGTACTCCAAATCATTCTTGAGTTCAGATATTGGAGATCTTCAAGACCAACAGAGTGATTCATAGGTTTCCGAGCTTGTGTGTTAGTTGGTGAAGCCCCATGGGACACTATTACATCAGTATATAAAAAAATCAACATTCTCAGAATATCTAAGGTACTCCAAACGATTCTTGAGTTCAGATCTTGGAGGTATACAAGATCAACAAAGTAATTCAAAATGTTCTCGAGCTTGTGTGTTAGTTGGAGAAGCCCCACAGGCCATCATTACATCAGTATATAAGAAATTCAACATTCCCAGAATAGCTACGGTACTCCAAACCATTCTTAAGTATTGGAGGTCTACAACACAAACAGTGTGATTCATAGGGTCCTGAGCTTGTGGGATAGTTGGAGCAACCCCATGGGACATCGTTACACCAGTATGCACAAATCACAACATTCTCAGAGTTTCTGGGGTACTCCAAATCATTCTTGAGTTCATATATTGGAGGTCTACAGTACCAACAGAGTGATCAATAGGTTTCCGAGCTTGTGTGTTAGTTGATGAAATCCATTTGATGAAATCCACTAACTCTTAGACGAAAGCAATGCACTCTCCAATAGTCGAGATCTGTCCTGGCCAACGTCCTTGCAGATGCTGAGGAAGGGGAAGGATGGTTTTGTTGGACACCTTCTTAGGAAAGATGCAGAGAAGTCTTATAGGTGCCACGGGAGGTTTTGAGATTGTGTGGAAGGTTATAACAGTAGGAATCGTTTTGGTATATCGTGAAACACAGGAAGAACTTAGATAGAAACACAAAGTAGAAGAGGGACGAGCCTGGAATTGAACCCACGACCTCCTGCTTATAAGGCAGAAGCGGTAGCCACTAGACCACCGAGCTCGTCATCCTTCGCCATACACGTTTTATGGCCGTAAATTCATGCTATACCATCGTAGATCTTCTTGTTGATAGATTTGAATATAAAGAATTGAACTTATAGATAGTTTGGAGTGTCGTAGATGTTCAACGAATTCTATCATATGTCTATAATGGTGCAACGAAATCCCGTGGAGCTATTCCAGCTCATAAACATAGTTGAGACATCGAAGATCTTCATGTTGATTGATTTGAATATTAAGATCTGAGCTCAAGGACAGTTTGGGGTGTCGTAGATGTTCAACGAATTCTGTATTGTGTTTGTAATGTTGTAATGATGTACCGCGGAGCTATTCCAACTCATAAATCTAGTGGGTACATCGAAGATCTTCATGTTGATTGATTTGAATATTAAGATCTGAGCTCAAGGACAGTTTGGAGTGTCGTAGATGTTCAACGTATTCTGTATTGTGTTTGTAATGTTGTAATGACGTACCGTGGAGCTATTCCAGCTCATAAAACTAGTGGGGACATCGAAGATCTTCATTGTTGATTGATTTGAATATTAAGATCTGAGCTCAAGGACAGTTTGGAGTGTCGTAAATATTGAAAAAGATCTGTTATACCACAGGACAGGCGCAGAAGTTTATCATAAAGCATTTCAATTTGAATTATTTAACCAGAATATGTTAAAAGTATGGTGGTCCTTAGAACATCAAAATAACAACTCAAGGATAGTTTGGATGCTCTAGATCATCGTATAGCCCGTAACTTGACCTGTGCAATATTTTTCCTGGATGGACCAGTTAATTTTGAACATTTCTGCTGAAGAAAGCAAGGTTCTATCTCTTAAAACTGATTTTGACAGCTGATTTTCTGCTTGGGTCATATATAACCCATCCGTATTGAATCGGTTAAATAAATGAATAAATAAATAACTATTAAATGTATTATAGCAAAAAAAGATCGGTTGTCTTCTTCTTATTTTTACTTGAATTCGTCAATGTGCCTGGGAGCATAATTACGCCGCGTGTCATATTCAAATGTTCTTTATTTTCGACCCCAAACTATCTCAACGCCAATGACAGTATTGCACCACCAACACCAAAGCGCCAAAACGGTATTCCGTTCGAATAATAAACACAAGTCTAGCAGAAAAGAAGAGTGTGCCATTCCATTCTAACACCACTATATTTGTATTTTAATGCGTATTAGAGGGTCAGCTTGAAAGTTTTGTAAGTGAATCATTTAGAAGACACCGACTTGTGTTTATTTGTCTATCTAAATGCTCCTTATTGAGGATTTATGTTAATTAAGAGGCCCTTCCCTGCTTGGCACCATTATGCATTCAAAAGCTATCTACTCAGATAACGTTATCCTCAGCTTAGATTGAACCTAGTCAAGCTAGCTAACAAGCCTGATGGGCCTGTCCAAGGGTTGTTTTCCAACGACTTACTCGTATATTATCAATTCAGCCAATCTATTATACAAGACCGTATGGCGTCGCGTCCAAATTATCACATCTGCCCGAGCCGCGGGCCAGAGGTGGGGTTTGCTCGACTCCATCGACTGCGGTGCCTGGAGCACTGAACTAGATCACTCTGCGTGCGTAATGATATGCGACCCGTCCGCAAATGACGAGATTGAGTTGCGGTATGGTTTACGAAGTGCGGCAACTGTGCAAGCGTGTAGGCGGACGTGCGTTGTTCCGTTCTGGGTCGGGAAGTCGTCGCTGTCGTCCAAGTTGTCAACGAGCCCCGACCCGTCGGCATGTTAACTAGGTGTAGGTCGTCATTTGAATGGTAACCTAACAAGACCGCGAAGCTACAGCAGAGTATACGGCCCCGGGGCTGGTGTGCGATAATGTGAATCAGAACAATTAGCTTCATGTCGATGTTGTACGCTACTTGATATGTGCACCCGGTGATGACTGCGGCGGGATGGGTTTACAGCAACAATGCTATGTTACGTACTTGACGAGAGTATGTTATGCGAAACGGATGCATTGCCGAGGCTTAATGCTAACGAGTGAAGGTCGCTGCTGGAGTAACATTTATGTGCACAATTAATTGGGCTGCAGTTATGACTGCATGAAAACTAGAAAGTACAATCTGTTACAATAAATATCTGAAATGATAAATTATACACAATAAATATATTATTTTTAATGAAGGCGTTCTAGTGGTAAAATATGAGCTTATAAATTAATATTAAATAGAAAGGATTAATTCCCGTTTCGGATTAGGATTTTTTTCGACTTCACTGAGCATAAAAGTATGATGCAAATGCAAGAATGTTAACCTGACATAGACATCTCGCAATTAATAACTGTTGAAATACTAAATGAACACTAATATGCGAGGCAACAATGTCCCAGTGGGGGATGTAATGCCAACAAAGAAGTGATCCGTAGCCCAGATCGTACCATACGTTTGAACTTCATTGGATTAATGGACAAATTTAATAATAACAAATTGTTAGAAAAACAATCAAATTGAAGTCGGGAATGAACGGATGGTGTTATAAGGTTGTTGGATGTAATCATAGAATATTCTTAAAATAAAATAAAATTATTCTCAATGTTATTTGATGTGCTACATTTCTAATGTGTTAACACTAGAGAACTTTAAAATGACGCTTTATAACTTATCTATATGCACTACATGAGGAGCTATTACAGATAATAAATCATTTCTTTGCAGTGCATTTGACCCACTATTCAAATAAATTTTATTAAATGGGCCAGCACACTTGCGTCTTTCCTCAACCGTGCACGTAAATTGTTTTACATTCGCCGTTTCCTTCTGCATCTATTAATTAATAGGCCAACAACCATGCATCATCCGTTGCAGTGCGTGACGTAAAATAGTATTTTTGCGGTCCAACCTGAAATGGCACAAATCATCAAGATGCATATTCTTTAAACCAGCTGTTCCCTCCAACCGTGCGTCGCTGTGCTGCGTATATTTCTCAATGGATCACGTTTTCATTTCGTTCCCGGTTCCCATGCTCTAATAACACACCTCTTAACTTTAACACCCTTCGGACTATGTTTCATAACGGCGAAATGCAAGATCACGAACTTGCACACTTCCGAATTCTCGGGAAATTTTGCCATGTGACATCTCGTGCTTGTGGTGGAATATAGTTGAGCACATGCGAGTGGGGTTTTTGACCTCTGATATGCTTGGCAGATTGTTGTTGCATTCGGTTTCATATCTTGAGACGCTCCAAACTGCGAACGGACATTCCACCATGCCATCGTATATGAGTACATACTCATCTCGTGGCTCGGTCGAGAAATGGGAATGGCATTCTATATGAAGGCGACGACTTCCAAAAGGACAAGCGGTAACAACTGCTTCAGGGTAAAACGTGGTAGTCCCGTTTGCGGTGGTAAGCTCTCGGCACGTTCACGGACCATCGTCGACGGTTGTCGCTCACAGCGGCTAATACAGCACCATTCCTGAGTCTCGAGTGTGTCCCTACTTGGCGGGTTCGTAGCTGGTGAGGATATTTATTCTCACTACTCAAGGATACTAAGAGTGGGAAAGTGACATTCCTCACAATGCGGTTTTCGCTCAAGATGTGAAATATTTTCCGGAACAACATGTGTGTATCTTACGTGACCCCGTGTTGGTGATTCTGATTCAGGAATTGAAAGACCGAAATGCTCGAAGAAGCGTCCGTGAGTTCGTGTTTTCTGTTTTAAGTGAGAGACTTAAAAACAAGCTTACAGTACTGTCGAAATTCCCATTAAAGAGGAGCTTCCCTTCCAAACGCATGTTTTATTTTATTATTTTTTTTTTGTTATTTTTTTTTTTAATGGTACATTAAGTTCAATACAGAAATTTAAAAAATATCAATAGAAAACTGAAAAGGAGCCTAATTTTCCATTTATAATACGCTCATACAACAAGAATAAGTTACCTCTGGAAACGTGTGAGTACATAAAAACCATATGAAGACAGCAAAAAAGTTGAAATAATGTTTACTGAGAACAAACCATTTAAAAGTATGTTATTATCCATGATAAAGAGAGTTAAAGGCAAAAGAAAAGCATTAAAAATACAACTTACCTTTTGTATTTCCAAGTTCGGTCAACGAAATGTATATTTTTGCATCTGAAACAAAAAAGCAGAACATTCATGAACTATGTAGTTTTAGTTTGAGGGAATCAAATACAAATTGTAAGTAGAGTATATGGCTCAAGTCTTGGCCTAATATGCTGTGGTTAAACACATTTATTGTTGAGCATCTTCATATATTGAAGCTCTAACCATAAGCGTAGCTAGCGTCCCGGTCAAGGAGGCGAGGCATGGCCCCAGCTGGTGAGGGATAACATTTTAACAATATATAGAACACTGCATGCCAAGGTTTTTTTTATGCCTTTGCTGCTTATTTGTCTTGTTTGCGAAAAATTAAACTGATTTCTAGTAATGATGTGATTTAGTCAATACGTGTCTAATTTTCATATTTATTGTACTAATTATAGATAAATGCGGGGTGTACACTAAGGATTCTTGATCGCGATGTCCTTTAATCGTATCTGGTTTGAATGTTTTTCATTGTAAACAGCCTTATAGAGTTTGAATATCTTTATAACCGTTTGAATGATATGAAGATAGCGTAGAAAAAGTTTAAATAAAGTGGCCGTACTCTCTTTCCTATTTTATGATAATTGTATACAACCTTACAATACCAAATATGAATATCATATATGATATTCATATTTTTTGGAGCACTTTGAAGGTTGCGAGATCCGTACACTAATTACGTAAGGGCTAACGGGGAAATTATGAGGTCGGCTATTTTCTCACGGTCCATATAAATAAAAAAAAACATATTTTGAATGAAACAAATCTTACATGGTAAGGCGGTGATTTTCAACTCACCCAGGAAAATCTTTCACTTAATAAAGGTGAAAACGAAGATAATTTGTTGAAAAAATAAATACAATTTCTATCATTGTGAGCGTTTAATAATATGTTTAATATTTTTGCCTTTCTCGTATACTAAGTATACGGTAAAGGCTATATGTTCGCATCAAAAACAAACTTTTCATAGAAGGCCCGGAGACCCATAGTGTTATATACCAATCGACTCAGTTCGACGAATTGAGGTGATGTCTGTGTGTGTGTGTGTGTATGTGTGTGTGTATGTGTGTGTGTGTGTGCGCAAAACTACTAAAAAAATGTCACTCATTTTTCGGGCACTTACCCTCAACCGATTTGCTCGCAACAAGTTGCATTCGACGCAGAATCCTGTCCCATTGTTTCCTATTTGAAATTGGCCAGATCGGACTATGGGATCAGAAGTTATGGCCAAAATACAAATTCATACGAAAAAATCGCGTAAAAAATGTCACTCATTTTTCGGGCACTTATCCTCAACCGATTTGCTTGCAACAAGTTGCATTCGACGCAAAATCCTGTCCCATTGTTTTCTATTTGAAATTGGCCAGATCGGACTATGGAATCAGAAGTTATGGCCAAAATACAAATTCATACGAAAAAATCGCGTAAAAAATGTCACTCATTTTTCGGGCAGTTATCCTCAACCGATTTGCTTGCCATTGAAATTGGCCAGATCGGACTATGGAATCAGAAGTTATGGCCAAAATACAAATTCATACGAAAAAATCGCGTAAAAAATGTCACTCATTTTTCGGGCACTTACCCTCAACCGATTTGCTCGCAACAAGTTGCATTCGACGCAGAATCCTGTCCCATTGTTTCCTATTTGAAATTGGCCAGATCGGACTATGGGATCAAAAGTTATGGCCAAAATACAAATTCATACGAAAAAATCGCGTAAAAAATGTCACTCATTTTTCGGATACTTATCCTCAACCGATTTGCTTGCAACAAGTTGCTTTCGACGCAAAATCCTGTCCCATTGTTTCCTATTTGAAATTGGCCAGATCGGACTATGGAATCAGAAGTTATGGCCAAAATACAAATTCATACGAAAAAATCGCGTAAAAAATGTCACTCATTTTTCGGGCTTTTATCCTCAACCGATTTGCACGCAACAAGTTGCATTCGACGCAGAATCCTGTCCCATTGTTTCCTATTTGAAATTGGCCAGATCGAACTATGGGATCGAAAGTTATGACCAAAATACAAAATCATACGAAAAAATCGCCTAAAAATGTCACTCATTTTTCGGGCACTTATCCACAACCGATTTGCTCGCAACAAGTTGCATTCGACGCAGAATCCTGTCCTATTGTTTCCTATTTGAATTTGGCCAGATCGGACTATGGGATCGAAAGTTATGGCCAAAATACAAATTCATACGAAAAAATCGCGTAAAAAATGTCACTCATTTTTCGGGCACATATCCTTAACCGATTTGCTCACAACAAGTTGCATTCGACGCAGAATGTCTCATATTTTCTTATTGAAAATTGGCCAGATCGGACTATGGGCTTAGATGTTATCCCGAGCAACACACATGTTGCCCATACGTCATAGTAACTTAAATATAACCAGATTCAGTCACAACTATAGATAGTAGAATCTATAGATGAGCGAAAGCATAGCTGAGTCGATTTTTTTGCCCGTGCACAAGCGCATATGACGTCACAGCCCTTAACGTTTCCATTGAAATCGTGACGTCATGCTCGTTTGGAGACACGTTTGACAGCTCGTTTGGAGACAGAGGATTTATCTTCGCTCATCTATATATTCCACTATCTATAGTCACTACTAAGTTGCAGCAACCAGATTTTCATGGCATGTGCTGCTGGCTTGGGATGAATCAAATTACTATTTATTGCGAAAAGAGTTCGAAAAAGTCTGGCTCACTTTTTAGCACTTAGACTTCATCTATTGACGCTCGCAACAGATTGCATTCGACGCAGAATCTTGTCCCATTGTTTTCCTATTGAAAATTAGCTAGATCGGACTATGGGATCGGAAATTATGGCTGAAACACCATTTTGCCTTTTTCTACGAAAAAGGCTGTATGTTCGCTCAAAACCAAACTTTTACAGAAGGCCTGGAGACTCATAGTGTTATATACCAAGTGTTTGTAATTAAGAGTGGCGACACTGTCAAATTGGAACAAAAATTTCTCATCATTTCCCATACAAAATCGCGTTCCAAACGAGCTTGAGGAGACCTGTCAAAATGCAGCACATGTCGCCGCACAGTACCTGTTACTATACCAGAGTGTTTGTAATTAAGAGTGGCAAACACCATCAGAATTGAATAAAATTCATCTGTCATTCCCATACAAAATCATAGATTTCAAACGAGCAGGAGACCTGTCAAATGCGGCACATGTCGCCACTTTTAATTACATACACTCCTGCTTGCTCTCTGTCCAGAGTGTTTACTTAATTAGAGTGGCGACACTGTCAGAATTGGAACAAATTCAATATCAATTTCCCATACAAAATCGCGTTCCAAACGAGCAGGAGACCTGTAAATGCGGCACATGTCGCCACTTACCAATTACATACACTCTGTTATATGCAAACTCTCGATGAACTGCGATGATGTCTCTGTGTGTATTATTGCGCTTTTGCACCAAAAGTGCGAAAAAGTTTGAAGCTCACTTTTTTGGAACTTATCCTCAACCGATTTAATTCCAATTATAGATGAAGTAGAATAGATAGATGAGCAGAAAAGCACTGGCTGGAGTCGATTTTTCTTGCCCGTGCACACACTTTTTATGCCAACGTCACAGACCCTATAACGTTTCCATTGGAAATCGTGACGTCATGCTCTCGTTTGGAGACACGTTTGACAGTTCGTTTTTGGAGACAGAGGATTTATCTTCACTCATCTATATATTCCACTATCTATAATTCAACAAAGTTTCATTCGACGCGGAATCCTGTCGTATTGTTTTCTATTGAAAATTTGGACCATGGGCACAAGAAATTATGGCCCAAAATATACTATGTGTTATAAAAAGCGAGTAAAAGTCTAGCGTGACTTTTTTAATGGACTTACCCTCAACCGATTTACTCACAACTATAGATAGTGGAATATATATAGATATGAGCGAAGATAAATCTACTCTGTCTCAAACGAACTTGTCAAACATTAAACGTGTCTCCAAACGAGGCATGACGTCACGATTTCAATGCGAAACGTTAAGGGGCTGTGACCGTCATATGCGCGTGTGCACAGCGGGCAAAAAAATCGACTCAGCCCATGCTTTCCGCTCATGCTATAGATTCTACTATCTATACTCTACAACAAATTGCATTAGATGCGAATCCTGTTCTATTTAGAAAGTTGGCCAGATTGGACTATTACGCTTTGAAATTATGGCCAAAAATACTTTTTGCCTTTCTTGTGCAACAAAAGTTGTACCGAAAGGCTATAATTTCTTTCCGAAAACGACACTATCGGATGCTTCCACGCATGCGATTACGCTTCCTTCCTCTTCATACGGGGAGTTTTGGTGAAAGACGGTCATGAGATTTATATCATAGCAAATATTGCCCCTCCGCTCGCTTGATGGGAATGACTTGTTTTCGTTTTTCTTTTTTGTGTAGTCAGACTTACAGTTCAATTTACATCCAAAAGTGATATCCTTAAAATATCTCTTGACTGGGTAAAAATAAAACAGGGGGTATGTACGTCGAAAGATTGGAAAAGGGAAACAAAAATGCTCGAAATTCTTATTAGCATATTGTAGATCAAACCGAACCGAGGTTTCGCGACAATCCGCATTTTCTCGCATTTCCGGATGTTGCAGCACTTTGCAAAAATACGCCGAGTAATTGCTGCGCAACTGTGCCATAGTCGGGCACCACTCGCGATGCCAGTCGCTTTGTTTAACTATCCGGGAATCAAGTTTCAAAAGCTATTATTTTCGGTTTTCAACTGTATCTACAATATCTTTGCCATAATTAATCTGATTTTCTTAGAACGGACAAAGAAATTTGTCTTTTTTACTCCTAGCTACTAGCTCATCTATTTTCAAAGCACACACATTTTACGAAGGTCGACGAATCCGGTCGGTCGAAATTCGGTCAGTCAGTCCGGTCCAGATCCGGTCCAGATCCAGTCGAGTCCAGTCCAGGTCCAGTCCGGAGTCAGTCCAGAATTCGGTCAGGTCGGTCAGGTCGAGTCAGGTCCAGTCCAGTCCGGTCAAATCCGGTCCAGAGTCGGTCGAGATCGATCCGATCAATTGCAGATCCAGTCCAGATCCAGTCAGTCGGTCAGATCCGATCAGTCCGATCCAGTCCGATCCAGTCCAGGTCCAGTCCAGTCAGTCAAGTCAGTCCAGAATCAGTCCAGATCCAGTCCAAATCCAGTCCAGGTCGGTCAAATCGAGTCAGGTCAGTCCGATCGGTCAGGTCAGTCGAGTCAATTCGGTCGAGTCCAGATCCGGTCCGATCGATCGGTCAGTCAAGTCAAATTAGATCCAATCCCAAGTCAATCAAGTCAGTCCAGATCAAGTCCAGATCCAGATCAGTCCAGATCCAGATCCAGTCCGTCCAGTCAGTCAGATCGATCCAGATCCAGTCCAGATCGGTCAGTCCAGTCAGGTCCAGTCAGGTCGATCAGGTCCAGTCCCGTTCCAGTCAGATCCAGTCCAGATCCCAGTCCCGATCCAGTCAAGATCCAATTCAGATCCAGTCCAGATCAATCCAAGTCAGTCCGGTCAAGTCAGGTCAGTCCAGGTCAGTCGATCAGTCCGTTCAGTCCAGATCCAGTCAGGTCAGGTCAGGTCAATTGGGTCGGTCGATCGGTCGATCCAGTCCAGGTCGATCCAGATCAGTCGGTCGGTCCAGGTCCAGTCAAGTCAGTCCAGATCCAGTCCAGTCAGTCCAGATCAGTCCAGGTCAGAGTCAGATCCAGTCCAAGTCCGATCCAGTCGGTAGATCCAGTCCGATCCGGTCAGGTCAGTCAGGTCAGTCCGATCAGTCCAGATCAGTCCAAGATCCGGTCAGGTCAGTCAGGTCAGTCCCAGGTCGGTCAGATCCAGTCAGATCGAGTCAGATCCAGTCCAGATCCAGTCCAGAGTCGATCCCAGGTCAGTCCGTTGATCCAAAGTCAGTCCGATCAGTCAAGATCAGTCCAAGATCCAGTCAGATCCAGAGTCCAGATCCAGTCAGATCGGTCCAAGATTGATCCGGGTCCAGGTCAGTCCGATCAATTCGATCAGTCCAGATCCAGTCAGATCCGTCCAGATCCAGTCCAGGTCCAGTCCCAAGGTCAAGTCAAGATCCAGTCAGGTCAGTCCAGATCCAGTCAGTCAGTCCAGATCCAGTCAAGTCCAGTCCAGTCAGGTCAGGTCAGTCCAGTCGGTCAGATCGGTCAGATCGGTCAAGATCCAGTCCAAGTCAGTCCGATCCAGTCAAGTGATCCCAGATTGATCAAGTCGGTCGTTCAGATCTATTCAGGTCGGTCAGATTCGAAATTCAGTCAGATCGGTCAGATCAGGTCCAGTCAGTCCAAGTCAGTCCAGGTCCAGGTCCCAGATCCAGTCCAGGTCAGTCCAAAATTCCAGTCAGATCCAGTCCAGTCCAGTCCCAGATCAGTCCGATCCAGTCCGATCCAGTCCAGGTCAATTAGATCCCGTTGGGTCAGTCCAGATCAGTCAGATCCAGTCAGGTCGATCAGTCGAGTCAGGTCAGTCGATCCAGTCCAGGTCAGTCCAGGTCCAGTCAGATCCAGTCCAGAGTCAGTCCGATCGGTCAGTCAATTTAGATCGAGTCCGATCCAGTCAATTGGTCCCAGGTCAGTCAGGTCAGTCCAGTCCAGTCAGATCGATTGATCCAGTCAGTCCAAAGTCAGTCCAGTCAGATCAGTCCAGATCCGGTCAGATCAGTCAGGTCAATTTAGATCCAGTCCAGATCCACGTTAAGATCAGTCCAGGTCAGGTCCAAGATCCAGTCCAGGTCGTCAAGATCCAGTCCAGGTCGGTCAAGTCCAGTCCAGTCGGTCAGGTCAGTCGAGTCAGTCCAGATCCCGATTGGAGTCGGTAGATCCGGTCAGATCGGTGGGTCCAGTCAGGTCGGTGGAGTCGATCCAGATCCGTTCCGTTGACCAGGTCGGTCAAGATCGGTCAGATCCAGTCAGGTCGTTCACGATCGAGTCCAGATCCAGTCCAGTCAGTCCAGATCAGTCAGATCCAGTCCCAGTCGGTCAAGTCGGTCCAGGTCGGTCAGTCAGTCCGATCCGATTCGATCCGAAATTCGATCCCGGTCCAGATCAATTTAGATCCGGTCCAGGTCGAGTCAGGTCAGTCCAGTCGATCGATCCAGTCTAAGTCAGTCCAGGTCAGTCCAGGTCGTTCCGATCCAGTCCTAGTCCAGTCTAGGTCAGTCTACGTTCAGTCGATCCAGTCAAATTCGATCCAGTCCGATCCAGTCAAAGTCGGTCCAGATCCAGTCCAGGTCGGTCAGGTCGGTCCAGATCCAATCCAGTCCAGATCCAGTCCAGTCGATTGATCAGTCAGTCAGTTCAATTAAGGTCGATCGGTTTCAGATCGGTTTTCCAGATCGGTCAATTCAGTCCAGGTCAGTCCAGGTCAGTCGATTCGGTCGATCCAGTCAGATCCAGTCGATCCAGTCCAGATCAATCGAATTCAGTCCAGGTCAGTCGATCAGTCCAAGATCCAGTCGATCCAGTTCGGAAGTACCAGTTTGATCCCGGTCAGGTCAGTCCAGGAGTCGGTCAGATCCGGTCAGATACGGTTTGAAGTCGGTCCAAGGTCAGTCCAAGTCGATCCAGAATCCATTCCGGATTCAGTCGATCAGTCAGGTCAGTCCAGATCAGTCGATCCGGTCGGTCGTCCAGTCGGTCGGTCAGTCCAGTCAGTCCGTCAGTCCAGATCGAGTCCAGATCGGTCCGATCCAGTCAGATTTCAATCCAGGTCAGTCCAAGATCAGTCCAGGTCCAGTCCAGTCAGTCCAGGTCGGTCTAGATCGATCCAAGTCAGTCAGATCCAATCTAGATCGGTGATCAAATTCCAGATCAGTCCAAGATCCAGTCCAGATCCAGTCAGGCAATCCCAGATCAGTCCAAGTCAAGTCCAGAATCAGTCAGATGCAGTCCGATCAGTCCGATCAGTCGAAGTCAGTCTAAGTCGGTCAGATCGAGTCAAATTCAGTCCGTTCCAGTCGAAGTCAGTCAGGTCAGTCGATCCAGTCGATCGATCCCGATCGATCCAGATCCAGTCCAGATCAATCCAAATCCAGTCAGATCAGAGTCGATCAATCCGATCAATCCAAGTCAGTCCAGATCAATCCGATCGAAGTCAGATCCAGTTAGATCCAGTCCAGAGTCGAGTCCAAGGTCGAAGTCCAGTCCAGTCCAGTCCAGTCAAGTCAGTCCAAGTCAGTCAGATCAGTCCCAGATCGATCAAGTCAATCCAGTCAGTCAAGATCGTCAAGTCAGTCCGATCGATCCGATCGGTCCAGATCCAAGGTCGTTCAAGTCCGTCAATCGGATCGGGGTTCGTCTGTACCCAGGCCTATGTTGTCATTCTGATATGCATTATTACTTGTGTTGCTTCGAGAATGGGGACACTTGTGGGTATTTTCGTCGTAATGGGTGAAACCAAGGAGTTGTTTTCGTTTATTTGCTAGAACTCTACTACAGATCGTTTCTCCTGAGCCTTCGTTTTGGTACAGATGAGTTTGGCAAAAAAGTGTAAAAACTAGGACGACGCAGATGGAAATACTCCACTTCAACCCTAATACACCTTTTCTTTAATAAGTATCCTTAGAATGTATTTCGAAAATGCAAACAAATATCATGTTTGTCAAAATGTTTTTTACAGTTCCAATTTAAAATTTGTCAAAATTCAATTAAAAAGACATCAATCCTGAAGAAAAAAAAACATATTTATCCACTGGCGTGGGTATTTGCCTTGCTCTACGCATTTAGTTAGGACACCAACCCTTATCACTATCTTATCATTATATCCGATGAACCATTTTCTTAATAACTTTTTAAAACTTGCAATTTATGATCATTATAATTTGGCAATTCAATGGTGATCAACAAGGCTTTGTCTATCAGATAAAAACTTGTTGCAGGGGAAATCAGTTAAGGTTACTATACAATTGTCTAATGTTTTTATGGCTTTTGTGCACACACAAACACATACGGATGAACGGGCATGTGCTCAGTTTGTCGAGCTTCAGGTCGATTAGTATACTTACTATGGGTCTCAGGGGAAACTTCTATAAAGTTCGTTCTAGGTAAATGATAGCCATAATTTTAACTTTGCTTAATTACAGGAAGGTAAAATGAAATAACAAAAGAACTTGTCTATGTTAACCACCTCATGTTTCTGCGAGACATCACTTTTCAATTTTATGGGTTTTTACCAACCTAATACACAGTTGTATACTATATTTTTAAAGACAAAAATCATTGTAGAAGATACCACTTTTATTTGCATGTCCATTTCAAACCAGTAGTTGAAACAGGCTTCTCACTTCACTCATCTCGTTACATTTTGGAAAACCCACATTTCGGTAGCTTCTAGCAAATTTTCACAAAACAGTAGAAGCATCACATCTGTCCCCAAACTTATTAATTTCCGGATATGCGTATATTCGAACAAAGTTACCTTGATGAACGTTCAAATTTTCCACCACCCCACAGCACATACCCGATGCAATAGTTTAACCTTCCGTTCGCGTCCATTTGCGCACTAGCGTCTACCATGTGGAAAGCTTATCATCTACGGTTTGGCTACCTACATGCATGGTCATGCTCTCTCTGTGATGCAACATAAATATTGAGATAGACGTAAACCCTAGACGGGGTTGCCCGCCTCGTTGGAGTTGCTTTTGAAATCGGCAGCCAGTTTCTCAACTAGGTACCTCACTTTTCACATTGGTGTGCAATGTATCCTTAAACAACCGTCTACCGATTTCGGTGTCGGAAAAGGGTAAACTATAGTTTCTAGCATTGTGTTTACAATTCGAAATTTGGAGCTCTATAACTACTTATCAGCTGCTCTACCAGCCCATTCAATGCGCCTCTAGCACGCTGAAATTTATCCTTCTCTCGGGAATTACACAGGAAACGGGATTTGGATAGCTGTATGATTCTGTTAACAGCTACCGATTCGGATCTTTCTGTACCGAAAAACCTTTGATTTCTGAATTTCTTTAATGGCTTAGACGTGCTCATTGTCTGCAGTTTTTTGGGAAGGAGTGAATTAGTCCTACCTCATCTTGCCCCAATGCAGTTTGCCTTGCCGCTGGCAGGGTAGTAGAATTTTCATCGATGGTAGAAAGAGCATCATCTCACGTAGATGAATGGTGGATATCAACTAAACAAAAAGCCCAAATCAGGTGTCCACCAGGGGTGCAGTAGCAGATAATGAAAATGAACGATAGTTGAACCACAAACGAAGCTTTCATAATTGGCGTAGCTAGGGAAATTCCATAGAAAAAAAATATATGGAAAAACGCGTATGTGTTGATTCATTCTAATTTTCCTGGTTATTAATTGAGTTTCAAAATCAAAGCATTTTCTGAACTGAGTGGCATATAATTTAAAGGGTCCCCACTAGTAAAACATTTGAGTTTTCACTTGAATGACAATTTAGTCTTTCAACCGTAGAGAAGTAAATCATCTCCCACCGCAATACGCTTATTTATTCGTATCACCTTTATGGCTCGTTAGCTGGTTAGTGATAAACCAATCATATCTTTGCGTCGTTTTACAAAGACCTTTTTTCTCATTATCTCTTCATTAACGATTTTTCCTTCGATGGCCAGCAATACATGTGG